>NC_090319.1:370104922-370789730 GCF_040869045.1 Eurosta solidaginis
ATTTGCTGATGGTGCACATACGTAGGTGCCTGCAACCTTGCAGCCTTTCGTGACCTGACACCTAAATGGGACTTGCATCTCGTCATTGTTTTACTGCTAATTTACTGTAGATAGTATTATTAAGACTTGTTTTACCCAATAAGCAATGTTTTTCGTCTTGAATTGTCTGCTTAAAGAGGAATTTGCAGAAAGTTTAATCAACGAATAGTGCTTAAGTAAGCGAACCGTCAAATCAAACAATATAAAGGAATAAAAACGAGAAAAGAATAAAAAAGCGCGAACACAAAACAAAACAAGAAAGGACGGGATTCATACTTTTCATGAACAATAATCTTTCGCATTTGTAATATCCAAATAATCGTCTACATAAGATAAGAAATATATAGTGAACAGATGTAAATACCTAAGCGATTTTTAAGATAAATATAAATTAAGAAATGTGTAGGAAGTTTGTGTGAGGACACAAAGTTTCACTTTCTTTGGTCTGCATGTAAAAACTATGACCACGAATCACTTATTTCAACAATATATGACGTAAGCGTAAGCATTCGGTGAAATTTGAAGCCTCTAGCCGTTAAAAATGGGCAGTAATTACGAAAATCTAAATTCTAAAATGCTATATATACGACCGATCTCTTGCTGTTGCTCACCACTATTAGAGCATATGTAACAAACAACTTTTCGTTGTACTTTCCTTTATACTTCCACTCATTTTCTTGCAAAAATAAGCACAAAGTTTTTATATTTGAGATGGGCCGTGTTTTTGTTAGGGCACGTTTTGTTCGCGCTTACATTTTGTATGAAGAGATATGCGCACAATATTTCAATATCTCTCAATACAAGATTTAAGTGCAAGTATACATGTATGCGCAAAAAAACGGCAAATTTTGCTCAATTTATTTCCTCAAACAATTCCACTAAGGTGATACACAATGGCGGCCGCTACAGCACTGAATTTGTGGACGTTAGTAGGTATACTGTTCACAGTGTAAAAATTTAATTCTTAAATATTTCAAAAAAGTATGGGCTAAATTTTATTTTATGTTGCTATCTTCGTAGAGCTAAACGTCGGGTGTTTTTTAAAAGAAGTTACAGCCCAATCCGTTCAGTAGTGTCTGAGATTACCTATTTCCAAAAAAATAGGTAACAATATGTATTCATATAACGACTTGAACTAAAATTCATAAAATGCACTGAAAACTCAAATGTCCACTTTATGTTTCTCTTACCTATATTACGTCCTTTAATTTAAGTATTTTCACACACATCCTTTTAAATATATATGAAATGCAGCTTTAAGTGAAACTACTAATTTGGTTTCATAGTTTTTATTGAGAAAGTCGTCCAAGTGTTTGAAAAATGTATTTATTGTATGTATTATTATCAAACAAGCAAACAACAAAAACAACGGTCACGAACTGTAAGCATTGTAACAAGGGTAATAAGCTTTACATTAGCCGCAAACTACTATATGTATGTGTGCCTCAAAATTAAATTTAAAATAAAACACTTGTAATATTCATTGTATGACTGCTATGGTAAAATTTTACCAAAATATGGCAGACATTACTTATGTCACATCCACACACACACTTATATATATATATACATACCAAATTTGAACAATTCATACAAAAATGCATTTATGTAAAATAAAACAAAAGAGTTAATCAATTTCGAATTAAAAGCCAAGCCCAATTGAAACAGCGATTTTCTATTGAATTAACATGGCGAAAGTCAGCGTCAAAATGGATTGAATAGGAAGAGCAAATGTTGGTATAAAATAAAATGAGCCAAAACAAGCAAATCGAGCCAATGTAATGCGATGTGACCAGTGCACGAACTTTTAAAAAGAGAGTGTTGGTGGACGAAAAATTAAAATAGTGGTAGAAGTTGGTAGATTTTTTTCAAGCAAACAATAGCTACACTTTATATTTGTACAAAACAATTCATATTTTTATTGTAAAAGAAATAAAGCACATTTCACGGAAATAACACTTAAAAAACATGTAAACAAAACAAAAAAATTCGTGTTAATTTGTATATATATAGCTTATGCTTATATGATACTTGTTTTTTCCTATATTTTGAGCTTGAAATACTGAGGAAACTTTACGGATACGTCTAATTACAACAACGATTTTCCAATGTACCAGTATTTTTCTGCCATAATGGCATGCTATCGTTTACTTAAAACTTTTTTTATTTTCGTTCAAAATTATTCATAAAAACCTGATAAAATAACGTAACGAATTTCGGGAAATTCAGCTTATTTGCAACCTTCTGCTTATGTTCGAATCACTAAACTGTTGAATAAATAACTTCAATATTCAATAATGCAAAATGGTCTTTATTCACAATAACACTTCTACTTCTCAGCATATAGCGAGCTTAAATCAAACTGATTCTACGATTACTCAGCTTGCGCTCTTTTACACTTTTCGATTTCTTCGTTCGCATACTTCTAGGCTAGAATTTAACTAAGTTATCAGCTATAAAATTACCAGCGATAACTACAGATGCACGTTATAGCTTCTCATATGCGCGTGTATATGTCAGTGATATTTGCACAAATGTTTGCCTACTTTTGTGAGCATCTCAGATAAGATATACATATGCATGTGTTTGTGCGTTTCTCTCCGCTGCGTGTACGTACATATGTGTAGACATAATGATTGATTCGTTTATGTAGATACAAGTGACTGCTTAGTATCGGCTTAGAGATGATAGTATCCCTTAGTGTTTCTAATATTCGTCACAATAATATATAGCGCAGGAAACCATTTGCGAGTAGATTGCATCTCATTTCTTTCATAAACAAATTTATTTCTTGTATTGAATTTGTGCACAAATTTTTGAAAATAAAAACCAAATTTTCAAAAAAAAAAAAATTGTCAGAAAAAAATAAAAGAAAAATCTAGTGCCATACGGATGTTATTAAATACACGGAACAAAATTACCTTCTACAAATTAAATTTTTTATGAAATCTTATTAATTCAATTGTAGCCTGAAATATAGTCCGTCCGATACAATACTCTTTTATTAATATTTGATTTGAAATGCTTGAAATTTTTTATCCATTACGCTTGGCGGTTTTTATGTCGTTCATTATAGAGAACGACCTTTCTGTGGCTGCACTACTGTGAGGTAATTTTGCTAAGGAGCACATTTATTCACTCACATTTTCTTCTAGAAAACGCTTTTCTGTCCCCAAGTTTATACATCATTTAACAATATCGTCGAAAAATATCTTTTCTATTTTTTTCTTATCATATAGCTTTAATGATCGCCATTCGTTGTTAGGAGTTTCCATGGAAGTCTTGTGAAACGGAAAAGCTTTAAGTAAGGGAACAATCGTTGTCATTTGACTAGATTGAATATTTTTTGCATAAAAACATTCCAAAGGTGTAATTTTGTCTTCGAAATTGAATCGTTTCTTAACTTCCTTACAAAGGAAAATGTTGGTAGATTTTTAGGCTTTGGTGGTACAAGTGGTTGAAAATCAAAATGGGCTAAAAAGTTGGTAGATCTACCAAAAAGTGGTAAAGTCCGTGTACTGGATGTGACGATGCTGTCATTGCACGCGTCGCAAAATAGAAAAAGAAAAACAAAAGGTAAATAAAAATGTCAAAAAGGTCGTCTTTAGTGGCAGCAACAACAATGACGCCAATACGAATTACCACAATGTTTACGTACATACACACATACATATATGTCAGTATAAATGTACATGTTTATAGGCATAGCGATGAGTCAAGCAACTTTGCTGCATTTGGTTAACAGCAAAGCACTTTTAACGCTATAAGCAATGTTATTATATGTAAGAAATTGTGTGTATTGGTGTATGTGTTAATGTGTGAGTTTGGAAGGCATGTGACGCGCTAAAAGTCATCTTCATGAACTCGGTATTGCACCCGCCGCAGAAGCATGTAAAAAACGACAACGTATTACCTGTGCAGCGGTTGTTGCCACTAAAGTGCTGTTGTCATGTTTACATATGCACATGCATGTATATTGAGCTCATATGTATGTATGTATATATTATGTATTTATTTGCACATAATTTTGTTATGAATGGAAAAAGTGTAAAAATTTGCGGAAAAGCTTTTAATATTTGCTATTTTTGGTCGTCATGACACTGTCGAACGTGATGAGCACTGGAAAAACAACAAAAACAACAACATGCTAAGATCCATTTGCGAATGATTTCAATGATAGCGGTAATGATTATGTTGGCGTTGAAAATTATTTATGCTTTTTATTATTTAACGGTAGTAAACATTGTCTTTGAAGTGCAAAGTAAACAAAACAAATCATCGACGCATTGCAGCGTTATTTACGGTTTTTTTCCTGTGTCGAGAATAAAATTTAGTTTAATTTATTTATAGAATAAAAGTTATATAGATACATATGTTCAAACATATATGGGAAATTTTTTACCAGCACCATGTGTTTCCTTTTTTTATCTTACTTTAATACTTGATTGACGATTAAGTGTTTCAACATATACATATGTATATGGTTGTCAAACAAGGAGCGCCAGTCTTTTCTTCATTGGCACCCATTGGTACATCAGAGAATTTAAATTGTTTTACCTCTGGCTTTCTGCTAATTGGAAACCATCATCTTCTTCTGCTTTTATAGGCGGGTTCTGATAAGAAAACTTCAATGGACAAAGCATAATCTTTCATTCGCATAATATGACCTAGTCAGCGTAGCCGCTGGGTTTTAATTCCCTATGCTATGTTGGTGTATGTATAAGGTTAGTACAACTCATCATAAAATTTTCTTCGACACTCCCCGTCACCCTCGCGTTGGCCCATACATTTTCCAAAAACTTTTTTCTCTAATGTTTCATTGTTCTTGATTCCCCACCATATGGCCGAACGGATACGATAAATGACTTGTAGAGCATAATTCTCGTGAGCCAAGAAATTATTTAACTTTTCAATTGGTACTCAGTCCAAAGTAGCATTTGTAGGCAAGAGTGATTCTTCACTAGATTGATGTTGTTGTTTGTGTTAATGCTTGCTCCCAAATAAGCGAAGTCCTTTACAATTTCGAATTATGGCTGCCAACTACGACGTGGTTGTGAGAATGCAAGGTGCAAAAGCGCTGACTCTTTCTTGATGACAGCTGGTACCTCCCTTTGTACTCATTCACCATAAAATTCATCTTTTCCGCTCCTTTTTCCAGTTGGAATAATCAGAACATAAGGCGCGAGTGTTCAGGCCGATGATGTCAATATCGTCAGCATATGCCAATTATTGCACGCTTTTACAGAATAATGTTCCGGAGCGGTTAATTTAAAATTGAAGGAATCGCATGATTGAAAGTCATCCTGTTTGAAACCTCGTTTAGTATCAAAAGGCTCGGAGACATCCTTCCCAATTCTGACTGAGCGTGGTGTTGCTTAAGGTCATTTTGTACAATCGTAAAAGTTTTGCTGGGAAATCAAATTTCGATATAGCGGCACATAGGCAGGTGCTTCACGTACTGTCGAAGCCGACGTTAAAATCGACGAAGGGGTGATGTGTGTAATTTTTTCCCCCGGTCCTTTTCCAAGATTTGGTACTAAGTTAAAATGTGGTCGATGGTAGATTTACCAGGTCTGAAGCCACACTCATAAGGTCCATTCAGCCGATTCACGGTGGGCTTAAATTTTTGACACAATACGCCTAACAGGACCGATATATACGATACTAAAAATGCATATTCCGCGATATTTGGCGTAGTTTGCAGGATATGCCTTCTTTTGAAATATGGAAAGAAGACTTAGATTTATATCGTGTAGCGCATGTACTCGTTCGATCATATTTTGAATAGGACTTGACGCATGCGACTTACTAACTCCTCGCCGCCGTATTAGAATTGCCCTGCTAACAATCAGTTAGCGCCATGTTGGTTATTGATATTCTGCCTTAATCATATTCGGGTGAGGGGAACGTTAACTCTATTATCATCGCTGTGCGAAACATGTCTCCATGTACGAAAGCAGAAAATGCTCAACCTTCCATGCTGTTTTGTTTTAAATACCAAATATTTCTTTTTTTAATTCTTCGATATTTCGAAAAAAGAAAAGTTGTCAAGGAAAGTTGTAAAAAATATATTTTGTTTAGTGTTAAATATGATTAATTTGTCCAGAAACAGTCTCGAAATGATTCTAAAGGTTTGTCGAAATGAAATATAAATAGCAGCAAAATTGTCCTGAAAGAATCATAAAACAAATACCAAATAGTTTCGAATTAAACAGAAGTTGTCCCGAAATATTACGCAAAAAAGTCTGGAAGTAATCCTCAAATTGTTTCACATCGGTTCCGAAATAGTCACAAAATTATTAAGAAATCAATCTCAAAGTGATAACTTAACAGCCTTAAAATGTTTTCACAGTGGTCACGTCTTGGAATATTACAAAATAAAGGTGGTACTTAGCTTTGGTTGCTGAATGTCACGATGTGTTCATTTATATACCACTTTCATAATTTTTTTCTAGAACAACTCTTCCTTGTAGAGCGAAGATTTATATCAGACTCGCGATCAGTAGCCTTTAGAACATTTTTTTCAGTAGCATATATCAATTTTTTTCTGTGCAGTCGAATTCAAAACAAATATAAAGTTGCTACCATTATGGCATAATCCGAAAAGATTTGTCAGATATAGTTTTCATATATGCAAATTCGATAATTAATCTTAGTCCCAAGTCAAAACATGTTCATCAATCAATTAACACTATTGTTTTAGCGCTTTAATGACAAAAAAAAGTCTCAAAATTCCACAAATCTTTATTAAAATATGCATACCTCCTTACTTATGTAAAAAAGATAACAAAAGCAGAAAATTCATATGCAAAAATTAAGTTTTTAAATTTTTTTGTAGAAAAAAGTGTGAATAAAGATAACAATTGTGAAATTTGTAATGCATGAAATCGATATTTTAATGCGTAACGTTCCGCAAACATTTGTAAGCTGTACATAAGAAGAAACTAAACAAAAGAAATCGTAGTATGTGTGTTAACTTAAACAACATTAGGACAAATTGGCCATTAACGCTTTTCAAAAAAAAAAGTTTTTATTTCTATTTTATTTTTTTTATTTTTGTATTTCATTAGCAATTGAATACAAACACTTGCTAATAAATTAATTTATCATGCTTTTGTATGCTTACACGCCAGCCAATACCAAGTGATTGCACACTTTCAGCTGATTGATACATTTCAAACAAGAGACTAAAGACACAAACTTGTTATTAATCACCATTATTTATGATGCGAAGATAGTTTTAATGCAAGGCTGGTGTTTTGTTTCTGTTATGGTGTTCATATTTTTCATTTTGCAAATCATTGAATTGACGTTAGGTGGAGTATTTTATGTTGCATAATCGCAATAATAGGCCCTCGAAAAAACTTTTTTTGTAAATTTTTTTTTTTTCGAATTTCTAAATGAATCAATAAATAAATTTTTACAATTGCTTTAAAGAAAGTGAAATCTTGCAGTTTTAAGGGTTTATTTTATGGAGATGAATTATATAATAATGAATTATATATTAATTATAACCGGAGGAAATTCATTTAACGTTTTGCTTTTAGCGTTAAATATTTTATAATAAAGGGCTGTAAATAATTTCTTAAAGATAATTATTTCATCTTCGTGTTTCATATGTGGCTTGAGTTACTACTTGTCTTAAATTTTAATTATATGTTTAGTCATTTTGTGTACACTGACATGTAAGCATTGATATTTTAACTGCTGCTGATATCATTAAAGTCAAAAATAATTAGTTTAATATTTCTTGTGCCACCTGTTAAAAATTTTCATTTAAAATAAAATAAACAAAAAAAGTTTTATATATAACAAGTAAGGAAGGCTAAGTTCGGGTGTATTCGAACATTACATATTCAGCTGAGAGCTTTGGACGCAAAATAAGGGAAACTCACCATGTAGGAAAATGAAACGCGAGTGGCCATAGTTCTATAGGTGGACGCCACTTCGGCATATCGCTATAAAGGTGAACCAGGGGTGACTCTAGCATGTGTTTGTATGATATGGGTATCAAATTAAAGGTGTTAGATTTATAGGGGGACGCCTTTTCGAGATATGGCCATAAAGGTGCACCAGAGGTGAATCTTTAATGTGATTGTACGATACGGGTATAAGATTAAAGGTATTAATGTGGGTTTTAAAAGGAAGTAGCCCTTACTTGTATATGTGAAGGCGTTTTCGAGATATCGACCAAAATGTGGACCAGGGTGACCCAGAACATCATCTGTAGGGTACCGCTAATTTATTTATATATGTCATACCACGAAAAGTTTTCCTGCCAATATTCCAAGGGCTTTTGATTTCGCCCTGCAGAACTTTTTCATTTTATTCTACTTAATATGGAAAGTGTCACTCCCAGTTTTATTTGGCATCAATAAACTAATCCAATTACAATGTTTGATCCCTTTTTTCATATTTGGTATGGAATTATGGCATTTTTTTCATTTTTCGTAATTTTCGATATCGAAAAAGTGGGCGTGGTCATAGTCGCATTTCGGCAATTTTTTATACCAAGATAAAGTGAGTTCAGCTAAGTACGTGAACTTAGTTTAGTAAAGATATATCGATTTTTGCTCAAGTTGTTGTGTTAAGGACAGACGGTGGACTGTGTATAAATATTGGACGTGGCTTCAACCAATTTCGCTCATTTTCACAGAATACAGTTACCGTCATAAAGTCTATGTCACTACTAAATTTCACAGGGATTGGTTAATTTTTGTTAGACTTATGGCATTAAAAGTATTCTAAACAAATTAAATGAAAAAGGGTGGAGCCACGCCCTTTCTTAAATTTTCTTTTATTTTTGTACTTTGTTGCACCTTATCATTACTGGAGTTGAATGTCGACATAATTTACTTATATAGTGTAAAAAGTGGGCATGTTCGTCATCCGATTTTGCTAATTTTTATTTAGCTCACATACAGGAATAGGAGTAACGCACTTCCCAAATTTCATTATGATGTCTTCAACGACTGTCAAATTACGGCTTGAATAACTTTCGAATTACCTTCTTTCAAAGTAGGCGATGCCACGCCCATTGTCTAAAATTTTACTTAAATTCTATTCTACATCATAAGTTCAACCCACCTACCAAGCTTAATCGCGTTATCCGTCTTTGGTAATGAATTATCGCACTTTTTGCGTTTTTCGAAATTTTCGATATCGAAAAAGCGGGCGTGGTTATAGTCCGATATCGTTCATTTTAAGCAGCGATCTGAGATGAGTGCCCGGAAACCAACATACCAAATTTCATCAAGATACCTCAAAACTCACTTTATGGACGGACGGACATGGCTAAATAAATTTCTTTTTTCACCCAGATCATTTTAATATGTAGAAGTCTATATCTATCTCGATTAGTTTATGCCGTTACTCGGAGGTCTGCTCAGCTGAGTATATAAATGTCATTTATCCCTTTCAAGTATTTTATGTACATAAAGTGCACCTAACAACAATAGCACGTTTTTCCTTAGAGAGCTAACTGTTTTGTTTTACGGTTACGCACAAATTATGGACATGTCTTAAATAAATAAGCCAAGGTCTATCATTAAGTTACGAAAAAAGTTCAAATATTTAACCTTTTCCGCTTTTTACATGCTAGGAATATTTAAAACTTGTTGAAAGCAGTAATTTTATTACCTTCAAAAAGGCGAACTCGAAATATGCATGATTGACAGTAGGCGAGGTAAAATGCTAGGTTCAGTAATTTCTACGTCTTTATGGTTTGTATCTAACGTTTTATTTTTTATTTCAATATGCATCTTATTTTTTTCATTTTACGCGGCATCATGTTGAGTTGTGTTAGTTTTAATAATACACGCGCTTGCTTCAAATTTTTATAACCTTTACCAACCTTATTTCGTAACAAAATACATCATTAAACCTAAAGTGCATGTTTGACTAAAAATAATTAGAAAATCATGTTGTAATCTCAGCAAAATGCATAAGAAATTAAATGCTACTGTTTTCAACTAATTTTTATTTCGGAGGCTGAATTTTCAATGCAAAATAACGCGCTTATATTTAGGTGAAAATTGAGTTTGCTGCCATTATTTGATGCTGCTGACCTTTGTCGGTTCACTTCATACATAACCATTAGTTTTCTTTAATAAACACTCGAATCGAAATCGAATACAAATCTCTTAGGTTCCAAACGCCCACGTGCTCTAAGCTGTCTGTCGTATTTGCGCTACAAGTTTTTTTTTTTTTTCAATGATTTGCATAATAATTATGTGTTTACGCTGATTACGTTGGAATGTAATTCATCTCTGTCAGTTTGGCTTGTGTGGGCGTTTTTGTTTTCACAGACCAAAAGTACGCATTTGTATACATGTTGGAATGGTTATAATTGAGTCACGTCTGAACTAATGTAAAACACAGGGACCGCAAACTGTCATAATATATGAGAATATAATGACGAATTGTCAAAGGTAAACATTGTAACGAATTTTGTTAAATTCCTGATAAACATACACCAATATTCAGTATTGCAAAATGGTCTTTATTAGACTATTTTAGGAGCAGTAATTTAATTATACTTCACTACTAGCGTGTTTAAATCAAACTGATTAGTTATTCCTCAGCTTGCGCTGATTTTATACTCTCTGTTGCTTCGTTCGCATATTACTCCTAAGGTCTAGACTTTTAACGAAGTTGGAACAATTGTATCGCATAGTTGGTTATTTAGCTAAATGCGTGTGAATGTGTGAGTAAGAACTTCGTCTCTTAGCTGATGACTACATGTGTGTATGTGAGATAGTTTCTTTGCTTTAGCTGCTGGTTGTCTGTGTGGAATGTTTTTCGTTGCCTTATATATAATTGTCACTGCTTGCCGATTTTGTTGTTGTTATTATTTACTAGCAGCATAGTTATGTCAACATTTGCCACAATATCAACCTTAATATTAACGTGCCGATCATTATACGTCTTACATAAACTGAGTAAGTCCACAGTATCCAATTAGCCATTACTTCGCATATGCATTTCTCTGTGCTCCCTTTCAAGTTGCATAAATTTTTCATAACTATAAGGACCGTCTTGCTCACAGCAGTCCAACAACCTATTTTTCTGCACGCTCGTGGAACTAAATTATTAATGGAAGGCTCCTCTCCAAAAACGAAGGCAGTGAAATATTACGTGTACTGCGCTTTCAAATTCGGCGGGACAGTGTGGACAGAAAATATCCTTCTGAATCCCATGTATACCCTAATCTGAGAACAATGTACATGATAAGGTTGATTGGAGCGCGAACAGATGGCCCAGAAGTTTATGTCAATTAACGAAGGCAGAAAAACGAATTGGTGATATTTAAAAGAGAAAGTAAAACGTGCAATGAAAAGAGGAAATAAATGCGGAGAGCATGAAGCAGAAGAAGTGGAATAATAGGGCAGTATTACTAAAATGTCGGTAATGATGTGAATGATAATGACGATGCTTGTGGTTATCGTCACGGTTGCGGAAGCCAAGAAAATACAAGAAAGGAAATCAAGGTAAAGAAAGTAAAAGCGAGCAAAGGAAAGGAAAAAAGAAAAGAAGTGGACAGAAAAAGAAAAGTTAGAAATCAAAACCGAAGTCGGAACCGAAACCGGACGGCGTGCCATCGATTTGTTATCGAAGTGTTAAAAGTTCGTTATCGATGGATAATGGGCGCGTTATCTATTTCTTTTCGACGAGTTGTTGGTTATAATCGAAGTTTTATAGATTTTTTTTTCGAAAAACTATCGACTTTTTTGTATCCAAAAGTTATAGAAAATTTGTAAATTTTTTATCGAAATGATATCGATAAGATGCGGAAAATGTATACGTTGGTTTGCGAAAAAATATCGATATGCTATCGGCTTGTATACTTATAAAATCGATTTCACATCTGTAACCCGCCGATAAAAAGCTGATAGGAAACAAATGTGGAGCCGATGAATTACCAAGAACGTGCCGATAACCCGACGATAAGCCAAAAATAATATAATTATACCTTGGTATAACAGGCCGCCGCCACGGCGTGCTCCGCCTACAACACCGATAGTCTTGGGTTCCGAGGGTTCTCCCGAGCAAATTAATATGAACAAATTTAGAAACAAGTTTTTTCAATTAGACAAAAAGTTTTTCTAATTGATGTCGCCCCCCGGAATTGTTTAGCAAACACTCCGAGCGTATTTCTGCAATGAAAAGTTTCCCAATGAAAACTCATCTTCCTTGCAGATACCGTTCGGAGTCGGCGTAATAACATGTACGTTACGTCCCGGTGATTTGAACGGAAAATCAAAGGAGCACTACGCAAATTAGAAGAGATGTTCGACCTAAAACCTCTTTCGGGGCTATCGCGCCTTGCATTTATTTATTTACTTAAAGCTCTTTTCAAATAACCTGAAACTATTTGTTTCGGCGGCCGCGATGATGTGATAGTCGCGTGTTCCTCCTACCACACCGAAAATGCAGGGTTCACGCCCCGGGCAAAGCAACATCAAAGTTTTAGAAACAAGTTTTTTCAATTAAGTAAAAGAAAATTTTTCTAATCGATGTCGCCCCTCGGAAATGTTTAGCAAACACTCCGATTGTATTTCTGCCATAAAAAGCTTCTCTGTGAAAACTCATCTGTCTTGCAGATGCCGCTGGGAGTCGGCACAAAAACAAGTAGATCCCATCCAACCAATTCGTAGGGAAAATTAAAAAAGGAGCACGACGCATATTGGAAGAGAAGCTCGGCCTTTACATTTATTTAGTTTTATTATTATTTGTTTCTGGTAAAGCTACCTTTGTTATTATTAAACTTCAACCCGAGGTGTAGACGCAGGTTTAAGAGTCATCGTTAACCTTGTTTTTGTTATAATATCAGTACGTCTCAGATCTCTTCGAACAAAAATTGGTCAGATAAGAGAATGTGGAGCTACAGACCCAGTTCCTTCCTTTCTCAAATATCTGGTATGCATGGACTACCAGATAGATGTGTTTTGCATTACTCTTCTTATACAGATCATTTGATCATTACGTAAGCCAACATTGACTCTAAATTAGTAAACGTTTTTAACCTGTCTCAACATCTAGGTCGAAGTTGACCCAAGGTGATGCGCGTCTCTCTCTCTGAAGTCTACTTTTCTACTCTGCAGATAAGTTTGACCCTCATGTTTCTGCAGATGAAATTGCTTGCCTATAAAATGACAGGTGTAATCATAATGCTTAGATGTTCCCTTATTTGCCACGTAGGCGGAGCTGCATTAATTAATTGCGAGACTCTGACATTATGAACCGTTCTGGTAGGCCTGCGGCCTTTCTCAATGTCTATCTTTAATTGTGGCAATCGTACTGGCTGCGATTGGTACGCTGCTAGTAAATTTCGATCCCTGAAAAATTACATTCGAAGAAGAAAGATAAAAAAGTACACATGCAACGATATTGTCTTAAAGTATTTGCCGAAGTTAAGTTTTGAGTTTAACCAGCTTCATTAAATTTGTTTACATAATAACCCAAATTTTTTGCTAATAATAAACAAAATTCACTAGAAAGAGGAAGCGCCGGCGCTTTGCATCAGCGGTTCACTTAATCAGCTTCATATATCCATTTGAAGGAAAGTCCATTCATAATAGAATAAGCATACGAGGTATGATCCAAAAGTTATTATAATCAATAACAGGCACAATGAATATGGCAAAAAAAAATTTTGGTTTCTGTAAAGTCTCTTTACAAATTCGAGATTCTATCTTGAAATGTGGATTCTCCATTTTCTCTTTGGATAATATTCTGAGCACGTAACGTGCGGATACCCTATTTATGTATTTGCAATTCATTCGCGCGGCTTCTTTGAGTACTGCCCGTGTGAGCTAATGTTCAGTAGGAGACGTGAATGAGCGTCTCTCCCAATGTTTGTCATATATGCCAATGTAAGGCTAGGTGGGAGCTGCGCTGATAGGGGTGCTCACTTGGACAGAGAGAATGTCCATTTGGATACCACAAAAAATATCGTGGGCGTAGATATAGCAACTTAGGGAAAACAAGTAAGGAAGGTTAAGTTCGGGTGTAACCGAACATTACATACTCAGTTGAGAGCTATGGTGACAACATAAGGGAAAATAACCATGTAGGAAAATGAACCGAGGGAAACCCTGGAATGTGTTTGTATGACATGTGTATCAAATGAAAGGCATTAAAGTGTATTTTATGAGGGAGTGGGCCATAGTTCTATAGGTGGACGCCATTTAGGGATATAGCCATAAAGGTGGATCAGGGTTGACCCTAGAATGCGTTTGTACGATATGGGTATCAAAAGAAAGGTGTTAATGAGTATTTTAAAAGGGTGTGGGGCTTAGTTCTATAGGTGGACACCTTTTTGGAATATCGCCACAAAGGTGGACCAGGGGTGACTCTAGAATGTGTTTGTACGATATGGGTATCAAAAGAAAGGTGTTAATGAGTATTTTAAAAGGGTGTGGGGCTTAGTTCTATAGGTGGACACCTTTTTGGAATATCGCCACAAAGGTGGACCAGGAGTGACTCTAGAATGTGTTTGTACGATATGGGTATCAAATTAAAGGTATTAATGAGGGTTTTAAAAGGGAGTGGTGGTTGTTGTATAGGTGGTCGCATTTTCGAGATATCGCCATAAAGGTGGACCAGGGGTGACCCTAGAATTTGTTTGTACAATATGGGCATCAAAAGAAAGGTGATAATGAGTATTTTAAAAGGGAGTATTCCTTAGTTCCATAGGTGGACGCCGTTTCGAGATATCGCCATAAAGGTGGAGCAGGGGTGACCCTAGAATTTGTTTGTACAATATGGGTATCAAAAGAAAGGTGTTAATGAGTATTTTAAAAGGGTGGGGGGCTTAGTTCTATAGGTGGACGCCTTTTCGAGATATCGCCATAAAGGTGGACCAGGGGTGACTCTAGAATGAGTTTGTACGATTTGAGTATCAAATTAAAGGTATTAATGAGAGTTTTAAAAGGGAGTGGTGGTAGTTGTATATGTGAAGGCGTTTTCCAGATATCGACCAAAATGTGGACTAGGGTGACCCAGAACATTATCGGTTGGATACCGCTAATTTATTTATATATGTAATACCTGGCAAGATTTTAAGGGTGTTTTATTTCGCCCTGCAGAACTTTTTCATTTTCTTCTACTTAATATGGTAGGTGTCACAACCATTTTACAAAGTTTTTTCTAAAGTTATATTTCGCGTCAATAAAACAATCCAATTACCTTACCATGTTTCATCCCTTTTTTCGTATTTGGTATAGAATTATGGCATTTTTTTCATTTTTCGCAATTTTCGATATCGAAAAAGTGGGCGTGGTCATAGTCGGATTTCGTTCATTCCAAGGTAAAGTGGGTTCAGATAAGTACGTGAACTGAGTTTAGTAAAGATATATCGATTTTTGCTCAAGTTATCGTGTTAACGGCCATGCGGAAGGACAGACGGACGACTGTGCATAAAAACTGGGCGTGGCATCAACCGATTTCGCCCATTTTCACAGAAAACAGTAAGCGCCATAAAATCTATGCCCCTACCAAATTTCAAAAGGATTGGTTAATTTTTGTTCGATTTATGGCATTAAAAGTATCCTAGACAAATTAAATGAAAAAGGGCGGAGCCACGCCCATTTTTAAATTTTCTTTTATTTTTGTATTTTGTTGCACCATATCATTACTGGAGTTGAATCTTGACATAATTTACTTATATACTGTAAAGATATTAAATTTTTTGTTAAAATTTTACTTTAAAAAATTTTTTTTTTAAAAGTGGGCGTGGTCCTTCTCCGATTTTGCTAATTTTTATTAAGCGTACATGCAGTAATAAGAGTAACGTTCCTGCCAAATTTCATCATGATATCTTCAACGACTGCCAAATTACAGCTTGCAAAAGTTTTAAATTACCTTCTTTAAAAAGTGGGCGGTGCCACGCCCATTGTCCAAAATTTTACTAATTTTATATTTTGCGTCATAAGTTCAACTCATCTACCAAGTTTCGTCGCTTTATCGGTCGTTTGTAATGAATTATCGCACTTTTTCGGTTTTTCGAAATTTTCGATATCGAAAAAGTGGGCGTGGTTATAGTCCGATATCGTTCATTTTAAATAGCGATCTGAGATGAGTGCTCAGGAACCTACATACCAAATTTCATCAAGATACCTCAAAATTTACTCAAGTTATCGTGTTAACGGACGGACGGACGGACGGACGGACGGACGGACGGACGGACGGACGGACGGACGGACGGACGGACATGGCTCAATCAAATTTTTTTTCGATCCTGATTATTTTGATATATGGAAGTCTATATCTATCTCGATTCCTTTATATATGTACAACCAACCGTTATCCAATCAAACTTAATATACTCTGTGAGCTCTGCTCAACTGAGTATAAAAATTGCTAATAGAACCGATCTCAACCTTGGACCAATCCTACGGAGATCTAAGGGAGTGTAGACAGAAATACTTTCGCCTAGTTCTGCCAAAATCTGGGAAATCATGCAAAAAATTATTCGATGATTTCACTCATCATCCTCCATACAGCTGCAGTGGGGTGGGGTTTCCAGTATATTGAGACTTTCCACTCCATTGGACAGTGCCCTGCCAAAACCCCAATGAGTATTGGTAGAAAAAGGGCGTAGGTGAACCCATTCATTTCGGCAGACCTCCTACATCCACTTTTGGCCAGAAGGATCTTGTTACCCTGCAAGAGGTTATGTGCGCCCAGCACTTTTACACAGGAGCACACCACAGGTGGCCAGCGAAATCTTGAAATCCCTACAGCCACCTAAATTCGAATCAATTGGGCTTAGAGACCCACTCGACATTTGCTCGAGATATCACTATGGCCCGGGACCCAGACAATCTTTATCACAAAATAGTTCGATGCAAACGCAAGCGAGGTCAGGCATTACCAGATAACCCTCGAACGCACTATATTTGAACTTAGGCCTTTGATTGCCGCTTCGCTATTAGAGTAGATGTTAAATTCCCTAATCGATGGATAGCATTTCATCGACCGCATTTCGAATCACAGCAACTTCCGCTTGGAATACCCTGCAGTGATCAGTCAACTTAACCTTATATTAAGACGCCCACCAATTTTTCTGCTCAGTTTGACCCATCCATTTATGTGGAAACTTTGTAATATATATTTAAAACTTTTTGCACATACTTTTCATTGGAAGTGATGTTCACGAAGCGAGTAGCAAGCCCAGCGTAGAAGCAGTTTACAGAAATTTACGTAAACTCATATCCAATCCAAGCTTTTTTATACCTCAACTTTATAGAATACACGTTTATTTTTAAAAACTTGAACACTTTCATAAAATATTTCTGCTTTTCGTGTTGAAGGACTGGTCTACTCTGGGCATGTGGAGCCGGTCAGTCAGGGTAGTAGGAAGGATATTTCGTTTATCTAAATACTAAAACAATTTGCAAGGTCTCCTACGCGTGGAATGTGCTCTGTTTTAGTCATATTTTTTAATGAAAATCATGGCCATAACTAAAAACTTAAAACTTTACAATGAATGTGAGAATTCTTGACTTCATTTTCTAAGGGGTATATCATTAATTACGCATGAGCTCCCGTCGTAGAGGGAATGTATTTACCGAATGCGTGAAAATTGGTATTGGCCATTCCGACGTTTTCGTAGTTAGTGCTGCCAACTAACATAATAACTTCGAATTAGTGCTTCAAGCTTTTTTCCCTTCAAATAAGCTGTTTCTTGTTGTTAAAATAAATCATAAATATTGTCCAAATAAAAATAAAGAAGCTGGAATCAACTTTCCGTTCTAGTCGTTCAGTCAGAGTGGTCGTGCGGGTCATCCTCGGCTCAACTATAATTTGTCGGGCTTTTTTAGTTGAGTCGAAAATTTTAATAGGCCTCAAGGTTGGCCTTGTGCTTCCTTTTCGCTTTTCGGCGGAGTTGGGAGATGCAGTGCTTCACTGATCTGGTGTCAGATAGTGGTTGTGCACTCCCAACAGGAATCAGTGAAAGTATAAGTGAAAGCATATTGAAAAATTAGAATTGATAACCTGGCGTGGGCCACATAATACCAACTCGATTTACGTATAACTGTCGTAACGGGAAAATGTTTAGCACATGGCAGCAGGCCATTTACTGGAAATTAAGGAATTATAACGGAACAAATTACGGATTATAATTTTATGATGAATAAGCAGCTCGTTTTAAAAGCTATGCAATACTGTGCATATCTATGAACATTAAATTGCAATTTTGATTGCAAAAATTTTAAAATCACTTTCTGTGATCATTAATTAATTAATTGACAAATTGAATATAACCTGGCGTGGTGCCATCGAAATGCCAATCTCAATTGAATTTGAGAACAATTACAATAATTGACATCCATTTGCAAGCTGCTACACGTGGTTCTGGCCTCTTTGAAATTACATCTCAAAAAAAATAAAATAAAAATATATAACACTAAATACGAAGACTTTGAATATAACCTGGCGTGGTGCCATCTAAATACCATTTTACAAATTACGGATAGTCAAATACTAATAGCAAGCTGCTACACATGGTTCTGGCCGAATTGGTATTACCATTGTGTACTGGGGGAGCTCAACGTGCGTCTATACAACATAGGAAATTTAATCCATTAATTAAACGACATATAATATTGATAATAACCTGGAATATGGGACTTTTAATATAGTCCCCTCCATTAAACCAAATTTCAAAAAAAAAAAAAAAAACTGGAATCAAATTTACAAAAATTAATTAATAAATAAATAAAACAAAAACAAAATGAGTTCCATTTTGATAACAGTCATATTATTAGAAGAGCAGCGTAGTGAATTCAAGTGCTTAAGAGTGCAAAGAAGTGTCGAGGGACGCTTGCACACCTTTTGACATGGACGATAAAGCGTAAGTTATATAGCAAAGATTGCTGTGATTTAGTTTGGAATCGGACGAATTTGACATTATTCTGGATATGCAACGAAAGCGGGAGTTTCCTGATCACAAATATATTACCGTGCGGATATTTTAAGCTCTCCAGTACATGGTCGAAAGTTGATAAAGTGGACAGTGGCGGCAGACATGGCCATGTAAAGCGGCGGTGTTCTACTAAATAATGTGGTTCGTGAAAAGGGCGTTTTATCGGCTAAGGGGTTTTTTGTGAACGTCGGAAAATTTTTAAAATTTAATTAAACGTGCTTGAATAATTGTACGATTACCCAAACTTTGTAAACTATAACCACTATTGATAACCATAAGGCTGCGCAGGCTTGGAATTATCTATTTGTGATCAGAAAAAAGAAGACGTATTAAAATATCTTTTTTTTTTTATATCGTGTGTGTCCAAACTAAAATTTCCAAGCAAAAATTTCTCAAATTAAGTGCGCAAAACCATATTAACCAACTTTTGTTCTTTTAAAAGGTTTGTGAAGAATTTTCGGATCAATAAAGTAGCGTTCGAGTACTTTTTGGATGTTGTCCAGAACGCTATTAGGCCATTTCACAAATAATAATATAATTTTTTAAAGTTTTTTTTTTAATTAATTAATTTTTTAATTAATTATGCGAAGAAATATTTCTACCGACAATATTTTTCTTCGTTCAAATTTATCAAAAAATATGTCAAAATTTGGTTACCGATGAAAACAATGATGCATATCTGACGAATTTCGAAATTTGCAAGAGAATTTCGGGGCAACGACGCAATCAATGATGCCAATTTACCGACGTTGTAACGACGGGATAACCGTCGTAACGAATGATAAGCCCCTAAAATTGTATCGCATTTTTCTTGAATTTTATATGCGGAGTTCTTTAACGTACATATGTAGATCTGTCGACATGTTTTGTGTAATTTATCCAACGATACTAGTAATATTCACCATGAAATAAATATTACCTCAAATTAAATTACCTGTGAATTTTTTTTGTACATCTATATTAAATACTTTATTTCTTTCACTACCTTTCAGGCTTACTCGATTATTTTTTCTACAAATTTAAATTCAAATACAGTTATTTATTTAAAACTCGTGTGTACATGTATAAAATTCAGGACATATATTTACATAAGTATAATTTATCTTAAATAAGAAGGGAATGTGTTCAGTTAATGTCGTTAAGGGAATACGAGGATCTGATAATGAAAAACGTACATACATATACAATACTGCACCTAACTAACATAAGACCTTTCTTTTTACGAATTTGGGTGTTTCTCAAAGCATATTGCACGCAAGATGAGCACATTTACATATGCCAATATGTATTACTTAAAAACATTTATATTTATTATGTATCTACATCAGACCGTTTTCAAAAAAATAAGAAGTATAACTATCTTTGTTAACTTAAAAAAATATTGGGCTATAAGAATCTCTGAAGTGAAAATCGGAAGCACTCACGCAAAACGACATCTTCGCACTACAGGCTTAATAACTTCTTTCTTACTGGTGCTAGTCGGATGCACAGCGGAGCAGTTAGCAGCCACTATTGTACCAACAGCTCTTAAATCGGTTATTAAAATTAATTAATCAAAGGTTTCCACTTTGTCAGAACCATCTGTAGCTCGGGGAAATTGTCATTTCAAACTTTCAGTTGAAAGCACTTCGAGGCGACCGTGTTAGAACTAGTACCGTCTCTCAATGCAATAGTTCGTGGACAGTGGAGGTGGTGCGATTCGCTGCAGGGTATTTAAAATAGTCAATCAAAAGCTGCGCCTGTCTAAGACCAATTAATTATTGAACTCGTTATAAGGTAATATTGTGGAATATCACATGCTCCTGGGTCTGGTGCACTTAGAAACACGCTGCATTATGAAAAGCTAGATTTTTTAGTCATCAGCGAACTTTATATATCAAGAAGTGATTGAAATATGGACAACAATGGCACAGCTGCAATCTTAATCTTCGAAGCTAAATCCAATGTTGTAAACTGCGTGAAAAAGCTTAGTTAATTTTAACTGTGTTTTATAACTAAATATTCCGTTGCTACTTGTCCTCAAATAATCCCACCAAATCATCAGGAATAAAGTAACACTTAGTGAAGACGGTTTGAGGTAGCCTGATTGACGACAGAGACGCAAGATCCATGGACTGTGTAATATCGAAGATGAAAAGCTGAAGAAACTAAAAGTAAATTTAAGTGCTCGAAGCCGTTTTTCGAGGTAGTGGATCAAACCCTTGAGGGACACATATATAATTCGTTAAACTAGCTCATCCATACAAGGTGAGCTTAAGGCTGTCTTGCACAGTGCGAAATATAAGAAAACTCCGGGATTCTCGGAATACCCGCGGATGCAATTAGCTTAGCTGAAAAATAGCTGATCAGAGCTTTTGTTGCGCACCACAGAACAAATGACTCAAAGCAAAAATCTTCCCCACCCTACCAAACACTACCCCTACCAGCACTGCTAATAAACATTCGGAAGGACAAAAGCGGCCTGAACTCTCTGCCGTATTTAGCTTACTGTAAATGCTGGACACTGCAGGAAAAATGTTTGAAAGCTTTCTAAATATAATGTGTCCGCCGTGATAATATCATGAAACTGAGTGGATTATTGAGGATCCTTGGCAAGAAAGCGCCTCACGTCAGCCATGGCTGAAGCGAACACATTAAAAAGAAGACTTATATTTGACCCAATTATAAATCAGATACGGTATCGTCACTAAATATATCAGAATGACAAAGGTTCAAAACCCCGGGCTGCTTATAATGCCGAAATCGGCTGCGAACATTTCGCTCAACAGCGATGGAATGTGGAACCTATTTTCGAGCAGTTTTATGAATATCATGGCATATGGAAGTGACAGGGAGAATATGAGTACCAGATACATGCATATTATTGTTAACGTGACAGTACCGATAAATCTTCTAAAATGTAAATTTATGTGTTTTTCGCGTAGGAATTTACAACCAGCCTCTTACACAATTAACAACCAAAACCTTGAAAGGATTAATGTTTTTGTAGATTTGGAAGTTACAATGAACTGCAAACTTAGCTTCAACACTCATATAAGTGCCATTGTTAATAGAACTAAAGGTCTTAGCATTTGTGAATAGGTGGTCAAAAGAGTTTAGCGATATATCCGTTACGGAACCCCTCTTCACAACATTGGTTAGACTGATATTAGATTATGGCTCAATAGTCTTGGATCTGTGTGTTTCAAGTCAACACTCACAGGCTCGAATCAATACAAATACAGTTTTTGCTATTTACCTTAAGGAATTTTCAATGGGACTCTTCATTAAGTCTTCCACCTTATACTAATCGATTAAAACTTATTAATCTTCCAACTCTTGCTAGTCGTAGGGAAATGCTTGGTGAAATATTTACAAAAAAACTACTGAGTGGATTGATTTCAAGCCCATTACTTCTGAACGAAGTGAACTTTAGTGTTCCCAGTCGAACTACGAGACACTACAAACCTCTTCTTTTAAAACCATGTAGAACCAATTTCGAACTTAACAAACCTTCCCGGTGTTTGTGCTAAGATTATAACTCTCACTAAAACACATTTGATATGTCGGACCTCCTCTTTCTATAAAAAAGACTGTCCTTATCTCTCTTAATCGTTAATGCTATATATGTTTGTTTCTTGTCTATTAATTTAGTTTTACTCTCAGCTGATGATATTTTTTCTGTAACTGAGCAGATTTAGATCTTGACGCTTGATAAATAACTGCCCATCAATGACTCGGCCCAAAAAACAAAAACAGAAAAGAAAAAAATTTATAAATATTAAAATTTATAAATAAAAACAAAAACAAAATTATGAACAGGATTATCCTGGTGTCACTGGGCCACTTGAGGGCAGTGTGCTGCAACAACGTCCAATTAAAAAAAAAAGCTAACGTAGGGTGTGTGCGTAACCGAAGAAATGCTGATAGCACTTTTAAGCCCTTCACAGAAGAAACGGAATGTTACGCTCGCTTTAAGGTATATATATCCCAGTCAGTGCATGAATCATTTCTTTCTTTCCCGTAGACGTAAAAAAAGCGCAAAGAGACGTACTTGTTTGCAAAATTGCTTCGATGAAAAATTATTATATTTTGTTTTATGAAACGGTCTAATGTGTACAAAGTTGCTGTTGCCGAAAAATACTACCATATATTCATTTATGTACTGTGTAAACATTGAGCTCATTGTAGACTAAATTACTTTTTCTTCGTTTTTCTTTTACTATTTTTCCTTTGTTTTCATCATATGTTTTACTTTTCTCTTTTTGATTTCTTTTTCCATGATAAGATTGAATTAATACAACTTTTTATGAGTAATTATGTGTAACATATAATATTTCGTTTACACGCACAAATTTTGTATGTTTTGTATTTAAATTCATTCAGTAGGGGGACTCATGATAGCATATAAACTTATAAGGTGTAAAATTATATCCATTTACACACGCGGTTATATGAACGCACCTAGTAATACTCTTGATAAAATTGTTTGTTTTTCAGCTGTATTATTTCCAAAAAAAAATTTTTTGATTGTTATACAAATTAAAAAATACCAAGATTAAGTGAAAAATCAAAACTAAAACGCCTTTACTTGCTGATGTTGGAGATTTTTGATGAAAATGCCGTCTGTAATGTCTGCAAGGTTGCATTCCTTTGAGTTTACCGCGTTTACACAATGAAATGTGCGCGTAAATTTATACAGATTGTGCAAATGATTTTTCATACAAAATTTGACAGCTCGTGCGTAAACTAGATAAATTTATACGTTTACACACTTTATAAGGCATTTATACGGTTACATGAGTCCCCCTAGTATTTATTTATGCAGATTATGTCATTAGAACTACATTTTACTGCCACATAAAAAAAGCCTCTATTATTCCCACTGGTACCAAATAAAAAATGTACTAACGTTTATTTTAAAGCTCTAAGCGCTTGGCACACCCTCTCTGACTAACAAATGACTATTTCAACTTGCTTGGACCCAACTGTCTCTAGTTTCACTATTCCATGAACATTTGTAGTTATATATCTGTGAGTATGTTTAAATATATAGTACATCTAGTATATGCTTAGAAAAACTCTTTACAAAAATAATATTCATAGTTAATATATAAAAAACTATTTGGCCTACTATGAAAATTGTAAAATATACATACATTTGGTATAGATGTTCATATATATATATATATATATATATATATATATATATACTAAGTTACATACAAATATATAATCTTAAAATCGTTATACGCCGCACCCATTCAAATTTACGCCTACTAACTGATATTGCCTTCATATTGAACACTCATTCATATTCACATTCATGCTGAACTCATCGTACGAGCGATCCTTTCGCTATTTTTGTATAAATAAATTTCCTTTCTTCATCTCTCAGTTCGTTTCACTCGTCATGTGAGTATCAATCGTCAATTGTATTATACGCAAACAATCACGTTGACGTGCTGCCGTATTATCAACCAATTGCTCAATAAATTGGCTAGACTCCATACTGGTGCTGGGTGGTATATCCTGTGTACACGATATGTATTTATTAAATATATCTGAATTAATCGAACTCGCTGGATAACTTTGATCGCGTTGTAACATTTTACTTAACGCTTGTGCTGAACTCAATAATTTGTCTTTGTTCTTTTGATAAGCATTGATTTCTTTGAGATTTGCATAATCAGCGCTAGAAACTTCAATTGTGTGTGGTTGACCAGATCCTTTGGCGCCTGTTTTGTTCAGTCGTATTTGATATTTTCGTTCTGAAACGAAATTTCCGAGTAAGTAGCCTATGAAAGAGATTATAATTAATGTAACATCTGTTCAAGTTTAAAATACTTTTTTTTCAAAATTATGCCTAAGCTACCCAGCAAAAAATGAGATTAGTCTAGTATGAACCCGTTATGAGTGGCAAAGGAGTATGCGACCAATGCCAGTTTTGATCTCATAGTATGAGTTGGGATGTTCCCTTTTGTTTGAACATGTCCTATGAAGAGACTTATTGTACCCATTTATACCCGAAGGGGACCGATAGGACCAATCCCTTTTGTAACCATATGCGAACATATGAAGACGGGTTCTTTTTCGGTTCAATAGGAACCAGTAGCATTTTTCATGGCAGAAAAACAATCGAAGGGTTTGCAAAGCCACCAAATCTATTTGATGTAAGTTGTTCGCCCGGCGGCCACCGTGGTGTGATTATAGCATGCTCCGCCTACCACACCGTATGCCCTGGGTTCACACCCCGGGCAAAGCAACATCAAAATTTTAAAAATAAGGTTTTTCAATTAGAAGAAAATTTTTCTAAGCGGGGTCGCCCCTCGGCAGTGTTTGGTAAGCGCTCCGAGTGTATTTCTGCCATGAAAAGCTCTCAGTGAAAACTCATCTGCCATGCATATGCCGTTCGGAGTCGGTATGAAACATGTGGGTCCCGTCCGGCCAATTTGTAGGGAAAATCAAGAGGAGCACGACGCAGATTGGAAGAGAAGCTCGGCCTTAGATCTCTTCGGAGGTTATCGCGCCTTACATTTATTTATTTATTTTCGCCCGATTTTCAAAAAGGAATAAAAAATATTCTCCGAATTTAACCCTAATTTAGGTTTGGTATATGGCTCCTTATTTGTATACCTTTCATGGACATGAAATGGTATATTAACTTTGGTCCGATGTTTGTAACGTAGAGAAATATAGAAGATAGACTCACCATTAAGTATACCGAATTGATCAGGGCGACGAAATGAGTTGATATAGCCATGTCCGTCTGTCCGTCCGTCCGTCTATCCGTCCGTCTCTCCATTTGAACGCAAAATAGTCCCTCAAATTTTGAGATATCTCAATGAAATTTAGCACAAGGGAGTATTTTTGTAATATATTAGACATTTTTCGGATCCGGTAGGATCGGACCACTATAACATATATCTCCCATACAACCGATCGTTCAGATAAGACGATTTTGGTCATTCCTGCCGCAATTTAGAAAGTATAAATGTGAAACTCGGTGATATATATTCTAATATACCATAGAAGATATCTTGAAAAAATCACTTTGATCAAAGCTATATATAATATATATCCCATACAACCGATCTTTCAGATAGAAAAATTTTTGGCCATTTCTCCCTTAGTTTCCAATATAAAAACGTGAAACTATATATCACATTCTAATATATCACAGAAAATTTCCCTTAAAAATCATTTCGATAGGAGCTAGATATAATATATATCCCATACAACCGATCGTTCAGATAAGGGGTTTTTTTGCCATTTTTTTTTTTATATTTATCTCAAAAATCGTTTAGGTATGTATTTCTTATCTTTTACATCCGATTATTTGGAAATTACAAACGGGATAAGATTATTGTTCAGCCCCATTCATGAAAGATATGAAGTCTTCGGCACAACCGAAATAATTCGATTCAATCACTTGTAATCTGTACTCATTTCGTTGCCATTTTTTAACATTTCTTAAAATGGGCTCCAAAGATTTGCAATAAAGGGGATCAATTATGCCAAAACGTAGAAAAAAGAGATCAATCTCTTTAGGAATTGATCGCACGATTTTTTGCAGGGTAATTACACACACAGGCATATATTTGTACGTACTCACCCAATATAAGTGTAAGGAAGGCTATCGTGAGTACAAGACTGACGCAAGTCCGCTTGGTGACATACTCACGGTACTCGCGTGAGCTATTGGCACGTACTGCGGTCTCATAGCTGAGCACTTGATGCATTGTTCGTGCTTGATACTACCCTTTTTGCTTATTTTACTGTGTTATCACTTCTTTTATTTTATCTGGTTTAACGTTTAAATCAAAAACTGAATTTTGATTTTCTGTTTATATCTTCCCATGGAAATTACTTTCATCTTCCATTTTGGCGTATGAAACTCTAGTGTAATGTGTTTTCTATGTTTCAATATCTATAAATAGAAAACAATTAATTAATTTAATGTTTATTGATGGTGTTAAATTATTATATTTTATTATGTTATTGGTACTCAATTCAGACAGTAAAAGTATAATGGACGAGAAATCCTTCAAATATGCTAAACTTGGCCAATTATTTAATTGCGCTTCAGACAAATTTCCAGTGCTCGTATATTTAAAACATATTAATCAGTGTACAGAGAAAGAATATCTTAATTACTAAATATCCATCGGCGCTTAAATACAACCGGATGTGGAGATATGCGCGAGCGATTTCTGCGGGCAATACGTAATACATTCTTTGTTCGACAAATCTAGACGACGGGTCAACAGATGAGCACATAAGCATAAAAACAGCGCGTCTGCTGTTGCCATTACCGCTAGAGGTTAGGTTAGGTTGAGTCCTCCGGTCCATGAGGACCTCACATAGACTGAATGAGTCCGTAGTGTTAGGATAGGATAGGTTAGGTGGTAGCTGCCCTGATAAGGATAGCTCACTTGGACACCACGAAGGTCCGTTGTGATCCCACATACACCAAAAATAACGGTGACTTAGATCTAGCTACTTAGAGAATCATTGGGTAGCAACGATAAAGCTCCGAATGATACCGATTTCAACTTTGGATATATCCTCGGGAGATCCAAGTGAGTCGCGACCGAAGTACTTTCGCCTAATTCTGGCAAAAGCTGGACAATCAAGCATGAAGTGATTTGGTGATTCCACCTCATCATCCCCCATACAGCTGCAGCAGGATGGAGTATCCAGTATATTGAGACGTACCACATGGATACCCATGGGACAGTGCCCTGTCAAAACCCCAATGACCATTGATAGGTGAGCCTTAGTGAACCCAATTATTTCAGCAGACCTCCTGCCATCCACTTTTGGCCAGAAAGATCTTGCTACCCTGCAAGACGTGGTATCCGCCCAACGTTTGCTGAGGTGATTCGAGGCCCAGCTATGGAGGAGCAATCCACAAGTGGCCAGCGGGATCCCGAAATCCCTGCAGCCATCTTCATCCGGTTCAGTTGTACCGATGCGGGCTAAGAGATCCGCTTGACAGTTATCCGGGATATCACTATGGCCCGGGACCCAGATAATCTTAATTGTAAAATAATTCGATGCAATCGCAAGCGAGGTCAGGCACTCCCAGACCACCCTCGATCGCACTGTAGTTGAGCTCAAGGCCTTGATAGCCGCTTGGCTATCAGAGTAGATGTTAAATTCCCTAACCGTGGTAGCACTGGATAGCATTCCATCCACCGCATCCTTAAACGCAGCAATTTCCGCTTGGAATACACTGCAGTGATCAGCCAACTTAAACTTGCGGCTTAAATTTAGCTCTTGACAAAAGACCCCCTCACCCAGCTTTCCATCCAGCTTTGACCCATCCGTGAACAAGTTAACCGGTCCCATGCCCCAGATAATTCCTCTTCCCCAATCCTCTCTCTCTGGAATAACTGGGGCGAAGGTTGTATAGGGAGCAGTTATCGGCATACAGTAGTCCGTTCTGTCCGGGATGAAGTCGAAACTGGTAAGAAGGCTAGAGTTTCCGCGGTCAGAAAGTCTATATACCATATCACGAAGCCTGACCAACGACCTTGCCGCGGCCGCCTTTCCCGCAATATCTACTGGATATATGTTCAACATGACGTTCAGTCCGTAGTGTTACCGGAAGTTTACTTTGACGACCAAACTGAAAAACCCTATCAAAAACCAGTACCTATGTTATACAACAACTCGGTCCTCTTGGCAAATACTAGAAGCTTTCTAGGACTTAAACCACTTACTGCTTCTAGATCCGATAGTTTTATCACCCCTAATAGCTGGAGTCTTAGCCTAGCAAGCGCACAAAACGTGCTCGATTGTTTCCTCCTCCAACCCGAATTTCCTACATCTGCTATCACTTACCAAGCCTAATTTAATGAATGTGACGCCAGAAGGTAGTGTCTAGTCAGAATACCCGTCGTGAGTATACAGTCCTCTCTTTTTAGTGATAAAAGGAACTTTGTGAGTCTAAGGCTGTAAGACCTACACATAATCTTCGACACTTTACAGCCCTGTGCTTTAACCCACGCCTTTTCCGGTTGGTCGATCATGTGCACCTCTCGCATTCTCTTAATCTCGCTCAATCTAATTGGGACGTCTACGGAGCAAGCTCCCTTTTCAACAAGTTCATCTGCTTTTTCTTCCCATCTATTCCCATATTCCCTAGGACCCAATATAGATGTATGCTTCTCCCTGTCCTGATTCTTTCCAGAGACTATACGATAGTATTGCCTTAATTGCTGCTTGGCTGTCAATATAAAAGTTAACACGGTTGCAGTTTAGCTATTGTCTTCCAGTGTTTCTACTGCTTTGGTTACTTTTACCGCGGACCCTACTCCTTCCACTACTTTGGAAACATCTGTGTACACAAGTATCGCCTCGTCCGCCATTTGAGCACCCTTGCTCCAACCATCCACCTCTATTGTGACCTAAAATCTCCCTCGAAGCGCAGTTACGGGATCAGGTAGTCTGTTCATCCTGTAACTGATGACGCTATACTACTATGGCCGTATGGTCGGCGCTCAAGCTGCCACGAAGCGCTGAGCCTGGTTGCATTTGTTGACGCTTTGTTCTTTGTTACCTGGTATATAGGTGGAACATTACCGCCAGAGAGCTTGAAGAAATAATCAAACTTGCTCAACCATCTAAATCAGTAGACCCGGACGAGATTGCCATGCCGATGCTTAAAAACGTTAGCTATGAGCGATTAAAATATCTGGCGCACTTCTTCAACTTGTCCCTGTGCACTTTCGTCGTCCCCGAAGAATGGAAACAGGCGTGGGTGGATACTGGAAGCCATTCTGCTCCTTATTTCACCGAAAACCTGCGACATACCAATCATCAGCGTTGCTCCAAAAATTATACAGCATCATCACCATGCTAACTGGCATCAGCATTCAAATAAATTGCGGGTGTAATCAAGGAACCCCACCAAAGAACAGTACTCGTAGCGCTAGACTGGCTTAAAAAATTTTACGCAGTCAATCACAGTATGATACCGTGTGACTTGGAAGGGTTCACCCTTCCTCTTACTCTAAAAATATATACTGCAAATTATATGTGTGCTCGACAGGCATCAGTGTAGTTCAGGAAATTAACATCAAAACCCAGAAGAATGAAACAAGGGTTACCACTGGGTGGTGTCCTATCCCCACTTTTGTTTTACTTTTACATATCAAAGTTTACTTCCACACTAGAAATAGTTATCATTGTGTCTTTCGCCGATGACTGAACGATAATGACAACAGGTCCAAGTCCATTTATTGATGCCCCTTGCACTTAAATTAACGACTATCTCCCAATTCTTTCCAGTTTTTCACCTCGTGAAATTTGGCACTGTCACCGGCCAAATCGTCGGCGAGTTTGTTTACAAATTGGACAAAGCAAGTGTCGACAATATTAGATATTGACGTCGATGTCATTACGTTACCGACTGTCCTACACCTACAAAAATACTGGGTGTTACGCCCGATCAAGACCTACATTTTGGCGAGCATGTAGCTGCAATTGAACGTAAAGTCCAGAACCATAGCAAAGTTTCAAGTCTCCTGCCGGCAGCATTTGGGGCAAAGATAAAGAAACGCACAATTGTTGTTGTTATTGTAGCGATAAGGACGCCCCCAAAGGACTTGCGGAGTGGTATCGATATCATAACCATTTATAAATCAAATGGTACTGGAGGAAATTGCAGGCCTGCCAAACACCGTGCAGTTTGGTAACAGAAGAAGGATGAGAACACCACTGGGTTGGGAAAGGCAGGTGGAAGAAGACTTCACCTCCCTTGGTGCGTCAGTTATCCCGAAACATGGAAAGTTAGCGTGACCTAATTAATGATGATGATAATGATAAGAACTGCCACGGGATATCTTCTTATATCTCTGGCACACCATCTACAAAGTGAGGGAAGAATACTTCCCAAACTAAACAGACATCTTAGGAATTTATCGTCGTAAGTACTGCGAAGAAATCCGCCACTTAACAATTCAGCAGAATCAAGAAAATAAGCATAAAAAGGCCCTCACGGACGTCCAAAAAAAAAATAATCCGACTATTGTGCCAGAAATTGCCTGGCCAACCCCGTTCTCAAATACAAATACCCTGAACTTGCAGATGCGGAAAACATCCTTCCCAGGGAGATGCGCATCATTTCGTCTTAACTTCGATCTGAATACAATAAAAGGTAAAACTCCTTCTTGTTCAACCACGATTTATCCATTGCCAACTTATAACTTCCTTAAGCAACCATTTGTTATATTTCTGTATATTAAGTAGCTGAACAAATTTAGTGCATCCTCTTCTGAGAATCGACTTTGGGGGTGGATGCTACCACACCATATTTCAGGCAGAAATCCATGCATTAGAAGTCTGTGGTAGAGAATGTCTTCTAATATGCTCATCCTCGAAGAGCATCTACATTATTTCGGACAGCCAGGCGGCCCTGGGTGCTTTGAAATCCTACACAGTTACATCTAAGCTAATGGATAGCTGTATTGAAATCTTTAATGACCTGGGAGATAAAACATGAACAGGGACATGAAAGTAACGAACATGCAGACTACCTAGCAAATCTGGGTTCTATAGCAGCATTCTATGGTCCATAGCCCTTTTGTTCATTCACAAAATTACACACCAGGGAAACCATTAGTAACTGGGAAACAAAACAATACAGACGTCACTTGATTGCTGCCCAGTGCAAAGAAAGGTCAAACTTTTTATACCTCCGGCAACGATATTATCAGCCAAACTCATTAATCTAAGCAAGGAGGACCTAAGAACATTCACTGGGTACTATACGGGACACTGTTGTCAACGATATCACCTAAGCAAGGTAAATCTATCCGATACTCAAATCTGTTGTTTCTGCGAGCTGGAGGATGAAACGCCGGTTCACATTATCTGCGAATGCGTCGCTCTGGCAAGGTAGAGACTCTCCCATCTAGTCTGTATATGATATGGAGTAAAAAGCTTAAAGAGGTACTTAGATACATCGAAAGACTTCACATACAAAATTAGGCTGAAAGGTCATGCACAATAGATTTGCACAAAGTTAGTAGTGCTTCCAGGCCTAATAATTAAAACAGGTGGGAGTACGAAACAAAATAAATGGCGTTATGTCCACTTAAGAAATTTTGAATTTACTTTATAACACCACTTGAAATTTTATGTTGTGACCACTTCATCATATGAATTGACACTATAGCCATGTTAAGTGGCCATATGGTCAATGGACGCTATGACCTTTGACCTTATGTCAATTCGCACAACTAGATAAACAAGCAGCTAGCTCAAAAGTCTTAAATTTCGAAGTTACGAGTACTTCCGATCTTCCCTATTCATTACCTACCAAAAAGTGTACTTGATTTACTAATACATCCACTTATCAGCGAGAATAGGCTTTTTATGCCTTTCATGAACATGAAATGGTAGATTAACTTTCGTCCGATGTTTGTAACGTTGAGAAATATAGAGGATAGACTCGCCATTAAGTATACCGAATTGATCAGGGCGACGAACTGAGTTGATATAGCCATGTCCGTCTGTCCGTCCGTTTGTCTGTTTGAACGCAAACTAGTCCCTCAAAGTTTGAGATATCTCAATGAAATTTGGCACAAGATGTATTTTTGTATTATATTAGACATTTGTCGGATCCGGTAGGATCGGACCACTATAACATATATCTACCATACAACCGATCGTTCAGATAAGACGATTTTGGTCATTCCTGCCGCAATTTAGAAAGTATAAACGTGAAACTCGGTGATATATATTCTAATATGTCATAGAAGATATCCTGAAAAAATCACTTTGATCGGAGCTATAATTAGTTATATCCCATACAATCGATCGTTCATATAGAAAGATTTTGGCCATTTCTTCCTTAATTTAGAAAGCATAAACGTTAAACTCAGTGATATATATTTTAATATATCATAGAAGATTTTCTGAAAAAATCACTTTGATCGGAGCTATAATTAGTTATATCCCATACAACCGATCGTTCATATAGAAAGATTTTGGCAAGTTCTCCCTTAATTTCCAATAAAAACATTAAACTTGGTGATATTTATTCTAATATATCATAGAAGATTTCATGAAAAAATCATTTCGATCGGAGATATATATAATATATTACCCATACAACCGATCGTTCAGATAAGGGGTTTTTTGCCATTTTTTATTTTATATTTATCTTAAAAATCGTTTACATCCAATTATTTGGAGATTACGAACGGGATAAGATTATTGTTCAGTCCCACTCATGAAAGGTATGAAATCTTCGGCACAGCCGAAGACAGTCCCGTCCTTGCTTGTTTAAAATTAATGATTGCATTGTTGAGAGGGAGAGGTAATCAGACCTTCGGACCCAATAAATAAAATAAATAAATAAACCCAAGTGAATACCATGCGCGTAATGACGCATTCGCAATAGATATTTGAGCTGAAAGCGCAAACATACTCGAATGAAAACGTGGAAAATGCTATAGATTTGAATTTCATGTAGGTATCCGTTCATGAAGTCTTTCTTATGAAGACTGAAAATATGTAAAATCATTGTTCACTAGTATGGAATACATTTTCTAATATAATTTTTGGGTTCCTTTAGGTTAACTTTACAAAATATTTGGAGAGTTTCTGGGATTTAAAAAAAACATGAATTAGTTTTCGGTATAATTTTAGCACCAAGAATAATCCGGTGTTAAAAATATATTTGAAATAAAAATTTTTCACATACAATGTAAAAGTGTAAGCCCAACTATATTCAATTGATAAATGTCCTTTTGTCAATGGCACTTAATAACACATTTGCCATAAATGGATTTGCCTTCTTTTAAAAGTTTTACAATTCTTGTTTCAAAAAGTGACTGCAAACAATTTGTTGTACACTTAATTCAATAAAATTATTAGCAGTGGAATTAAATGTATTTATGAAAGAAAAAAGTGAAAGTAAAAGACAACAAAAAAAAATAAAAATTTCTTCAACTACAATTATGACTCCTTACATACTTACTTACATAGTTATTTGCACACTTTTTTGTACATAAAGTCAAAGAAAACTTTTTATGATATATGGCCAAATTGGCAATAATTTTAAATTGAGACGATACAAACAAGTTACTTTTTATAATATTTGCAGTAGTAGAAATATGGCCAACATGACCCATTTTATCCCTCGTTTGTTGGCAAATAAATTTAAAGGCACCGGCCAGACTTTTCGATCAATAATTCGATTTAAGTGCAATGTGACACATATGCCCGAACATGGCTGTGTAAAGAAGAGCCAAGTATTTTTGGTTTGCCTTAAATATGTCAGTAATTAAATTTGGCAAAGGCGCTTGGTTTGAGAGATTTTAAAGAATTCATGGTCAGGTAAGCAAGCAAATACATTTTAATTAGGTTGTTTTTCCATGCTTGTGCATTTGCATTTGTTGATTAAGTTATTTATTATATATATATATTATTAAATTATGTTACTCTACCTTTCATTTTGGTGTAAGGGGCATTTTAAATATAAGCTGACGCAACTTTTCAACTTGCCAGTTTTTGAAATTTCAAATGTTTACATCGCAGACTTAAGAGGAAAACTTCAGTACAATACTATTTACTTATCACAACGGCCGAGGGAGTGGTTTAACAAGACACCCAACTATATTTCCTAGTTAAATATATCCAAAATACCAGATGCCGTTAAGAGAAATTGGTAGGAAAAACTATAAATAAATACATCAAAATTTGGACGAGAGTCTCGGCCTTAATCTTATTAAATTTCTTCGCCTTTTCTTACAAAGTCGGCCGCCGTGGTGTGGCGGTGGTGTTCTCCGCATTCCACACCGAAGATCCTGCGTTCCATTCCCGGTCAAAGCAACATAAAAAAATTTAGAAACAAGTTTTTTTTTATTTGAAAAAAGTTTTTCGAAGCGAGACAACCCCTTGCAGTGTTTTGGCAAGCACTCCGATTGTATGTCTACCATAAAAAGCTTCTCAGTGAAAACTCATCTGCCTTGGAAATTCCGTTCGTTGTCAGGGTAAAACATATAGACCCTCTCCCGCCAATGTATAAGACATATAAAAACAAGCAAAGGTGTCTAAGTTCGGGTGTACCCGAACATTATATACTCAGCGTGAGCTTCGATTGTACATTTAATTTCAGATAAATTACTTTTCTACATAACACGTTGACACCACCCGTTTAAAAGAAAAATGTCTCCCCATTTCCTCTTACAGTAAAATTTGATAAGTGGAATATCATTGATTCAAAACTAGTTTTTGCTAAGTTATAGCTTATTCTTCTAGTCTACTGTCCTCTGTTTTATATCTAAGCAGCCGTGGTCTTTAACCGATCTTGTCCATTTTTTGAGAAATATTTCCCGCTATAAGGAAAATGTGTGTACACAATTTTGTTACGATATGAAAATTTTTCTTCGAGCTATGGCTACCGAAACATACAAAATTGCTTAGTCATAAAAAGGGGGGTTCCACGCCCATTTGTTAAAATTTGAGGTTTTTCCTTTTTATTATTATAAATCCACTTGGGAAATGAAATACTATTGATATAAAGCTCTTTTTTGCAAAGATATAGCTTATTTTATTAGTTTACGACCCTTTTGTATAAAAGAGGGCGTGGTCCTTAGCCTATTTCGTTAGTTTTTCTTCAAAGCAACATCTCTGCCGAATTTTGCTACGATAGGTTTAACGATTTTTGATTTATTTGTAAATTGATTTTATTACAAGTGGGCGGTGCCATGCCCATTTTTTAAAATTTTTTTAAATTTTTATCAAGAGTCTCAATATCAATCCAAACGTCAAATTTCAATATTATAGTTGTATTATTTACTAAATAATCAGGTTTTTTGTATTTTCCAAAATGTTATATATATAAAAAGTGGGCGTGGTTATCACCCGATTTCGCTCATTTTCAATATCAATCTATTCTGGGTCAAGATAAGCTCGTGTACCGAGTTTGGTAAAGATATCTCAATATTTACTCAAGTTATCGTGTTAACGGACAGACGGACGGACATGGCTCAATCAAAGATGTAGACTTCCATATATCAAAATCATCAGTATCGAAAAAAAATTCGATTAAGCCATGTCCGTCCGTCCGTCCGTCTGCCCGTTAACACGATAACTTGAGTAAATTTTGAGGTATCTTGATGAAATTTGGTATGTAGGTTCCTGGGCACTCATCCTAGATCGCTATTTAAAATGAACGATATCAGACAATAACCACGCCCACTTTTTCGATATCGAAAATTTCGAGAAATCGAAATAGTGCGATAATTCATTACCAAAGACAGATAAGGCGATGAAACTTGGTAGGTGCGTTGACCTTATGACGCAGAATAGAAAACTAGTAAAATTGTGGACAACGGGCGTGGCACCGCCCACTTTTAAAAGAAGGTAATTTAGAAGTTTCGCAAGCTGTAATTTGGCAGTCATTGAAGATATCATGATGAAATTTGGCACGAACGTTACTCATATTACTATATGTCTGTTTAATAAAAACTAGCAAAATCGAAGAACGACCACGCCCACTTTTTAAATTTTTTTTTTTTAATTCAAATTTTAAAGGAAAGTTAATATCTTTACAGTATATAAGTAAATTATGTCAACATTCAACTCCAGTAATGATATGGTGCAACAAAATACAAAAATAAAAGAAAATTTCACAATGGGCGTGGCTCCGCCCTTTTTCATTTAATTGGTCTAGGATACTTTTAATGCCATAAGTCGAACAAAAATTTACCAATCCTTGTCAAATTTGGTAGAGGCTTAGATTCTAGGACGGTAACTGTTCTCTGTGAAAAAGGGCGAAATCGGTTGAAGCTACGCCCAGTTTTTATGCACAGTCGACCGTCTGTCCTTCCGCTCGGCCGTTAACATGATAACTTGAGCAAAAATCGATATATCTTTACTAAACTCAGTTCACGTAATTATCTGAACTCACTCTGTATTGGTGTAAACAATGGCCGAAATCCGACTATGACCACGCCCACTTTTTCGATATCGAAAATTAGGAAAAATGAAAAAAATGCCATAATTATATACCAAATACGAAAAAAGGGATGAAACATGGTAATTGTATTGGTCTGTTGACGCAAAATATAACTTTAGAAAAAAACTTGGTAAAATGGGTGTGACACCTACCGTATTAAGTAGAAGAAAATGAAAAAGTTTTGCAGGGCGAAATCAAAAGCCTTTGGAATCTTGGAAGGAATATTGTTCGTGGTATTACATATATAAATAAATTAGCGGTACCCGACAGATGATATTCGGGATCACCCTGGTCCACATTTTGGTCGATATCTCGAAAACGCCTTCACATATACAACTAAGGGCCACTCCCTTTTGAAACCCTCATTAATACCTTTAATTTGATACTCATATCGTACAAACACATTCTAGAGTCACCCCTGGTCCACGTTTATGGCGATATCTCGAAAAGGCGTCCACATGTAGAACTAAGGCCCACTCCTTTTTAAAATACTCATTAACACCTTTCATTTGATACCCATATCGTACAAAAAAATTCTAGAGTCACCCCTGGTCCACGTTTATGGCGATATCTCGAAAAGGCGTCCACATGTAGAACTAAGGCCCACTCCCTTTTAAAATACTCATTAACACCTTTCATTTGATACTCATATAGTACACACAAATTCTAGAGTCACCCCTGGTCCACGTTTATGGCGATATCTCGAAAAGGCATCCACCTATAGAACCAAGGCCCATTCCCTTTTAAAATACTCATTAAAACCTTTCATTTGATACCCATATAGTACAAACAAATTCTACAGTCACCCCTGGTCCACGTTTATGGCGATATCTCGAAAAGGCGTCCACATATAGAACTAAGGCCCACTCCTTTTTAAAATACTCATTAGCACCTTTCATTTGATACCCATATCGTACAAACAAATTCTACAGTCGCCCCTGGTCCACCTTTATGGCGATATTTCGAAAAGGTGTCCACCTATAGAACTAAGGCCCACGCCCTTTTAAAATACTTATTAACACCTTTCATTTGATACCCATATCGTACAAACAAATTCTAGAGTCACCCCTGTTCCACGTTTATGGCGATATCTCGAAAAGGCATCCACCTATAGAACTAAGGCCCACTCCCTTTTAAAATACTCATTAACACCTTTCATTTGATACTCATATAGTACACACAAATTCTAGAGTCACCCCTGGTCCACGTTTTTGGCGATATCTCGAAAAGGCATCCACCTATAGAACCAAGGCCCATTCCCTTTTAAAATACTCATTAAAACCTTTCATTTGATACCCATATAGTACAAACAAATTCTACAGTCACCCCTGGTCCACGTTTATGGCGATATCTCGAAAAGGCGTCCACATATAGAACTAAGGCCCACTCCTTTTTAAAATACTCATTAACACCTTTCATTTGATACCCATATCGTACAAACAAATTCTAGAGTCACCCCTGGTCCACGTTTATGGCGATATCTCGAAAAGGCGTCCACATATAGAACTAAGGCCCACTCCTTTTTAAAATACCCATTAACACCTTTCATTTGATACCCATATAGTACAAACATATTGTAGAGTCACCCCTGGTCCACGTTTATGGCGATATCTCGAAAAGGCGTCCACATATAGAACTAAGGCCCACTCCTTTTTAAAATACCCATTAACACCTTTCATTTGATACCCATATCGTACAAACAAATTCTAGAGTCACCCCTGGTCCACGTTTATGGCGATATCTCGAAAAGGCGTCCACATATAGAACTAAGGCCCACTCCTTTTTAAAATACCCATTAACACCTTTCATTTGATACCCATATAGTACAAACAAATTCTAGAGTCACCCCTGGTCCACGTTTATGGCGATATCTCGAAAAGGCGTCCACATATAGAACTAAGGCCCACTCCTTTTTAAAATACCCATTAACACCTTTCATTTGATACCCATATCGTACAAACAAATTCTAGAGTCACCCCTGGTCCACGTTTATGGCGATATCTCGAAAAGGCACCCACCTATAGAACTAAGGCCCACTCCCTTTTAAAACACTCATTAACACCTTTCATTTGATACCCATATAGTACAAACATATTGTAGAGTCACCCCTGGTCCACGTTTATGGCGATATCTCGAAAAGGCGTCCACACATAGAACTAAGGCCCACTCCTTTTTAAAATACTCATTAACACCTTTCTTTTGATGCCCATATAGTACAAACAAATTCTAGAGTCACCCCTGGTCCACGTTTATGGCGATATCTCGAAAAGCCGTCCACATATAGAACTAAGGCCCACTCCTTTTTAAAATACTCATTAACACCTTTCATTTGATACCCATATCGTACAAACAAATTCTAGAGTCACCCCTGGTCCACGTTTATGGCGATATCTCGAAAAGGCATCCACCTATAGAACTAAGGCCCACTCCCTTTTAAAATACTCATTAACACCTTTCATTTGATACCCATATCGTACAAACAAATTCTAGAGTCACCCCTGGTCCACGTTTATGGCGATATCTCGAAAAGGCATCCACCTATAGAACTAAGGCCCATTCCCTTTTAAAATACTCATTAACACCTTTCATTTGATACCCATATAGTACAAACAAATTCTAGAGTCACCCCTGGTCCACGTTTATGGCGATATCTCGAAAAGGCATCCACTATAGAACTAAGGCCCATTCCCTTATAAAATACTCATTAACACCTTTCATTTGATACCCATATAGTACAAACAAATTCTAGAGTCACCCCTGGTCCACGTTTATGGCGATATCTCGAAAAGGCGTCCACATATAGAACTAAGGCCCACTCCTTTTTAAAATACTCATTAACACCTTTCATTTGATACCCATATCGTACAAACAAATTCTAGAGTCGCCACTGGTCCACCTTTATGGCGATATTTCCAAAAGGCGTCCACCTATAGAACTAAGGCCCACACCCTTTTAAAATACTCATTAACACCTTTCATTTGATACCCATATCGTACAAACAAATTCTAGAGTCACCCCTGGTCCACCTTTATGGCGATATCTCGAAAAGGCATCCACCTATAGAACCAAGGCCCATTCCCTTTTAGAATACTCTTTAACACCTTTCGTTTGATACCCATATAGTACAAACAAATTCTAGAGTCACCCCTGGTCCACGTTTATGGCGATATCTCGAAAAGGCGTCCACATATAGAACTAAGGCCCACTCCTTTTTAAAATACTCATTAACACCTTTCATTTGGTACCCATATCGTACAAACAAATTCTAGAGTCGCCCCTGGTCCACCTTTATGGCGATATTTCCAAAAGGCGTCCACCTATAGAACTAAGGCCCACGCCCTTTTAAAATACTCATTAACACATTTCATTTGATACCCATATTGTACAAACGAATTCTAGAGTCACCCCTGGTCCACTTTTATAACGATATTCCGAAAAGGCGTCCACCTATAGAACTAAGGCCCACTCCCTTTTAAAATACTCAATAACACCTTTCATTTCATACCCATATAGTACAAACAAATTCTAGAGTCACCCCTGGTCCACGTTTATGGCGATATCTCGAAAAGGCGTCCACACATAGAACTAAGGCCCACTCCTTTTTAAAATACCCATTAACACCTTTCATTTGATACCCATATAGTACAAACATATTCTAGAGTCACCCCTGGTCCACGTTTATGGCGATATCTCGAAAAGGCGTCCACACATAGAACTAAGGCCCACTCCTTTTTAAAATACTCATTAACACCTTTCATTTGATACCCATATAGTACAAACAAATTCTAGAGTCACCCCTGGTCCACGTTTATGGCGATATCTCGAAAAGCCGTCCACATATAGAACTAAGGCCCACTCCTTTTTAAAATACTCATTAACACCTTTCATTTGATACCCATATCGTACAAACAAATTCTAGAGTCACCCCTGGTCCACCTTTATGGCGATATCCCTAAATGGCGTCCATCTATAGAACTATGGCCACTTCCTCTTAAAATACTCTTTAATACCTTCCATTTGATACACATGTCATACAAACACATTCCAGGGTTACCCTAGGTTCTTTTTACAACATGGTGATTTTCCCTTACTTTGTCTCCACAGCTCTCAACTGAGTATGTAATGTTCGGTTACATCCGAACTTAGCCTTCCTTACTTGTTTTTTTTTTTAATTTTGGAACACCCACCTTGCTAAGTTTATGCATGCATGTACCTAAATTAGTGGCACAACATGTTTTTTTTCCGGCGGACTTATTTTTGTCATTATCAGAAATAAGGGACACATTTTTTTATACACCAGATTCTAATTTATGGCATTATGACTTATTTTGATTATCGTCACTTGAGGCGGTCGAAGGATGAAGTTTAGCATTTATGACAGCTTGCCGTCTTAACGGAATTTTATATTGGAAAATAATAGTTATTATTGCTCATTTTGTTGATAAAGTTAGCATTGCTTCGATCGATCATACTATGATATTACGGAATGATGATTTGATACTATGGCATCCGTAAACATCATATTATTGAACATTTTTATGTTGATATAATATTCCAATATTATATGTGTTTTTTACATGTATATACATCTGCACTTAAACTTAATATCTTAACTTCGTCCAAAATTTTGAAATTGTTGCGCAAAAAATTAGTACTGCTATTTTTCAGTATTCAGTATCATACTCAGTTGCAACTGAAAGGTGTCTCTCCACTTTGTTTCTACACCATTTTCCACTGTTATGACCGAAAAAAGTGTGTGTCCACGTTTTATCGCAACCGATTCAGATATAGATTATACACTATGACCAACAGATGTTCGCGTCTCCGCTATTAAGAGCAACCCACCCGGTTTGTAGCGAGTTATTTAACCACTGTCGTGAGTCTTCAATAAATGCCGCTAGAGGGATCTTTTTTACGCGTAAATGCAGATGTGTATATATTTAAATTAAAAGAATACGGCTTTTATAATGTTTTGAAAGTACGATGTCTTGATGTTATAATATTATGATTCTGGCATATTATGATATTGGTATTCCATTATACTACAATGCGATGATTTCATACTATGACATATGATATTACGATATGATGACTTTGTATTATGACATCCATAGATACCAAATTATTGAACTTTCTTTTTGGTACTATAATATTCCGATATTGATGTTATGATATTATGACTTATGATATAATTGTATTGCTGGCTGTTCTAATTACGATATTACGATGTGATTAGTTAATAATATAATGGCATGATATCATGATTTTATGATATTATACTATTACGATATGATGAATTGGTAATATGACATCTATAAGTACCAATTATTTAAAAAAATTTTATGATGTTAAATTTTGCCGGGACTGGGACCATATTATAATATTATGATAAACCGATATTATGATGCCAATATAATATGATAAAATTATTTTTTATTATGATATTTAGATAAATGATACTTCGATCCTATGATGGTATGATGTCTTTATATTATTAGAGAGTGGCTATTCGTCTAGAAAAAATGTTGTTTTTGTGCAAGATGAAGCAAAATGAGGTGCGCCAGTAAATAAGGAAATAACAGAAGGAATCTCAAGTTTTTGGTTTTGTATTTCGTTGAATTATCCGGACGAAAGGATAGTTAATATTATGAGTTCCACTAATACAAAATTATCGTTATAACAATATTTACTTTATTTTCACGCTTTACAAATAAATAACCTTTAGCTACTTATTTCAATGTATCTCAATTATAGCTCTGCATATTTTATTTTTCACGGAATTAGGCAAACTTTTGCCTATTTTCATTAGAATGGACAAAACCCAAACACAAATAATCCGCTTTATGGCAATGACAAGTGTCTGACATTCATTCCTGTTGACCTTGAATTTGCTTAATGTAAAAGAAAATTTATATACACCTACACCTTCATATATATAAAACAGAAGTTAGATTGAGCGTGAAGTGTAATATAAATTTATTCTTGTCAGCTGTTGATTGCAAATTAAGAGATGAGTTTTGTGCTTTACGCAGACAGTGAGGATGGAGGCGCAGACGCTTTTGGTGTAGCAAATAAAGCTGATGCGCATTTTTTTGAAATGCCCTTCGGCAGTGTCTGGCAAGCACTCCGAGTGTATTTCTGAGATGAAAAGCTCTCAGTGAAAACTCATCTACCTTGCAGGTGCCGTTCGGAGTCGGCATAAAACATGTAGGTCCCGTCCCGCCAATTTGTAGCAAAAATCAAGAGCAACACGTCGCAAATTGGAAGAGAAGCTCGGCCTAAAACCTCTTCGCAGGTTACCGCGCCGTGTGTGTGTGTGTAAAGTGTGTGTACCCGAAAGGAACTAAAGGGGATCAATTATGCCAAAATGTAAACAAAAGGCATCAATCGGAGAACAATCTCTTTAGAGATTAATTGCACGCTTTTTTGCAGGGTTATTTGACAAACTACATATTTGGGTAGCATTTAATTTAGTAATTTACGACCACAAATAGATTTCCAATTCTTCTTTTCATACACTAAAATAAGCAATGTAAATGAGTATGTAAATATGCGCTTACGTAGTCTCTAGTACTATCTATGTTTGACGTAACGAAAAGTTTGTTATTACATTTCTATTTTGGTGCAATGTAATCGAATTGCTTAATTTTGTCAATACGCTTTTAGTATTAAAGGCATATCATGCAATAATCTATGCGCTGATAGGAAGAGTGATTTGCAGTGGAGTAGTAGGTAATCAGAAGAAGAGTGTGGCAGCTTGTAGTCACTCTTATTCCAACATGGCTTAAGTCTGATGAATATGAAATTAAATAACTCAAATTCCACTCCTTTCTCAGAACCACCCACAATTAAACTAGTTGAGAATGCGTTCAAAAGTCTGCGTAGAGAGGCCATTTTCATTTCGGAGGAAATCACTTTGTTAAAAGTGTCAGTTGAAAGCACAGGAGAGGACAGGGGTAAAACCACTGCTACAACAACAACAACAACAACAGCAGCAGCGTTAAAACAATGACCGTCAGTAATTCTATACGAAGCATCGCACATTTTCGGATTCGCAATGTTATATCCAAAACGCATCTTTTGACACCCCTCCTGATGTTTTTGGTTGCGTCAAATAAGAGTGTCATGCTGTCGTATAGAAATACCGGACCGTCTTTTAATGAGATAATTCTGCGATAGTTCGAAACTATTGCGATTCGCTGATGGGACTAACCAGTCTTATGCACTCAGCAAGGATTATCTTGAGCTATGCAATATTTCATTTGAGACTCTTCACTGCTATTTGATTATTTACCATTCTTCTGTCATCATTCAAGGGTACATTACTCCGACGAAGTACGTCGTGAATTACGCGAAAATCAAATCTTATATATGTTCGTGGGAACTTTATCTTTCGTTGAACAAAAATTTTAAGCTAAATAAATAAAATTAATGTCTATAGGAACGTTTCTTTTCACGATCATGGGTTCTAAACGAACTCCAAGCCTTATGGTATATTTTTATTAATTGAACCGAAAAAGTTTTTTATTATAACAGAGCGAAAGAATATTTTTTGACAACTGTCTTAACAGCTTTGAGGTTGAGCAGCCCACGAAATAAATCTATACAACTAGCTTTTTATTGTAATTGTGTTTTTGAGATACTCAAAATTGAGATATTCAAGATCTATATTTCCGTCTAATTCTCAGCTTGTTGTTGATGTTGTTATAGCGATAAGGACACTCCCCGAAGGCCTTGGGGAGTGTTATCGAGTTGATGGTCCTTTTCCGGATGCAGATCCGGTACGTTCCGGTACCAAGCCCGACATTTTAGAGAAGGATTTGTTATGACCACATGCGACCTTAGAGGCCATACCGCCCTCCCACCCCTAGATCCATGTTAATGAAACCACTGATAGGTGAGGTTGACAATTGGGTTTGGAGAAGCAATGGGCTGCGCTACACAAACCACTTGAATTCGGTTTTTAGTCGCCTTTTACGACAGACATATCTACCGGGGGTATATTCAAACCAGCTGGGGATCTAATGCTTACCTCTTCTTTGTTGGCTAGTTATTCATTGTGGCACTTGCAAAGCGCGTAACTTGAAGCGTACCCGTACCAATGCGAGGTTATTACATCTGGGCCTAAGCGCTAACAAAGGGGTCATAATCCGGCTCTTAAAACGGTTCGAATAATTCGAATAATCGAGTACTAGATTTTACGATATTAGATTTTTTTATGTGTATTAATCGAATCTCACGATTGACTGACAGTTCGATTTTCAAGATTCTCATATACGGCATGTATGAACGACATAATAGGTGCGGCAATTAAGTTACGGAAATTTAGTTATAACTTAATAAAAACTAGCAACACTTTTTTATTCGGCATCATCTGTCTAAGAGGGGGAATCTTCTTTTTAGTCAGAGTTCAATTTGAAGTAAATTTCAATTCGGTTTGTATTTTAAATATTTAGTGAAATCTCGCAAAAAAACCTAAACGGGCGACCCTGAGACACGGTAACAAAGTCAACAGTGGGTGGAAAAGGTTGAAGAGCAGCCAACTAAAGCGAGGATATCAAAGTCACATCCGAAGGCAATGCTGATTGTCTTTTTTTCGATATCCACTGCATCATTCATCGTAAACCCATTTCCGCTATACAGACAGTGACCGAAAATTTCTATGTTGCCATTTTGGAGAGGCTACAGACAATTCAGCAATCCGAACACGCCAAGGATGGTTCGACCATGAATTACGACAATGCATCGGCCCATTCCATGTTCGTCGCGCAAGAGTTTATGACAAAAAAGGCTACCCAACGTTGCCACCGCCACCTTGCCGATATTGCTTCCTGCAACTTTTCAATTGAGCAAGATAAAGTAGCACATTAAGGGAACTCATCAGGTCGGTCTACATGAAGTCCAAACACTTTGGAGTCCTTGTTTAGAGTTAGACATAAACATAGGACCACTCCATAAGGTAAATTAGCCATAAAATAAATTGGCACACTTAAAGTGGTCAAAGAAAAATTGATTTTAGGGCATTTCAAGATTTGGAAAACTGATCCATTGGGAAGTTTCCGTTTGACCATGTGACCATTTCGAGAGAAAGACCATAACCATATTTTTTACTGAAATGAGACGAACGTAAAATCAAACAAGCTCCGCGGGATCAATTTTATGTCAATTTGCAATAGCTTTTATTACTCGATTTCCTATTGGAGTGAAATAAGTATATAGGAAAACTAACGCCACGGAATGCTTTCATTTCAAATTTTCTGTAGGCGCAGACATCAGTCAGTCAAGGTCCTTCACGTACAAGCGATGGGATGGACATCTGAAGGTAGTCGAAAACATGGAAATCTAAAAACAAAATACAACGCATTATAAAACTAAAAATAAATAGTAGTTTGAAAAAACTAAAAACCTATGCTATTATTTTTATACTCAGCGTGCTTTGCACACAGAGTTTATTAACTTTGATTGGATAACGGTTGGTTGTACAGGTATAAAGGAATCGAGATAGATATAGACTTCCATATATCAAAATCATCAGTATCGAAAAAAAATTTGATTGAGCTTTGCCCGTTAACACGATAACTTGAGTAAATTTGAGGTATCTTAATGAAATTTGGTATGTAGGTTCCTGAGCACTCATCTCAGATCGCTATTTAATATGAACGAAATCGAACTATAACCACGCCCACTTTTTCGATATCTAAAACTTCGAAAAACCGAAAAAATGCGATAATTCATTACCAAAGACGGATAAAGCGATGAAACTTAGTAGGTGGGTTGAACTTATGACGCAGAATAGAAAATTAGTAAAATTTTGGACAATGGGCGTGGCACCGCACACTTTTAAAATAAGGTAATTCAAATGTTTGCAAGCTGTAATTTGGCAGTCGTTGAAGATATCATGATGAATTTTGGCAAGAACGTTACTACTATTACTATATATGCACAAAATAAAAAATCAAATGAAGAACACGCCCACGTTTTAAAAAAAAATTTAAAAGTCAAATTTTAACAAAAAATTGAATATTTTACAGAACATAAGTAAATTATATCAACATTCAACTCCAGTAATGATATGGTGCAACAACATACAAAAATAAAAGAAAATTTCAAAATGGGCATGGCTCCGCCCTTTTTCATTTAATTTTTCTAGAATACTCTTAATGCCATAAGTCGAACAAAAATCTACCAATCCTTGTGAAATTTGGTAGGGGCATAGATTCTATGACGATAACTGTTTTCTGTGAAAATGGGCGAAATTGGTTTGAAGCCTCGCCTAGTTTTTATAATCAGTCGACCGTCTGTCCTTCCGCTCGGCCGTTAACACGATAACTTGAGCAAAAATAGACATATCTTTACTAAACTTAGTTCATGTGCTTATCTGAGCTCACTTTATCTTGGTATAAAAAATGGCTGAAATCCGACTATGGCCACGCCCATTTTTCGATATCGAAAATTACGACAAATGCCATATTTCTATACCAAATACGAAAAGAGGGAAGAAACATGGTAATTAGATTGGTTTATTGACGCAAAATATAACTTTAGAAAAAACTTTGTAAAATGGGTGTAACACTTACCATATTAAGTAGAAGAAAATGAAAAAGTTCTGCAGGGAGAAATCAAAATCCCTTGGAATCTTGGCAGGAATACTGTTCGTGGTATTACATATATATATATATAAATTAGCGGTACCCGACAGATGATGTTTTGGGTCACCCTGGTCCACATTTTTTTCGATATCTCGAAAACGCCTTCACATATACAACTACCACCACTCCCTTTTAAAACCTTCATTAATACCTTTAATTTGATACCCATATCGTACAATCGCATTCTAGAGTCTCTCCTGGTCCACCTTTATGGCGATATCTCGAAAAGGCGTCCACCAAAGAACTAAGGCCCACTCCCTTTTAAAATTCTCAAAAGTTATTATTTTGCATTATGACTTTGACATATATGTTTTTGTGACCGCGCTCCTTCCTCCAGCGCTAGACGAGCACGTTTTGATGCTCGCGCGCTGTGTCATCGTGTGACTGAGATTTTGTGGTTGATTTATACAGATCAAAAAAACGTGCTCGGGTAGCGCTGGAGGAAGGAGCGCGGTCACAAAAACATGTATAACTTTTGACCTAATGCAAAATAATGACTTTTTTTCACCAACATTTTTTAAGGGATTATAGAATTGAATGAAATGTGTTAAAATTTTCTCGCAGGCGGAGAAGTTTTATTAATTTTTAATTATTTAAAACAAACAGAATTTTTTTAGCAAAATAATAATTTGTTATAAAATTAAATTTTTATGGCAAAGCATATTAATTAACGAAGATTTTGATGTAGAAAACGTTAAGTTTCGATAAACCGTTCACGAGTTATTAATTTTTTAAAATAACATGATTATAACATGATCAAAAACTCTAACTGTTAATAACTAATGTAAAAAAAAATTGTTTGCAAAAATATTTGGGGAAATGGTCTTTACATGCAAACCGATTAAAAATCGTATTAATCAATGAAAACTTAGACAATCAATTTTAAAGTGGCCTACTTGAGGAATTTCAACCCTTCTATCAAGCTTTTTGTATACAACACACATACACCAACGCACTTATCAATAGTAAGAACAAGTAATGCATTAATTATCAAAAATTTGTTTACATTCACACTAAGTCACTCAGTCATTCAGTCATGCAGTCATTCAAGCGCAAATATGGACAAAACTAAATAGGAAGTTAAACGCAAGCGTAAAAGAGAAGGCAGTCGTGCATATTTTGCAGGCTTTCACCTCTTTTCAGTCAATGAACTCATTCTCACAAGCGCAGGATCTGCTGCACAGACACACACACACAAACTAACAAATACTTATGCATTCATAAAGCAAAATTCTCTCTTACGCAGCCCACAATGTGACCACTAAAACTTTCACTTACTCCTTTTACTATATATTTTGCTGGCTCTTACTACATACTCGCCAATTGCTATTGCAACAAAACGTTTAAGCCAAATAAAAAACTTCAAAGATCCTTTGTATGTTGCTAATATATATATGTACGTATGTATGCGTTTTTTGCAATTCTTTGGTTTGTTTTCGTTTCTTTGTTTTTCACTTTTTAATTTCACCACATTTTTGCTTTCTTTACTTGGATTTTTTTAGTACATGTTAGTATTTCGGTGATTTTTTGCAGTTGTTGTTGGTATTCCTATGTATATATGCATGTGTATTGCCACTCGCTCTTTTACATTGCACATTCAAATGAAAGCAACATTGCGGCTTTCCACAAATCTTCCATCCACATATCATATAACATAGATTTTGAATAGATATAGACACATTTATATAAATGGTTTTGTATATAAATGTATGTTTATATGTATGTGTATCTATGCTATCACTGAATTATATATTTGTTTGTTTGCTTGTGTTTGATGATGCGTTATCCTTTCAACAACAACATCACCACCACCACCACCACTTTTGAACTTTAATGTTTGTTGACAGTTTGTAGAATATTGAATAGGACGAAGAGCTGGAAGGCGCGCTTGTTATCCCCCTTTTTGTACGACCGATTTCAGCTTACTTTTGCTACGTACTTGTCCAGGTCATTCCTTATCGCCTACTGAGCTATTTTTGTCACAAACCGGGTATTTTATGTGCGCCACTCATGAGGGTGTAATTCACCTCAGTGGTTGATGCTTGCTTGTGCTCTCTTAGATTTTTCAGTTAGAAAATCCCTGATTTTGGTGTTTAGTAGCGCAAGTTTTTGCGTTGAAAAGAGCTCTTAAGAGAAAATGTTAATTGCTCTTATATTGAGTTGTTTTATTTCGTATGGTGATTACAAGGTTTAAATAAAGTGATTTATATTTCCCCTTTATGAAAAATTTTTAAATTATATATTTTTGTGGGAGTCAAATAATCTTGAGGAAACGATTAGCGGAAAAATATAGTACATCACCTATTCATATTTTTAAAATGGCTCCATCCACTACATATCGGTGAAATACATTATGAGTCACCAATTTTGCTGAAATTCGGGCAGTCATTCTGATCCCTCCAAAAAGATGCTCCTGATATTTATGGTAACGAAAGTACGCTAACAATAGTTACGGCAACAATAGTTACGGCAGCAGTAGTTTAGTAACAGTAGTTAAGGTAACAACTCCAGCAACCCATTGCCCTACCAGCACCTTTTGGTAGTAGCCCGAATGCCTCAGAAACTAACTTTTTGAGTCGGAACGTACATGAGCTGTTGTACAAAATTGGGAGCTCCACTGATATCTGTAGTCTTCTCTTGAACAAGCACCTTCTCCTTGTATGGTAAAGAGATCCTTCTCGCCAAAAGTCGAAGCCAGGTAGTTCGACGAGGTCATTGGACCCCTAGCGGGTTGGGGGGTCAGAATATACCCGCGGTAGGTATGCCTGTCGTAAGAGGCAACTAAAATACCAGATTCAAGGGGCTGTGTAGCGCAACCCTTCAGGTTGCCAGCGCAATATACAGCTTCTCCAAACCCAATTGTCAACCTCACCAATCCGCGGCGAATCTTGTTTCAAAACAGACGAGGCTCTGGCGACCCCAAGCTTCTCATGGGACATGGGGGTGGGGAGGGAGGGATGGCCTGATGGTTTAATATCTATATAAATTGTTCCCGAGATGGTCGGGCTAGCACCTTAATGGTGCTGTGTTACCGGAGCGTACAGGATCTGTATAAGGCAAAGGACCATCACATCGATAACACTCCCCAAAGCCTTCGGGGAGCAACCTTAACGCTACAACAACAACAACAACGAGATCATTGGTTTCACTAAGGCTCACATATTCTTATAATTAGGGTTCATGCTGTACATCCCAACATACTGGAAAATCATTCTTGGGCGTTTTGTAAGGCGGACTATGAGCCTCTCCGCCGGGGCTAACTACCATTGTACCTCTCACAACCCAAACTACGGTATACGTATATTCGTTGCATAGAATATACATTTGTTCATGTTTCAATATATTTCAAGAAACAAGCCGTGAGTATGAGGTAATCCTAAAGTTCCATAGGTGTTCCGATAACGAAGGGTTATTGTTTTATTGCCGGCTTATTAGCAAAATCGAAATTGTCGTTGAGCTATCGGTTTGTTATTAAGGGATGATAGATACATTTTTTCGAAATCTATTTCTAAATAAACACCTTCTCCTTGTACGGTAATGAGATCTTTCTCGCCAGAATTCGAAGCCAGGTAGTTCGACGAGATCATTGGTTTCACTAAGCCTCACGTGTTCTTATAATTAGGGTTCATGCTGTACATCCTAACTTATTGGAAAATCATTCTTGAGCGTTGTGTAAGGCGGACTATGAGCCTCTCCGCCGGGGCTAACTACCATTGTACCTCTCACAACCCAAACTACGGTATACGTATATTCGTTGCATAGAATATACATTTGTTCATGTTTCAATATATTTCATGAAACAAGCCGTGAGTATGAGGTAATTCTAAAGTTCCATAGGTGTTCCGATAACGAAGGGTTATTGTTTTATTGCCGGCTTATTAACAAAAACGAAATTGTCGTTGAGCTATCGGTTTGTTATTAAGGGATGATAGATAAATTCCTTCGATATCTATTTCATAAAAAACCGATGAGTTAACCGTAGCCCTCTGGTAACAAATCGATAACATTTTGATTCAATATTGAGATTTTTCATAATAAATAAATACATTTCGATAACAAATGAAAAACCCGTCCATTAAACACCGATAGCTCATCGATAGTCTTCGCTATCGGTGGTAGGTGTATAATACTTCTATAGCAGACGTATATTTTAACGATTTTCGTTTTTTTTTTTTTTTTTGAAATCGACACTGATGATGGCACAAGGCCGAAACCGGTTTGTCTCGAAACCAAATTTGACAAGGGATGACGAAAAATCGTTCCAATATACACCATTTATCCACCCTGTCGGAAAATCAACAAAACAAAATACTTTGATAACAGTTCGATAACTCGATAACACAACCATATCCCGTCGTACCCAGCTGATAACTCAGCGACAACAAACCGTTAGCAGGCTTTTCGGCTTGCTACTTAATTACGACACACAATGCACTTAATTTTCAATTGACTTGAAAATTTATTAATTTTTAAAATCGCACTGCAGCAATTATTTTTGTATTTTCTCCCTACAGCAAGCACACATGTGCAGAACCTACATGCATATTTGGAAAAAAGATTTCAAAAATTATGATTTTACAACGCTATCATATTCTCGCATAGTTCTTGATCTTATTCAACCACCCGCAATTACTCACCTCAAACCTTCGTGAAGTTGTTAAAATAACAATTATTGCGCACGCTTTCGACCCGTGACAATACCACACAAATAAGAAGAAGAAAAGGATAATCAAGTACAAAAATAATAGAAAAAGTCAAGACAATAGACTCCCCTTTACACCGTAAACACACATAAACTTTATTTTCTCTCATAACAAGCGGCTTCCAACAAAGTTATATATACAGTACCAGACATTTAAACAGTAGCGCAGCTTCCAGCTTCATATAAGCAGACTTTCTTCATTTGATTTTATAAAAAAAAATATTATTTACCATACAGAACTATCCTTGCACTAAGAGCTAAAAAAAGTACGCGAACAAAAGAGTAACCGGTTCTAAGAAAAATTCCCAGTTTTGAAAAAGTACCCGCACTAATGAGAATTCCCAGTTCTAAAAAAGTACCCGGTTCCAGAAAAGTACCCAGTTTTAAAAAGTACCCGGATCAAAAAAAGTACCCGGTTTTAAAAAAGTATCCAGTTCCGAAAAAGTACCCAGTTTTAAAAGAGGACCAAGGTTCTAAATACTACCAGCTTCTGAAAAATTATCCGGCTCAAAAACGAATCTCTTAAAATGTACCCACCATAAAAATGACCCGGTTTTAAAAATGTACCTAGGTCCGAAAAAGCAAACAGGTTTGAAAAAAAACTACCCGGTAAAAGTACTATACTCAAATAAGTAGCTAGTTTTAAAAAAAGTACCCGGCTCCAAAACAAAATAAAATAAAAGGAAAACTATTGTGACGAATATTAGTGACACTAAGTGATACTCACATCACTAGTCTGATGCTAAGTAAATGAAGCCACAACAACAATAAAGCAGACAGTCACTTGTATCTACATAAACGAATCAATCATTATGTCTAAACATATGTACGTACACGCAGCGGAGAAGCAACGCACAACCACATGCATTTATCTGAGATACTCCCGAAAGTATGCAATAATTGTGCAAGTATCACTCACATATACACGCGCACGGGGTATGAGTGAAACTATAAAATCGTGCATCTGCAGTTATAGCTGAGAAATGTAAAGCTGATAAATAACTAGTAAATTCTGGAAATAGAAGCGCCTAGAAATATGTCGGCGAGGAAACCGGACAGTATAAAAGCGGCAACAGTTGAGGCACGACAAGTCAGTTTGATTTAAGCACGCTATCTGTCGAGCAATAGAAGTGTTATTGTGAAGTACTTTAGTAAAGGCCATTTTGAATTATTGAATAGTGGAGTTATTTATTCAACAGTTTAGTGATTCGAACGTTAGCGAAAGGTTGCAAATAAGAGGAGTTGCACAAAATTCGTTACACTATCATAACTATCTATAAAAGTAGTGGCTATAACTCTATAACTCACCGGTAGTATATATGCCAACTTAATATATTTATTTGCAAAAACTTACCAGAAACTTATCGCCTGTTGCCATCCTTGCCATCAACAATTTTGCCTTTGATGTTCGCTTTTTGACTCGATTTCCTATGCATAACTAAGTATGCATATATGTATGTCTTGTTTTTAATCTGCTTAAACTATTCGATGCAGAAAATTACCGGCAAACTTCAATGCTATCACGTATCCTTTAAGTGTAATAAAAATAAAAGCGGCAACAAAAAAGGTCAACATTGTTTTCATATCTTTTATGTTCTTTTGCACTTTCAGTGGCAAATCAACAATATTATATTCCATTACACACTTACAGGGATAAAGTAGTGGAAACTCTTTTGTGCCACAAGGAAGCCTTAAGGAAAGTATTTTATTTCACACACAAATAGTTTGTCCACAAAGCAAGAATGCAAATACCTAACAGTTAAATACACTAGTCGTATATTATAGCGAAACTAGTTACATTTGTTACCATAACTATTGCTAATTAAAATTTTGCTGCTGAAATAACTGTCAACGACTCTTTTGTTACCTTAAAAGGTGCTACCATTACAACTGCATACCTAAAACTGTTACCTTTTTAGCCATTACTGTAACTATTGATACCGCGTCTTTTGTTCCAGTTAACCTAGTTACAGTAACTTTTAATACCGTAACTATAGTTAAAGATGTCTTGATCCCTGCCCGTCTAGAACAACTTTTTTTTATTAAGGCATCCTGATAGAACTCAAGGCCATTTTCAAAGTTCCAACGAGAAAGCACTTAAAAAACCGTTTCCGAATTCCATGCTTCGTATGAATTTTCTTAATATCTTGACCCGTGCGTCACCTAGAAGAAATTTGTCTCCTTTTACAGCATTATCAGGGTACCCTGATCTAAGTGTAAGTTTCAAATTTTTAGCTCAATGGGGAGTTACTTAAAAATCGATCGGCAAACTCCATCCGCTCTTCCGGGATTTCGTAAAGATCTCTAAATATGTCGATCCCTTTCCTATCTAGTAGTATTTATTCCAAAGTTTTGCTTTTTAATAGAAATATAAGCTAGGTTCAAAGTATCAAAATCGATCGCAAAGCTTCGATATTCAGAATATTTTTTTTAATTAAGATCCCTGCGCCACCTTGCAAAAGTTTTTCTCTCAATGTTTTGCATTTTCGTCATGATCTGAAATATATTCCAAGTTTCAAGACTGTAGTTTTACGGAAAGTTACTCAAAAATGGATCGTGACAATCCCCAATTTTGTATTGAAATTTGCGTACAGTCTTGTGGCGTATCTCATATAAAGGTAGCAAAATAGTGGACTGAAATAATGTTAAAAATATAAAGAAATGTTTGGTTAGCAAGAAATAAGTAACGCCCATATTGTAACCATTACTGTGACAGTGAACGGAAACGAATGTATAACTGCGACCATAACCTAAACAAATAATGGGATCTTAATTGCAACCGTAACGATAACAGTAATGGTAACCGTATATATATCCAGGCACGTATGTAGTTGTCGCCATAACCAAGATGTAATCATAATCGTAGCCTTGTCGTAACCGCAATATTAATCGGAAGCGTAGTAAGAGCCGAATCCGTAATTATAACAGTAAGTATCTGAACGTACTTGTAAATTTCCCACCGTAACAGTAGTTGTAGCCGTAACCGTATTGATAACCGTAACCTTCATATTAACCTGAAATGTAGTGATTACCGTACTGGTAATTGTATACGTAAATTTGATTGTGACTGCATTTTTGTCACTACTTTCGTAAGCGAAATTAAGACTGTAATCGCAATTGTAACCGTTACCATAATTGTAACTGATACCGTTAATGTAATTGTAACCGATAAATTTTCGGATTCGTAACCACAACAGTAATGAATTCGTTATCGTAAACATTATTTCGGTCCTATCCATGACGGTACCGTGGCCATAACTATGACTACGTCGGTAACGTTCCTAGAAACATATCGCCACCTTTTGCAATTTTTATTTAAGGTATATATGTACAGACATTCTTTTCATATTGTGACGAATATTAGTAACACTAAGTGATGCTCACATCTCTAAGCCGATACTAAGCAGTGACTCATACGCACATCAACAAATCAATCATTATGTCTACCCATATGTCCATACGAGCAGCGGAGAGTAACGCACAAACACATGCATATATCTGAGATACTCCCAAAAGTATGCAATGATTTGGGCAAGTATCATTCACATATACATGCGCATGGGCTATGAGAGAAGCTATAAAATCGTGCATCTGTAGTTATAGCTGAGAAATTTATAGCTGAAAACTAACTAGTAAATTCTAGAAATAGAAGCGCCTAGAAATATGTCAACGAGGAAACCAAACAGTATTAAAAGCAGCAACAGTTGAGGCACTACAATCAGTTTTATTTAAGCACGCTATCTGGCGAGCAATAGAAGTGTTATTGTTAAGTACTTTAGTAAAGGCCATTTTGCATTATTGAATAGTGGAGTTATTTATTCAACAGATTAGTGATTCGAACGTTAGTAGAAGGTTGCAAATAAGAGGAATTGCACTAAATTCGTTACAATATGTATTTATATTAAAAAAATATGCAGGCATGCATATATAAATATTTTGCATGTATTCGTATATCGATAGTTATTAAATATTTTATACTTAAAGTAGTATGTGTATATCAGTTTATAGTATTTCTATAAGCTCTTATCGTGTGTTAAGAGCAAATATGTCATCCATATTTGCAAATACAATTTGTTTCACATTGTGTACACATCATCATACATCATGCTAACCTATATATACATTAACGTAGTCATTATTCCTCACCCTGTAAAATCATTATTCACTCAAAAATACTGATGATGTATATATATATATTTGTAAAGGTTTTTAGAAGTCGTTACGAAGGTTGAGTTACTAGAAAAATCATTCAAATAACACTCTCGACATAGTTCCTCTGGTACGTTGCTATTGAGGAAATGGAAAAACATGAGATAATTCAAAAACGAATGCCATTAAGCTAATGAAATTTTATGGGTGGATTTGTTTTATAATGCAAAACATACATATTTAGATTAAAAAACAAAAAAAACCTGAAAAGACATGGCTTAATCAAATGTTTTTTCCGTTATCCAATTAATGTTATAATTAGCTGTGTACAAGTACAGCTGGGTATAAAAAGAATTTATGACTTGAAGCGCCTTCAGTAAATGAAATTTTTTATTTTAAATTATGAGTCACCAGGTTAAAATTTCTTTTGGTTATATTATAAAACAATTTTGAAATTTTTGACTTACAGGTCAAACAAATTTGAAGCTAAAACCTATTAAATTAAAAAACACAGTAGTAAATTGAGGGATTTCGAATTCAGTTCGAAAAAGCTCGAATTTCTAACTGTGTAATATAAATAACTATTTACGTTAAACATATACGTAATACTCCTATATTGCTTATAGAAAATGCTCGCAATGTGGTTTGATTTCGAGATCAAAACAAGACAGTCTTTAAAATTTTCTTGATTGTAGCAGCATAAGTGTGACAAGAAAAAATTTTACTTTAGGTACATTCGATTATTGAATACATAAACAAAAACATTTAAACAGCAATATATTGGCACTCTGACGTTTGGGAATGTACCTAGCCTTTTGCAGCAATATAGGAGTATTACATATATGACGTTAAATATACATATATATATATTACATATATATATATGTATATTAGGCCGGGTCGATTTGTGGGGAGGCAAAAAAATCGCCCATTGCTCTCTGAAAATCATATTCTAGGGATCAAACTAAGAAACTTTGCCGAAGGAACCATACCTCCAAAACGAATTCTGATGCCCCCCTTTGGGTCGTAGGGGCAAATTTTGAAAAATCCCACTTTGAAATGCCTATGTTTTTTCTTTTTGGAGTTTATTTTTCTCTTTAGAAATTTATTTAGTCAGAACATATGGAAATGCAAAAATGAATTTCACTTAGTAATAGAAAAGAAATTAAAAGAAATTATTAGAAATTAGCGTTTTTACAACCCCCTTTTAAAACCAAGGCATCACTGTGATGCATTTGCATGTCGTAAACATAGTTGTGTGGGTTTTTAATTCAACCGTTTTAAAAAATGAAGGTATCACTGTGACACAATTGCAGATCGTAAAATTGCTTGTGTTGTTTTTTTTAAGCCACTACAAGACACAGCAGGTAGAATTGAAATAGCCCCTACCCAAAAGTTCGACACAAAGGGGGGACATCAGAATTCGTTTTAGAGGTATGTTTCCTTCGGCAAAGTTTCTTATTTTGATCCCTAGAATACGATTTTCACAGAGCAATGAAAGATTTTTAAATCGACCCGCCCTAATGTATATACATATATATGTGCATATATATAAAAGTAAAAGTAAATCAAAAGAACTTCGAAATTCTGCAACAAATTTGCAGAAAAGTCAGGTACAATTTGTTCATCTTGGCACACGAATTACAATCGTGTAAATTGTGGAAATGCACTCTTGTTAGTTCCACAAAATTCTTAAAAAAAAGTCAGAAATTCTTTAATAATAGCTCCTAAATATTTTAAGTAACAAATGCGGATGTTTTGGATATTTTAATTTAACGTCCATGCTCAACACAACTTTATTGAGAGGATAAAACAGGAAAATAAAACGAACAAGTAAGGAAGGCTAAGTTCGGGTGTAACCGAACATTACATACTCAGCTGAGAGCTTTGGGGCAAAATAAGGGAAAATCACCATTTAGCAAAATTAACCTGGGATTAACCTGGAATGTGTTTGTAATACAAGGGTGTCAAATGGAAGGTATTAAAGAGTATTTTAAAAGGGAGTGGGCCATAGTTTTATAGGTGGACGCCTTTTCGAGATATCGCCATAACGGTGGACCAGGGGTGACTCTAGAATTTGTTTGTAAGATATGGTTATCAAATGAAAGGTTTTAATGATAACTTAAGACGTAGTGGGCCTTAGTTCTATAGGTGGACACCTTTTCGAGATAACGCTATAAAGGTGGACCATGGGTGGCTATAGAATGTGTTTGTACCGTATGGGTATCAAATTAAAGGTATTTATGAGGGTTTTAAAAGGGAGTGACCCTTAGTTGTATATGTGAAGGCGTTTTCGAGATATCGACCAAAATGTGGACCAGGGTCCCCAGAACATCATCTGTCGGGTACCACTAATTTATTTATATATGTAATACCATGAACAGTAATTCTGCCAAGATTCCAAGGGCGTTTGGTTTCGCCCTGCAGAACATTTTCATTTTCTGCATTTTACAAAGTTTTTTCTAAAGTTTTATTTTGCGTCAAGAAACCAATCCAATTATCATGTTCATCTCTTTTTTCATATTTGATATAGAATTAAGGCATTTTTTTCATTTTTCGTAATTTTCGATATCGAAAAAGTGGGCGTGGTCATAGACGGATTTCGGTCATTTTTATACCAAGATAAAGTGAGTTCAGATAAGTACGTGAACTAAGTTTAGTAAAGATATATCGATTTTTGCTCAAGTTATCGTGTTAACGGCCGAGCGGAAGGATAGACGGACGACTGCGTATAAAAACTGGGCGTGGCTTCAAGCGATTTCGCCCATTTTCTTAGAAAACAGTTAACGTCATAAAATCTATGCCCCTGCCAAATTTCACAAGGATTGGTAAGTTTTTGTTCGACTTATGGCATTACGGGTATTATAGACGATTTAATGAAAAAGCCCAAGCCAACGCCCATTTTGAAATTTTCTTTTATTTTTGTATTTTTTTGCACCACATCATACTGGAGTTGAATTTTGGTATAATTTATTTATATTCTGTAAAGATATTAAATTTTTTTTTTTAAGTGGGCGTGTTCGTAATTCGATTTTGCTAATTTTTACTTAGCACACATATAGTAATAGGAATAACGTTCCTGCCAAATTTCATCGTGACATCTTCAACGACTGCCAAATTACAGCTTGCAAAACTTTGAAATTACCTTCTTTTAAAGTGGGCGGTGCCACGCCCGTTGTCCACAATTTTACTTATTTTCTATTCTGCGTCATAAGCTCAACCCACCTACCAAGTTTCATCGCTTTAGCCGTCTTTGGTAATGAATTATCGCACTTTTTCGGTTTTTCGAAATTTTCGATATCGAAAAAGTGGGTGTGGTTATAGTCCGATTTCGTTCATTTTAAATAGCGATCTGAGATGAGTGCCCAGCAACCTATATACCAAATTTTATCAAGATACCTCTAATTTACTCAAGTTATCGTGTTTACGGACGGACGAACGGACGGGCATGGCTCAATCAAATTTTTTTTCGATCCTGATGATTTTGATATATGGAAGTCTATATCTATCTCGATTCCTTTATACCTGTAGAACCAACCGTTGTCCAATCAAAGTTAATATACTCTGTGAGCTCTGCTCAACTGAGTATAAAAAAAATGCTTATTTCGGATAAGCCGTTTCTTTGTTATCAAGCCGTACTTAAATTTTGGCCTTAAAAAATAAAAGTCCAGATTTAACTTTTATTTCCGGACTTTTATTTTTAAAAGTCTGAGTTTAACTACTTCTATCGGACTCACAAAAAAGAGAAATACAGATTTTACTCTTATATGTGGACTTTTATGGAAACATACATTCGACATGATGTTGCTATAGGGACACCTGAGAACTCAAACATTTTCACCTAGGACAATTTTTTGACCCGGACTTTTTCGACTCCGAAAAAAAAATATAATTATTATTTTCCGTCCCTGGATTTGAGACATGATCATATTGTATACATGTAATAACATGAAGAGATGTATAATTTCTGCTCGTTTGTTGGGATGATACAGCCAAATACATATACCACACATCAGCAAATGCGTACTGATTCACTAAGTTTTTACAAAAATAGAGCAAGTGATTAAGTATTCAGGTTTATGTTGGTAGATTTTTGTTGGTTGATAATTTCATATAAATCACCGTAATTATCATAAACCGTAATTTCAAAAAAAAAAATTAAATTAATTCTAGTCTATATTCTTAGTATTTGTACAATGGGTAGAGTGGTTGGCTCACTTTTACGGGGAAATAGGGAGATGCACACTGAGAGTCTAGGTCTAAGGTATTTCTGACATCCATGCCGTAAAAGGGAATAAAAATGGCAAAGATTAAATAATTCTGTTCAAGCTTGAAATATTGCTTTATTTCAGGCCTCCTGCAATGGTTGGGTTTTTGTTCAACGTGAAAAAAATACTGCCCTGTAATTTGAATTGTAGACCAACACCACTTGACTGTATAATAGGAATAAGCATATGTTTCTATATATGTACATACATCAGATACTTCAAAATGCGCGTTTTATGCGCAACTTAATTTCCAGGCAGCTAATAAAGCCACTTCAATTTTAAAAGACAAAACGAAGTCAACATTTATTTAGAGGCATGTGAAGTTAGCGCGTTCAACAGTTACGCAGCTTTGCATAAATTCACACAAGAATGTGCACACTAATAATACATCAACAACAACATAGTATAATAGCAAAGGTAGACACAACAACAAGTAAAATAATGATAAGAGCAAGTTGCCAAAGTGGCGCCTCAAGATGTGAAACACTTTGTTAATAAAAATGTAGCTACACAAGCGTCGTAAAAAAAACTAAAATGAAAATAAAATAAACACAAAAACAATAACGAAAGGACAAAAGTGCATATGCACTGCTAAAGTTCAAGTGCTTAAATATACACTAAAAAAAAAAACACTTACCAAAGTATATATACAGTCAAGCCGCATTAGAGTCCAACATGATAAAATCGGATATCATGCGGAGATGTAGAGCCTCGCTAGCTTCTATAAGTCTTCTCAATGTCTCCTTTTGCTGGGTTCCTGTGTACAGTGGAATTGAAGGGAATTAATTAGCAGTTGAGATGGCTAGGAAAGGTTCCGATTTGGAAAAAAGTGAAGTGGACTGTCCAACATTTGCTTATTTCATATACAGTAACTCATGTGAATAAGTGACATAGATCCAAAAAAATTTAATGGACTTAAAAATATTACTTTATTGTACTTAAATTGAATGGACTACAAATCTCAATACTCTAAAAAATTGTAACGGTTCCGAAAAAAAAATTAAAATTTTTTATGAAAATTCGTCGAATTTTTCAAACATTTTTTAAATATAATTTAGTTTTTGTTATATATCGTGACAAATTTTCTTATGGGAGATTAGTTAAACTAAATATGCGAAAGCGAAAATTGTAAGAATTGTCCAAAAAGGGGTGTCTACTTATTTATGTGAGTGACTGTACATATGTACATACATATTTTTTTATTTATTTGAGTATTTATCCTGGCACTACAGTTTTTACAAAATTATTTTATAGTACCAGTCAGGAATGTAAAAGTGAATTACAATAATAATAATAACAATGTAAATAATTAAATTAATTATGTGAAAATTACTTATTACAAAAACTTAAAAGTAAAGTATCATACAAAGTAGAAAAGACAATAGATTTAAATTAAATAAAATCTGATCCAACAAAAAGTTATAGGGTATGTTATCTTTTATAATTACGTTATTTTTCGCTATCATCACTTTCATTCGATGAGTCACTTGTGGAATAGTCATGAGCATCAGCAACACTACTGTGAAAGCTTGAAACAACTGGGGTATTTATTGACTCCTCAACATTATCGGGCGACAGTAAATTTAAGACTTCTGAAGTCAGACTTTTAAATGTTTTCTTAGGTATCTCCCTAAAACTGTTAACTAAAGGATCCGATGTTATAAGCAACATATTCATAAGATCTCTATTCATGGCTTCACGCGACTGCGTTTATGTGTTATCATCCCTAAATCGTCTCAAATCTTTGTTACGGGCTTCCTGTGCTTCCTCAGAAAGTTGACCAATAGGTAAAATTGCTGATTTTATAATATCAGTACTATGCACTAAGATTTTATGAACTGTAACAGGCATATTAAACCATGGATAGAGATCTATGTATAGTTTTTTAGTCTCGACCGCAAATTTTTCAAATCTTTTGATATTTATATTTACCCAGATGCTAATGCGCGAAGGAGTGTCGAATCTTTTGATGAGCGTTACATCCAATTCCGTAATCTCAGCACTAGCCTCAGAATTTTCGAAAAACCTACGAGCAGTGTTGCCGTCATTGGTATTGCCGAAACCTGGTTTTGGTTTATCTACTATCAATCCAAGTACACTTTTAAATTTATTCTGGAATTCGTTGGAACGTAGCTTTACACTCTCTTTATCTGCCTCATTCTTAAGCTGCCATTTTTTTACTTCGAGGCGATAACTTATGTGAAGCAAGCATTCAAAACATCTTATCTATGCATGGAGAGTAGACAAACCAAAACCAAGATTATATCGGCTAGGCGTAAAGTCCCGTAACTCATTATTCATATCTTTTGGAGTGGCACCACAAATATAACACTTTTGTGCGGAAGAAGTTTCAGTCAAAGCATTGCAAACTTTTCCGTCAATCATTGTTAGAAGCATATTGTGATTTACGGAAACTTCGTATTCTTCGAGCATGTACTTTGTTGGCAACATCGCATTTATCTCCCCTAAAAGTTTGTTCGCTTCAAAAACAATAAAATCTTTCGTTTCCTTAGAAAAAATAAATTTAATTGGACGACAATACATGATAGAAGAAGGTCCGAGGATTCTGCCAAACAATGTTACCTTTTTCATCCTGTAATTGAAGAGGAACGAAAGAAAATATAAACAAAAACTCATCAGTGTCAGAACTACATGTAAACTTTTGCTTATATGTGCTATGGCCAGAGCATTCATCGCAACCTTACTTGCTGATTAAAGTATACGTCAAGTTTGTAGGTAATAAACTAACAAAAACTTCTTGATTTGCTAAAACTAAACGCTCAACAGTTTTATCTAATACGGACTGGACTTTAATTTCCGCACGTGTTTCACCCACATACATTTCATTTGGATAGCATTCTGCCTTAGCTTTTCTTAGACTATAAAATGATGGATAAACTTTATGGCCTGCCTTGATGCTCCACTTCCGAGTCGTTTTGTACCCATGAGTCGTCGACTTGCTATCTACGTAGTATGCTAAAGCTTCTACATTGCTCAAGCATCTTGCATCTGGCTCACATGTCATCTTTTTTCCGGATATTTGAGTGGTTTCCTATGATTTTTGTATAATGTTAGCAACATTTCTGTTGCCGGACATACGCGTTGATACTTCTGCCGCATAAAGTAACTCACCAGGACTTTTAGATTGCAAGAGGTCATCCACTCGACGCCGTTTGGTTTTTTCACTGCAGCTAACAAAGTCCTTCCTTCATCTTCCGGTGCCGGGGTTACCTGAAAAAGTGGTTGGTTGGTCTGATGGCAACTTTGAATCCACCGTTATTGTAAATGTGAAATCTGGACCCGAAAGCCACTCCGCGTTTTTATTCAAAAATCGCTCCTTATGGCTTCCATAAGTGTTCCACTTTTGATCCAGCTTCGACGAATATGCCGATATTTGTAAGCTTAAACTTTTTATCGAATACTCGGCTGCTTCGCTTAAATCGTACCTAAGTAAAACAAAACTCAATAATTCTTTATATCTAGGTTCCTTCGAATGTTGAACCCAAATGTCAAAAAGCTCCGTTCTTGGTACGGTTATAACTAAACTGCTTTGTGTTGTTGATTTTCCGACAGGGTGAATAGTTGATGATTGTTTTGTTGTCATCTTAAGTTTCGTTGATCGTTCTGATTTGTTATCAGTTATGCAGTATTTATATTACATTCAGGTATTGGCGTAGATGCTACCAAATGGGGTTGTTTTGTGTAGCGTTCCTGTGTGGTTATACCTGCATTGGGATTGCTTTGTATGTACCTGTTTTTATGCCTTGGAGACTTGTGCGGTTGATTGTGGCAGGTTGAAGTCAGTGATCTTCGCCTTTTTGCTTTTGGTGTGCTCTTGTTGACCTTGCGCGTTTATTTTTGTGTGTTTTATGGCTACGTGTTTGTTCCCTGTACCTGGGAATTGGCTTTGCCGTTTGCAGATCAGCTTTAAAGGTTCAAATATCTCGTCGGAGCCGGTACGTACGTACATCCTATTTTATATGTAGAGATAACTATATCTACAAAAAAAAAAATAAAAATAGATGTGCAAAGAATTCGCAATGGTTTTTTCTTTCGAGTATTAGCGAATACTTGCTGCTATAACATATGTAAAATTTAGCCCGGACGTCCGCGGATGTATGTAACTTTTTTGTCCCTAAAGTCAAAAATATAGAGAAAAAATACCTTTTCTTCTTAATAACGGAATGTTAAATATATTGAAACTACTCTAATTGCGAAAGAATTACTACTAGAAAAATTTATTTACCTTCGAGCTTAGAATCCATCAAAAAAATTATATAAAATTGTTCACTTAAAAGAAATATGAAGCTTAATATTCAACAAGAATTTCGCAAATTAATCAATGCATTTTACGGCCACTCCTGCCTTGTTACTTCAATTTCTCAATATATATGAGCAAAAATTTAAAAAAAAGCAAAAATCCCGTTACCTTGTTTGTTTTCTTTCATTTCTCATTACACTTTTCTTGGAATAAGAACTTTGTTTTTGTCCAGCTAGCTTGTTCTACACGAAACACTGTGCGACGGTGGCGAATACCAACAAGCTCCCTCTGCAGAAGCTGTCAGGATGAGGACGAAGAGGAGTGGATCTCCACTTTCCCTGCCGGTATCCGGGGCTTCAAGGAAGAAGGCTCAGATTTCTGGGCTCACGGTTCCTCGAGAGCCTGGAAGAGGTTGGGAAGGTGCACGCCCCGTTTCTTCTTGGGTTCATTAAGGAAAGCAAGTGGTTTGTTGAGGCCCACTAGGAGGTAATGGGGTTAAACTAATGTGCCGCTACCCTGCACTTACTAAGGGCACTCACAATGTGCAAAAATATATCCGAGTGGAAGTGTGGATAAAGAAAATGCTCAACAACTTCTTTTGTAATTATGCCTTGACAACCTCTGCAGTGGTCATCATGCGGAATATCCATATTTTCCAAATGTGCGCTTGAAGACCGCTATAAGTTTATGGGTGTGCACCCTAGATCTACCCAGTAGACTCCTTTTCCTTCTTTCGTTGTATTCTGGTTCACGAAAAAGTTCCGAATTACCACCTTGGCCACCCCCAGAGGTATGCCTACTCAAACGTTGATTATTCTCTCACCTCCTTCCGTCAAGCCCCAACTGTGCCAGCTCATCAGACATCACATTCGATTCCCCTATATCCCGGATTCGAAATAATGGATATTTCCAGAGTGTCGGTTAACGTAGCTACTAGCATGACTCTAAAAGCTTTGATCTAATGTATGGTGCAGCTAGCGCTTTTTTGCTGATTGGCTGTCAGAAAAGACAGATAATTTGCCAGTTAGAGTGATTTGCAGGCCTGCAAAATCGCGAAAACTACTGCTTAAAACACACTACAGTAAGACGGCAGTTTGAAGAATATCGAACTCTCTAGGAATTGCGAATAGATTCCAGGCAACACACCTGAGCCCATTTTGGAGCCATCGGTGTACATATTTATGTCATTATTAGCTGGACCTTAAATTGCAGTTTGCGAAAATAATAATCTTTTCGGAATGAAAAGTTCCCGGATGAGGTAAATTAAGTATACAGCTATGCCCTTACTGAGTATCCTCCCAGCACCCAGATTCTCTGAGTCTCAGAGCGGTTTATGCCGACATACTTTATATGTGCATGTCTATCGGAAGTGTGTTTAAGATGGGGTCGAAAGCTGCCGCGTGGCATGTGCGGCATGCTCCGGTAGCACCAGCCCACGCAGTGCCCTGAACTTTCTTTAGACTGGTGAAATTGTAGCTCTTACTAAGAATTTCGCACCACACTATAGAGCCAGATATCAGCACTGGAATATTTAGAAAATTTTTTACATAAGCATTTTTTTTCTTGTATGCCACAAGTTATGAGCAAGCATTGTAACTCATGTGGAGTATTAGATCACTTCAACTTTGATGCGCTTGTGCGTGTCACAACAACAACCATATATGTACACTATTCATTATATTTACAATGTAAAAGAGTCAACGCGTAGTTAGTTTCATAGAATATAAATGCAAACAACAAAATCTATATTAAAGTAGGCAATCAGTAGGCGTGCAAGTAAGTCATAGTACACACACACACAATCATACTCCCAAAACAAGCTCTCATACAATCATGGCTATGAGCAAAAATTCCTGTAGCACGAGGCTCATAACTTCAATGAAAAAGTTTTATAACAAAGAATTCCACCAAAGTGGCGTATGGAGTGGATGCAACTAAAAATGATGTAGCAGCATACAGAATAACGGTTTGACGCGCTTACAATGCACACCTGTGAGCATGTTTTTCTTTTGGGAATATGCGTTCTGAGCAGGAGGCAAAGCAAATCGTTCGTCGTACATATCTACATACATTTATCCACCCACGCATTATACTGGCCTATTGCAATAGTGTACGTATTTCATACTATGTGTGTTTCTGTGTGAGTGTGTGTGCATTTTTATAACTTTCCACATTGTAAAGTGGAAATTCTTCTGAAGCATTCGTTTGGTTTGGGCTCTAAGAATTCTTTTCAACTTTCAAAAGGATGAACGTGACAAAACAGTGGAATACGGAGCAATGCTCCCTGCTGGCATTAACCCGTTTGCCCTCTTATACTTTGGTTAGCCGCTATAGCTTTTAGCACATTTAGTGGAATGTTAGATTACCTTGCGTAGTTTTTGCCTTTGGTATTCAGCGTTGGTGAGGATGACAGTAAATTAGAGCCCGTTTTAATTAAGATTTTTATTTTTACATATTTTATTTAGTCAAAATTATTTTATTTATTTATTTTTATTATTTTTTTTTTGAATTTCAGATGAAGCGGATATAAATTATTATTATTAGCGCCTTTTCATATTATAATCAAATCCTTATACCCGCTTTCTACGTTAGTTTGAATTTCCATCATAATATAATATGATTCAAGCTCAAGTTTGCGCGATTTGGCAAGTCTGCAAATTACTCGAGGTTCGGAGCATAACTAGCAAGGAAAGTAATAAAGAGGAAAGAAACAGAACAGAAAGGAAAATCAAAAAGTAACGTAAGGGAGAGGATAGTAAAGGCTAAAAGTCAAAACTGAAACTGGAACCGAAATCGGACTGTGTGTCGTCTATTTGTTAAAGATTTGTCAACGACGAGTTATCGGATTGTGTCGATTATGGACTTTTTTAATCGATTATAAACATGCTATTGATAACGAAGGTTATAAAAAAGTTACTGTCTTTTTAAGCGATGAGTTATCGGTTTGTTATCGCCGGGATATGGGCCACTGATCCATTTCGATTATCGACTTATTTAATCGATTATAAACATTCTATCGATAACGAAGGTTATAAAAAAGTTACTGTCTTTTTATCGACGAGTTATCGGTTGTTATCGCAAATTATCTATTATTTATCAAAAAACCGGTAGTAGGCTATAAAGAGTTTCCGATTTGTTACTGAGTGTTAACAAATTCTTTTCGTTGTGGTATCGATTTGTTATCGAAAGTTTATCGATTTGTTTTGAAAAATTAATCGATTTATTTTAACATAGCTATCGATTTATCAGAGAAAATTTATCGGATATTTATCGACAAGTTATCGATTTTCTATCAAAATTGTACTTTTTCTTATCGAATAGCAATCAATAAGCTTTTGTTATCGATTTGTTGTTTGATTTGTTATCAAACGGGTATCGATTATATATCGAAACTTATAAACTATCTATCAAACAATTTTTTATAAAAACTTAAACGATTTTTTATAGAAAATTAATCGATTTGTTATCAGAAAATTGCTAAGTATTTATTGAAAAGTTATCGATAAAGTATAATAAAATAAAGGGTCTGTTATCGGAGTGTTATCGACTTATATTCGCGGTTTTATAGATTTGTTATCGAAAATGTTGCGATTAGTATGAAAAACGTTTTAGATTATTGGATCGAAAATTTTACGATTTTTTATCAATTCAGCGAATTTGTCTATAAATTAGCGATTTGTTATCGGAAAGTTACCAATTTATTATCGGCGTGTTATAGGTTTTTATTGACAACTCATCGGTTTGTAAAGTAACAGATGTTGTTAAAATTTCGATATAAAATCGATGATACATCTGTGCCCGTCGATAGAAGGCCGATAAAAAAAGAAACTAGCTGCAATACTTTCGTTTGTTGTTTTTTCGCTTTTATTACAACGTCACGAAATTGATGAGTTTAATGTTATTGCTCTAGCGATAAGGACACTTCCCGAAGATTTTGAGAAGTGTTATCGATGTTCATGGTAGGGAACGATTAAGTATGAACACATGAAACCTTCTTTACCATCCCGCTCTCCCAGACCCTAGATCCATGAGGAAGTTGGGGTTGCCACAGCTTCGGCTGCTAAAGAAACAGGATTTCCCACGGGTATGTGAGGTGGTCAATTGGGTTGGAGAAGCTATAAATTGCGCTGGCAACCCTTAAAACGGGTTGCGCTACCCAACCCCTTGAATCAATTTTATGTTTGAGTTGCCTCTTACGACACGCATACCTACCGCGTGTATACCCCAACCCGCTGGGGGTAGTGAGTTTAATCTTTGCTTTCATCTGTCTGTTCCTTCACTTGCTGGATTAAGCTTTCAAGTAAGACCAGCAAGTAAGCTTGGTCGAAGACTTTTTTTGACAAAAGTCATCATATTTAGTTGGAGTCTTCCGTTTTTTTCGCGAAATGACCTCTGGTAACACATCGTGAGGTTTTTATTGGCAGGCCACTTCCATCTGACATGACCTTCCTTTAGTTGAATTAGGAAAGACAGGTATGTGGATAGTCTTTCTACTCGACTATCCATATAAAGTATGGAGCTCTTAAAGAAAGTATTTTTTGCGTTAAAATAATTTTACGATTCTGAAGCTACATATATACAAATCGCTAACTTTTTGGGAATAATCTATAAACTTTCGATAACAAATACGCCGATAATGAATTGTTAATACTCTGACAGCAAATCGATAATAATTTTAAAAATGATCGTTACAAAATCGATAACTTTTCGAAAACAAATTAATAACTTTTCGGTAACAAAACGATAAATTTTCTGTAACAAATGTATAAATGATGATAAAAAAATCGATAACTTGTTCATTCGATAAATAATCGGTAACTTATCTGTAAAACCCAAAATTGAAAAAAATGTATTGCTATAAAGTTCTACCCCTAATATTCATTCATATCATAATAAAAGATAGACTTTCATATTTTCACATCTCCATCAAGAAATCACTTTCGTTTAAATAAGAATGTGAAATACAAGAAACAAGTGACTACAGAAACATTCCTATGCAAGTAATGCTACTCTACGTATGCTTACTTCTCTTCGGTTCTACGTTTCTACGTTTTCTTTCACTTGCCTTCTTTGAATAACTGACGCCGTGCTCGTAATATTTAAGAACTTATTAAAATTTGTCGTAATTTACGCGAGACTATATAAGTATAATGTAAGTGTTTTATATATGGGATTTTTATATGAATACACACAAATTGACAGACGTGTGTAAACCTGTATGTCTGTTTCTTATCCCATTGAGTGGGAATTAATTTACACCCCTGCAAAGAAATGATATCAGTTGCTGAACAAACTTATCAATCAAATTGGTACCTAAAATAAAATATGTTACCCTTACAATGGACTGTACCCATGTAACTACATATTAACCTGGGTCGTTTTGTATGGACGATAGTTAACCCATATAGCGCCATCAATTTTTCGATACGATTTGGGCTCAAAAAAAAAATCCACTACGCACACCCAAAAAAATAATTTTTGAGCCTGCAAAAAAAATCGATTTTCCGATCAGAATTCTTCTAAATCTTCATAAAAGAAATTTTTTTTTTTTCAAAAAACTGCATTTAACAATTTTGCATTTGCCAATTGACACGAAAAAAAAAAAACATAAAAAATGATTTGTAGCCTTGAACATGAAAAAATGTATAAAAAATCGAAAAAAATCGTTGAAATTTTGCAGGCTCAAAAATAATTTTTTTGGGTATGAGTAGTGGAACTTTTTTTTCCTGACCCCAAATCCTATCGAAAAATCGATCGCGCGATATCGGTTAATAAATCGACCAAGTCTACTACACATACATATTTACTTTAAAGCACAGATTCCGAACTTTAAGTCAGATTTACCAGCACACTCAATTTGGAAGCGAACTTTATTGACCAAATTTTTTTTTTTAATTGCAAATAGTTGACTAAGAGTCAGTTGAAGAGCGATGCATAGATAATTGTATTTTCTTTCCACCAATGCCATGAGAAAGTAGCAAGCGTCTTTCAAATAAAATATAAAACAAGTAAAAGTGTCTATATTCGGGTGTAAGCGAACATTAAATACTCAGCGTGAGCTTCAATTGTACATTTTATTTCAGATATATTACTTTTCTACATAACTCGTGGCACCGCCCGTTTAAAATCAAAAAATGTCTCCCAATTTCCTCTTACAATAAAACTTTATAAGTGAGATATCATTAATTCAAAACTATTTTTAGTCTACGACCCTTTTAAACTTTAAGTTGTCGTGGTCTTTAACCGATCCCGTCCATTTTTACTAGAAATATTTTCTTCTATAAGGAAAATTTGAATACCCAATTTTATTACGATCTGTTAATTTTTCTTCGAGTTATGGCTCTCGAAACATAGAAAATTGCTTAGTCATAAAGGAGGCCGTGCCACGCCCGTTTTTTTAAATTTGAAGTTTTCCTATTTATTGTGTCCACGTGAGAAAAGAAATACCATTGATATAAAGCTCTTTTCGCAAAGATATAGCTTATTTTATTCGTCTAAAACCCTTTTAGAAATCTTTTATATACAAGTGGGCGTGGTCCGTAACCGATTTCGTTAATTTTTCTTCAAAGCATTCCTTATAGTAAAGGCAACCTCTCTGCCGAATTTTGTTACAATTGCTGTACCGATGTTTGATTTATGATTAATAGTATTTGTAAAATTGATTTTATCATAAGTGGGCGGTGCCACGCCCATTTTAAAAAATGTTTTCATATTTTTATCAAGAGTCTCAATATCAGTCCACACGTCAAATTTCAATACCCTGGGTGTATTTTTTACTAAATAATCCGGTTTTTTGTGTTTTCCAAAATGTTATATATAAAAAGTATGCGTGGTTACCATCCGATTTCACTTATTTTCAAAACCAATCTATTCTGGGTTCATATAAGCTCGTGTACCAAATTTGGTGAAGATATCTCAATATTTACTCAAGTTATCGTGTTAACGGCAGGCGAACGGACGGACGGACGGACATGGCTCAATCAATTTTTTTTTTTAGATACTGATGATTTTGGTATGTGGAAGTCTATATCTATCTCGATTCCTTTATACCTGTACAACCGACCTTTATCCAATCAAAGTTAATATACTCTGTGTGCAAAGCACGCTGAGTATAAAAATATTGCTCCTTAGTTTATTATATTAACCGTGTTTTTTTACACGTATATACGTCTACGTTTGGACGTAAAAAACGCTTATCCTCACTTAGATAAAGCTTAGGAGACCTATCTAGTGGCAACTTGTTGTACCGAAAAGCGGAGAAACAAACCTCAGTTGGACGTACTCTATATCCTGTAGTTGAATCGGTTACGGTGAATAGTGGACACACACCATTTGTTGAGGTAATATGTAGAGGTGAAACATAGACACATATTTCAGTTGCATCTGAGTATAATGCGTATTGAGGAGTACTAATTTTATGTTTATGCGCAGCAATTTCAGGAGAGTAGATAAAGTTTAACGCTTAGCAGTCCATATAAAGTTTAAGCGTAAACGTATATAGCTGTAAAAAAAAACACAGGTAATAATCAGTTTTTGGTAGGTTTCTTTTCCTGCAGGGTAGTAAAAGTAATAATTTATGTAACTCATACGCTCTGGCACACCAACGAATTCACAATATTTCTTCTGAGAATTCTTTAACGACTTTGTCGTATTACGTACGTATCACTTCAAGTACGTATCACTTCAAGTATGAGAATATTTGTGTAGTCATAATTTTAGAAAATACCTCAGCATATCACCAGTCGGCCAAACATTCACGTATTTTTTTGCAAGAAGCCAAATTTTTAAGAGAAAACTCCGCGCTGTGACTCATTATTGGAAAATATTTTTTTCATTTTTGAGAATTTTTTAAAAAGTCTGCGAGCGCAAGTATCGCAGAAGATAGAAAGAGAAGCTGTGCGAGCTTTAAGCAGACATCAGCGTAGGTCAGCGCATCAAAGCACAACGGCTTCGCCACCCAGCCAATGTTAGGCAAATGATAAAAGATGCTTCGTCCAAAAAAGTTGTCTTATAAGAATATATAGAAAGTGAAAGGAAGGAAGAAGGCAATTCTGCTGGAGAGACCAGGTGGAAAACGATTCAAGTTCCCATAAGGATACCAATCTGCGTTATATGGGTATGGAACAGTTTCAATTAAAGAGGCTCAATTACATTAATTAACATTTTATATATTTTCTATATACATTCGAATGCAATACCCCTTAAAAATTTATGGAGTGCTCATAATAAAGAGTCCGATAGGAGTCCGAAATGTACGAGAAGTATGAAGTTAGAGAAAATATAAACCTATAATAATAAAAGTCTCGCACACGACTTCAATATGATGGAAATAAAGACCCTAATGCCAAGAATATATATTCAACTAATCCTACAAGAAATGGCGATATTTTTACTAACTCACTCATACTTTTAATTGAAAGTCTGATCCTGTAATTAAAGTCATTAAAAATATTTACGGCTAGACAGCTCCGGACAACTACTGTACAATAGAAGATCTTACAGTAGACGCTATAATGTATGTGAGATAGATATATCATGCTCACTGAAATCTGACAGAACAGTGTGGTGAATATTATCGATTTCGATATATCACTATGCCGGTTGTAAATAAATGCAGCACAATAACAACAGTAATGTAAGGACATGAGACAACAAATAGCTGCGCACACATGTACACAGCAGCTAAGAGTGTGGACGACATTACACATAGGACAAAACACATATATACAAATACCATTGCAAGTATGAGATGCAGCAGATGGGAGAAGTATATAAGTAAGTAATCGAAATAGTTAAGCAACTAATCTAGCAGCCAGGTCTAGATAGTGGGTTATATAGGTGAATGAGGCAACTTAGAGTATAAAATCGGGTGCAGTTCAAATGATGGTGAGTCATATTGATTTTAACGCTATAAGTGAAGTACCCTAACATATTTAATTGTGAAGATCTGCTTCCATTGCAGTGCTGTTATTAAGAGAATTTTATATACAGAGTATTGGAGTTTATTTATAAGACAATATAGTTATTTGAGAACTAGCAGAAGGCATAATTTATTGTTTAAAGGCGAACAAATTGCAATAACGGTTTCGTAAAAAGAGCATTCAGCATTTTATAATTTTTTGCAGTTTATGTCAGTTGTGATAGTCTTAATCTCAGCACATCATTTTCGTAATTCGCTGGTTCGCCCAATACTGCAGTATTGCTCATGCGTTTGGTCCCCTGTTTCTCAAAAGAATATAAAGCGTCTTGAGTCAGTTCAAAAGCAATTTTTGATATTTGCATTGCGCGGCCTTAATTGGAACTCAAGTCTCCACTTTCCTCCATACAGAAGTAGATTTCTTCTTATTAACTTACCCACTCTGGAAATCCGGAGAATATTACTGGGGGTATTGTTCATCAATAAGTTCATTATTGGAGAAATTGATTCTGCGGACCTTCTCAGCCGCTTGTTTTTTGTCGTTCCCCCTAGAGTATCCAGACACTACTTTCCTTTCTATCTTTCTATTTACCCCTTTGTCGACGAAACTTTGCTAAAAATAATCCTCTTCTTATCTGGTGCGCGCACTACAATGACTTGTATAGCTGTATCAGTCTTGAATGTACTTTTGCCACTATACGTAATGCAATACTTGCCTATCTAATTTAAGAGATACAAGCTAATTTAATTTGCCGGCATTTTATTTCTTCCATAAAAAACAGGAAATATTTCGTTTAAGAATGGAGGAACATTTATCAACATGTATCATTAAGAAGGAACAAAACAGTACTGTGTTGATTGGAATCTGGTGCATTCCAACAACGTAAAAAACATGCTTTTTCATGGGTCACTGACCGGAATCGTATGCATTCCGGCAGTGTAATCTTATGGGTCAGGCATCGAACTGATTGGAATCCGGTGCATTCCAACAACACAGGTCATGTTACTCTTTTATGCCTTGTGATGGCGTATCCTCATTACACTACTCTTAGCACTGCCGGATTCCTATGACAGGCTGATTGGAATCTTGTTGCATTCCAACAGGACGATTGGAATCCACTACATTCCGAAATCATGCTGACCGGAATCTGATGCATTGCGCCAGTATAAGATTTCAGTATAAGATCTTATTTCTGCTCATATTTCTTATTATTATTATATTCTGAAATTAAAGAAAAATGTTCATTAATATATCTTTGTTCGTAATATAACATTGTTGTAATTTGGATATATCTTAAATTTTATCTTTTGAGTTGTATATTTATATATCTTTTATATTATGCAGTTGACCATAGTTTGTCGTCGACTTTAAATAATTAATTAATAAATAAATAAATAAATAACAACCAGTAAAATGTCATTTCTGACATTATTTGGTAGTTGCGAGAGTTAGGGTGTCTGCCCTGATCAAGGAATACGAATGTATGATTGAGCAGTACGACACAGCCGTTTTTAGTGTATAAACGTGTAAAAAGTCACACATATACAGTTGTTTATATCACATTCGCGATATTTCCCGAAAGTTTCGAATAAGCATTACTTTCTGACTCACTTTTGTCTCCAAATATTATCTGGGTACATAAATATGCCAACATACACGTATTTTGATACCAGCGTATGTTTATGTTCCAGTTAGTGAAAATATTGGTTTGTGAAATAATTTTTAATTCTATAATATATGCATGTGAAAAAAAGCTACAATTCAGGAGAAGTAATTTGTCAAATAAAGCAGTCAATCAATCTAAACATTAATTATACTGCACTACGCACATTGACATATTTTTTTTTACAGTGGGTAGAAATTACAGGTGGAAGTAATTAATTCTGTCAATCATGCATACATTCTCACATAAAAAACCCAAGCTAAAGTTTTTCAGAAATTTTGTATTCACTTTTTATACTCAGTTGAGCAGAGCTCATAGAGTATATTAACTTTGTTTGGAAAACGGTTGGTTGTACAGGTATAAAGGAATCGAGATAGATATAGACTTCCATATATCAAAATCATCAGTATCGAAAAAAAATTCGATTGAGCCATGTCCGTCCGTCCGTCCGTCCGCCTGCCCGTTAACACGATAACTTGAATTTTGAGGTATCTTGATGAAATTCGGTATGTAGGTTCCTGAGCACTCATCTCAGATCGCTATTTAAAATGAACGATATCGAACAGTAACCACGCCCACTTTTTCGATATCGAAAATTTCGAAAAATCGAAAAAGTGCGATAATTCATTACCAAATATGGATTAAGCGATGAAACTTGGTAGGTGAGTTGAACTTATGACGCAGAATAGAAAACTCGTAAAATTTTTGACAACGGGCGTGGCACCGCCCACTTTTAAAAGAAGGTAATTTAGAAGTTTTGCAAGCTGTAATTTGGCAGTCGTTGAAGATATCATGATGAAATTTGCAGGAACGTTACAATTATTACTATATGTCTGTTTAATAAAAATTTGCAAAATCGGAGAACGACAACGCCCAATTTTTTTTTTAAATTCAAATTTTAAAAGAAAGTTAATATCTTTACAGTATATAAGTAAATTATGTCAACATTCAACTCCAGTAATGATATGTTGCAACAAAATTCAAAAATAAAAGAAAACTTCAAAATGGGCGTGGCTCCGCCCTTTTTCATTTAATTTGTCTAGGATACTTTTAATTCCATAAGTCGAACAAAAATTGACCAATCCTTGTGAAATTTGGTAGAGGCTTAGATTCTAGGACGATAACTGTTTTCTGCGAAAAAGGGCGAAATCGGTTGAAGCCACGCCCAGTTTGTATACACAGTCGACCGTCTGTCCTTGATACCCATATCGTACAAACACATTCTAGAGTCACCCCTGGTCCACGTTTATGGCGATATCTCGAAAAAGTGTCCACATATAGAACTAAGGCCCACTCCTTTTTAAAATACTCATTAACACCTTTCATTTGATACCCATATCGTACAAAAAAGTTCTAGAGTCACCCCTGGCCCACCTTTATAGCGATATCTCGAAAAGGCATCCACCTATAGAACTAAGGCCCACGCCCTTTTAAAATACTCATTAACACCTTTCATTTGATACCCATATTGTACACACGCATTCTAGATTCACCCCTGATCCACCTTTATGGCGATATCCCTAAATGGCGTCCATCTATAGAACTATGGCCCACTTCCTCTTAAAATGCTCTTTAGTACCTTCCATTTGATACACATGTCATACAAACACATTCCAGGGTTACCCTAGGTTCTTTTTACAACATGGTGATTTTCCCTTACTTTGTCTCCACAGCTCTCAACTGAGTATGTAATGTTCGGTTACACCCGAACTTAGCCTTCCTTACTTGTTTTCTATTAACTCGCTTCATGTATCCTTTTTTTGCTTTTTCTTTCCCCTTTAACCTCGCTTGCCCAGAATCGCATTACTCCTATCATCCATCCCAATTCTCGTGTCCTCCCCTGCTCCTCCTTTCCTTTTTCTCTTCCCTTCCATTAGTTTTTCCTATATCCTTACTTACCTATCCTTTACCTACTAATTCTGCCTATTTTTCCCTTCTTTCTGCTCTTCCACTTCCATTTGCTCTTTGTCTATCTCTGGCACCCCTTCTGTATTTTTTGTTCACTTTCGCTTTCCTCCAATTATCTTCCACTCCCTCTCCCTTCCGCTTCACTCTCCTTCTGCTGACTTAGCAGTTCTCTCTTAACCTACTTATATCCTCTTCCAATCCTGCTTTGTCTCCTATTTGTCCCACTTTCAATTTCTAGTTCTATTTTTCTGGCTTCTGTTCTACTCTTATGTATGTATTTATTAGTTAGATTGAACTTTGGACCAAATAATATTTGATGTGAAAACCTAGTTCGGCATATATGTAATTTATATGGAAAATTAAAAATTTCATGCCCGCCACCATAATATAAATATTATGGGTTTATATTTTTTGAGACCTATTTTCACATCTGAATTAAACCTTTGTATATGCTGTATATTGGAACGATTCTCCGTCACCCCTTGTCAAATTTGGTTTCTTCGACAGGGTAGGTAATTGATGTATTTTGGAACAATTTTCCGACACGATGGCACAACATCGAAATCGGCTTGTGTCCGAACCAAATTTAACAAGTTATCCTTACTTACTTAATTGGCACTTAACTGTTCAAACGGTTATGGCCGTCCAACTAATTATTCATCCTGTCGGAAAATCAACAAAACAAAATGAGGTTTTATGTATTTAATTAGCGAGCTTTGCTCATATTGCTTTATACCAGAGCCGGCCACACAAATACTAAAACAATTGCATAAGTGTGTGTAAAAATTGAGTGACAACTCCACACAGTGTGCTAAAAGAAAATGTGGACTAACAATATTTACTTATATTCATATAATTAAGAACGCAGAGGTCGGGCTAGCCAGATAAAACTTTTTTACAAAAGAAGGTATGGTGTTTCTTCAATGCAAAGTTTACTTAAAAAAATCACTTTTTCATTAAGAATGAACTGTAAAACAAAGTAAATGTAAAGATAGAAATATATAATTTCAAAACATAAAGTTATTCAATAAAAAAATGTATAAAAATTAAAAAAACTAAGTAGAACGTACAAAAAGGTACTTATATTGAATTGTTAATATTTATTAATAGTTAATTAATTATTATTAATTATTAATATTTGAATTGTCAATATTAATAGGTATGTTCAAAGGAACTTAATAATACTACCTAAAACGTATTAAAAGTCACTTTAACCTTGCAGTATATTGTTTTTATTATGTGCCCAAAAAGTAGCATGGACTTTTCCTTTTGCATTCACTGTTGATTTTAATGAGTGACAAGCGAAAGCAAACGATCGTGATCGCACATCGTTAGTGTCTGTGTGAAAATACAAACTTAGATTGCACAATGTGCAACTTTTGGCCGGCTCTGCTTTATACAATGGTTTTTGTGAATGAGTTGAATGAGTTTTGTTTATGCTTTCTAGCAAATATAATTTTTTTTCAAACGCCCTAATGCATATCCTGGCTTATATGAATGTAATATCATTTCACATTTCCACAAGTGCGTTTTCTTGGAAAAATTATGACTAATTGATGTATTTGGTTTCAATACCACATTCCCTCTGCTCATTTAATTTTTTCTTCTTTGCATGGTTTTTATTTGGTTTCATTTACCACCAGTGTTTTTTTGTTCGTTGTTGTTATTCTTACATATTTTCTGTTTTACTGCGCATTTCCAAGTACCACTTAATTATTTATAAGTAAGTAAATGTCATAAATTATATATGGAAACGCACAGAGCGAACAAACATATACAACTTATTAATTGAAGAATGTATGTGTGGGATGCCTCACCAAAACAAACTGGAATTAAATGATTGTCTTTCAGTGATTGAAAATTCTTTACTGCATTGGATTTTTTTTTGTTATTGCTCGGGCTTTGAAAATGAACGAGGCACAGAACAGAGCCATAGCATAAAAAAGTGATAGCATTTCTTATACTCTGCTACAAGCTACGTCGTATTTCAGACGGAGCAAATAGAACAAGTAAGAAAGTCTAAGTTCAATGCGTTTAACGCATCTTTATGAAAAAGTTCATTGTGGCTAGGCCATATTTCATTAGCTTCGTTAGTATTCATCTAATCTTCAAAGTTTCTTGAATAGTAGATTGCAGGAATTTTGCGCAAAGTAGAAACTTTCTGTTTTTCTTGAAAAGAAATTGAGCAGCCTCACTTACAAGGATCATCAGCTCAAGCGAGTTTACGGTAAACCTCTCCCTTACATTAAATTTTGTATTGCTTGGGTAAATATATTTTAAATATTTCATCTACTGTTATGAGAAAACCTAATACATCTGCATAATTTTTAATAATTTTTTACCTCTTGCTCTCCCTCCTCTCCCTAATCCTTTTATTTAATCCTCCCTCTGCTTTTTTCATACTCTCTCTATTTTCATCAGCTATTCCTATCTCTCTATCTTCGTCTAACTCTATCTCTTTCTTAGTCTGTTTCTCCTTTTCTCATTTATCTTCTCCATAGTTTTTTTACTTTTCTCCACCCTTTATTCCCAGTCATATTCCCAGCTCCAGTCCCAGTCCCAGCGGGAGTCACATTCTCTGTCCCAGTTCCAGAAATGAGCAACACTTTAAGCGACACCAAATGAGAATTGCCAATAATAGCAATATGGAGTTTATGCGCTTATTGCAGAGGATTGCAATACTTTTTCGTTAGTCCGGAATAATGAATAAGAAATTTTAGTCAGTATTCCTTTTTGCATTCCGGACTAATTTTTCCTTTTTTTCATGAATTGCATTCATTGTATTCCTTTTGCTTTTAAATTATTAGTCACTTGCGGAATTCTTTTGAATTTTGTTATTCCATTAAAAGAATGTTTTTTAATTGTTTTATTCCACATGAGGAATGCAAAAAGCAATAGAAGTTTCAGACTAAAAAAATGAGTTCACTGTTCTAAAAAATGAATAAAAGCTGCACTCCAAAAGTGTTCGTCTGCGAATGCGAATGTATGGATTACATTATGGGATGATTGCGTTCCTTAAAAACTCTGTGCAGCACATTTTTCGATTGTTGTTTTGTAAAATAAACCAATAACTCGAATACCAGAACCAATTCAAAACTATTGAGACAGAGTACATATTTAGAATGACAAAGGTTCATTTTGGTGTCTAAAATTTCTGTGCTTATGTAAATAGCTTTTCCGGAAAATTTTAGGCCTACAACTCCGCATCTTCGGTTATTTCATCCAGATAATCTTCAAAATCTTTCTCTTTGCCGCCCAGTTGTTCTCCTTATTCATTTAGATGTTCTCCTTCATTTTTAGCTACTTCCAATTCTTAACTTTTACTTTCCTCTTGCTATCAGTCTTCCTCTTACATTACATCTTTTTTTCCTTCTCTCTTTTTTTCCTTTTTCCTCTCCACATTTATTTCCTGTTCGTGGCCTTGGTGCTGTTTCCGTTCCTCTCCTTCTTTTTATTTATATTTAGATTTTCTTTTTTTCTTGGACGCATTGCTGTCAAATGGCCCAATGAAACCTGGCTAATTCTGTGCTGTGTCATGTGTCCGCTCCCCATAGGACCGCCTCTAGGCATAACTTCATGGACGGGAAAGGGCAATGTCATAGGCTCCCTTGCAACATGCATCAATCGCGTCATAACTAGAAAAGCCACTTTGCACCCAGCAATCCAACAGTGGAACTAAATTCCTTATGGAAAATTCCTCTCCAAAAATTCGGTGTACAGGGAGTCTTTCGCAGGGAAAAAGGGGACAATGAAACATAACTTATTATGCGTTTTCCAATTCGGTGGGACAATGTGAACAAAAAGGATTCTCCTCTATGCTTCGCTTTTATAAATACTCCTTGAAACCGCCGTAGCCACACAATATTTGCGTGAGTTCGTCGTACTTTCTCTTATATAATTCCTCTATGTTTCGAACTAACATGAGGGTCAAGCACCCTTTCCTCAAATCTTCCCACCGTTCTTGCCATCTAACTATTGTTCGTGACCTGGCACTTGTCTTGAAAGCTTCAGACGGTCGCCCTAATCTATTGGCGTACAGATGAGCCATTTTGGCAGCAAATCAACTGGAATTTCTCGAGATAAAACAAGGATTGCGAGCTCGGCATTATTCGCATTAGCGCTCCACTAACTTTAGAAACTCTTTCTCTCGCACCGCCCTGAAGTGCTCTTTAAAGGTAAGTTTTTAGTCGATGTTTCCTATTGAAAACATAAAGTAAGGCTTTGAATTTATTTGATAATCTCCTATCGTTAGGACTTTTTCATACACAGTTTGAACGAACCAAGACCACTTCTATCTTATTGCTGACCATCTCCCTCTCTCCCTTTCATCTTCCTCTTTTTATATTTAACTGAGCAGAGCTCACAGGGTATATTAATTTTGCTCGCATAACGGTGCCCCGTAACGGCATAAACAAATCGAGATAGATATAGACTTCTATATATCGAAATGATCTGGGCGAAAAAAAAATTCATTTAGACATGTCCGTCCGTCCGTCTGTCTGTAAACACGATAACTTGAGTAAAAACTTGGTATGTAAGTTCCTGGGTACTCATCTAAGACCTTTATTTAAAATGAACTAACTATAACCACGCCCACTTTTTCGATAACAAAAATTTCGAAAAACCGAAAAAGTGCGATAATTCATTACCAAAGACGGATAAAGTGATGAAACTTGGTAGGTGGGTTGACCTTATGGCGCAGAATAGAAAATTAGTAAAATTTTGGACAATGGGCGTGGCACCGCCCACTTTTAAAAGATGGTATTTTAAAAGTTTTGCAAGCCGTAATTTGGCAGCTGAGTATGTAATATTCGGTTACACCCGAACTTAGCCTTCCTTTCTTGTTGTCACTCAACTTCTTCCTCAAAACTTTCATTCACAAATTTTATTTGTGTGAGTATTTGAGATAAATGATACTGTAACGAATTTACTGAAATTCCGCTTATTTGCAACCTTCTACTAACTTTCGTATAGTTAACCTGTTGAATAAATAACTCCAATATTCAATAATGCAAAATGGTCTTTATTAGACTACTTCACAATAACACTTATACTTCGCAACTGATAGCGTGCTTAAATCAAACTGATTACTGCATACTCAGCTTTAACTCCTTTTATACTCTTTGATGTCTCTGTTGCTACTTCTAGGCGTTTCTACTTCTTGAATTTACTACTTGTTTGCCAGCTATAAACTACAGATTCACGTTTATAGCTTCTTATATGCGCGTGTATATGTGTGTGATACTTGCACAAATGATTGCCTACTTTTGTGAGCATCTCGGATATATGCATGTGTATGTGTGAGAAATACTTTTCTAATGATTGCATACTTTTGTGAGCATCTCTCCGCTGCTGGCATGTACATATGTGTAGGCATAATGATTGATTTGTTTATGTGCATACAAGTCACTGCTTAGGATCGGCTTAGAGATGATAGTATCCATTAGTGTTGCTAATATTCGTCACAATACATTTCCTAGAATAAATATCTAACAGCCATCCACTCTTATGTACTCGTATATGTGTGTAAAACTATAAAATATAAATAGTTCGCATCCAAAAATATTCACTTATGTCACGTTCTTACGCACTTTCGAACAATTAGCAAAAAGCTAATTTTATTATAGAATAAGAATAACAAGTATACAGAGTGTTTAACTAGCTCATACAAAACTTGTTTACACACGTACAAACCCAATATTATTTGAGTATATAATTGCATAAGTACCACAAATGTACATTCCTCCATATGTTTGTATCAAAAGCAATTTCAAACTAATTACCTAGCAAAAATTCTTATCATTCCTCACAATCAAGAGAGCTGTACATCAAGAAGCGGACAAAAGCAGTCGACAGGCAAGATATGAAAGGGAAATATGACTTACTCTTAACTGAACTGAATTGTGCGTGCGCCTATTGTATAATAAAAAGCTACAAATACACTTCACTCAACGTTTTTACATATATATGTATGTGTATAAAGAAAAATGAGCAAATGTGTTTTTGTATCAGGCATGATGACGATGGTACATTTTATACAGGGTATATTGGTAGATACTATATTATTTAATTCACGTTTGAACGTGAGTACATGTCACTGGAAGACTCAACCCCACGGTGTGAAACACGTACCTACCCGCATTATCAATGACCCAACTGTCTGCTCCATGTCCCCAATCTCAATACCTCGAAGCCGAATCATTTGTACCAAATTAGTATATAATGGGGTGTTTTGACACAAGTTTTTACCTTGGTATGATAAGGAGTTTAGCCAAGCACCCACCATTTTAAGGATAATGGCATTCGGTTGCAAGACAACTCCTCCTTGAATTCCATTACTATTCTATTCCAAGCACAAATACTTTCCTGAAATATGTCCTCAACCTAGGGCTCATCAGATACATGATACCATTCTGCAATTTTAATACAAGTATTAAGGGATGTGAATAACCTGTAGTGAGCAGCAGGAATAATAATAAACCTATATCACCATTAACAGACTGTAATTACAACCTTGCCAACACATCATGTCCGTTCATTGTAAATAACTACTAAGAATAATATGTTCAAATCCTCGGACCCTTGACAAAGCGAGAAGATAACGATACGTCTCCATTGAGCACAGCTACTGATAACATTTACTCTAGATCAGATGCCATCGGTCAGCAAAGCCTAACGCAGTTTCAATAATTACAAAAAAAAAAAAAAATAGTGAACACAAACCCATTCTTACAATTATCAATTGTTATCCACAAGCGATAAGCATCTGCTTTATCTTCAATTTTTTCAACACGTTACAGCAGGTTAATTAACGGGTTCACAATTTTGGGATTTGAAATATTTAGGCTAAGGTTAGAATAAGTTAAGTAGCAATTTGCCTTTGTGTGCGGACCAAGAGTAAGCTATATTCTATGTGCCAACTTTCCAACAAAGAAGACCACATTACTTCGAAGAGAATGCTTTATTGTCTCATTCCAGGGCTGAAGTGACCGCATTACTCCGACGAGAATACTTTATTGCGAACGCGAACGAAGAAGGGACTTCATAGCTTCGGTAAGTATGCTCTATTGTCAACTTCCTCGAAAGTAAATTCATCGCATCAAAGGCTAGAAAAATGTCAAAGAAAAACGCCAAAAATATATATGTAACCACAACCATAGCGACTCATCCGAGTCCTCAAGATAGGTATCTAAACATGAATATAAGCATCTGCAATGCATTGCATTGTTTTTAACGACCGTGATAGGTTCGCGCAGATGATGCAACATGTCTACCACTCCAGGATTGGTTAGCCTTGTTTATAAGCTTCAGTAATAAGATCACGCACATTTTCTACATGGTATTGTGAACGTCTTTTATGACCTACCTACCTGGTGCAAATTATACAGCCCCTAGCCCGAAGGGGAATGTTGGTACTATACTAGTCATAGGCAAGACAGTAATTAGTTTATTAGACTACAGCGAGACTTAAGGCCAAATCCGTGGGGAATGATTAAGAGCTGTGCCGGTCCATTACCGCTAACTATGGCCCTTTATTAAAAAATCAAAAATCTTTTTTCTCATTCCTGAAGAAGATGCCGAGGCATTGAAATGCGTGAAAAGGAATATACAAAATCTGTCTTACAAGGGCCGTAAAGCTTCGATTGAGTTTATTGGTACATTTTCTGTGGGGGTATGGTACAAACTCAAAACCCCTTTTTTATCATCCTTGAAGAAGCGAAAGCTTCAAAACGCGTAGGAAGGAGAAAAGAATATTAATTTTTGCCTTACAAGTATTGGCTGTAAAGCTCCAGTTTAGCATATTAGTACATTTTCTTTGGTCATTTGGTACAAAATAAAACAACTTCATCTCTACTGTTTGCAATATCATCAACATTTGCTGTTTTTATTTTGCTTTTATGTTACTTTTGTATTATATTCACAGCTGATTTGCAGGAGCTTTATAACTCCCCAGAGCGTGGCATCAATGAATGTCATAAAATAATACACCCACAAAATGTTGTGGCGAACTTGTCAAAGTGTCTATGAGTCTTACATTTTTAAAGTGCAACCTTTTGAAAGGAAGGTTAAATTTGTGTATTTTAGTTATAAAAAAAAATGATTGATGGAAATCAATTTGACAACTTTTCAGTAGCAGCACCATTTTTTATGACTACCAACATATTTACAAAGTACTGGAAAGTGTATATACATATATATATAAGGATGTCCGAATCTATAAATATAAATGCAATGCCACATGATTGAGCATTTCCGAGTACTTTGCAAGGTTCTTGTTAAAGGCCAGCGAAATTTGTTTTAACCTGAAACGTCTATTTAGCACATTTCTTACTAACTATGGGGTACTCAGATAAATAAACCGCTCGTGGTTAAACCTCAAAGTAAAAAAAATATTTTGGCACTACCTTTGGCAGAGTAAAATAAATATTAATGATGCTTTACCTTTGTGTATTTTGTTCAAGAAAATTTTTATTTTTTTAACGAATAATTGATGGAAGAATTTAAAATGAATTACGTATATGTATAACAAAGGTTGCTACTTTTCCGAAAAACTAAAATAATTTTATTTAGAGTGAAATTATATGAAGAAAACAGCACAAAAACAGGAAAACAATAAACAAAAAACAAGTAAGGGTGTCCAAGTTTGGGTGTAACCGAACATTATTTACTCAAGTGTATAGTTAAATGCAGATAAATTACTTTTATAACCCTTCGGAGGCATATTTTACACACAATTTTTTCCCAAAAAAGTAAGGGAGTCTAAGTTCGGGTCTAACCGAAGTTAGATTTACGCTGCTATTTGTTTTACATATTAATTTACATATATGCATTCTAAAGAAACATACCCAAAACTTGAAACGTTCGATATGTTTCTATATTATGAGCTATGGTAATATAGCGGTTGATCGTAACGGCATAAGCGAATAGAGATAAATATAGAGTTTCATATATCAAAATGTTCAGGATGAAAAAAGGAATTGTTTAAGCCATTTTCGTCCGTCCGTCTTTCTGTGTCCAAAATAAGTTGAATAAATATATCTTATTAAATTCAGTATATAAGTTCTTTGGCTCTCATCTCCCATCGCTATTTGCAATTAGCGGAATCTAGTAATAATCACACACACGTTTTATATGCATAACCTGAATATTTGTAAATAATACACCAAGAATATTGAAATTTGATCTACGACATTTTTACAAGAAATATTTGTTGTTTTAAGCCTAACATGTGTATCGCAGTTTGTTATGATGGACAAAATGTTTGAGGTTCTAGAGATGTCGCGTAAGGCGACAGCAAGAAAAGGAGATCCTAAATGTTCTTAATTATACCATCAAAATTTAACACGTTTTTTATTAGAACAATTAGGACTGTGATATAAACTGTAAGATTTAATAATTTAGGTGTAAAGTTTTAATGTTAAAAATATATAATTATGTACAATATAGAATTTTTTTGTCGCAGACGAAAAAGCCTAATTATCGTTTAAGCTTACAATGAACTTATAAATTGTTATATTTCTTTAGAGTCAATTTATTGTTTACTTTTTAGTTAATTTTATTAACCAAAATAATAAAAGCTTATTTTTAAAAAAGTTTTTTTTTTCTTTAATTTTATTTTTTACTTTTTAGTTCGTTTTATTAACAAGTAATAGAAGCTTGTTCTTATAAAAGCTTTAAATATAAGTATAGGGGGTGAAACAAAAACACATATATCAGTTACATCTGCGTATAATGCGTATTGGAATTTATTAGTACACATTTTATGCGCAGCAACTTCAGAGGCGTATTTAAAGTTTAAAGCATTGTAAATATAAGTATTGAAGTCATGAGCCTGGTCATTCGCGCAATTTCAGTGATGTAAATTGCATGGCGCCAGCGCCAATGCGGTGCCAGCTCAATGGTAGCTCATTGACGAAATTACTCCAAGCGAATTTTTGACGCTTCTTAGTAGTGAGTGCGTAGTACATTTTAGTTGCGCTATTGAGTGAAACGACTTTTGTGTGTCAGGCACGAGTTTAGTGTTATTGGCGCTACTGGCAGTGATGACACTGAGCTGTTGACGGTAGCGCTGGTAGTTCAGATTTTGAATCAGAGAAAGAATTGATGACCCGTGTGAATTATTTTGGGTTTGGCCGTGTAAATTATTATGGTGTATTTGTATATTTTAGATTTAATGCACAATTAATATTTGTGTGTTTGAGCGGCCAAATAATAACAGTAGTATTGCTAAAGTGCTGCTTAGTTGATGGAATGTCGCTAATTTCTTAGCGATGATCAGCAGATTGTCAATATTTCGTTCAACGGACGCGCGAAATTGCCACATCTGCTCAAATTTTCCAAAGATTTTCCATTCTTGATTTAACTTAAGCTGTTATGCCAATATTTTTCAGCCAGCTTTTTTCAAATAGGTAATTTTTCCAAAAGCAAAATAAATTACAGAAAAGATTACAGGGTTAAACAGCCTTAAAAATTCAGCTATGTTGGTTATACACAGAAATACAACAGAGGGTTGTGTCTCCGCTTTTCGCAAGCGATGAGATTCACCACGCGTGACACGTGATTCACCACGTCCAAATATCACAATCCACGGATAGGTACCGGCGTGTTTGTATGGGACTTAGGCTGTTATGCCAAAGTAAATACAAATCTTTACCGATAACTGTGTTATCGATTAATTTATCGAATTCTAACAAAGTAATATTGCATTGTCATCGGAGTTATACATGTGTGCAAAATTTCAGCTCAATCGGATACCGGGAAGTGTATCAAATTTAACTTGCAAGATTCCATTACAGACAACAAAAGTGAAAGTAAATAAAAGCTTATAAAAAAAAACGAAGTTCATAGACCGTATAGCCGACTATTTCGAAACCCGTGACGGTTTATAATCAGCGATCCATACATTGAAGGCTTGACGTTTAACGCTTCAGGCCATCAATGCACTTTGCAAGTTTATATTTATAATGCATTTTCTATTGTTTGTTGTTTTTATTCTTTACCACCGTCAATTAAGTGTGCCCATCAGGTCCTATTACCTCATTAGACGAGGATTTTTGTTGCAGCCCATATGGTTTTTCTTTAAGCTCTTGCTTTTTTTAGATTTGCAGGGTGCTTTTTCCGTAGACAGAATTTTACAAAAATAACAAATTTGGCCTTGAAGACAACAAATTATTATAATAAGGAATATTTCCTGCTATAAAGAAAGTACGTTTTCCCAGTTTTATTACGATATTTTATAGTTTTTTCGGGTTACAGCTCCCGAAACATAGGAAATTGGTTATTCAAAAAAGGGGCAAAGCCACGCCTATTTTTAAAAATTTTAATATTTTCTAACTTTTTGTTATAATTTCATATGGAAAGTAAAATTCCATTGATATTAAACTCTTTTTCGCAAAGGCATAGCTTATTATATTTGTCTACGACCCTCTCAATAGTCTGTTATATAAATATGGGCGTGGTTCTTAACCGATCTCGTCCTTTTTTTCTAGAAATATTTCTTGCTATAGGGAAAATAAGTTTGACTAATATTATTATGATCCGTTATGTTTTCTTCGAATTACAGTTCCCGAAACAGAAAATTGCTAAGTAATAAAAGGAGCGGAGCCACGCCCATTTTAAAATATATAAATTTTTCCCATTTCTTGTTACAATTCCACTTGAAAAAATAAATACTATTGATATAAAGATCTTTTTTGCCGTTAACCGATTTCGGTAATTTTACTTCGAAGCATTCCTTATAGTAAAGGCAACTTCTCTGTCGAACAGGTTTAACGGGCTTTGCTATATGATTAATAATATTTGTGAAATTGATTTTATTACAAGAGGGCGGTGCCACGTCCATTTCCACATTTTAATCAATAGTCTCAATATCAGGCCACTCATCAAATTTCAACATTCTAGGTGTATTATTTCCTAAATAATCAGGTTATTTGTGTTTTCCAAAATATTATATGTTTGAAAATGGGCGTGGTTATCATCCGATTTGGCTCATGCGATGGAAGATGAGTGCCAAGGAACCCATATTCCAAATTTCAAGAAGATATCTCAATACTTACTCAAATTATCGTGTGCACCGACAGACGGACATGGCTAAATCAATTCTTTTTTTTTTCATCCTGACCATATATATCTATATAGTCGTACATATAGTCTGTATTTATCTCGATTCATTTATGCTGTTACGATCAACCGTTACCAAAGTTATATATACTCTGTGTGAAAAGCACGCTGAGCATAAAAAATGCGAAATTTTTGTCATGCATTTCCGGGCGAATAGAGACCGCCATATGTATCCTACAGTCGAAAGCCAAAGCAGTCAGCAAAAATACTAGATCCTTGAGAAGAATTTTGTCGGTCGGACTCGATGAAATACGCGATTTCTGCCGGCAACTTGCAATAAATACTTCAGTTAACAAGACTACATGCCGTAGAAATCAATGGGCAAATAAACACAAGCACGAGCATTTTGCAATTTATCGTAACTTCTTCAAATTAAAGAAGCCAATAAAAAGGTCCAGCCTTCTAAATCAATAGGCCTATACGAAAAAGCTATGCCGTTGCCGTTGTTCTGCTTGTCGTTTTAACCTCTGTCATTCCCGAACAATGGAAAATGGCAAGGATAATCACACTACTAAAGCCTGTAAACCCATCTAGCGATGGGGAATCGTGTCTACCGATGCCATTAGTTAAGAAGCTAAATGCCATAAACACGCAGACAAATTTCGAACTGAACCACCCAAACTCGATCAAAGGACAGTGCTCATAGCACGGAAACTAGTTGCGCAAAAATCGGACACACACTTTGACGGCGGTAAACTATCGACTATCAGTTCCACAAAGTTCTTAGATGTAACGCTCGACAGCCCTTTTACCTTTAAGGCATATGCATTCGAAGTTGTATCTAAGTACAAAGCCTCATGAAAACCTCTAAGTCACTTGCCAGCAGCACAATTTGCAAAGCACAAACTCTACTGAAGAAGGCTGCAGACATAACAAAATACTGCATTCAAAACTACCACGAGATGTCTTCTTATGACCCCTGAACACCACATTCTTGGTGAGGTGAAATAGCCCAACACAAAGGAGCATAATGAAATGTCGAGCAAACAGTTTTGTTAACTGGTATCATCCCGATGAATATACTGAGTAGCATCTGGTAAGATTTTGGTATATATAATGACTAGCTTGTCAACAGATATGAGGCTGGTGCAAAGACTGGCAATTCATAACTCGTAGTCATCGCCGTTGCTAATGTGGAAAAAATTAAAGAAAAAAAAACTTTTTTAGAAATAAGCTTTTATTATTTTGGTTAATAAAATTAACTAAAAAGTAAACAATAAATTGACTCTAAAGAAATATAACACTTTATAAGTTCATTGTAAGCTTAAACGATAATTAGGCTTTTTCGTCTGCGACAAAAAAATTCTATATCGTACATAATTATATATTTTTAACATTAAAACTTTACACCTAAATTATTAAATCTTACAGTTTATATCACAGTTCTAATTGTTCTAATAAAAAACGTGTTAAATTTTGATGGTATAATTAAGAACATTTAGGATCTCATTTTCTTGCTATTGCAATGTAACACGCTTTTATTAGAAAAATTAGGACTGTGATATAAACTGCAAGCTTTAATAATTTAGGTGTAAAGTTTTAATGTTAAAAATATATAATTATGTACGATATAGAATTTTTTTGTCGCAGACGAAAAAGCCTAATTATCGTTTAAGCTTACAATGAACTTATAAAGTGTTATATTTCTTTAGAGTCAATTTATTGTTTACTTTTTAGTTAATTTTATTAACCAAAATAATAAAAGCTTATTTCTAAAAAAGTTTTTTTTCTTTAATTTTATTTTTTACTTTTTAGTTCGTTTTATTAAGAAGTAATAGAAGCTTGTTCTTAGAAAAGCCTTTTTCTTAAATTTAATTTAAATATGATTTTTTTTTTTTTAATTTTTAGTAGGGTAAAATATTGTTTAAATTAGTTACGTATATTTTACTTAGTTATTTGTAACGTTTCTCATTCTATCCATTTCTTTTAATGCATCAACATTACAGGGTTTCTTCGAAGTCAACTTTGAACAGTCAAGTTCTTCGATTCGAATACCTGCTAAAGACATAACTCGGCTTTTGACAGAGAGCACATATAAAATTGTGTCAAACAGTGTTAACTTACTTAAAATCATATTTTATTGTGACTTGGCCTATGCGGCGTTCAGTTTACAACTACTCATTGCAGATCTCTGCTCTGTGTGTTAAATCTGTTTTAAAATAATAGCCGTATTTTTTTTTTACACGTAAACGTCTATACGCTTATAATTTATATGGACTGCTAAGCGCCAAACTTTAAATACACCTCTGAAGTTGCTGCGCATAAAATGTGTACTAATAAATTCCAATACGCATTATACGCAGATGTAACTGAAATATGTGTTTTTGTTTCACCCCCTACACTAATTCTATGTATTCTATGTGTGTCCACAATTCATCGCAACTGATTTAGCTATATGTTATACACAGGCATACAACAGAGGGTCGTGTCTCCGCTTTTCGGTACACGCTGTAGCTGTAGCTAGTTGTTTAACCACTGCCGCTAGATGGGTCTCCTAAGCATTATGTAAGCGAGGATAGGCGTTTTTTTCGCGCGCAAACGTAATATTCCAACTTTCGCTTAGCTAAAATTCCATCGCCAAAAATCTGTAAAACAAAATCAAGTGCGCAGAAAAGTATGCAACACTTACCGATAAGAGCCTAACCGCGTTAGCGTTCGTTGTATCAAAGAATTTTTACACTTTGAAAATGACGGCTGTTGTTTGCAAGGTTGCATTCCTTTGAGTGTTCGTTTTCATCATCTGGATTAACAAAGTCATGAGCCTGGGCATTCGCGCAATTTTAGTGATGTAAATTGCATGGCGCCAGCGCCAATGCGGTGCCAGCTCAATGGTAGCTCATTGACGAAATGACTCCAAGCGAATTTTTGACGCTACTTAGTAGTGAGTGCGTAGTACATTTTACTTGCGCTATTGAGTGAAACGACTTTTGTGTGTCAGGCACGAGTTTGGTGTTATTGGCGCTACTGGCAATGATGACACTGAGCTGTTGACGGTAGCGCTGGTAGTTCAAATTTTGAATCAGAGAAATAATTGATGACCCGTGTAAATTATTATGGTGTATTTGTATATTTTAGATTTAATGCACAATTAATAATTGTGTGTTTGAGCGGCCAAATAATAACAATAGTATTGCTAAAGTGCTGCTTAGTTGATGGAATGTCGCTAATTTCCTAGCGATGATCAGCAGATTGTCAATATTTCGTTCAACGGTCGCGCGAAATTGCCACATCTGCTCAAATTTTCCAAGATTTTCCATTCTTGATTTAACTTAAGCTGTTATGCCAATATTTTTCAGCCATCTTTTTTCTAATAGGTAATTTTTCCAAAAGCATAATAAATTACAGAAAAGATTACAGAGTTAATCAGCCTTAAAAATTCAGCTATGTTGGTTATACACAGAAATACAACAGAGGGTTGTGTCTCCGCTTTTCGCAAGCGTTGAGATTCACCACGCCTGACACGCGTGATTCACCACGTCCAAATATCACAATCCACGGATAGGTACCGGCGGGTTTGTATGGGACTTAGGCTGTTATGCCAATGTAAATACAAATCTTTACCGATAACTGTGTTATCGATTAATTTATCGAATTCTAACAAAGTAATATTGCATTGTCATCGGAGTTATACATGTGTGCAAAATTTCAGCTCAATCGGACACCGGGAAGTGTATCAAATTTAACTTGCAAGATTCCATTACAGACAACAAAAGTGAAACTAAATAAAAGCTTATAATTATAAAAAGAGCCGAATTAGTTGGGATTTTTGGAAAACTAGTATTCTTCTAGTATACAATTAGTTGGTTTTGCTTCAGGGTAAAGCGCAGTCCAAATTTGGAAGTGAAAACCTTAAACTGAATGTTCAATATTTCAGATATCTTCACCAAGCGGGAGCAATCAAACAATAAAAAAATAAATACTAGTCACGATTTACCTCCGAAGAGATTTCGGCCGAGCTTTTCTTCCAATTTGAAACACGCTCCTTTCTCTAACTGAAAAAATCTTTTTCCAAATTTTCGACGTTGCTTTATCTACGGCGTGGTAGGCGGAGCACACAACCACCCCACAACAAGGGCAGCCGCGATCGAACAATATCCTCGCTTATTTGTTCGATACTGAATATTGGGATGAAACACGGCATTTTTTGACGGGACGATTCAGACATAACATCTGTATGTGGCTGGTGCATGACGTATACGTAGCTACTCGTCCTGTCGTTGATGTTGGGGATGTAACACTTGAGTGACAAGGCGCTGACGGAAAGTGCATGGAAGTGAAACAACGGGAAAATTTCACCTAAAACATTTTATTCTAAATTTCGCCAAAATCACTTTATTTTCAACTCGTAATCTAAATAACAAAAGCAGCAGTTTGCTGATATTTTAACGAAATTAGTGACATACATCGTTTTCCTGGTACACTTGCGGATTTTTGCCTCATATACAAAATTTTAAACAAATATTGTAGCTCTAAGTTAAAGCTTTTTTTAAAAATACGTTATTTGACTGAATATTGTAGTAAACACTTTCAAAATAGGACGATTTAAAAAAATGCATGTAAAAAAGGTCAACTAAGGCGCCTACCAAGCAAGAGTAAGAACAAAAGCGTTCTTTCCGGCATGCAACAGTTTGCTTTTGTTTTTAGCTTTTCTTTTCAAGCAATTAAAAGCAAGAACTAAAACTTTTCGCAGTAGTATATCTTTTTACACTTTATAAGTGTAGATATACACACGCACGTATGGTTATAAACGCTTATATATATCTACATACATACCTTAACGAAATGTCAGTAAAGACATATGCATTTGCCCTTATGCATATCTAAATGATCTAAAGAAATTGCTTGGAAAATAGTAGCAAATCGTTGTTTCCCTGGACAAAGTGTCCTTCGCCTTGCTTTTGACTTTTTTACTGATTATCCCGACATATACAAACTACATACACAGCTGAAATGAAAAAAAAAAAAACTAAAATAAAGAAATGACGTTATACACACAAGTACAAGTACATAACTTTTTTTCACCCACAAACCCAAACTCTCACTGCAGCTATGGTGAAATTCTCTCTTCCCGGTATGTAAATAGATAAAGAATTAAGAGAACTTGAGTGATAAAATTTGTTCTTAATAAGAGTTACCGCGTCTCAGCTCATTCCCAACAGTCAATGAAATAACCCTTTAAAGAAAATATCTAGTTAAAAACTAGTGTGCTTTTAGTGCATTCGGAAGCACTACTAGTTTGCCATATATCTCCTATACATGCTTTTAACTGACGAAGTTAATATGCCTGTGCCTATCCTAGGCGGTAGATATTGTCACCACTGCATTACCCTTTCACTAGTTCTGAAATAGATAAAAATATCCACCTTAGGACTAGTCCTTTATTGGCACTTTTTCGATAGTTCCGAACTAGTGTAAAAATGTAGAGCATAGATCTTGTTATTTTCTTGGTACTATTTCGTTGGCTCCGAAACGGACCGAAAGTCTATATGTTGCTCCTGGCCCGATATATCCCTTTTTCGATAGTTCCAAACTGGTGGAAAAGTACGGAAAAAACTGCCACATTCATAGTCGAAGCTCCCTAAAGCTGTTCGCAGTATTGTTCTTGGAGGCCTATTTCTCAAATATTGGTTCAATATGAAATATAAAAATCCAAACTGTCGATTCTATAACTAGAGCAAATCTAGCTACTAACGAACTAGTACTTATTTGGTACTTTAGGTCTAGTTCCGAACCAGAAATTTGAATCACTAGAAACTGACTTCCCTTCAAGGAAAGTAGTCTATCAAATAATCTTCCCAAAACCTTCCAGCTTCTAGCTTTGGTTCTGGTTGTGCGAAAAAAGTTGTATTATTACTAACTGATTTGACTATTTAGTTAAATTGGAACTTTTTAAGATATATTTCTTCCAGACTGGGTATAACGCAACCAAATCAGAGTCAGGTGGAGGTCACACTTACTTTAGTAATGAATACGCGTTAACTTGTTAGTGTTTTTGAGCCAGACATTAGTACGCACACAGTGATGATGACTATGGTGTCACTTCAAGGTAAATGAGGCAGCGGACGTGGTACCGGTGGACGTTGTCAACATGCCGGTCAAATCGGCAGCCAACGAATCGGTAAATAAGGTGACTGATGAATCCTTCGACGGTGTCTTGGGGATGAATGGTCTGTTGTTGGCTGATGGTGAGTGGAACTACGATATGATAATGCTGCGTGATAATGGATGGGTGATGATTAAAAGTGGATGATGGATGATATACTGGTGAATATCGAAAAGGGTATTGATTGAATCGTTCCGAAACTATCTTTGGAGACAGATCGGTTAATCATGCCTAAATTACCGGTATCTGTAGAAAGGTGGAAGGCATCGGTGATTATAGAGAACACTACAACTTCTAATGTGCTCGGTTGTTTGGCCTGTGGGAATGTTGAGACAAGAGGTAGATGGCAAAGTTTAAAGAGCTCCAATTGTCTTGTTCGTGTGCGTATTTGAAAATGGCTTAGTGCTCTAATGGTATGAAACATTGATTTAATAATACCTTTTTGAAAATTTCACGAAATTTCACTTTTTTAATGTTTTTGGAATATGGTTTCAAAGTTTTCTCTTACACTTCTTTATGTATTTTATAATTTAAGGAAAATTTGTTTAAAAATTTTACAAAAATTGTTCCTGCTATTTTCTTGCTCGCAGGTGTACATTTTCACAAATCTTCTGATTTTCTCAGTGAGCAAGCTTGCGCTCTTTAACATAAAGCATACCATGTGAACAGCCGTATGTCAATTTAACATAAATAGCAAAAAGCTTTGTAGCTTTCGCTTTCTTACATAGCTTTTGAACGCAATACTCCACAGAAGGGCTGCATCCTAAACTTTGAGGTAATGTTAGTACGACTTAAACTGTTAAAAGTGTACCAAGTTATTTTCTTATTTATAAATAACCAAAGATCCAAACCGGGAGATTTGCTTTTTTTAGTTCAATTTGTTGGTAGGTACATGCAATTTATTAAATACCTTTTGAATGAAAGTACATATGGGATATTCCATAGTGATGAGTGGAGAATTTTGACGCGACTTTGACTCAAACTTTAGAAAAAGTTCTCATGCGGTAATATTGGTAGAACTTTTGAAATGGAACTACTTAAAGGCGAGTATAAATTTTCTAAGCATGACGGGCGAGACTACGCAGGCACCCGATTTGACATTTTTTAAATTTTTTGTTTTTCATAAAATTTTTTCGAGAAATCGGTGCTCAAAGCAAGTCAAGGCAGCCCCTTGTCACTTGCATCATCTTGGTGTATTGCTCGTTGGAAAAGCATTGATTTTTCCACCGTTTCGAAAGATAAATGCATATATTCGCGAATACCCCATAAAAAACCAAAAATTGGAAGAAATTTAGATTTTTAATAGTTTTTACGAAAACTTTTATTTTTGTCGAAATTTTTGAAATTATACATCATTAGGCGCGTTCTGAAAAATTGTTGAGGGCGAAAAAGTATGAGGGTTCGCTGGAAAGGCATTGATTGATTTGATAGTTTTTTGACATTCTTACCAAAGCATTATTATACTCAGCTGAGCAGAGCTCACAGAGTACATCAATTTTGTTCGCATAATGGTACCCCGTAACGGCATAAACTAATCGAGATAGATATAGACTTATATATATCAAAATAATCTGGGCGAAAAAAGAAATTCATTTAGCCATCCCGTCCGTCCATCTGTCCTTCTGTGCGTGAACAGGATAACTTGAGTAAATTTTGAGGTATCTTAATGAAATTTGATATGTAAGTTCCTGGGCACTCATCTCAGATCGCTATTTAAAAGAACGAAATCGGACTATAACCACGCCCACTTTTTCCATATGGAAAATTTCGAAAAACCGAAATATTGCGATAATCATTACCAAAGACGGATAAAGCGAAGAAACTTGGTAGATGTGTTGACCTTATGACGCAGAATAGAAAAATACTAAAATATTGGACAATGGGCGTGGCACCGCGCACTTTTAAAAGAAGGTAATTATAAGTTTTGCAAGCTGTAATTTGGCAGCTGAGTATGTAATGTTCTGTTACACCCCAAACTTAGCCTCCTTTACTTGTTTTTGTCTAAGTTTTTTTATGTCTACTTATGTACTCCCATCGGAAATTCATAGAACTTTACTAGGTGACATTAATGTTAGATGCATCAGCATTTGGTGCACCTTTTGAGGGCTTCAAGACCGGAGCAAATTTCTACAGGATAGTAGCGACCTTCACCCGACTTACAGAATGTAGCAAATTTATGAAAGAAAATACTTCTCATGGAGTTTCAGATTGAAATCTATGTAAGTCTTACCTTATCCACTATATTATAGAGCTTCTATTGTTGTAGCAGTGTCAATTAAATGGGGTTACACTTAAATGACAGTCCTTGGTCGGGAAAAATCGCGAATCGATCCGGTACATAGAACCGACTGCCTTGGGAAGCTCCTATTGTTTGTGTACCTTACACCTGGTAAACTAAACACCGCTCAGATTGTCACAAAACGCTAAATCCTGAGAGAAAGCAACTTAGTATCGCATATAAGATTATATCTATCGTACTGTGGGAAAGACTGAAGTTCGTAGTCAACAAACTGATTCCAACTTATCAGTGTGGTATCAAACTTGGTAGATCTACTATCGATTTGCAGCACAACTAAACCGTAATAGTAGAATATGTTATAAGAGCATACAATTAATGACGTATTCTGATGATATTGATATTGGATTGGATAAAGAAGCAAACAAGTCTTGCGGTAAATAGGGAAAAGACGAAGTGCTTGCTGTCATCCAAGGAAGAATCGGCGCATTCGCGCCTGGGCAACCACGTTACTATTAACGGATATAAATTCGAGAATGTGAAGGATTTTGCCTATTTGGGAGCCAGTATTAACAGCAAAAATAATGCGAGCTTACAAATCAAACCGACAATTACTCTTACCAACAAGCACTAATTTGGACTAAGTACGCAATTGAAAAGTAAAATCCTCTCTCGATGAACAAAATCACGTTCTACAACTCGCACATCAGAACTGTCGTTTCGGAATCATGGACGGTTTTTTTAGGATTAATGGTCCTGTCAGTGTTGCCGACGGCAAATATCAAAGGTGGTTTATTGATGAGCTGTATGAGCTTTACGCATATGACGATAATTCAACGAATAAAATTCCAAAGGTTTCGCTGTCTAGATTATGTTATGCGAATGGGCGAAAATGTTCCGCACAAGAAAGTAATTCAGTCGACACCAGAGCTTGGAAGCAGAGGAAGGGAAGACCTCCACTGAGTAAGGAGAGGCAGGTGGGGAAAGTCTTTGATGGTAAAGTATGGAAAAAATAAACTAAATAGAGAAATTTGTCACAAAATATTTGAAAAAATACGCACCCGCCTCAACGTGGCTAAAACCAAGGAACAAAAAACACAAGGAAAGCTATCCGTCAGAAAGCTTCAATCACAACAGACTGCCAATGATTTCGCAGCTCGACTCTCACACCTGCTCTCTGAGAGCACAGCTCATCCTGAAGGAATACAGGAGCAATGGGAGCATATCTCCAAAGCACTTCATACTGCCGCCGAGGAAAAAATTGGTTACCGGCGGCCACGATGAAGAATGCCGCGTTGCAACCGAAAGAAAAGACGCTGCCTACAGGGCTACGTTAAAAGCGAGCGCGACAAGAGGAGTGTGTGAACGCTATCGTGAGTTGAAAAGGGAAGCGAGACGCTTTTTCAGGAAGAAAAAAGCAGAAGCAGAAAGGCGTGAGTGCGAGGATCTTGAGCTGCTAGCCACCAGGAATAACGCCCGAAAATTTAACAAAAAAATACGATGACAGACGGAAGGTTTTAAGACCTGGGCAAACTCCTGTAGGAACGAAAATGGCGACCTTGTAACTGATGTCCAGAGAGTGCTTAGATTATGGAGGGAATACTTCTCTGCTCTTCTAAATGGAGGCAGCAATTCACCGCGCAGAGATGAAGAACCCGATCCCGCAATCGATGATGATGGAATATATGTCCCCCCGCCCTATTATGACGAAGTTAGAATAGCAATAACCAGATTGAAAAACAACAAGGCCGTGGGCGCTGATGGATTGCCTGCGGAGCTATTCAAGTACGGCGGCGAGGAGTTGGTAAGGCGCATGCAGCAACTTCTTAGCAAAATATGGGCGGACGAGTACATGCCCGACGGTTGGAATCTAAGTGTTCTTTGCCCAGTCCACAAGAAGGGGGATACTGCAAAATGCACCAACTATCGTGGAATCAGCCTTCTTAATTTCGCATATAAGGTCCTTTTAAGTGTATTGTGCGAAAGATTGAAGCCCACCGTGAACCGGCTGATTGGACCTTATCAGTGCGGCTTCAGACCTCGTAAATCTACCATCGACCAGATTTTCATAATGCGCCAAATCTTGGAAAAACCCGTGGAAAGAGAATCGACACACATCGCCTCTTCGTCGACTTTAAAGCCGCCTTCGACAGCACGAAAAGGAGCTGCCTATATGCCGCTATGTCTGAATTTGGTTTCCCCGCAAAACTTATACGGCTGTGCAAAATAACGTTGAGCAACACTATCAGCTCAGTCAGAATTGGGAAGGACCTCTCCGTGTCGTTCGAAACTAAACGAGGTTTCAGACAGGGTGACCCCCTATCGTGCGATTTCTTTAATTTGATGCTGGAGGAAATTATACTAGCTGCAGAACTTAACCGCACTGGAACAATATACTATAAAAGCGTACAATTACTGGCATATGCTGTTGACATTGATATCATCGGCCTAAACACCCGCGCTGTTAGTTCTGCTTACTCCAAACTGGAAAAAGAAGCGCTAAAGATGGGTTTGATGGTGAATGAGAACAAAACGAAGTACCTGCTGTCATCGAGCAAAGAGTCAGCGCATACGCGCCTTGGCAACCACGCTGCTGTTGGCAGCCGTAATTTCAAAATAGTAAAAGACTTCGTTTATTTGGGAACCAGCATCAAAACTAGCAACAACATCAGCACTGAAATCCAGCGAAGAATCAATCTTGCCAATAAATGCTACTTTGGACTAGGTAGGCAATTGAAAAGTAAAGTCCTCTCTCGGCGACCGAAAATCATACTCTACAAGTCACTTATCATACCCGTCCTGCTATATGGGGCAGAAGCGTGGACCATGACAACAGCAGATGAAGCGGCTTTGGGAGTGTTCGAGAGAAAATTCTTCGAAAGATTTAAGATTTATAGACCTCTACGCGTTGGCGATAGCGACTACCGAAGAAGATTTAATGATGAGCTGTACGAGCTATACGCACACATCAACATAGTCCAGCGAAATAAAACGCAGCGGCTGCGCTGGCTAGGCCATGTTATGCGAATGAATGATGATGCTCCGGCCAAGAAAGTGTTTCTATCGGAACCCGCCTACGGAAGCAGAGGTAGAGGGCGGCCCCCACTCCGTTGGAGGGACCAGGTGCAAAACGATTTAAACTCCCTTGGTGTGACCAATTGGCGCCGGTTGGCGGAGCGAAGGAGCGACTGACGCGCCTTGTTGGACCGTTTAGACGGTTAAGCGCCAATTAAGTAAGTATATTTGAAAAAAAAAAATTTGGTCCTGCACCTGCAAAGGATCTGATATAATATTCTCCACAGTTGTTGTTATGATTCAATAATTCAAACAAATAAAAGACTACACAAAAATATACTTCCTTTTTTTTTTTTTTCCTTTTTTTTTTTTTTTGGAATGCAAACAATAACATACATCGCAAGTATCTTTGTCACCTATCGCCCAAATAGTTTTAGTCATAACAAAAGCATTGATAAGGCTTCCGACACCGTTAACACAGTCAATTTCGCCGGTTTATTTTAGCACACACTTGCTGCACTAGACCTCACGTGCCTGAGACGGGCCCAATTGCTTACAAATTAAATGCTAATCACACTCCACAAAACTAAAACGATAAGAGTCACATGTCTCTGATGCGCATTCTTCTTCTTCAAATTTACTTTGTATTTATATTTTGAATTGAAAAACATTCATTTTACAGCTGTTTTGCAAAATTTTCGTTCAATGCTTTCTACGATTGTTTTGTATTTTATTGTCTGGCTTTGCTTACCACGAAACATTAACTTAGTTTCGATGGAATCGATTGACTTTTTTTTTGTGACTTTTTCAATGACCGACTTTAGTTCCACGCTAATGTAATTAGTAGCATATACCAAGGCGTTAGACCAATTTTCTTGCAGTTCTTCGCGAATTCTTTGACTCTAAACAACAAAATTACGGTATTGAAAGAATGAAAATGAAAGGATTTTGAAAGGATAGCGCTTTGTGTTGTGAACATCTCTTCCAGGATCAAAAGGATCAAAGATCCTGGTGAAGAATTTTTTAAATCAAGATAGTGAGCGTTACTTTCAAGTGCATGAAAACAAATTTTGAATGTCAACTGGAAAAGCAAATGTGTGAAAAATAAAAGGTGAATAAGAAAATGTTACAACGCCATTTATAAGTTCAAGTGACAAAGCTTTTGGCTTATAAAACAGGGAGCTTGAATACATAATTAAAAGTTTAAATACACGAATAAAAAACTATTAGTGATCTGCTGAGTGCTCGTTCAAAATTTTTTAAATCTATTTATATTTCGGTTGACTATTTTAAAAACATTTCTGCGCGAAAGGACCTCTGTAGGACTTTCAAATTTACAAAAATGGTTATGCAGTGTTTTACGAAACTTTTGCTTCGGCCCTAAGATTTAAGGAAAAAAGTGGTGTTTTTGTTTAAGAAAAATGTATCTGTCTTTTGAAAGCATAAGTGCGTTTAAGGGACGTTGTTAAACTTAAAACATCCGTGGACAGTTTTACTAAATAAATTCTGCAACTTTAAATACAACAAAAATTTTTTAATTGTGAAAGCAATTAATCCGGTAATTTTTTTTTTTTTTCCTGTCCAGAATGAAGTATAATGAAGAAAAACAGCGCAAAACGAAACAAAAATGTATGAAAAAAAGCTTAAGAATTTTTTTTGCTTACATAATGCTCCGGACGAATAGAGACAGCCAACACTTGAATACTTGTAGATATATACATATTTCAAATGAGAACAAATCGATATGCTTCTTCTTCCTATTTAGCACTTAGCTGCCTAGTCGGCTATCGCAAATCGTTTTAGTATTTTTTTGTATTCTTACTTAATTAATTGGCGCTTAACTGTTTAAACGGTTATGGCTGTCCAGCAAGCCACGCCAGTTTCTTTTTTATTGGGATAGCTGGCTCCAATTCGTCACACTAGAGGAATCTAAATCGTTTTTTACCTTCCAATGGCGGATCATAACCTTTCATTTGCATAACATGACCTAGCGAACGCGGTCGCTGTGTTTGATTACGCTGTACTATGTTGGTGTCTGCATGAAACTCGTAAAGCTCATCGTTAAATCTTCTTCGGTATTCGTCATCGCCAACGCGTAGAGGTCCACAAATCTTTCGAAGAACTTTCCTCTTTTACACTTCCGTAGCCGCCTTATCGGATATTGTCATGGTTTCCGCAGAAAATAGTAGGACGGGTATCGATAACTTGTATGCATGATCTTCGTTTGCCGAGCAAGGCCTTTACTTTTCAATTACCTTCACAGTCCAAAGTAGCATTTGCTTGCAAGGACGTTTCCTTTCATGATTTGTTGTTGTTGCTTGTAACAAATAGACAACGTCTTTTACTATTTCGAAATTCTAGCTGCCAACAGTAGCATGATTTCCAAGTCGCAAATGCGCCAAGTCTTTGCTTGATGACAGCAGGTTTTTCGTTTTATCCTCATTCACCGACACACCCATCTTGTCCGTTTCTTTTTCCAGTTTGGAGTAAGAAGAACTTACGATGCGTGCTTCGAGGCGGACATTTCTTCTTCTACGAAACTGTGGTGTCGATTGAAACACTTTCTTGGCCACATTCCAATGCCCAGTCAGCGAAGTCTTTGGGTTATACCTGCGACAACTCATAACATTGAATCCTACGAAGAACTTTTCGCACTAACATTCCAAGGGCCATCCACCTTCTCACCACACCGTCCATTATTTCGAGTTATACTTCACGACAGGTATAGTAATCTACTTATAAGCGTGTTGTTTTTTTTTTTTTTTTTGGCGGGATGGCTTTAATTTGCAACCGCCTACTTAGAATGGAGTAGTACTTGTTGGCAAAAATTATTTCCGGTTCATAGTTCCACATAGTTCCAACTCACCCCAATATACCCGCGGTAGGTATACCGATCGTTAAAGGCGGTCAAAATACCATGGTTAACCCATCCATGAGTAAAGTATTTTTACTCGAAAGGGAGCATTGTGGACGCGGCGTATCACCTGCGACTTAACTCAAAAGGATTATATTCCGTAAATGAGTTGTAAAAAGATTATATTCCGTAAAATTAATTTATTTGTTAAAACAGAATGTTCAATTCTTTTATAGATTCTTGAAAAAACTGAAAAACTATTTTACATTTCATTTCAAATACAAAAGGTAATTCAAATATTACTGAATGATATTACATGAACATAAAATACAGTACAAAGAACACAAAGTACAATTTACACCTCTAATATAACTCGCCCCTCCTTAAGATTCGAGTCCCATCGAATCATTTATATTTATGCGTGAAAATTGAAACGCGAAATTTAACATAAAATAAAACAAACTTTCAAATAATTAAATATATTTTAAATCCATATTTTCGATTTGCTCGTGTGTAACATTCAAATAAGAATAACAATTATCAAAATTAAAACCTTCTTTCATTTTATTTAAGAGGTATTATCTTAATATATAAAAACACGTGTCACACAATTGAGGCCAATGGACTCCTAAAGTACTGAACCGATTTTGAATTTGTTTTGCACCCCGTGTATAGTTTGATCTAACTTGAAATACCAGGATAGGTAACTGGATGACTAGGGTCTCGATATATAGGCCAAAACGTGGACCCGGGTATCCCTAGTGTGTGTTTATAGAATATGGATATTAAATGAAATCTGTTGATGAGTGCTTTAGTAGAGGGTAATTTTCATACCCCTGGGTGACTAGGGTCTCGAGATATAGGCCAAAACGTGGACCCGGGTACCCCTAGAGTGTTTTTATAGAATATGGATATCAAATGAAGGCTGTTGATGAGTGCTTTAGTAGAGGGTAATTCTCATACCGCTGGGTGACTAGGGTCTCGAGATATAGGCCAAAACGTGGACCCGGGTACCCCTAGAATGTGTTTATAGAATGTGGATATCAAATGAAAGCTGTTGATGAGTGCTTTAGTAGAGGGTAATTTCCATACCCCTGGGTGACTCGGGTCTCGAGATATAGGCCAAAACGTGGACCCGGGTACCCCTAGAATGTGTTTATAGAATGTGGATATCAAATGAAAGCTGTTGATGAGTGCTTTATTAGAGGGTAATTTTCATACCGCTGGGTGACTAGGGTCTCGAGATATAGGCCAAAACGTGGACCCGGGTATCCCTATAATGTGTTTATAGAATATGGATATCAAATGAAAGCTGTGGGTGAGTGCTTTATCAGAGGGTCATTTTCATACCCCTGGGTGACTAGGGTCTCGAGATATAGGCCAAAACATGGACCAGTGAATGCCTAGACAGTGTTTATACGATATAGATATCAAATGAAAGCTGTTGATGAGTACTTTAGTACAGAGTAATATATTATCCAGAGACGGATTGGGACTGGGATTAGGACTAGGGCTGGGACTGAGACTCGGAATGGGACTGGAATAAAATACATACCACCTTCTGGGACAGGCAATAAGGGATGCAGAAGAATTGAGAGAAGAGAAAAGAGAAAAGAGAGAAGGAGATTGAGAAAGAGATAGAATGAGACGAAGATGGATATAGATGAAGCGAAAAAGACGGAGGGGGGAGTGAATAAAAGGATTAGGAAAAAGTGAAGAGGGGGAGGGGGGGGGGCAGAGTCAGATGGAAAAAGCTTATTAAAATGTATGCAGATTGGCCAAATTTAGGGCAGGATAACGTCTGCCGGGTCTTCTAGTAAAGTATAAATTTTATTATAACAATTGTTTTAATCATACATATAATTTTCCTTGTTTATTTAACCATTCTCAAATTATAATTATTGGGGTTGTATAGATTTTGAAGGTCTTCGAAATCTAGCAACATCAATTTTATTTTTGTTATTGGAATAATACGTTTTAAACCTTTTTGCCGTTTTCTGTCTAATAGCTGTAGGATTTTTCATATAAAGATTCGGTTGATTAAATTCAATATTTATATTTTCTCTTTTGATATTAATTCTATCTATTGTTCTTTTCTTTGTATCTTCTATTCTTGTTTTTATTTCTTCAAAATTTATTTCCTTCTTATTTATGAAATCAATGGGTTTTAAGTTGGTGGTGCTATGAATGTTGTTATTATAAAAATGTATAGCTTTATTTACTAACTCCTCCGAATCATCAATATTTTGACTATGTTTTATTATTCTTATATGTTCAAGTAGTGTTGAAAGCATTCTTTCTATGTCTGAGTTTCCAGTATGAGAATTCGGTGTAGTATAATGGGGTTCTATGTTATTTTCTCTACAAAAAAGTTTTATTAATGTATTTTGGTTTTCCTAAAAATGCTATCCTTCCTTCAATTTTTCTTTTATTTGTCACCATATTTTTATACTCAGTTCAGCAGAGCTCACAGAGTATATTAAGTTTGATTGGATAACGGTTGGTTGTACATATATAAAGGAATCGAGATAGATATAGACTTCCATATATCAAAATAATCAGGATCCAAAAAAAATTTGATTGAGCCATGTCCGTCCGTCCGTCCGTCCGTCCGTCCGTCCGTTAACACGATAACTTGAGTAAATTTTGAGGTATCTTGATGAAATTTGGTATGTAGGTTCCTGAGCACTCATCTCAGATCGCTATTTAAAATGAACGATATCGGACTATAACCACGCCCACTTTTTCGATATCGAAAATTTCGAAAAACCGAAAAAATGCGATAATTCATTGCCAAAGGCGGTTAAAGCGATGAAACTTGGTAGATGAGTTGACGTTATGACGCAGAATAGAAAATTAGTAAGATTTTGGACAATGGGCGTGGCACCGCCCACTTTTACAAGAAGGTAATTTAAAAGTTTTGCAAGCTGTAATTTGGCAGTCGTTGAAGATATCATGATGAAATTTGGCAGGAACGTTACTACTATTACTGTATATGTGCCAAATAAAAATTAGCAAAATTGGATGAAGAACAAGCCCACTTTTTAAAAAAAAATTTTTTTAAATTCAAATTTTAACAAAAAATTTTATATCTTTACTGTATATAAGTAAATTAAGTCAAAATTAAACTCCAGTAATGATATGATGCAACAAAATACAAAAATAAAAGAAAATTTCAAAATGGGCGTGGCTCCGCCCATTTTCATTTAGTGTGTCTAGAATACTTTTAATGCCATAAGTCGAACAAAAATTTACCAATCCTTTTGAAATTTGGTAGGAGCATAGATTCTATGACGTTAACTGTTCTCTGTGAAAATGGGCGAAATCGGTGGAAGCCACGCCCAGTTTTTATACACAGTCCACCGTCTGTCCTTCCGCTCGGCCGTTAACACAATAACTTGAGCAAAAACCGATATATCTTTACTAAACTTAACCCACGTACTTATCTGAACTCACTTTATCTTGGTATGAAAAATGGCCGAAATCCGACCATAACCACGCCCACTTTATCGATATCGAAAATTACGAAAAATTAAAAAAATGCCATAATTCTATACCAAATACGAAAAAAGGGATGAAACATGGTAACTGGATTGGCTTATTGACGCAAAATATAACTTTGGAAAAAACTTTGTAAAATGGGTGTGACACCTACCATATTAAGTAGAAGAAAATGAAAAAGTTCTACAAGGCGAAATCAACAGCCCTTGGAATCTTGGCAGGAATGCTGTTAGTGTTATTGAATATATATATAAATTAGCAGTACCCGACAGATGATTTTCTGGATCACCTGATCCACATTTGGTCGATATCGCGAGAACGCCTTCACATATACATCTAAGGGCCACTCGCTTTTAAAACCCTCATTAATACCTTTAATTTGATATCCATATCGTACAAACACATTCTAGAGTCAACCGTGGCCCACCCTAATGGCGATATCTCGAAAAGGCGTGCACCTATAGACCTAATGCCCACTCCCTCTTAAAATGCTCAGTAACACCTTTCCTTTGATACCCATATCGTACAAACATTCTAGAGTCACCCCTGGCCCACCCTAATGGCGATATCTCGAAAAGGCGTCCACCTATAGACCTAATGCCCACTCCCTCTTAAAATGCTCAGTAACACCTTTCGTTTGATACCCATATCGTACAAACATTCTAGAGTCACCCCTGGCCCACCCTAATGGCGATATCTCGAAAAGGCGTCCACCTATAGACCTAATGCCCACTCCCTCTTAAAATGCTCAGTAACACCTTTCGTTTGATACCCATATCGTACAAACATTCTAGAGTCACCCTTGGTCAACCTTTATGGCGATATCTCGAAAAGGCGTCCACCTATAGAACTGAGGATTACTCCCTTTTAAAATACTCATTACCACCTTTCATTTGATAACCATATCGTACAAACACATTCTAGAGTCACCCTGGCCCACCCTAATGGCGATATCTCGAAAAGGCGCCCACCTATAGACCTAATGCCCACTTTCTCTTAAAATGCTCAGTAACACCTTTCGTTTGATACCCATATCGTACAAACATTCTAGAGTCACCCCTGGCCCACCCTAATGGCGATATCTCGAAAAAGCGTCCACCTATAGACCTAGTGCCCACTCCCTCTTAAAATGCTCAGTAACACCTTTCGTTTGATACCCATATCGTACAAACATTCTAGTCACCCTTGGTGCACCTTTATGGCGATATCTCGAAAAGGCGTCCACCTATAGAACTAAGGATTGCTCCCTTTTAAAATACTCATTACCACCTTTCATTTGATACCCATATCGTACAAACACATTCCAGAGTCACCCCTGGCCCACCCTAATGGCGATATCTCGAAAAGGCGTCCACCTATAGACCTAATGCCCACTCCCTCTTAAAATGCTCAGTAACACCTTTCGTTTGATACCCATATCGTACAAACACATTCTAGAGTCACCCCTGGCCCACCCTAATGGCGACATTTCGAAAAGGCGTCCACCTATAGACCTAATGCCCACTCCCTCTTAAAACGCTCAGTAACACCTTTCATTTGATTCCCATATCGTACAACTAGAGACACCCCTGGTCCACCTTTATGGCGATATCTCGAAACGGCGTCCACCTAGGGAACTAAGGATCACTCCTTTTCAAAATACTCATTAACAGCTTTCATTTGATACCCATATCGTACAAACATATTCTAGAGTTACCCCTGGTCCACCTTTATGGGGATTTCTCGAAAAGGCGTTCACCTATAGAACTAAAGCCCATTCCCTTTTAAAATACTCATTATCACCTTTCATTTGATACCCATATCGTACAAACACATTCTAGAGTCAGCCCTGGTCCACCTTTATGGCGATATCCCTAAATGGCGTCCATCCATAGAACTATGGCCTACTCTCTCTTAAAATACTCTTTAATACCTTCCATTTGATACACATATCATACAACCACATTCCAGGGTTACCCTAGGTTCATTTTCCTACATGGTGATTTTCCTTATTTTGTCTCCATAGCTCTCAACTGAGTATGTAAAGTTCGGTTACACCCGAACTTAGCCTTCCTTACTTGTTATCATTAAGTTTATGTGCAGTCCCTAGTTTCGTAAATTTATTTATTGATGTTCAAAAACAAGTTTTCTGAATTTGAAAAATATCTATATGCACTATTGAAATTGGTTTATCAGGTGTTGTAGAATAATGAAATTTCTTTTAAAGGCTTCCGATCATACTTATTTTCAATACAAATATTACAATTATTGCAATATCTATTTATAAATTTACTTAGTTTAGGATTAAAGTAAATATCTTTCAATTCTTCATAATTTTCCTGCATTCCTCGATGGTTGCCTTTTATATGAATATCGTCAATTTTTCGTACATTTTATAAAATGCAGATCTTTGTTATTACAAAACAATTCAATTAATAACCTTTCAATTTCATTGTACATATTATCACCAATTTCGGAATATATTCCGACCTTTCCTTTTCTAAATTCCCTTCTAAATAAATCTTTTATATAATGAGTATTATTAAAATCATTTTCTGAAACATATACTATTTTATATTTTTTGAAAAACATCTCTTTTTCTTTATTTTTATTTTTAACTATTCTTATTTTCATTTTGTATTTATTGACAATTTTGTTAACTATAAAAAATTTTGCGTTTAAATTTTCTATAGAGTTTTGAATTGAATTCGACGTCAATTGGTTTAACTGAATTCTAATTAAAAAGTCTGCCACCATATTCTCCTTTCCTTTAACATACTCTATATCAAAGTAAAATCCATCTAATAATATTTTCGATCTAATTATTCTAGAGTTAGGATCTTTTAATGAATAAAGCCATTTCAAAGGTTGATGATCTGTTTAAACTAAAAACTTACAACCATAAAGATAAGTGCGGTAATATTTCATTGACCATACAATGACCAGTAATTCTTTCTCTAATGTTGAGTAATTTTTTGTTGAATTTATTTCTTTATAGGTTTTCCTTCCTAGCTTAAAACTGCTCCAATGGCTACATTACTTGCATCTGTTGTTAACACAAAATTTTTATTGAAATCCGGATAAATTAATAAGAGTGGATTAATTAAAATTTTCTTCAATTTTTCAAAAGCTTCTACATACGATTTATCATTGATATCTATTTTGCTATTCTTTTTCAAATATTTTATTATTGAACTAGCTATAAAAGAGTAATTTCAAATGAATTTCCGGTAATATCCGGTTAAACCTAGAAAAGATTTTATATCCCCCGCATTCGTTGGTATTTGCAAATTCTGTATTACACTGATTTTTTTTGAATTTGGCTTAATACCCTTATTCGTTATTATATGCCCAAGAAAAGTAGTTTCTTTTGATAAAAATTTACACTTATTGATTTGAACTTTTAAATTATATTCATTTAGTTTGTTAAATATTTTCTGTAAACTTTCCAAATGTTCAGCTAAAGAAGTTGAAAAAACTAATATATCATCCATATATATTATACAAATTTTATTAATATAATCTGATAAAACATAATTTAACATACGCTGAAAAATTGCAGGTGCATTTTTGAGACCAAAGGGCATTCGAATGAACTCGAAAGTATCCTTTTCTGTCGAAAAATCTGTTCTTTCAATATCGTTTTCCTCCATCAAAACTTGATGAAAGCCTTTTGCAAGGTCCAACGACGAAAAATATTGCGCTTTTCCCAGTTTATCAAACAAGGATTCTATATTTGGAATTGGATATTTATCATCCACTGTAATTTCATTTAACTTTCTAAAATCTATAACTAACCGCCATTTTTGTTTAATATTATTATCTGACTTCTTTTTGACAATCCACAAAGAAGAGTTGTATGGTGACTTACTGGGACGTATTATATTTTGTTTTAGCATATCATTTACCTTCTCTTCTATTTCACTTTTTAAAATCTGAGGATGCCGGTAATTTTTACAATATATTGCTTTTTCAAAAGTGGTTATTTTTTTATGTTTTACGCAGTTCGTTGTTGTTAGGTTTTGACCTTCAATATAAAACGTTTTTTTATTTTTATTTAAAAAATTTTCTAATAATTTCATTTCTTGTTTATTCAAGATTATTCAAATTATTTGGTATTAAATCTTTGAATTTTGTTATATCAAATTTTTCTAAATAATGTATTTCTTCAAAAACAATTTTAAATTCATAAGTAAACAATCTTACCGTAAGAGTATTTTTTTTTTTTTAAGTCTATTATAGCTCCAATTGGCCGTAAAATATTCAATCAAAATCTTTATCCATAAAATTAATAAGTTTAACAGACATATTACTATTATTTTCCTTGAATTCATTTGGTACACTCACTATTACCTCTTCCGTTACAATATTATTTCCTATTAAAGTATCTAATAAAATTGGTTAGGCTAATATTTTCCTTATTCCAATTTTAGAAAAGAAATCATAATCACCTAGAGTTGTAGCAGCACCACAATCAATTAAACATTTTGTTTTTGTGTTGTTAATTGTCATAATCACTATGGGTAATGAAATTTCTGAGGCTGTACACGAAAATTTTCCGTACCATTGTTAAAAGCAACTTCCAATGGTTGTTGAAAATTATTACCATTTCTACCTTCAATTTGTGGATTTGGCTTACAATTTCCAGAATTATAGTTGAAATCCTTCTGTTGCATATTTTTATAAGGGTAGAACTCATATTCATTAGTTTTGTAATTTCCATTTGAGTTATTATTATAGCTTAATTTATTTTGCGTACGGAAATTTGCACTTCGAAAATTGTTAGGGTTTGATATTTTATTAGCATTGTTATTGGTGTTATAACTAAAGCTATTAGGTTTATTTTGAAAATTATTACTTGGAAAACTATATGCATGTTTTTTATTCATTAATTGTATATCTTTTAACAAATTTTTTTCTAGACAAAAAGCGTAGGAAGCTTTTATAAAAGTAATATTATTTTGAATTAATAATGTTTTTATACCAATTGGCAAAAAATTAATATAAATATCAAAAATTAGCCTCTCATTTTTTTCTGGAGTATACGAAATATTAGGCTCTAAACTATACTTTGTATTCATTAAACTTAAAATGTTACATAGTTTATAATTTAATTCTTCAATATTCCTTGCTTCTACGTTTAATGCATCACTTCTTAAATTGTAAAAACTTCCTTTTACTCCAAATTCTTCTTTAAGTTTTCTTATAATGTCTTCCCATGAAGGATTTATTAAGGTTTCTACTGATCTTAACGCCTTACCTTGCAGTCTGTTACTTAAAATTGCTTTTACTGTATCTTGGTAGTCTATTTGCGTCAATTGTAATACCGTTGCGACATCTCTCAAATAATTGGATAAGGTATATTCACTACTCCCATTGAAGGCTGGCAAGCTGCTGGCTTCACGCAAACTCTCTGCTAGTGTCAAAGCCATCTCAAATGATAATTGATGTATATGGTATAGTTTGAGTTTAACAACTGTCTTCAGCTTGTGGATTCAATGATGACAAAACGTTATTTGCAATGTTTTACTGTTAACACCTTATTGAAAACTATAACTAGACTCAATATCGTAACTGTCGTTTTTTTTTTTTATATATACTTTTTTAATCTTTAATTCTTTATTGGCTTTCTTAATTTGGTCAAACAAACTTCTTTCAGATTTTAGATTAAGTCCACTTATTTAAATTTTTATTTTTTGTAAATTATCAATTTCACGATCAAAATTCCTTAAATTTGTCTGTTTTTTTTTTTTTAATTGCTTACTTGTTTATTGTTTGAACTTTTCAAACATTAATGTCCTTTTAAGGATGCACTTATATATTTTTGAAATATTTCTTCTCTCTTAAATTGACCTTTTTTTAACTGATGTTGGTTTTGGGTTCAGATCGGTTTGCAAATTAACCGTCACAGGTTACGTTATCGCACAACGTATCCCATCCTCGTCGCCACTTAACTCAAAAGGATTATATTCCGTAAAGTTAATTTATTTGTTAAAACAGAATGTTCAATTCTTTTATAGATCCTAGAAAAAACTGAAAAACTATTTTACATTTCATTTCAAATACAAAAGGTAATTCAAATATTACTGAATGATATTACATGAACATAAAATACAGTACAAAGAACACAAAGTACAATTTACACCTCTAATATAACTTGCGAGACCCTACTAGGCTCATTAAAAACTGTGATCGCGGGGAGGAAACCCCAGTTGTGACCTGGTACAATGCATCGCGTGTTGCTTGTTTTCAAGTATCATCTCTTGTCTTTGGGCTCGGCCCCTTAATGGGAGAACTGAACTGTGGTTTCACTCTTATTGATTTGCTCTGAATAGACCATAAAGTTTTTCCCTGGGAGAGCATACCAAGAGAATTCGGTCTCTTGCTTGTCGCAAAAACTTCAATCAATGAAAAATTTGCTGAGGGGTAAATGAAAAGATTGACCACATTCTGTAATTGTAACAATCGGTACCGAAACAGAGAAACGGCTGTCTATCGTCAGCTAAAAAAAAATCGATAATTGTACGAGTGCACTAGTTTTCATCTTGTCTTTTGAGATGTTTGAAGCTGCCTTAGGCTACGTTGAGAAAGGATGCTTTCCAAGAATGGTTGGCCACATCCATAATTGTGGCTTGAATCGACGGAAGATGCTTGAGTACTCTGTGTGAATAAGTTGGTGGATAGCAGTGGAAATAGTCAAAGTTATTTAGTGGAATAAATATCGAAGCAAACGTTGTTTGTTGTCCACAATGTATCATATATTGTTGAACGCCTGGGCAGAAAATGTTGGCCACATTTCTAAACTGTGATTAGTATACACACATCTCATATTTAATTAATTTTTTATTTAATTTTTAATTATTTAATTTAATCAGATATTGAGATAACAATAGTCAATGAAAGAGGAATACTGAAACAAGCTCGGAAACCGCGTTGGAGTTGCCGAGCAACCGGGTGCCATTTACCTAGAAATGGAACGGTGGAGTATAGATAAGCCCCCGACGGCACAAAGGCTGGTTGACTTGAACACCCAACTTCAGCGCATTGGTACCAATTTTTTGGGCCGGTGATCAACCGATATTGATCTGTGTTGTAGTATGCCGTGGCGTTGAGTCACTTAAATACAGGTACCCCACGTCAACTTTTACACATTCTCCTCAATGTCTCTTTGTATCCAACTTTGCCCCTCCACAGTGATATGGATATCCATTTGAAAGTAGTTCTGTCATGAGAAGCTTCCAAGCAAATTTCGTCTACCTTAACCATTCGAAGGTGACATAAAATATATATGTGTTTGTAAGCTTTTAGTTCTAGTTCAGCACATGATCGAAATTGATTATGGAACCTTGAATAAACTCGGACTAAGTAATTCTAAAGGAAAAGCCACAACATACAAATTTAACTGAAGCTTGCTTTACTTTTTTGTATTTAATGCTTCTAACATTATCTTAACGCAGGCCTAGATCATTTTCTACTTTAAACACTGCGGCAATTCCGCATCGCAAAGAACTCCCACGGTAAGCGCACTATTACATCAAAATGCCTTCATCAGCTGAAGATGATCCCGAAAAGGGGGAGCCCACCTATAATATTTCAAGTGGGGAGGAGTATATGCTAAATGAGCTTGAGAAGAATTTCATTTTAGCTGCCGAACGTGGTGACATACAGGGTGTTAAAAAGTAAGAAATAGAAGTAAATATATATTTCTGTTATGTCATTACATTCTTTTTAGAATAATCGAAGACAATAAAGATCAACCGGATAAATTCAATATTAATTGTGTGGATCCACTCAATCGTTCTGCACTCATTTCTGCAATTGAAAATGAAAATTACGATTTGATTGTTGTCTTGTTGGAATGTGGCATTGAAGTGGGCGATTCATTGTTGCATGCGATATCGGAAGAATATGTTGAAGCCGTGGAAGAGTTGTTGCAATGGGAGGAGACTCATCATAAAGAAGGGCAACCATATGTAAGTAAAAGTGCGAGTTAGTAAGCAGTGTAATGTATAATTTTAATTTAATTAATTACAGAGTTGGGAAGCTGTTGATCGTTCTAAGTCGACATTCACACCGGATATCACGCCATTAATTTTAGCAGCGCATCGCAATAATTACGAAATACTCAAAATTCTATTGGATCGTGGTGCAACGTTGCCCATGCCGCATGACGTTAAGTGAGTGTAAATAAAAATTTATATTTATGTTTTTTCATGCATATACAAATTTACTTATGAGGCGTTCCGTGTCAGCTCATTTTCTTATTTTCGGTAACTTTTGATTTTCTTGAACAAAAAAAAATATATCCTTGAATCCAGAATCAAATACCGTGTCCGCCATCTATAAAAACCCAGATCCGTTTTTCCATCTGCTCTCCCTAAGTTAGGCCACGCACTAAATCAAAGATAATTTGGTGGAACGCAGAGTTCGGACAACTTCGATCAGCAACAAGAAAATTTTTAGCAAACAGAGCTAAGCATAGCCGACTCAAATAGAGGACTAGAATGCTTAAGGATTCAGCTTTGACCTATAAAAAATCAGGACGGCAAATAAGGTATCGTGGAAACAATACTGTGAGAACCTGAAGACAACAAATAAGGTATCAAGGCTTCGCAAAATACTATATGGGTGAAATTATATGGGTGAAGTCTGATAGTTCATGGACCGTATCCAGTCAAGGAATTTTGGAGGTCTTGATGGGGATACACTCTCCGTGATATACGGATCCGACCAGCATTAATATGCTCATGTACATAATATCTTTTCAAAATGCCTAAGAGATGGTTATATTCTAAACACAAGGAGAAGTTTGCGAGTGGTGTTCATTTCTAATTCACGGTAGCTAATCTAATTGGAGACCGACGACTACAGGTGAATAAACCTCTCCTTCTTTATCCGTCAAACACTGGGGAAACATATTGAAAATCATGTAAGAGATAACGCTAACTACTGCAAGACGAACGCAGCTCAATGCGCCTACCGGAAAGGCTAATCGAATAAAAACGCCCTTTACCAAATAGTCAGTATCATCGAGAATTCGTTGAGCTGAAAAAATACACGTTAACAGGCTTCCTCCACATTCAGGATGTATTCAACAACGCGCAAACGGAGGCCAACGGCAAGGCGCTCAAACGACATGGAACCCAAGACTCTGTAGATGCATTAATCGATTATATGCTCAGAAGTAGGGTCGTCAACGCAACATTGGGAGCTGGCTCAGTATGTAAAATGGCTAACAGAGGCACGCCTCAAGGCGGTGTGCTATCGCCTCTTCCATGGATGTTGATAGTTAATGTTAGTTAATGATCACAGGTAAACTCCTGCCAATGGAAGCGTCGCTCTGGGGCATTTCGCGATCGAGAGGAAAACAAAGGGACGGATAAATCCAATTTAACCAGAACTTCACCTGTTCACAAAAACACAAATATTCCCTCAGTTTACTTTCCGAGACTGAACGGAACAAGGTTAAATCCCTTCCTGAAGCAAAATGTCATGGAATGACCTTCGATTCCAAATAAACCTCTAGAGGTACATTGAGGTGAGATCAAAAAATGCTCTGGCAGCGTACTACAACTGTACAGTGCAGCCTCAGATACCAATTTAATAATCTTTGTCAACAGCCAGGCCACCTTAAAGGCATTAGAATCCAGTATTATAAATTTGTATATTATGCGAAGGTTTCGAGCGTCGCTGGCGTCCTCAAGGCATCTCAATGTAATCCTTTTCTGGGTTCTAAGACACAGCGATAATAAGACGAATGAATTTTTAATTCACATAGGCAGGAAAGGTTACGAAATGACAGAGGTGTGGCGTCATCGTACGAACAGGACTTTTACATAAGATCACCGCTGTGTTATCTCGTGAGTAAAACTGAGGAATATGAGACTAGGGCAATGGACTTGCCATCAACTAATTAGTGTTATTACGGGTCTTAAGGTCATATCTGATTTTGAAAGGAGCTAAATCTACCTTCTCAAGCTAACCAAATCTGCAGTGAGAGTTCAAAAGGATCACCGTTGGATCGACGATGGCGCATACCAACAAACTCACTCTGCAGAAGGTGTCAAGATGAGAAGGAAGAGTTGTCGATTCATCACTTTCTCTGCCGATGTCCACGTCTGCAAACAAGATGAATCAGATTACTTTTGCTGCTATGTAAGTCCATCAAAGAGAGCAAGTGGTTCATTGAGGAGTACTAGAAAGCAGACCTGTTAAATTTGAATTTGCATTAGTAATTAATTAATTAGATGCCTATTTTAATGGCCAATGATTATTTCAATTGTTTTCCGAAAAAAGCAATTACTGATTGATTATCATTAGAAAAAAATCATGATTTTTTTCGATTATTGAAAAAAAATCAGAGAAAAAATCAAAAATAATCAAAAGTAATCATTTTGATTATTTTTTATTTTTTTTTTTTTTTGTATGCAAGCAACAAACGAGAATTTTTCTTTCAACAAAGCGGAAAAATAATCAAAAATAATAAAAAAAATTTTAAAAAATCAAAAAACAAATAAAAATAATTAATTGCTTTTAAAATTTTTTTTTTGATTTTTGATTACTTTTGATTATTCCTAATTTTTTTTTTTCAATAATCGTAAAAAATCATGATTATTTTTTAATCAATTGAAAAATAATCATTAAAAATAGAAAATAATGGCAAGTAATCATTAAATGACGTTTAAAAAAAATAATCAATGGAACAGCTAATCGTTACCAATCATTATTTAACAGGTCTGCTAGAAATTAGTCTAGTTGGACGAATGTGCCGCCACCCGGCACTCACTTTCAGCATTTACAATGGACGAAATTGTCTCCCTGTGGAAGTGTGGCAAATACCCATGCACGCTCTTTTAACCTAACATAACCTAACCTTACTTAACATCGGAAATGCTCGGTATGCACCTTAGAATGTGGGGAGTGTTCTCGTCTAGCATACCCTTTATCCCAAGTACAATTACAGGAAAAGGTACACAATTTCTTGATTTGGCATGAACGACCCACATCAGTTACACACATCACTAAGCTTACATTTAACAAGAGTTTATTAGCATTACAATGCCGTTACTCGTAAATAGCTGCAACTTCTCTAATGACAATACCTATATACACAGATTGTTAAGTTGTTGGCTGTTGCAGTGATGTGATTCGCTTGCTATGTTCTCATCACCATCCATTATTGACCCATTTCTTTGAAATATTTAACGTAAACGACATTACACAGAGCTTTTGTTGTTGGACACCACACTCGTACATTTAAAAACTGAATGCACACAACAACAAAGCTATCCAACAATTGAATAGTTGGCAAGTGAGAGCATCAGTTTAATGTTTGTTATTATTTTTGCTATTGTTTTTGTGTTTGTAACTATTGTTTATAGTTCTTACAGTCAAAATTTCTCGATTTTGGCACGTTTCCTCTTTTGCGCGTTTTATTTGCATTCCAACCACTGCTACTAACTCCATATGCACACAACCTACGAATATGCGAACCCTTGATTTTGAATAAATTTGTATAATTTCCCGTATTGTTGCCGCTATTGTAGGCATTGATGTCAGCTCTTTGGTGTTGCCAGCCACACACAATCAAAAATAATATTGTGTTGCAATAATCTGAATTTTAATGCGTAGTCCTAAGCATAATGCAATTCCAATAACAAAATAGGTAGGTGAAAGCCTCATGAATTTAAATTGATATCATAATTAACTGGTGCTTAACATAATTAACTGGCCCTTATTAAAAAAATAATATTTAGGAAGGGTTTTATTTGTATGTGTTTAAGGAAATCAATGTTTTGGCCATTTCGGAAAGATCCGGAGTTTTTGCCTCAAAAACTCGCAGATCGTTCAAAAATTTTCAGGAGTAGCTCTTTGCTGAGGGATTGTCCCTCGTTCACTTACTCCAGGGAGGATTCGAATCTAATCCCGGTCTTTGGATTTGGTACTGCTGCGTCTGCTGAAAAGAAATAAAAAAATTAATTTAAAAAAAAAAGATGAAAAGAAATAGAGATACATAAAATGGTCACACTTTTGTCTGTATATCTCGCGCAAAGCGTAGTTTCACCTGGGGTTAGCTCCTAATAATCGTCGCGAATTCAATTTCTCTAAATCATTTGTGTTGGCAATCCCGACCACCAGTCGCTACCACGCCTCCTGACCCTCACACCATATGCCAGCACAGAAGCTATAGGACTGCGACTTCGAACTCATATGTGTCTTCGTCGACGCCACTTTCCTAGAAGATCTAGGTGTAGTTCCGAAGACTTTCTAACGGATGTTTTTGTCGCGCTATGCTGCCGAGCTATACCAGAGAAACACCTTGAAACGTTAGGGAGTGACTATTCGCCAAGGATGCCGCCCTCGAAATCATAAGTCTAAGTGGATGTCACTACGTAACTCATGGGTAAAAATCGTATAATCCTTGGCGCATCTACATAATTAAAATTTTACAAGGACCCTGGATACAATTTTTAAAATGTAGACTAAAGTTTGCAGACGTTTGTGTTCACAACATTAATCTAAATAGGCTTCGTTAAATCAAAACGATATTTTAGAATGGATGACCGCGTAGCTTCAGTTTTCAGACTAGTTCGACTGTCCACTACGTGTGTGCTACTACGTTTCGACTGTCACTCTGCTTTTGCTTCACCACTTTGAGTGTTCTTGCGAAGGATAAAGCCCCACCTGGTAAATACGTAACGTGTAGTTGATATTTAAACTTGGTTGATAGGCTTTAATCAATGTGATTCACTCCAAGGGACTAGTTTTGGATAGAGCCGCCAACTTTAGGAAATGTCAAGCCGGGAGACTTGGGTGTTGAAGGATGAAGTGTGAAAATCAAAATTAACATTTCAGACGCTATTGTATAATTTCGCAAATAAATAACAGATGTTCGAATGTAAGCCCAAGTGATTTTTCAAACCCTTCTCATACGTACAAACATATATCCTCAACTTAAGTATGAGCTAAGAATCATTTCAAAGGAGTGTTTATACCTCTAGAACCTACTAAAGGATTTTGCATCACTGATTTCGCTTATTCCTTCATCCAATCGCAATGTAATTTTTTTTTTTAATCGGCACCTTTTTTGAGTAATTTGCTTTTTTTAACAACTTGAGGACAATTTGAAAACATGGTCGCCTTGGGTCATTTTATTTGAATTCATTTTTCATTATTAATTTTTTGAAAAAAAAAAAAAAAAACCCAAATTGAGCATATAAATTTATTATACAACTTTTCTTTTAGTGTTTTGTTTTAATAACTTGGTGGTTATTGGGTGATGCAAAGTCCGAGTTAAGCTATCATCGAAAGCGCCTGTTATTTTAGTAACTTATAAACAGTTAGAAAGAGTTAAATTTCGCAATTAGTTTCTTATAACTGGCAGTGATGCGCATCCGCTGATACCACTTTCGACCATATCCGACCAATTTTCGACATGAACAATAAATGGCCTAAACAATCATAAACGAGTAGAAAATATAGTAACGCGCCGGACGCCGCCGCCGCCGATATTTTTGACATTCGGCGGCGGCGTGCGGAAAACGACTAAAATCGGCGGCGTATATCACTAATAAGGATATTGTGGTTTTCATGTTGATTGTTGGTGGTCTTTTGCAGTACAAGCTAGAAAATGGCACCATTATATTACTAGCCCAATCATTGCGGGAATGAATGAATATAGCTACGTTAAGGTTTCTAGGTCATCAAGGCCTTCCTCTTCCTTTCCGCTAATGGGATTACTTTCTGAACTGGAGGATCAGCGTAATCTTTGTGCTTTAATTCGATGCACTTCGTTTACATCTGCCCCAAAACTTATACAGGTCATCATTTAACATCCATCGGTACACGCAGTTGCCGGGCGATAAATCTTTTGGAAAAACGTTTGGCTTGAATACTAAAAGGAACATCCCATCTCCTCTCGACACCTTCCATGACTATGAGCCAAATATCGGGAAATGTAAGATTAGCGACTTTTGGAGCACGATTTGTTTCATCTTCCATTGTTTTCGCTATAAATGCTGGTTTCTAAACAGATGATGTCTTTCACAATTTCGTGTTTATATCCGTCGACGTTGACGTGGCTAGGATGGCTGGCATATATCTTGGATGCCAGCGAAAATGTTGTCTTACCCACCCTCACTGAAGCTTATACTTTTTCACCTAACTATCTGATCTGTAGAGGACAGAACTCACGGCCCGTTTGTTAAGGCCAATGAAATCAAATTTTATCACTTCGGTTAATATGTACTCTCCAGCATCACAGTAAAAAACAGACACTGTGGGTGGTCGCCTTGTCTGAAATGTTGTTGGCTCGGAAAGATCCCTCCCGATCCATATGGAGCAGTTGCCTTTGTCTCGGCTGCTAAAGAAAGAGGATCCGCCACGGGTAGATGACAATTTGGTTGAAGAAGCTATAAATTGCACTGGTAACCCACGAAATAGTTGCGCTATAGGGCATACCTATCACTGGTATATTTTAAACTCCTTAACACGCTGGGGGAATGATGCATCTTTTTCGCCTTTAGATCACCTAAATTGACTCATTTTCTAAGTGGATCTCGTCAGATGTGACATATTTTCGATCAGTCTTTGCTATTTGCAGTTGCTACATCTCGCCGCTCTTGACGGAAATTTTAATTGTCGATTTTGGCTTAGGAAAATTTGTTCCAAAGTGAGCGTGATCAAGTCCCTAAATAATTCACATTTTACTTTAGCAAAAATCCCAGTCAGTGTGACCAAATTATTTACATTTAGGTATATGTGTTCCATATAATGGCCCGAATAAAATTTCCAAAAAGTGAGTGGTGCTACGCTCTCTGTTCGGAAAAAGTTTAAAGTCACTGTTTCTCCGCAATTATTTGAAGCAGATTTTTCTTATTAGGTATATAGATTCTATACATAAAGGAAATGAGGAACGCAGGTAGAGAGGATTGAGGTAGGAGTGAGAGCAGAAGTGATGATGGTAGTGATAGTGGAAGTGGTACTTGCACTGGTGGTGGAATGAGTGGTGGTAATGGCGGTGGTAGTGGCAGGAGTGGTGGTAGGTGTAGCGATGTTTAAAGGGTAGACGCAGTATCACATCAGTTTCGATATCCTACAGGAAATATGTTTAACTCAATTTCGAAATAGTTCCTATAAATACCCGACATTTAACTTAAAGCAATTGTAACATGATTCCCAAATTATACCGCAATAATTCTTAATTGATTTGAGGATAGTTTTAAAATGGATCTTCAAAGCAAAATAATTCCCAATTGTTTTGGAGATATTGCCGAAGTCATTCTGAAACAATATCAGAATAGTTCCGATGTGCTACAGAAATTATCCTTAAATTAATCCCGAAATGGTTCCAAAATATACCCAACATGTATCTTAAAACAATCCCAAAGGGGTTTTCAATTATCTAGAAAAGAATTTGAAACTACCAGCAATAATACCGAATTGATTAGAGAATAATTATAAAATGGGTGTAGCAAGCAATTTAGAACTCAACCGAAAACAGCTTCACATATTCCAACTAAAGTCTCAATTGTTATAAAATAAACTTGAGATAGTTCGAAATAGTTCCGCAATGATCCTTAAGGCAAATTCGAACAGGCTCTGTGCAAAATAAATAATATGTTCAATAAGAATTCCGGAAATGCTTCCAAAATTGCTTCAATAAGAGCCATAAAATAATCTGGATATGATCCCGAAATAATCCCACAAACCGTGCTGATTGATGACGACTCAATTGCCGCGTTCGCTAGGAAAGTAGCAAAGGTCCCAGAAAGCTTTTAATTTTTGCCAAGAGGACGGAGTGTTATTTTGCGCAAATTTCTGGTAACACTATGGATCCATCCATTCAACTTGAGATCTTGCCAGTTCAACATAATCGACCTCGATAAGGGTTGACACTGCTCCCATGTTCACAAACCATTAGATTTCGATCAAAATATATGACCAAGATACCAAATTTTATTAATTCAAATCAAATTGTCCCGTCGGCTTAAGAAAATTGGTTTTCAGGGAAGAAAAGTTCGACCTGCCCTCTTTTCAAAAATACTTACACCGCGACTCATATAAAACCCATAGACCGACCATTATTGATGTAAGAAATAAAATAATTAAAAAAAAAAAAAATTTAAGTCAAACGGTTTTATTGAAAACAATACTTACATGAAATAATAATAATACCAAAAGCTAGAAAATAATTAGGTAGGTCCTAGGTACTAGTCATCACGCTCCTCATCAATCTAGGGCGTTGATCAGACAATTAAATAAAAGCGTTGGGCGCGTGAAATTTCTAAAAATGTAAGGCGTAGCATAACCTGATTACGGTTCAGTTGGTCTTAAATATGACTACCAATAGAAATTTTACGCGTCCAACGCTTTTATTTAATTGTCTGATCAACGCCCTAGATTGATGAGGAGCGTGATGACTAGTACCTAGGACCTACCTAATTATTTTCGAGCTTTTAGTATTATTATTATTTTATGTAAGTATTGTTTTCAATAAAACCGTTAAACTTAAAAATTTTTTTTTTTAATTATTTTATTTTCAAGTTTTTAGTCTTTATTTAATTGCCTATTATTTCTCATTTTATTTAGTTCATTTAGTGACTCATTATTACAAGGACTCTTTCCTGACAATTTGCTACAATCTAAGTCCTCAATACATAACCCTTCCAAAGACTTTACTCGACTCTGTGCCACGTATGCTTGCCCCCTCTCCAACTCCAAAATATTTTGGTGTCACTTCTACCGGACTATATGAAATATGGGCCAAATCAGACATTATAGGTCGCTTTCTATTCATGTATCTATCATGTGTTCCAAATATGGTCCAAATCGGACCACAAATACGATTTTTTTGAATATCTCGATCTTTGTGCCACCTAGCGGCGATTTTTTTCATAGGTCGCTTTCTATTCTTATATGTATTATGTGTTCCAAATATGAGCCAAATCGGACCACAAATACGATTTTTGTGAATATCTCGATCCTTGCGCCACCTAGCGGAGATTTTTTCGTAAGTCGCTTTATATTCTTGTATCTATTATGTGTTCCAAATATGAGCCAAATCGGACCACAAATACGATTCTTGTGAATATCTCGATCCTTGCGCCACCTAGTGGCGTTTTTTTCCTATTATTGCATTGTCATCGGGTTCTAAACTATATTCCAAGTTTCAAGTTTGTAGCTTATCGGGAAGTTTCAATTACAAAATTCGCTCACAGCGGCCGTGCGGCCTGCCTGTCAAGTCAACCTAAATAAAACCCTTTAAAATAGTTATAACTAGCAGACCCGTCAGACGTTGTTCTGCCCTAAATTTGGTCTATCTCCATACATTTTAATAAGCTTTTTCCGTCTAGCTCTGCACCCCCCCCCCCCCCCCCCCCCCCCTCCACACTTTTTCTTAATCCTTTTATTCACTCCTCCCTCCGTATTTTCGCTACATCTATCTCTATTTTCATCTCACTCTATCTCTTTCTAAGTCTCGTTCTCCTTCTCTCTTTTCTCTTCTCTAAAGTTTTTCTCATTCTTCTTCAACCCTTATTGCCAGGCAAATCGAATAGGACGTATGTAAATAGTTATGTGGGTATTATTAATTCATGTGTTTATTTCGGCTTCGCATGCACATTTATCAGTTTTGCCAGGTTAATGCAACTAAATCGAATATCACAATGAAAATTACTTTAAAGCCCTCAGCCACAACTTTCATAGGATATCCATATTACACACACATTCTAGGGGTATCCGGATCCAGGGTTTGCCCATATCTTGAGACCCTAGTCAACCAGCGGAATAAAAATTACTCTGTGCTAAAGCACTCATCAACAGCTTCCATTTGATACACATAATGTAAAAACACATCCTAGTGTTACCCTGATGCACGTTTTGGCCTATATCTCGAGACCCTTCACAAATAGGTATGAAAACTACCCTGTACTAAAGCACTCATCAACAGCTTTCATTCGTTATCCATATTCTATAAACACATTCTAGGGGTACCCGCGTCCACGTTTTCGCTTATATCTCGAGACCCTAGTTACCCGCGGTACGAAAAATACCCCGTATCAAAGTACTCATTCGATACCCATATTGTACAAACATATCCCAGGATTACCCACGTCCACGTTTTGATCTCAAGACCCTATCCAGAACGGGATAAAAATTAGCCTATGCCTGTCTCCTGGTTCTAAGCTACCCCTCCACCAATTTTCAGCCAAATATGTTCATCCGTTACTTGCTCTTCAATCACTCTTTATCTATTAAAAAAAAGCGCATCAAAATCCGTTGCGTATTTTTAAAGGTTTAAGCATTCAAAGCGACATAGGGACAGAAAAGGCGACTTTGTTTTATACTATGTAGTGATGTACATCCATACATACCTATAAACCTACGCCCGAAGTTAAATAACGCAGCGAATGCTATATATGTACGTATGTATGTGTCGCATCAAGCCTCACTCAAAAGCAATTAGCGCGGACAGTTCACAGCGAACAAACAACACACATACGCATTTTTGGATAAAAATGTTACTTTTGTTTAAACAACTTGGCTGATATAAGAAAGGAATCAAGTATTTTTTTTTATGCAGATCGAAGGCAAATATTTCAAAGTTTTACTGAAAATTAGAATTTTTGAAATCCATCCATCCGTTTATGAGTTATAGCTGTGTAAACAAAAATTTTATGATTTTTTGCTACATTTTGGCAATTTGCCACGCCCCTATAATATATATCTTCAAATTACATTAACTGTACCATCTCACGTAGCTAAGCTTTCAAATTCAAAAACCCGTTTTAAAATCGGAGTATTCTGTGTGAAGTTATGTGCATACATGGCTTTAGCGACTTTATTTTATAAGATTTAAATTTAAATAAAAACCTAATTGTTCCCAAGGAGGCAGTGATCCATTACACTAAAAAAATAGGTCCAAACTATCAGCTATTTGTGTTCCAAATCTAGTTCAAATGTATCTCCCATTAGCTCATTAGTGATGATCTTAAACCTGTATAAAATACTGCCTTCAATCTCCTTCCCACAGATGCGGTTGCGATGAGTGCGTTACCTCCCAAGAAACCGATTCGTTGCGACACTCACAATCTCGTATCAACGCCTACCGTGCTCTATCCGCCAGCTCACTAATTGCGCTCAGCTCACGCGATCCCGTTTTAACAGCCTTTGAACTCTCATGGGAGCTAAAAAGATTGCAAGCGATGGAATCGGAATTCAGAGCGGAATACACGGTAAGTAATATACTTAATGGAAACATAAAAGCAAAACAAATTTATAAGAAGAACAAAAGAAACAACAAGAAATTCATAATAAAAAGCAAGCCAAAATGAGATTAGCACAAATAAGCAATTGGAATGAGTCAAGACCTTTGATGTTTTTTGCCAATTTTGGGTAAAAAACAAAAATTTACAAATACAAATTCATATATCCATATGCTAGCATTATCTACTTGCCTATTTACGAATACTGACAGTTATTGTTGTTGCTTGTGTTTTTGTTGTTGTTATCTTTCACATGCACAGGAAATGCGCGTGGGTGTGCAAGAATTTGTCTCATCATTATTGGATCACGCACGCACTTCCACTGAATTGGAGGTAATGCTGAACTTCAATCATGAACCAACGACTGATATTTGGATGCCAGGACAACGACAAACTTTAGAACGTCTAAAGCTAGCCATACGCTATAAGCAGAAAGCGGTAAGTGCACTTAATTTATGCACTACAAATTAGAGCTATATATGTATTTTGTGTAGTTGAGGTAAATCAAATTTTGTCACTCAACATCTTCACCTTCTCTCCCCTTCTCCTATTTGATTTCAGTTTGTGGCGCATCCAAATGTACAACAACTATTAGCAGCCATTTGGTATGAGGGTTTGCCTGGTTTTAGGCGTAAACAAGCATCACAGCAAATAATTGAAGTAGTCAAATTGGGCGCAATGTTTCCCATTAATAGCATGAATTATTTGTTAGCACCAGAGTCTGAGGCGGGAAAATTTATGAAAAAACCATTTGTTAAATTTATATCGCATTCGTGCTCGTATATGTTTTTCTTGAGTAAGTGGCATTGATCTTGGTTTAGTTGATTGCAATTAATGTAATTTTCTCTTCTTTTTTGTAGTGCTTTTGGGCGCTGCCTCATTACGCGTAGTCGATCTGACATTTGAGTTACTTGGCTTCCCTTGGATGTTGGCTATGTTGGAGGATTGGCGCAAGCATGAACGTGGCTCTCTACCGGGTCCCATTGAATTGGGTATTATCACTTATATTACAAGTAAGTAGGAATTAAACTTTTTTTGTTTAGCTTAACCAGTAAAGCTATTTTTTACGTTCACAAGGTTTAATTTTTGGCGAATTGAAAGCTCTTTACTCTGATGGCTTATTCGAGTATATTATGGACCTATGGAATATTGTGGATTTCATATCGAATATGTTTTATGTTACATGGATATTATGCCGAGCTACTGCGTGGATTATAGTACATGTAAGCTATGTATATTTTTATACTCAGCTGAGCAGAGCTCACAGAGTTTATTAACTTTGTTCGCATAATGGTAATTCGTAACGGCATAAACTGAAAGAGATATAGACTTCTATATATCAAAATGATATGGGTGAAAAAAGAAATTCATTTAGCCATGTCCGTCCGTCCGTCTGTAAACACGATAACTTGAGTAAATTTTGAGGTATCTTGATGAAATTTGGTATGAAGGTTCCCGGGCGCTCATCTCAGATCGCTATTTAAAATGAACGAAATCGGACTACAACCACTCCCACTTTTCGATATCGAAAATTTCGAAAAACCGAAAAAGTGCGATAATGCATTACCAAAGACGGATAAAGCGATGAAACTTGGTAGGTGCGTTGACCTTATGACGCAAAATAGAAAATTAGTAAACTTTTGGACAATGGACGTGGCACCGCCCACTTTTAAAAGAAGGTAATTTAATAGTTTTGCAAGCTGTAATTTGGCAGTCGTTGAAGATATCATGATGAAATTTGGCAGGCACGTTACTCCTATTACTATATGTATGCTAAATAAAAATTAGCAAAATCGGATGACGAACACGCCCACTTTAAAAAAAAAAGTTGTTTTAAAGCCAAATTTTAACAAAAAATTTAAAATTTTTACAGTATATAAGTAAATTATGTCAACATTCAACTCCAGTAATGATATGGTGCAACAAAATATAAAAATAAAACAAAATTTCAAAATGAGCGTGGCGCGCCCTTTCTCATTTAATTCGTGTAGAATACTTTTAAGGCAGGTGCATAGATTCTGTGACAGTAACAGCTTTCTGTGAAAATGGGTGAAATCGGTTGAAGCCACGCCCAGGTTTTATACACAATCGACCGTCTGTCCTTCCGCTCGGCCGTTAACACGATAACTTGCTCAAAAAACGATATATCTTAACTAAACTTAGTTCACGTACTTATCTGAAGTCACTTTATCTTGGTATAAAATGTGGCCGAAATCCGACTATGACCACGCCCACTTTTCCGATATCGAAAATTACGAAAAATAAAAAAAATGCCATAATTCTGTACCAAATATAAAAAAAGGGATGAAACATGGTAATTGGATTGGTTTATTGACGCAAAATATAACTTTAGAAAAAAACTTTGTAAAATGGGTGTGACACCTACCATATTAAGTAGAAGAAAATGAAAAGTTCTGCAGGGCGAAATCAAAAGCTCTTGGAATCTTGGCAGGGAAACTGTTCGTGGTATGACATATATAAATAAATTAGCGGTACCCGACAGAAGATGTTCTGGGTCACCCTGTTCCACATTATGGTCGATATCTCGAAAACGCCTTCACATATACAACTAAGGGCTACTCCCTTTCAAAACCCTCATTAATACTTTTAATTTGATACCCATATTGTACAAACACATTCTAGAGTCACCCCTGGTTCACCCTTATTGCGATATCTCGAAAAGGCGTCCACCTATAGAGCTAAGGCCCACTACGTTTTAAATAATCATTAACACCTTTCATTTGATACACATGTCTTACAAACACATTCCTGGGTTACCCTAGGTTCATTTTGCTAAATGGTGATTTTCCCTTATTTTGTCTCCAAAGCTCTCAGCTGAGTATGTAATGTTCGGTTACAGCCGAACTTAGCCTTCCTTACTTGTTTAATGTACAAAAATCTTTGCGGAGGAACTCTCAATGTAAGCGTAAGTGAAGTCATTACACTGTACGATTATGTGAGAACATTAAAAGGCGAGACAAAGCCAGGCAAAACACGGAATGGAAAGGAAAGGTTACGTTTATTAAGGGTGTGTTATCGACGAGGTACAGACAATTTATCCCTTTGTATCAAAGTGTAGTATATTTGCTATCGATAACAAAGGTTTGCTATAGATTTTTCATCAACGTTGAGTTGAGATATAGATTTTTTAGATTTATCGATTTGTTATCAAAATGTTATCGATAAATTGATATTTTTGAAAGGTTGTCAATATATTATCAAGAAGCTATTGCGAAGTGATCGGTAAGTTATTAAAAGGCTATAGAAAATGTATCGATATATTACCAAAAATTCATGGATTTTTTATCGCGTTGCTATCATTTTTTGTCAGCCTATTACCGAAAAGTTATAGATTTGTTTTCAAAAAGTTGTTATCGAAAATTTATCGGTTATTAATCGAAAAATTTTCGATTTTTTATCATTAGTGTATTGGATATTTAAAGATATGTTATCAAAAATGTAACGATTTGTTATCTAAAAGTTATCGATTTTTTATGGGCGTGCTATCGCCCTGATGTAAAAAAGTTATGGATTTGTTGTCGGAAAGGCATCGATTTATAATTGGAGTGTTACAAATTTGTTATCGGCGTGTTATCGATTTCTTTTCTGAAGGTTATTTATATTTTATTGATAACTTTAAGATTTCTTATCGGCTGTTTGTGGTATGACAATGTTGCTAATTCCACTCGGCCTAAAAGAGGAATTCTCCCAGCAGCGCAATTAAGCCTTAGTTTCATTTAAATAAGTTATGTCCAATTAACTCAGTGCTAGCAACAAGCAAAGCTTAAAGCGCAATGTGGCAAGAAGAAAAGCAGGCTGTGGGAACATACAACAGCTCAATTACCCAAAGCGTGATTCAACAAGGTTTTAAAGACGGACGGAGTTCCAGTGGAGTGGAAGGCGAGACGCAGGAACTACCCAAGGGTATGTAGTGGATGACGTCAGTGTGGGTATGAAATGGAGAAGGATATCCTTGTGGTATGGTACTCAGGTTAATTCCCGCTGCTCTAGACATTGGCTGAAATGAGTGTACGTTGGACAACACCCGTATATAGTCAGATTTGGGAATCAAACACGCGTCTTCGATGTATTCTCCAAAACTGAAACTTTATTTCAAATCATTCTTTACACAAGTTATACTTAAAACTTAGATTACGCTCTCTTAATAATAAATAACCGTAATTAAAACTAAATGGAAAGTTAAATGAATGCTCTCTAAAGTTCATTCTCTCTGTTTTTATTTTCTCTCATAATTTTATAAAAACTTAAATATATGTATAATTATATATATGTGTACTTATGTACACATGCTGCTTATGTATGTACATATACTCATTATATCACTATATGCGCTGCTCAAAAGGGATGTTTGGATGCTTTGATCACAAATTTGTGCTACATTTGGTACTGTGGAAAACCAAAAAGAGGAAAAAAGAAGCCCAGGTCACGAGGCTCGACTTTCAACCGCCATTTTCAAACGCGATTTTCAGGGCGCTGTAATTAAACGGGCTATTGGAAAAAGAAGCTCGGCCTTAGATCTCTTCGGAGGTTATCGCGCCTTACATTTTTTTTATTGGAAAAATATGTTGAAAGATAGCGGATTGCACCTCTTCACCCATAAACATGTAGTCACCAATGTAACGGCCGATATTTCATCGTTGTGGATACGGGCGATCCGAGGCTTGTTGGTGTATTTCATTGGAGTATGGTTTCTCGTAGCGGATCCCAAGCCCAGCGCACAACCCGCTCAGCGGGGGTGAAAATATTACTTGCACGTTTATATAGCGAGCCGCTTGCTCCAAGACAGACGCCCACTTGCAGCCGCAACTTGAGGTGTACAGACGCTGCCGATGAGATCCCTCTGGCTAGCCCTTAAACTTATTATGTCAGAGAAGCCTAGCTAGGCGATAACCGCTTAGACGGTTAAGCGTCAATTAAGTAAGTAAGTAAGTATACGGGCGATGTCTAGCCCATCTTCTCTAAGTTAGGGCAGAGAACACTTCAGTTTGAAGCCACTTTCTCTGATCTGATAACTACATCCGCTTCTGCGACTGTCGCTTTATACATAATTTATGTCCTGCCAGAAAGAATTGGCTGACATATGCAGATAAGCGCTGAGGCCAATCGCGGACGAGATAAGGAGATATTTCCGCATATTTTCAATATCGCCACACCAGCATACAAAACAAACAGGTCTGAGCTCTGAGGGCACCTCGGGTAAGTTTAAGCATGATATCATCAAAAACAACAAGGCCATCCTACTTATGACCCCGTTAAGTTTTGGTAACCTTAGTTTATCTTTAGGGCCAGTAAGATTTCGTTACGGTAATACGAGTTACGACATTACTTTTTATATTAGTCCGTTAATGTAACATTCGGAACCTGCTTTTTAAAAGGATTCTCAAGGAGAACTATAAAACCCAGAATCGCTGCTTGTTGGTTGAATAATTTAATTAATATATAACTAACTTAATTTGTTTAACAATATTTGTGTGTGTAAAAAATTTGCATTCAAAGAATATTGCTTATTTTTATTCCAGCGCGATTTGTGGTATCGCGGTATTGATCCTTATTTTCCACGTGAACATTGGCATCCCTTCGATCCTATGCTACTTTCCGAAGGCGCTTTTGCTGCGGGCATGGTATTCTCTTACTTGAAATTGGTTCATATATTCTCCATCAATCCACATTTGGGACCATTACAAGTTTCGTTGGGGCGCATGATTATCGATATCATCAAATTCTTCTTCATTTATACTTTGGTATTGTTTGCATTCGGTTGCGGTCTAAATCAATTGCTTTGGTACTATGCTGAGTTGGAAAAGAATAAATGTTATCACTTGCATCCAGATGTGGCTGATTTTGATGATCAAGAAAAGGCGTGTACTATATGGCGACGATTTTCCAAGTACTTAGATCCTACTTATACACAATAGATTTTGGAACATTACCTACTTATCACTTACTTCTGTACTTCTCCTTCTCAGCCTCTTCGAAACTTCACAATCACTCTTTTGGGCTTCATTCGGTTTGGTCGATTTGGTGTCGTTCGATTTGGCTGGCATTAAGAGCTTTACGCGCTTCTGGGCGTTACTCATGTTCGGTTCATACTCGGTGATCAATATTATTGTACTTCTCAACATGCTTATCGCTATGATGTCCAACTCGTATCAAATTATTTCGGAACGCGCTGATGTTGAATGGAAATTTGCACGCTCTCAACTTTGGATGAGCTATTTCGAAGACGGTGGCACTGTTCCTCCACCATTCAACATAATGCCATCGGTAAAGCTATTGCGGAAAACCTTGGGACAAAAAGGAACAAAGCGGACGAAAAGTTTTATGGTAAGTACAACTTATGACGATTTTAATTGACAAAGGAATGTGAAGGCAATAATTGTTGTAGTAGTATTTGTGTACATGTATGAATGTTGAATAAATTTTGAAAAAATTTAACGCTTTTCACGGTAGCCCGTTTAAGGTACCGGAGTGACTCGGGAATTTTCTCGACTAAGTGCTGTCATTTCAGTGTAATCCCATTTAATTCGTCCCTCCAGCAAATTGCTATACCTCGAGCAGATCCTTGCTGCGGGGCTGCTTCAAACTCTCCTGCTCTGGGAAGTTGTTGAACCCAACCTCGGTCCAGAGAGCTGGGTGTGCTCTGTTTAGAACGCTCAGACGCATGTCAGTGTCTCACGGAGTTTTTGGGCTAGATTCCAACATTAGTCTATACAGTATATTCTATGAAACTTTTTTACACCTTACTGTTCCCGCTCTAGGACATCCCGTAGTTTGCGCCTTTTGCGACTTTGTGACGATCTCCGCGCTTCGTAATACTGCACTCAAAATGTAAGGGGTTAGCTTGGAAGATTACGGAGATAGATGACTCCATTACGGAGGCAAATGCACGTCTGCTATGAAAGAGATGAAATTTATGTCAAGTCTGCTCTACAGACTTGATTCGGCTATAATTTCGAGAGGAAGCGGATGCGGCCCTGCATTTATCACCCACCACTCTGTGCAGTACAATCTATTTGACTATTCCATTTGTGGCACTCCAACTGACAAGTTGACAATGTAGGATAATGGCGGATCAAACAGACGGAATAATGGACGATCAAAGAGACGACACGATGTTCTATACAGTGAATGTGAACACCGACACAAGTGTATTAGGGTTGTCGTAGCTCGCCAGACATTACCATCTCTTGCGCACGACCTGTCAACTGCGTCAATTGGCAACCGATTCTTACATAGGTAACTGAACAAGTGTCCATACTCCTCTCGCTGGAGCGATCAGCAGAATTCATGATATCTTAGCGCCACACTTTCTGCAACAACAAAAAAGCTAATTGGGCTGTCTATACAGTATACACAGGTAATCTGTTTTCTGCTCTCCCATACACGTCTGCAGTTCGTCAAGGAGAACGTGAGTTTCGCAAAATTACTTAATCCGCGTAGGCCCTGAAATCAGGAACACAAACTTGCGCATCAGACTTCTCAGATTTTGTGGAGTATTACCGATGATTTAGGTACTGTCACGGGAACAATTTGATATGATCACGTCGATCCTTCTTGTTCTGTGGTTAATAGTCGCCTCTTAAAAAATAATATTCTCAGCCTCTTAAATAGCTGGCAATAGGCTGCCTTGTTTCCTCTGTTTCTTTCTTTATTCAAGTCACAAAATAAGTGAAAATTTAAAAACTGTATTTATTTAATAGAACAGCAATTTGTTTTTCATACCAATTCTCCATAACCTGCCTCACTCAACAACAACAATTTACACTCCAATAAAACTCTTTACATAGTCGCTTGGACTTGATACCCGTAATGTTGAATTGAAATAAATTACTGGTTATTAATCACAATTTTACGTTTGAGAGGGGGCGTGCCATGTCGCACTCAGCTTGACCACAATGCTGGTGGGCTGACGTCAACGCCGCAGTGTGACATGGCAGCCAAATACAACATTGGGCGCCAATCGAAAATATTATAATCTTTTTTCACCGATATCAAACAGCATGAATGATTTGCTTTGATTCACTCACTCAGCCACAATTACTAACTTTCCTCATTCACGCATACTCTTGCTTTCTCACTCTCGCAGCGCAAAACTAAGGACCGAGCACAGGCTTTGCATGATAAAGTAATGAAACTTCTAATTCGACGTTTCGTCACTGCGGAACAACGACGACGCGACGACTATGGCATTACAGAGGATGATATCATTGAAGTGCGTCAAGATATTAGCTCTTTACGTTTCGAACTGTTGGATATTTTCCAAACGAATCAATTTAATGTACCCGATATTGAGAAGAAAACAGCAGGTGAGTAATGAAAGTTTGTCACAATGAGAATGAAATGATATGCCAGTGCATATTCCCCTCGTTGAAATTTAAAATATTTATTTTGATGCGTTCACAGCTGCTGCCGCCGGCACTAAGAAGGGTAAAGTAATGGAACGACGTATACTTAAAGATTTCCAAATCGGCTTTGTTGAGAATTTACAACAAGAAATGACCTTAGGCGAAGAGGGTGGCAAAGATATCTTCTCATCGTTAGCGCGTGTTATTGGCAAGAAGAAGTCGCTGAAGTCGGGGTAGGTGTAGGCTGAGGTGAAGTGTGAAATCTCCAAGCGCTACATTTGTTTCTAATTGTCTTTCCAGCGAAAAAGACTGGAACGCAATCGCTCGTCAAAACACAATGTCCGCAGATCCAATAGGCTCTAAACGTTCATCTATACAACGACACAGTCAGCGCAGTTTGCGGCGCAGGATCATCGATCAAGCGAATGACGGTCTCAAGATGAATCAAAATCAGTTGATCGGTGAGTTGAGTTTGAAGACGAAGTTGCAACTCTAGCTTGTAATGAGGTTCCGTTGAAGGCTGTGGTAGCATCCAGGCAGTCTAGAAGCTAGAAGAGACCCAATTTTTTTTTAATAATTCTTCATTGGTTGCTATTATTTGAGTAAGACATTCACACACCCCATTGCGAAGAGGTGTAACTAGTTGGGATGATAAGGAGATAAGCGATAAATGACTAAGTCGTCGGTTGGAAGGTAAGAGAGGAAGCAGTGAAGTCTGCAAATGGTGCTTGGGCTACGGAAGGATTGGGAAACCGATGACTGAAGCCAAAGTTAATCGGTGTACTTAATCCGTTATGAAGAGTTTTAACTCCTCAGGATGATAGGGAGATGAGTTGTATATGAATAAGTCTCTAGTAAATGAGCAGTTTATCTGCAAATCGGTAGAGTGAACATGACTGTTGTTGGATGGAAGGTGGTGAATGCTAAAACGTTGAATGAAAGAATGAATGAATACTGGTCCGCCATTAAATGATGGTGAACCATGGACAGGTGATCAGTTGATAATGAATGGTTAATTCTGCAGAGTCGGCCGGTTGGTAATGAAACGGCAAGTGTTTTATTTATACCAAGATCAGCTGAAGATCGGTGACTGATGAGCCGTTGTCAAAATAAACAATGTATAGTCGAAGTGATATGAAAATCGGCCACCATGCACCTTTAAAAGCAGATCTGTAAACAATCTCGAAACATTTCTGAAACAATCCCAAAAAAGTAGCAATTTTATAGCGCAACAATCGCGAAATTAGTCGGAGCTAATCTTAAAATGATTCATAAATGTTCCCGTATTAATATCGAAAAAGTTCTTAAATTGTTACTAAAACAAACGAGACATAAGCTGAAATAGTCCCAAAGCAAGTATGGAAACTATCCCAATATCCCGAAATAGTCCGAAATTATCTAAAGATAGTCCCAGAATAGTCGAGAAGTAGTCCCGGACTGACGACAAGATATTGCAGAGACAGTCCAAAGATGATCCGAAGACAGTCCCGAAGGGATTCAGAAATAGTTCCAAGAAGTATAGCGAAATATGTTTCTGCTATTATCACGGGAATTACTTTATATTCAGCTTCTTAGACCTCCACATAGATGCCTCTATAACTAACATATTAATTTTCATGGGTCTTGGCAAAATAGATTTTGAGTCTTTCTTAGGGAGAAGAAGAGGGGGGTGACGGAACTTTAATTTTAGCTTAGACCTCGACTAATAATACCCAAATAAAAAAATACTGGTTTAGACCAATTACAATCAAATATTATAGAGACTGCTTAAGGGAGGAAAGTGATGGGGAAGGGTTTGAAAAGGGAGGGGTGTCGATACTAATCACTTTTCAAAAAGTGGTCATATTTTGCATTTGTTCCCCGTCAAATAGTGTATACAAAAATTTCCGGTTGAGAAGGCTTGGCGCTGCAAACTTTTTACTAAAACGCTTAGACTCCGGCCCATTTTCCACAATTTATTTGATCTCATTCATGAACAAAACTCAATATGCATGAACTAAACAGCAAATTTCATTGGTCAAAGCCAAATTGTCTGAGAGTTATTAAAAAACAAGTTGTTTCCGGTGGAAGTAGGTAACACTGCCACGAAAAAGTGCTTGCACCCTGAATCCTTAACCAAAATTTAAACGACTTCTGTATTAAGATTAAGACCCCAAATGTTATTGATCCAAGTTAAATTTCTTCAGACTTATTTGAAAATAAAATGTTCCCAGTGGGAAGAGAGTGGCACTACCCACTCATGTAAAACTGCTTGAAACCTATCCAATTTTAGACGATTTAATAGACCTCACCAAATTTTATTAGCCTAAGCTAATTTTTCTGAAAGTTACATAAAAACAAATTGCTTCCCAGTGGGAAAGTCCATCTTTCCAAAGTTGTTTAGACCTCAGCAGCTATAACAATTAAAAACACCATTAAAAATTACTGTTTCCAGGGGGGTATGCCCCATCCATCTATTGTAGTAGTGGTAACCAGAGGTGCAACTATTGGTTATGCTACTGAAGCAGTCTAGCGGCTGAAGGTGTAATTATTTGAGATGCTACTAAGATCAGAACTAGGAGCCTAGAAACTATGAGACTTTAAAAACCAAAAAGTGTTTTCTCCCTTCTTTCAGAATACAATCCCAACTTGGGTGAAGTGACACGCGCCACACGTGTCGCTTATGTCAAGTTCATGAAGAAAAAGCTGGCCTCCGATGAACAGGGGGATGCAACGGCTAACGCAGATGGAGCTTCGACAACTGCTTCTATCAAAGATGAGAAAGCTGGCGGAGTAAGTATTGCAAAATTATGGATCTAATTCTGTATACATGCTACATCTTTTGATTTTTTTTTTCTCGCATACAGTCAAAGAAAGTAAAACCGGATGATCAAAAAGCCGCTGGCGACGGAAAGGCTGATACTGGCGCGAAACCAAAAGACAGCAAACCTGGTGAAGGTAAACCCGCTGCACCTGCACCACCTGGTAAACCAGCAAATGACGCTAAACCTAACGAACCAGCAAAGAAAGATGAAACAGCTAAACCTGCTGCAGGCGCACCAATGAAACCAGCGCCTGGTGTTGGCAAACCCGATGTCGCTACTAAACCAGTTGATGCTACAGCAAAGAAAGATGGCGGCGTTAAACCAACTGGTACTGATGGCAAACCTGCTGCTGCCACTAAACCAGACGACGCCGCCAAACCAGCTGTTGCCAAACCTGGTGAAGCTACAAAACCGGATGCTGCTGCCAAAAAAGAGGACGCAGGCAAAACAGAAGCTGCCAAACCAGGCGCTGCATCTGCAGCAGGAGTCACTACGGGCGCTACAAAGAGTGCTGCACCAGGTGCACCTGCGGACGCTAAGCCAGATGCAGCAACAACTGCTGGTGCAAAATCGGCAGACGCAACCGCTGCAGCTACAAAAGCTGCTGGAGATGCTGCGGGCGGTAGTGGCGGTGGTGCAGCAGGTGGTACGGGCGCAACTGCTAAAACGGATGGCAAAAAGGCTGACGATAAAAAGGGAGATGACAAGAAAGCGGACGAAAAGAAGCCGGAAGATAAGAAACCAGCACCGGCCAAACCGGTAATTAAAGTTGGTCAGAGTAGCGCGGCTGCGGGTGGTGATCGTGGTAAATCGACTGTGACAGGACGCATGATATCCGGTTGGCTATGAAGCGAGCAACGTTTATGTTTTTGTATGTGATTTATAAGCCACCGATTAAAGTAGTTCAATGAGTCTTCTAGAGCACATACATATGTACATGCATTCTTATATAGTGAGCTTTGTATGCGACAAATAAATTTATATTAAATTGAATTCAAATAAAATTTGAATAAAAAAATTTTGTTGAATATAAATTTTTTTCTGCTATTTCGGATTTCAAATGTGACATGAATCCTGCAAGAATTTGTCAATCAAACAGATTTATTATGTTATTTCAACAGAAGAAACGCTGTTGATCTCAAGTTAAGAATATTCTGTAAAAATGACACATTCTCAAATCAATGTAGGTAATTTTTCTGTTGAAAAAACTGTTTTTATTGGTAGTTTTAACAGCGAACAATTGTGAATGTTATGCAAATATATCACTTTGTTTTAAAGAGAAACTTGAGCTCACGACGTTCACTGCTTTGGTCTTATGACTATCGTGCCACAGAAATATTTGTCATATCAACAGACACTGTTATTCTAATGTTGACAGAGGTTTGTTACATCAACAGCTTTCATTGGTACATAGTTGACAGACAAGAGCTGCATGGCCATCGTGGGATTCAGGGGGTTATATATCCCTTTGCAGCGCGATTTATAGCTTCTTCAACCCAACTGTCAAGTTCCTAATGGAGCTAGGGGGAGGGTGGCGGGATGAGTAAAAGCTTGACAGAAATATCGGTTTAATTAACCCGTGATTCATTTGATTTGCCCAGATTTTATTCCAGCGTACAAGCCAAATTCTATGCTGCTGTGCATCATAAGTGGGACTATAGGGCTGTTTCCAGGCAGGGGCGTATTTGAGCGGAGCCTTCCTGATGACAGGTCTCCTCGGATTGTAACGGTGACAGCAAACGGCGCTATTGTAGTGTAGGGCTATTTTCCTATAATTAATACTAAACCGTTTTGTCTGGCAGGTATTAATACGACCAAGATTGTTGTATCAAAGAGTTATAATCTCGATAAACATGATGAAAAGAAGAACCGAGAAAAAGTAAGTTAATTCAATCAATGAATCGGACCTACATAGCGAAGGAAGCGTGGACCTAGTGGGATCAGTGAAAGAGCGGGAGCCGAACTCGGCCACAGAGGAACAGCTGAAAAGTGTATCAGGCAAAGAGAGCAATGACGCCCACTTACAGTAGCAGACATCATTACGTATTTATTTCCCATCGCTTGTGATACACGCTCGGCCCAACCTGTGAGGAGAGCGAGCGCTTGGCGCGGTTGCTGAGGTATTAAAAGTAGGTAGAAAACAGTTTGCTGACAAGAGCTTTTTCGCGAAAAACCTTCGCTAGTAGAATAAGGATAAGGATGGAAATTACCAGTTCCAGGGACATTTTACAGTCTATGCGTTATACAGGATTGAAACTATAGCACAGAAGGACCCCAATAGCTAGAAACCAGCTACTCCGAAATCTGCAAGTCAAGGAAGGGAAGGAAAGCGGGATCGCTATACTAATAACAGCCAGAACGGATGTGGAGGTGGGTGATAAATTAAATGAAGGTAACGTGACGGTTCCGACTTTCTCGAAGAGCCGAAAGAGAGATAAAGCTGTGACGCCGGCTGTCCCACAGAGGAAGAAGGACGCAGAGAATTAGCCTCTCAGTGTTGATTGATCGTAACGTCGGTTCGATTAAAATGTGTAGATGGGACGTTTCCTAGTTTCATGATCAGAGTAATGCGGGACGAACCGAATAAGCCTCTTTCGACATTTCTTTCGGAGGGTTGGGACATTTATTTCGGAGGAAGAAGGACGTAGGGAATTAACCTCTCATTGTTGATTGATCGAAAAAGTCGATTTGATTAAAATGTGTAGATGGGACATTTCCTAGCTTCATGATCAGAGTGATGCGGGACGAACCGAATAAGCTTCTTTCGACATTTATTTCGGAGAGTTGGGACAATTTGGTTAAGTTGATTGGGAGCAAAAATAGAGCGACCACGGGCTACAAAGAGTTGGTCCTAAACTCTAAAGTCACTGAACGAGCGCACGATTTGAGGTGATGGATGAAGCGCGGACTTCTTGGTATCAAATGTCTAGTTATGGTTCTCGAATAGGAAGGCACGCGTTGGAGGGGGACAATGATACCAATAATTGTACTGCGGGCCCTATTAAAGGCTTTATGCACAGTAAAATTCCAACGAGCTATCGCCTTCTGTCTCATCAGGCAAAAGATTCGTTTGGCGAAGCGCGAATCCGAGCATCTAGGTGAAAGTTTTATGAGTTTGTTTATGCTTAGTTTCTGCACTAGACATGGATGACAGGAGAACATATGTATCCCCCCTTTTTTTCCTGCACATTTGAAGACTTTCGGAAGAGGAAGAGCTCAACGCGCAGCTCGTCATGTGTTCCATATATACATACATCCATATGAAAGCGAACCATACTGTGCAGTGAGGTAGTAGCAAAAATGAGAAAGCTCTTTTTTTTTTATACCCCAGCCAATGGGAGTAGCGTTCTGAGAGTTCTAATCGGGGACATTGCTGTATTTTTCATTGTAAATACTTTAACCAGGTTTTCTAGGTGAGGTTTCCCCTAGGCAGTGGTTCGGCACATACTCTGAAAATATTTCTGCCATGTTAAAATTCATCTGACTTGCAGATGCCATTCGGAGTCAGCAGGTCCCGTCCTGCCAATTTATAGGAAAAAATTAAAGGAGCACGATTCAAATTGGAATAGAAACTTGACATCAATCTCCTCGGAAGTAAATTGCTCCAAGAATTTATTTTTTTATTCAAAGGCTTTTACATGGTGAGTTCCAAGAGCAGCGCGTCACTATCACACAAACAAGAAAAATGCGGTGTTAACACTTTCTGGAGTGAAATCAAAACCTACTTTCAAATTTAACACCAAAATATGTAGATAACTTAACACTATTTTGTAGTCAGCGCTATTATTACTCGTTGTATTGAGTAATGCCGGATTTGAACAACAATCCACCGTGTTGCTGTGGTGAGGTAGCGCCTTTAACACCGAACGTCCAAGTCCTGGCCGAAGTAATATCAACTAGAGCTTACGATTGCTCGAACATGTTCGGGAAGAGATTTCTCGCGAGTCTCGCCTTCTCACGAGATTCTCGTATTTCGATTTACTCGTAAGGCTTGCGAGCTTCTCGACATTCAACTTAATCGTTTCATTGGCTGTTTTATTTAGAGCTTACCATTTCTTCTGGAGCGCAGGCCAAAATGTCCGCAAAACTACAAGTAAAAAACCCCGAAATATATAGAATATTAACAATGCAGCGACTGAATTGAAAGTCGAGAAGATCGCTAGTATTACAAGTAATTCGAGATTCGAGAATCTCGCGAGCCTTACGAGTAATTCGAGAATCTCGCGAGAAGCCATGTTTTTGATGTCTCGTTGAAAAATAAAATATTTCGGACAAAATTAATTGTATAATAAATATATTTTGATTAAATGTCATTGAAGCAATATAATCAACAAAAAAGTCACAAGTAAAAAAAACAAGTGTATAAATACTGTCCATACAGCGATTAAGTAAGAATGTCGAGAAGCTGGCAAGATTTACGAGAATTTCGAGACAGGAGAATCTCGCGAGAAATCCAGTTCTCGATTTCTCGGGTCTCGAAAATCTCACTTGTGTTCGAAAGGAAATCGTAAGCTCTAATGTCAACATGATTATTATTTAAGCTCAACTATTAGTGTACGTTTTCACAGACCTTCTTCGGGATGGAATTCACACTGTTTTCGTCTCTACAAAGTGCAGTTTTGACACAAAAATTTTGTTTTGCGAACTAAATTCTGATACAACTACAAGACAACTTAGGTGCAGTGCTACTGTCAAATGTTTCAATGATAATTCTAGCAACATGTTGCTAAGATGTTTTGTATTAAAATCCACCTTTTACCATTTTCGACAAAGGGATAAGCAATCAAGGCAAAAGATAATGGCTAGCTTACCCTTCGCGTTAATCAGCAATAACTCGTGCATAGAATTACGAAATATTTGTTATTTTAAAACATATAATTAAGAATACAATCACGCATAAGTATGCATTCACAATAATGGTGTTAAAGGGGCTTAGCGGGTATGTTTCCATTGTAACAAATATTTGCTAAAACTGCATGCACGTGGCTTAAAAGATGCAATTGCAACACTTTCCGTTTACACACACATATCAATTTTGCATACATCAATAAATGTGTGTGTGTATAAATAAATAAAGCATACTTTAACTGCACTAAATGTCATAGACAAAGCTCAACACTATGCACACATACACAGACACAGCACCCACAATTCATTACAACCAATATTACAGAATTTGTGAAGATGATTACCACGCACACTACCATAAAACACGCTTGCACGTACCCAACTAACATTTTCGTTTATATCATAGTCCTTTCTAGATTATCCAGCTTTTCAACTCAGTAAGTAGTCTCCACTTCGTGTCGAAGACGCATCAAAGAGCTAGCCGTCTTCACAAAAGAGGACAAACTTTTATGCTGCCCACTACTAAAGGGGAAAGCTAAACCTTTAGAAAAGGTAGGAAAGAAAAGCAAACGAAAGGAAAGGAAAAGAACGAAATGGAAACAGTTATCGGCTTGGTATCAAAAATTTATCGAAATATTCTATTATATTGCGTTATGTAATCTAATGCTATGTTGCCTTATGTCATGATTTGTACAGTTATGTTATGTTATAATATATTTTGTTTAACGTTTTGTTATTTTGTTCTATGTCATGTTATATAATATTGTATTTTACTATCGAATATCGATATTTCGTCAAAAGTAATGGGTATTTCGTCAAAAAATAATCGATACTTTATCAAAAACAATAGACTTGCTAGCAGAAAGCTATCGATATGTTATTGAAGTGTTACCGGCTGAGTGTTATCAGTGTAACATTGATTTGTGTATCGAAAAGTTGTAGATTTATTACCGAAAAGTTATCGATGTCTTATCGAGGTGTTGCAAATTTCCTATCGATTTGGTAGCCACAACTCATCGGGCTGTGAAACTGATACCGATAGAGCTTCACTATAAAATATATGAATCATCTGTAATCCAGCTATAACAGGCTGATAAGAAACCGACAAGAAGCCAATGTCTGGGCGATGACAAGCCGATAATAAACCCAACTGTGCGATAATAGTTCTTTATCGATAATAAGCCAATAATAAAACAACAACTTCCCAGTATAGGTTTTTACAGATAAGAAGCCGACGAAGCTCCTCATACTCGTAGTTGTAATTTTATTTTTAGTTTCTGGTAAAGTGGCCTCTGCTGTGGTTTAACTTCAACTATTGGTTAACTTGAAAGTTTTTTAGACGTCCACCGGTATTTTTACTCATGGAGCTTGACCATTGTACGTCCGATTCTATCCTATAGTGTTCTGGTTTTTGGAACTTAGAAAACAATCACCGTGAAATGGTCCGTGTAGGACGTTGAGTCAGTTATGATCTCGTTTATGTATTTCCTTGGCATGTCACGTAATAGCGTCGCCTGTCCGTATTCAGTTGAGCACTTGTATAAAGGTGCTGGTACACTGTTCACTGCAGCTGATATTCCTAGGTATGCTAGCCTTAGCACCTTCCCAATCGCGTGTTGATTGACCTTTTTGTCTAGCGTCTTCCATGATACAAAAACTCCATACTTTAGTATCGGTCGAATTGCTGTGTTTCACATACCATGGATGATATGCGACGACAGTCCTCAGTTTGTGTGAAAGCCCTTTTTCAGATGTAGCATGCTGCCAGAGTTTTATTTGATCTCACCCCAACGTTTCTTTTCCTGCTTAACGTAGAGTCGAGAATCATGCCAAGGTATTTGCCCTTTAGTCTCTGTCAGCGGAATATTTTTGTTTGTGCTTATGGGGTAATGACATACGAAATATTTCGTACGATGTGATTGCTGTTGGTGCGCACCATTGATGTAAGATAAGAATGAATGTTGCTGTTAGCTCTACTGATGTTGTTGTTTCGTTTTGTGCCAATGGTTTTCTATTATTGATGCTACTGCTGTTGTTGTTTTTACTATTTTTGTTGTTGTTATGTTACCACATTGATACGCTTTGATGTTTTGCTATTAGCCTACCGGCGTTGGCTTTTATCATTTTCCTATAAAAGGACATGCAGTTTCACAGATATCAAGCATAATTTCGGTGAACGTGGTAAGGCACAGAACGCGTAAAAAGTAACAAATCGGCAAAAGAAAGCAACTGGCCAAAGTGAGAATTTGTGTCAATTTAACGGCTGTACAATCTAAAAAAAAATATAAAAATAGAATTAAAAAACTAAGATAAGAGAATACGTTTTTTATAGCACAAACACCCACCAATACATACAAATTTATATGAGCTTGGTGTTTGTTGTACGGTTTACAAATTAGTGCTACAGTTATTTTTAAATATTTCAATATTTTTATTCTTTTCAGTCACAGACCAAAACGTAATAGTAATTCAAGGTTTTTTTTGTTAATATTTTTCCTTTTATTGCTCGCGGCCAAATTCGTAACACAACAAAGGATTCCTTATTAAAAAAAATGAAGTCATTTGGCTGTTTGGATTTTATCATTTGTTCTACTGTTGTTGTTATGGCCTTTGCTGGATTATCTGAGGCTGGTAAGTGTAAAAAACGTATGAGAAACTAAGAAGTGTTATGAAAAAAATTGCCAATATATACATACATATTTGAAAATGTGTGAAAGTTTAAAAGCATGCGGAATGAAAGTTTACAAATTAAAAAAATAAATTGAGCTTCTAAAAAAGCGATTTGAAATTTTTTTAAAAATAAAATACGACCCAGCACATATACTTAAGCACAAAAAAAAAAAAACAATATTAGCTACAAACGTTTGAAAATATGAAAAGTGCAAATAATTGGAAAATTATGATATAACTCTTTAGAGAATGTCATACAAAATCCGCCGGCTAGCCTCCTAATCCGTAAAATGGACATATGACCCACTCAGAATAAAAATTAATCAACCATTGATACAAATTCTTAAACTTAAAATAGGGTTATTCAAATGAGCTTGGTTATCAGCCCAAGATATTTTTTCGATGAAAAGCTCTTTGCACCTTGTAAACGGGTTGAATAGTCGGAAGGTTAGGTTAGGTTGAACTGGCCGGTCCATGAGGACCTCACATAGACTGAATGAGTCTTTAGTGTTACCAGAAGTTTGTTTTAACGACCAAACTGAAAAACCCTTTCAAAAACCAGGATCTATGTTATAAAATAACTCCCCTTTTCCACGAAAAGCTTGTCACTGAAAACTCATCTGCCTTGCAGCTGCCGTTTAAAATCGGCATAAAACTGGACCTACATGTTCCGGAAAATTGGCAGGAAAAATTAAAGCTGAGCACAATGCAATTCGGAAGAGAAGTTCGGCCTCAATCTCCTCGGAGGTCAATCACACCAAATATCATTTTTTTTTTCTTCACAGCGCTTGAAAATAAGAAAATGAAAAACGAATTATAACATAAACAGCAATTGGGCTACTTTCTTAGCCGGAGCATTGTCTTTCACACTGCATTTTAATTCACTAAACTATGTTGATGTCTACATGGAGCTCGTATAGCTCATCATGCGATATTCGCCGACGCCAACGCAGAGCTGTTTCACCTGATGTTGTCAGGGTTCATGCTTCTGCACCATAAAGCAGGATGGCTACGATAAACGAGTTGTAGTCCATGGTTTTCGATTGCCTAGAGAGAGCTTTACTTTTCCATTGCCTACCTAGTCCAAAGCAACATTAATTGGCAAGAGTGATTCTTTGTTCAATTTCAGATCTGGTTGCTGCCAAGGTGCAAATGCACTGACTCTTCACTCGATGACAGCATATACTCCGTTTTGTCCTTATTCGTCAACAAACCTGTCTTTTCGACTTCTTTTTCCATTTTGGAGTAACCAGAACTTAACTCAGGCCGATGTTAGTAATGATGTCAGCATACGCTAGTATTTGCACGCTGTTATAGAACATTGCCAGTGCGGTTGAGTTCTGAGGCCAGTATATTTCTTTTCAGCATCAAATTGAGGAAAGCGCACGAAGTTTGAAAATTTGCTTAGTTTCGATGTGCTGGAAGAAGTATTTCCCAATTCTGTGTTGATTTTGCATAGCCATATAAGTTTTGCAGGGAACCAAATTCAGCCATAACGGCATAGAGGCAGGTCCTTTTTGTGCTGTCAAAGGCGGCTTTAAAATCGAGGAAGAGGTCATGAATGTCAGTTCTCTTTCACGATTTTTTTTTTTTTTTTCAATATTTGGCGCATAGTAAAAATCTGGTCGATGGTAGACTTACCAGATCTGAAGCCGCACTGATAAGGTTAAAACAGCCGGCTAACGATGGGCTTCAATCTTTCGCAAAATACGCTTATCAGGACCTTTTAAGTGATATTAAGAAGGCGCGATAGTTGGCTCAGTTCGCAGGATACTACTTCTTGTGTACTGTTTAAAGAGCATTTATGTAGCTTTCAATCTTAGGGCATGTAATTTTCGACCATACTTTGGAAAGAAGCTGATGTATGCACCTCGCCGCCGTATTTGAATAGCTTCACGGGCAATGTTTCCTAATATGGTTATTGCTATTCTTTCTTCGTCATAATTGTGTGGAGGGCCATTAATTCCATCATCGTCGATTGCGGGATCGGACTCATAATTATTGTCTGATATATCGCTGTCTCGCTTTAGGATAACAAAGAAATGCTCCTGCACAATCTAAGTACCATCTGGACATCAGTTATAGGGTCGCCATTTCCGTTCTTGCAGGAGTTTGCAACGGACTATAAAGCTTTTGTCTGACGCCGTTGCTGTTAAACGGTTAATTAAATAAAATAATTAAAAAAAATATTTTGAAGTTAAACGGTTTTATTGAAAACAATACTTACATTAAGTAATAATAATACTAAAAGCTAGAAAATAATTAGGTAGGTCCTAAGCACTAGTCATCACACTCCTCATAAATCTAGCGCGTTGATCAAACAAACAAAAGCATTGGGCGCGTGAAATTTCTAAAAATGTGATTAAGGTTCAGTTGGTCTTACTTATGACTATCAATAGAAATTTGACACGTCCAACCCGATTTTTATACTCAGCTGAGCAGAGCTCAAAGATTATATTAACTTTGTTCGCATAACGGTAATCCGCAACGGCATAAACTAATCTAGATAGATATAGACTTCTACATATCAGAATGATCTGGGTGAAAAAAGAAATTAATTTAGCCATGTCCGTCCGTCCGTCCGTCTGTCCGTCCGTCCGTCCGACTGTAAACACGATAACTTTATTAAATTTTGAGGTATCTTGATGAAATTTGGCATGTAGGTTCCTGGGCGCTCATCTCAGATCGCTATTTAAAATGAACGAAATCGGACTACAACCGCGCCCACTTTTTCGATATCGAAAATTTCAAAAACCGAAAAAGTGCGATATTTCATTACCAAATACGGATAAAGCGATGAAACTTGGTAGGTGCGTTGACCTTATGACGCAAAATAGAAAATTAGAAAAAGTTTGGACAATGGGCATGGCATCGCCCACTTTTAAAAGAAGGTAATTTAAAAGTTTTGCAAGCTGTAATTTGGCAGCCGTTGAAGATATCATGATGAAATTTGGTAGGCACGTTACTCCTATTACTATAAGTGTGCTGAATAAAAATTAGCGAAATTGGATGACGAACACGCCCACTTTTAAAAAAAATTTTTAAGTCAAATTTTAACAAAAAATTTAATATATATACAGTATAAAAGTAAATTATGTCAACATTCGACTCCAGTAATGATATGGTGCAACAAAATACAAAGTTAAAGAAAATTTCAAAATGGGTGTAACTCCGCCCTTTTTCATTTAATTCGTATAGAATACTTTTATTGCCATAAGTCGAACAAAAATTTACCAATCCTTATGAAATTTGGATTCTATGACGAAAATTGTTTTCTGTGAAAATGGGCGAAATCGATTGAAGTCACGCCCAGTTTTATACACAGTCGACCGTCTGTCCTTCCGCTCGGCCGTTAACACGATAACTTGAGCAAAGATCGATATATCTTTACTAAACTCCGTTCACGTATTTATCTGAACTCACTTTGTATTGGTGTAAAAAATAGCCGAAATCCGACTATGACCACGCCCACTTTTTCGATATCGAAAGTTACGAAAAATGTGAAAAATGCCATAATTCTGTACCAAATATGAAAAAAGAGATGAAACATGGTAAGTGAATTGGTTTATTGACGCAAAATATAACTTTAGAAAGAACTTTGTAAAATGGGTGTGACACCTACCATATTAAGAAGAAGAAAATGAAAAAGTTCTACATGAAGAAATCAAAAGCTCTTGGAATCTTGGCAGGGAAACTGTTCGTGGTATGTCATATATAAATAAATCAGCGGTACCCGACAGAAGATGTTCTGGGTCACCCTGGTCCACATTTTGGTCGATATCTCGAAAACGCCTTCACATATACAACTAACGGCTACTCCCTTTTAAAGCCCTCATTAATACTTTTAATTTGATACCCATATCGTACAAACGCATTCTAGAGTCACCCCTGGTCCACCCTTATTGCGATATCTCGAAAAGGCGTCCACCTATAGAACTAAGGCTCACTACGTTTTAAACAATCATTAACACCTTTCATTTGATACACATATCATACAAACATATTCCAGGATTACCCTCGGTTCATTTTGCTAAATGGTGATTTTCCCTTATTTTGGCTCCAAAGCTCTCAGCTGAGTATGTAATGTTCGGTTACACCCGAACTTAGCCTTCCTTACTTGTTAATTGTCTGATCAATGCCCTAGATTGATGGGGAGTGTGACGACTAGTGCCTAGGACTTACCTAATTATTTTCTAGCTATTACTTCATGTAAGTATTGTTTTCAGTAAAATCGTTTAACTTAAAAATTTCTGTTTTTTATTATTTTATATTCAAGTTTTTAGTATTATTATTACTTAATGTAAGTATTGTTTTCAATAAAACCGTTTAACTTAAAATTTTTTTATTATTATTTTATTTTCAAGTTTTTAGTTTTTATTTAATTGCCTCTTATTTCTCATTGTATTTAGTTCATTTAGTGACTCATTGTTACAAGTACTCTTTCCTGACAATTTGTTACAATCTATGTCACATAATCCTTCCAAACACTTTAATCTGCTCGGCGCCAAGTATGCTTATCCCTCCTCGAACTCCAAAATATTTTGATGTCACTTCTACCGGAGTGTATGGAATATTTGTTCCAAATGGGAGCCAAATCGGACCACCAATACGAGTATTTTTAATACCTCGATCCTTGCCACAACTAGCGGGATTTTGTTTCCATGAAGAGATTTCTATTTCTGTATGTATTATGTGTTCGAAATATGAGCCTAATCGGACGACAAATACGATTTTTTTGAATATCTCGATCCTTGCGCCACTTGGCGGCGATTTTTTTCATGTGTCGCTTTCTATTCATGAATGTATTATGCGTTCCAAATATGAACCAAATCGGACCATAAATACGTTTTTTTGAAATATTTCGATAAATGCGCCACCTATCGGAGTTTTTTTCTTATTACTGCATTGTCATCGGGTTCTGAATATTCCAAGTTTATAAGCTTGTAGCTTATCGGGAAGTTACTTAAATTTTAATTACAAATTCCGTTCACAACGGACGCGCGGCCGGCCGGCCTGTCAAGTCAAGCTAAATAAAACAGTTTTATATAATCTTGAAAATAACTTGAACCGACTTTATGTGCAAGATCTCTGTATAGGATTATTCAATTTGGCATAGGATAGCAGTTCCACAATAATAAATGCGTAGTATTATTACTGAATACTCTAAAGTTAAACCGATTCCCGATACCAGATTCAATAATTTATTAAAAAAAGCAACTTCTTCCAGTTCATATTCATTAAGCCACGTGATTCAAGTTTTGTGCATTCGAAAAAAAAAAAGTCTCAAAGTGATAAAAAGGATCAAAAATGCAATATTGTAACCCTATTTACAAGTAACAGATAATTAAATAATTAAAGCAAAGCTCAACCATTAACTGCTGATATTATCAAACACTTACATACACATATATTTTTCGTTTTATATATTCTCTGGTTTAGCAAGTTTCTATAATGACATACAAAACGTTGTTGTCGACACTCACGCTCCTCCACAATGTTGAATCGTATGCAAATTTAATGTCGAAACATTTTAAACCTAAATTCAAACAAATTACGAGCACGTACATGGTGTTGTAGAATAACACTAACAACAATAATAACCATAATAACAGCGTGAGGGTAATGGCATTCTCAGCTGATAATGTAAACAGGACAAATACTGAGGTGAAAATGGACACACCTTATGCTATTTGTAGTTAAGAAACGGCAGGGCAAAGCAAAAGGAAAAAAGAGAAAAACTAAAAGTGTAGATATCAACTATTACTTCCTTTATATTGGGTCGGTTGAATGTTTGCCCGCTTTTCATACAAATCTTGCAATCGATTTTTAAGTAACTTCTCATTGAGCTACAAACGTGAAACTTTAGACATAGGTTAGAATACCGTGACAATGCAACAAAAGGGGAAAAATCCCTTAGGTGGTGCACTGATCGAAATAATTAGATGAGAATTTGAAAATTTTCAAACCAGCTTTCAAGTAACTTCTCGATGAGCTAGAGACTTGAAATTTCAAACTTAATTCAGAGGTCGATGACAGCCGATGGCACGGTACAAAAAGATTCGCTAGGGAGGAGGAGGGAATTTTGGGATTGATTTTTATGTAAGTTGTCATTGAGCTACAACTGTAAAACTTCACAGATAGGATAAGACGCCGAGAAAATTAAAGAAATGGGGAAAAAAATTCCGTTAGGTGGCGCACGGATCGAAATATTTAGATAAGAATTTGGAAATTTGGTGTTTTGAGATGGATTTTAAAGTAACTTCTCATTGAGCTACAAACATAAAACCTCAGAGACAGGTTAAGACACCGTGACAAAGGAACAAAAGGAGAAAAACTCCGTTAGTTGGCGCACGGATCTAAAAATTAGATAATAAATTGGAAATTTGAAACCGGGTTTTAAGTAACTTGTCGATGAGCTAGAGGTTACAAATTTAGAGCTTAATTCAGAGGTCGATGACAGCCGATGACACAATACAAAAATTTTCGCTAGGGGGCTCACGGATTGAGATATCTAGAAAAATCAAACGGAACGCAGGGAATTTTGGGATTGATTTTTATGTAAGTTCTCATTGAGCTACAAGCGTAAAACTTAAAAGATAGGTTAAGACACTGAGAAAATGTGAGAAAAAGAGAAAATAAAAATTAAATAATAAAAATTTTAAGCACTTCCTTTATATAAATTGCAAAAATCAGCGAAAAATGTCTCCTTATATAAAGACACATTCTTGCTAAATTTTGATTTTTAAGTTTTGACATAGAAATTGCAAAAATATTTATGAGAAGTAAAAATATAAAGGTGGAGCGCAATTGATTGACTAATAATATCTCCTTCCCTACCAACTTTTCAATGGAGGAGACATTTTTCGCAGATTTTTGTCCATTTATATAAAAGAAGTGCTTAAAATTTTTTTATTTAATTTTTATTTATTTGTTTGTTGCTTTTGTTGTCAGGAAATTGAATGTTGCTCATACGCAGTGGTTGACCGTTAGTTAGGTTGCGCTGTTCGTGTTATGATTTCAATTCAGTAGCCTGTCGTGCGATTGATCTTCATTAAGATTTTTATTGGAAAACGAATAATTTATTCTAGACGCACGTCATCTTGTGGTACATCCCAGTCTGGATATTTTTAAGTATACAACTGTCGGATGTTGGTTAAGAAGAGCGCTTCATTTGAATGATGATGTTAGTGATAATTTCATAATTTCCTGTTAATGGATGGATGCTTTAATTGACTTTTTGAAAGATTTAAATATTCACACAACTGCGGGAATTCGAGGTGCCTTCCTAAAGTTTATGAATCATATGCATAAAACCAGTGAAAGCGTATTAAAATAGTAATTACTCTTGTTTTTACGCCATTTGGATTGGAGTCGACAATTAATGAATTTGTTATTCCGATTAAGCTTTTGATTTGAAATTTATGCAATGTTCAATTTTGTAGGCTCGAAGGAGAACAAGTGGTACGAAAGACCTTTAACACACAGTCCACCTCCTAATTAATGTTTTTTTCTTTTCTAATTTTTAGTGCCTATTTATAATATTACTGGCATACCCGTAAATGTTCTCCTGTACACACGTCTTTAATCTAAACATTTTAAACCGGTTCATTTATGTTGCTTGTTTGCCTTTCAACAATATTCCATCGGGAAGTACCACAGTTATTTCCGATCCTATGGCTGGAAAAGACTCTTATTACGAGCCAAAAGACTTCATACCGATCAGTTTTTCTTCATTCGTACCCATGGCTCTGGAGAGGATAATTAACAACTTCCTCACTACCACTATTAAAAGCAACCTCATATCTGCCTATCAATATATATGTACATCACAGGTAACTCTACGGAAACAGATCTTCAAACTCTCGTTTCCGTTGACGAAACATCCTTCGCCAAAAATGTGTATTTTCTTTTGGCTGCCTAGACATTGCAGGAGATATAAACTATATAAGCCCAGACGCCGTTAGCAACGCCCTCACGAATATGACTGATTGATTAACCCAAGGGAAGGGAAATAATATCATAGTTGGGGAAATCTCTATGTCACAAGTGGCAAACCTTAGGGTGGTGTTCTTTATTAGGACATACATATTGAGGTGCCGAAAGATTGTAGTGGATGATGGTCTAGCTTTTGCTTAGAGAGGCACATTCCCTTAAAATTTGTGTGACCTTGCGTAGGCAGCATTCCAAGAGTTTCCCTTTGGGCTTCTCGATGCATACTCAGCGACATTTCTAGTGAAGTCGAGTTTTTCCTAGACGGCACAAAACTCCACCTATAAACGTATAACGTCATACAGCGTTAAAAGAAATCAAAATGTGGACTAAACTTCAATATATGCATATGTATTTATACCGTGATTACTCGATCCATATTCCTGTATGGGGTTACCGTATGGTGACCCGCCCTGAACAAGGCGTCAAACATAAATTTGCTGGGAAAAGTGCACAAACCTTGTATGATCAGCATATGTGGTGCTCTAATAACATATTAGAGTAAAGCTGTTCAGGTGCTCCTGGATACCGCACCCTTGCATCTGGCAGAATATCCAGCATCGGCAACGTCAGCCCTGCATTTAAAGGAGACATCTAGTGGGAGGAGCAAAAACGTACGACAATTCCCCAGCGGGTTAAGGGCTTAGAATATACCCGTGGTAGGTATGCCTGTCGTAAGAGGCGACTAAAGTACCAAATGGATTCAAGGGGTTATGTAGCGCAACCTTTTCAGGTTGCCAGCGCTATATATAGATTCTCCAAACCCAATTGTCAACCTCACCTATCCGTGGCGAATCCTGTTACATTAACAACCGAGGCTCTGGCGACCCCGAACTCCTCATGGATCTAGGGGGTGGGAGAGTGTTATGGCCTAGAAGGTCACATGTGGTCAATTACAAATCGTCCCCGAGATGGTCAGGCTTGGTACCGGAACATACCGGATCTGCATCCGGCGAAGGGCCATCAACATCGACAACACTCCCCAAGACCTTCGGGGAGTGTCTTTATCGCTACAACAAAAACACCAACAACAATTTTGCATACTAACAAATTATAATTTTCTTCGTCGAAGCATAGAACGCGATGTGACCATACAATTTGCGGACAGCAACTTGATTATAAAAGTTTCCAGCGGGGATGATTGGGTGAAGTCAGAGCGGTGCTCCACGGCTGGAGTTAGCATTTCCATATACACCGACGGGTTGAAGGGAAGGCCTGTTCCGCAGACCGAGATCTCCAAATCTCTTTCAGACCACCTTATAATTGTAGCGTCTTCTAGGCAGAAGTATCAGCCATCATAGAAATTCTGGTTCGGATTATAGAACTCGATATCGGCAAGGAAATCTTTAGTTTTAGCGACAGCCGAGCGGATATCAAGTCCATCGGCTCTTACTCCTTCAAATGTGACCTAACACAACGTTGATCTTTTCAAAATATGGCCGTCCAGAACTATGTAAAGCTCACATGGGTCACGTGGTAAAACAATAATGAGGGAAACAGTATTGCAGACGAATTTGATAGGCAGGGCAAGATACACTTACTACTACTGACAAATAACCCTTAGTTTTTTACCCTTTGCACGTGCAAGCTAATGCTACAATACATCTACCGTCAAGCCATGGATAGATAGCTACAAGCCCCAGGACGTGGGAGATCTAATCAAACCCGTCCAAAACTGGGATCTTAAGAGATCACGTCGTGTGACATGATATTTTGACACTTGTAGGTGTACCATCTGGGCATTGCGTTATTAGTAGGTATGGAGGAAGGCTATGAGTGCCCTGTAGTCTATGATTTAAAGATGATGAAGGGGATGAAATGATGGATAACATCCTATGCAACTACGCCACGTCACAATGTGCAAGGCAGTGTTGCTTGGGAGATACAGGACTTGGTTTCATTTATCAGGTGCTCGAAATGCTTCGAAGAGGAGGCATATGTGTGCCTTTTTTTGGAATAACAGTCAATGCCTTTGTTAGTCAATCCTACCGCGTTAAATACGTTCGTTGGCCCAGTGGCTTATCTGAATTTAAAAAAAGTATCTGGTTTTCAAAAAGTACCCGGCCCTAAAAATGGTAACGGTTAGAGAAAAGTACCAGAACTCGTTTTTGAAATTGTGCTGACTGTTATATGAATACAATCACATTTTTTACACATGGAATTTTCACTTTCGATGTTTCGAAGTAGGAGTTCTCAATACGCAATTACATTAGGGTGGTCCTTGTAAGTCAAATTTTCTATACTCCTAAACCGTGCCGAATCGGGACTAAAATGCATATGAAACTTTCTTGACCTTGGTTTTGGGGGGTGAGGCTGGAAAAACTTTAAAACTTGGCTTATAAAGGCCCTCCTAATGTTGACAGATATGCAAAGAAGTAATATGTGATAGTATCCCTAATAGAGATATTTCCAATAGAATATTTGTGGAGCATTCAAAAATAAATTAAATATCCGAAACAAGAGACCTTTAAATGCTCAATACAACCGCCGTAAATCTGCTAATGTAAGCACTTTCCTTCTACTCATTTATCTTCGCTTCTCTTTTGTTGCTATAAAAACATATTCCAACTTCTTATAGCAACATGTTTGATAATTCCCAATACTCCACTTAGAAATAACAATAAAAATCAAATACAATTTTTTATAAGATATGTTAATAGCGACTATATTCAGTTGTGTGCGTGGTTGGTTGTATGTATGTATGTTAACATAACTAAGCATAACAGAATCAAAGTTTAAGACATTATTTTCCTTTGTTTATTTAATTGGCTTTGTACACACACGCTTTACTACATTTCCTATATTTATCATGTTATTTACGAATGTTTTTTTTTTTACATTTATTCACTTATCATTTAATTTAAATAACAAAACTGCTAACTTTAGAAATTGTTTTTTTATTCCGAATCCCATTTATATCACAGCGTTGGAACAAAAAAATAGGCGTACAGCCGGTGGACCATCAGGACTCATAGCCTTCCCGCGCGTAGGACGCAGTGATCCAAATTTAGTCAATAATTTGCATGAGAGCGACATTTCAGCGCTAAGTGAAAGTCTGTACCCTGCCTCCTTGGAAGATTATGAAGGTAGATATTAGTTATGTACAAATATTATATGTGACCTGGAATCATGAAACGACCCCATTGTGCGAAAATACCGTTCTTCACTTATGGATTGATTCTTATAGTAAATTTAACGCCCTTTCCAATGGAACAAACCGCAGTTTTCTATCTTTCTTAGTTTGTTCACAAATAGCATTTAAATCCAAATCGGAACAAAATACGATTTTTTGAAATACTTCGATCCATTCTATCCATCCTATCGGAGTTTTTTTTCGTATTATTGCATTATCATCTGGTTCTGAATTATATCCAAGTTTCAAACTTGTAGTTTATCGGGAAGTTAATTAAATTTTAATTACAAAATTCGTTCCAAACGGCCAGCCGCTAAACAGAGTCAAGCTAAACAAAAACTTTAAACGAACACTTGTTTTCGCACAATAGAGTCGTTTCATGATTCCAGGGGGTCGATTCCGGTTGAGCGTTATAGTGAAGTGAAAAAAATTTACCACTTTGGTTATCACTTAATGTTTTCATTTTTTCACTTCACTGAGTTCGAAAATGCGATTCTTATAACTGCTGTGAAAACTGTTAGCTGAATAAGATTTGAATTTAAGACGTGTGAAGTTTTCTTTGCTGAATGATAAATTATGACAGATTTCTTTTGTTATACTCAGTTGAGCAGAGCTCACAGACTATATTAACTTTGATTGGATAACGGTTGGTTGTACAGGTATAAAGTAATCGAGATAGATATAGACTTCCATATATCAAAATAAGCAGTATCGAAAAAGAATTTGATTGAGCCATGTCCGTCCGTCCGTCCGTCCGTCTGTCCGTTAACACGATAACTTGAGTAAATTTTGAGGTATTTTGATGAAATTTGGTACGTAGGTTTCTGGTCACTCATCTCAGATCGCTATTTAAAATGAACGAAATCGGACTACAACCCCGCCCACTTTTTCGATATCGAAAATTTCGAAAAACCGAAAAAGTGCGATAATTCATTGCCAAAGATGGATAAAGCGATGAAACTTGGTAGGTGGGTTCACCTTTTGACGGAAAATAGAAAACTAGTAAAATTTTGGACAATGGGCGTGTCACCGCCCACTTTTAAAAGAAGGTAATTTAAAAGTTTTGCAAGCTGTAATTTGGCAGTCGTTGAAGATGTCATGATGAAATTTGGTAGAAACGATACTCACATTTCTATATGTAAGCCAAATAAAAATTAGCAAAATGGAATGACGAACACGCCCACTTTTTAAAAAAAAATTGTTTAAGTCAAATTTTAAGAAAAAATTCAATATCCTTACAGTATTTAAGTAAATTATGTCAACATTCGACTCCAGTATTGATATGGTGCAATAAAACACAAAAATAAAGGAAACTTTCAAAATGGGCGTGGCTCCGCCCTTTTTCATTTAATTTGTCTAGAATGCCATAAGTCGAACTTACCAATCCTTGCGAAACTTTGTAAGGGCATAGGTTCTATGACGATAACCTTTTTCTGTGAAAATGGGCGACATCGGTTGAAGCCACGCCCAGTTTTTATACACAGTCGACCGTCTGTCCTTCCGTTCGGCCGTTAACACGATAACTTGAGCAAAAATCGACATATCTTTAATGAACTTAGTTCACGTGCTTACTTGAACTCACTTTATCTTGGTATGAAAAATGAACAAAATCCGACTATGACCACGCCCACTTTTTCGATATCGAAAATTACGAAAAATGAAAAAAATGCCATAATTCTATACCAAATACGAAAAAGTGATGAAACATGGTAAGGTAATTGGATTGTTTTATTGACGCGAAATATAACTTTAGAAAAAACTTTATAAAATGGTTGTGACACCTACTTTATTAAGTAGAAGAAAATGAAATATTTTTGCAGGGCGAAATCAAAAGCCCTTGGAATCTTGGCAGGAATACTGTTCGTCGTATTGCATATATAAATAAATTAGCGGTACCCGACACATTTGGGTCGATATCTCGAAAAGGCTTTTAAATATACAACTAAGGGTCACACCCTTTTAAAACCCTCATTAAACCTTTAGTTTGATACCCATATCGTACAAACGCATTCTAGAGTAACCCTTGGTCCACATTTATGGCGATATCTCGAAATGGCGTCCACCTATAGAACTATGACCCACTCCCTTTTAAAATACTTTTTAATACCTTCCATTTGATATCCATGTCATACAAACACATTCCATGGTTACCCTAGGTTAATTTTCCTACATGGTGATTTTCCCTTACTTTGTCTCCAAAGCTCTCAGCTGAGTATGTAATGTTCGGTTTCACCCAAACTTAGCCTTCCTAACTTGTTTTTGTTTTCTTTTTGTTTGATGTTGTTTGTTTGACAATTTTTTTAGATTCAAACTTTAACACAAAATTTTTATCGGCGTTAACTTTGTTTTCACTTCACTTCAATTCGAAGTTTTAATGCAAAACGAGAATCAATAATCGTGGTGGATTGGTGTTAATACTTTTCACTTTACGATAACGCACAACCGGAATCGACCCACAGGTCACATATACATTATAAATATATATGTATATATTTAAAAAACATGTAATTAGTCCATTATATTACACAACTTTCTTCGCTATTTTAAAGCTTTTGTAGCCATAGGACCGTTACGTTGTGCAACAAGTTGAGTGTAATTTTTACTAAATTAGTGAACCAAGGCTTAAACATTCACTGCCGCTGAATTGAGAAGGTTTCCTTTTCTAATCAGCAGGCTATTTCTTAACTGTCCGTTTTCAGGGGAATCTTGTATATTGAGCAAATTTTCAAGCAAACTTCTCCTTCCTAGTCTTAGCCCTCTGCGCTTTTGTTCACATTTCAAGAGCTTTCGATAACACGACACATCAAGCTGTCGAGCAAGCTATGATTGGAAAAGATTTAAGCCTATAGATTACGCACTGAATGCTATAAATCCTTAAGAGAAGAAAAATCCATTTGGAGTTGGAAGGGACTACTTAGTTATTTGTAACCACTAAGTGGTGCTCTCGAGGGAGTGTACTCTCTCCTCTCTTCTAGAACTAGTCGAAAGAAATTAGCCTCATTTAGTTACTGAAAAGCAATGAATTTGATACAAAACGGGAAGCCAATAATCTGACTTTGTAAGTAGAATACAATATCCAATCGCTTGCAAAAAGCCCTTCGTATATTAGGAAGGACACTCTAACAGAACCTTTTACCCGGAGAATAAAACTATCCATGCCAGAACTATGCATGAGTGCCACCAAAGTTCGATTGTAAATGAATCGAAATTCGATGACAGAAAGACGGACGCTGAATTTAAAAAAATCCATATCAATAGGTTTCGATAGGATGGGTTCACGTGAAGGTAATGGGCACGCAGAGTACCTAGCTAAGCAGAATGCTATAGCAGCATTGCCCTATGATGTGCAGACCCCTAGTCCAGAGTCTTTCAGTGAACGCGCAACGCCACACACCTTGGAAACCAAAGAGTTCAGAAAACACTAGATTGGCTGCCCAGGGCAAAGAGAGGTAAAATTGTTTATATTCCCAGCGACAAGAGCATAATTTCCTCATTATTGAATCGATTCAAACGCACTGGTCTAGGTGGCTCCCGACACCTATATTTGGCAAAAATTTAATAGCACTGATTTGAGATAGGCCCGGATACCCCAAACTATTATCGCTTGGGCAAGTTCACTAGCGTGACTTGCTATTGACGACAGCAGCCCTGACAGACCAGACTGCTTCCGTTTGAAAATAATTCAAGGGTCCTTTATTACCAACAACGAGTGCAAAGACAAACACTTTTCTCCCAAGCCACATTTATGTATATCTTGTGAACCACTTCGAGTACCGTAGTCTCGGTGGATTTTGGTTTTTGTTGCAACATTTCGCCCCGTTGGTTTCAAGAAATAATAATAAGAATTTTTTACAGGTTGTGCCAGGGAACGAATAGTTTCAAGGATGTAGACCACGGTTTAACAAGTTTTAAAACGTTGGTTTCGTATGGCACGTGAAAAGGCACTTCATATCTTATACTCACCATATGTGGGGTTACTCTTCTGGATATTTCAAGCATTGTGAATCAAACTAAGTGTGATATCTTATCTGTCAACTGACTGACAGCATGTTCAATATGGCTACTTTCTTAGCGTTTTGACAGGGTGTTTTATATGGCGGCGCATAGGGCCGGATATCTTCAGCGGGTGATAGAAAGAGATACAGAATGAGACAACGATAGTCAATTACAAATCAGGTGATCCAATCACTTTGGAATTTTGACGTCTATGCAGAAGATATCACACTTAGTTCGATTCACAATGATTTCAAGACTCAACTGAACTTTTTAATGTTGTATCAAAATCGCATTTGAACAAGAGTAAAGGCTCCATTACTGATACTTAGCATAGACTTGACTTGACTTGGCGTAAACTTGGCAACTTAGCCACGATTATACTCCACTTGGCGCATAAAATCTGGCATCATAATCAGCGTTGAAATTTATTTTTAAATAAATGTCAATTTGTATGACAAAATGTCAAAATGAAATGGAAACAAACAAATGACATCTCAAAATGTAAACGTCACTTAGAACTTACATAGAAAATCAAAATTCAACAGACTTCTAAGTCAAGTTAAGTTTTGAGTAATCAGAAACATGCAATGTTAATTTAACAGAACTGTAAGTGACAGTTCGCAAGCCAAGCCAAGCCTATGCTAAGTATTAGTAATGGGGGCTTAAGCCGCCACATACGCGGTAGTGTTGGGCAAAGTGGTGATTTTACAATCGCTCTGAATTGCGTTTCTGTAACTTACAAATCGCAGTGATTCATACCGCTAAATTGAATCACTGGTTATCACTGTCATCATTTAAATTTATTTAAATAGAAAGTAAACTATATTTGCCACAATTATCTTCTATTCCGTTTCAATAATAAACTCCAATATTTTACTTAGAAATTTAGTCTATCACAAAAATAATAGATTAAACAGTTGGTCAACTTAAATCTGCGTCCATTTTACTTCTTAAAAGCAAAAGAGTAACGCGCTTATTTCAAAAATCGGATCTCAAATTCCCTTTACTGTGAATAAGAGCGATTTTTTACCGATAGCGATTTTTCTGCTCGACAATAATAAGAGAATATTGGAAACACTCATTCCCCCAAAAATAACAGCTGTTAGTTTCCTTTTTGCGCCAACTTCTTCGGTCCACTACTTAGTCACACTACACAAATCACAGGCTCATTTTATGGTTGGTTCTGGGAATGCTATGATTTGTAAACATGATTGTAAATGAGTCGCAGATGGCCTCACAGCCATTCAGTAATGACAATTTTTTCGAAGTTGTCGCTGCATTTTACTGAGATCTGTCAGTCGCTGTGACAAATCACAGTAACATATATATTTACTTGATATGATACTTCGCGATTGACAAAATTCAATAGACGCATAACAATAATTAATCGATTAAGTGGTCCTTAGGAACTATTGCAGGATCGCACTTGTTCCTAGTAGCGCAAAACTATTACATTAAAAGGCAGTAACAGTTTTTATTCACTCCCCTCTCAGTGCTTTCAACTGGCACTATTAACATGTTTGATGTCTTACGGAATGACACTTGCCCACTTTGCAGACCTTTTAATCGTAAGTAGCTCGAAAATAGTCGCAATTTTTAAGCTCAGACTTCACCGCTGCGGGTACAAATGTGGCTGCTAGCTGTGCCGTGCTTCATTACCAGTTCGGATGGAATCATTAAACCTGCAGTGCGCAACGAAGCTTTGCCGGACTATCTCCCATTTTCTCTGCATGGCTCATGATATGATCAAGCTCTTAAAATAAATAACGGAACAGTTTAATTAATAAATTCAAAGGAGAGGAAGCTGACTTGACTAGCCATATTGGCAATTCACAAAATCGACATAAATTATTTAGCCTTTTAGCCAATTGTTTACATTATTTTTGCCAGGCATGCTTAACGAACGAAACGATATCATTTCGTTACGATAATCAACGCTAATAAACGAAACGAAGTCACTTCGTTTCGTTTATTAACGTTAAGAACGTCAAATTAACGTTAATTTTACGATCTTAACGTTAATAAACGAAACGAAGTGACTTCGTTCCGTTTATTAGCGTTGATTATCGTAACGAAATGATATCGTTTCGTTCGTTAAGCATGCCTGATTTTTGCTTACATAAAAACGATTTTTAATTTACTTAAATGACATTACTTAAATGACAATTTTACTTCATTCTCCTACCAACAGAATATCCAAGAAGCGAAACGAAGCGCGCAAATTTAATTGCCTTCCCGCGTGTGGGACGACCCGATGGCGAGTTACGTAAATGGGCGCGTATTATGGCGTTACAGCAAGCTTTGAATAAAGGCACCGGCCCAAGCGCTACTTCAGGTCTATGGTTTGGTCCACGTTTGGGCAAACGAAGCGTCGACGCACAAGAACAGCAGCAACATGAATCAGGGAACCATGGCCATAAAGAACTGAACTAAGCCAAAAATACCAAAACAACTTCCCAACAACATTGACGAAACGCGCAAAAATTTTAGGTCCACGAATATGAAATCAATTAAAATGTAAATATAATTGGTACATAAATATTAGTTTGTGAAAAAAATATGGTATGCAAAAATAAATGCAAAAAATTTATAAAAATATAAAATTTGAAAAAAAAAAAAATGTATTATTACCTGAAAATTATTATTAAGGAAGACAGAAGAAGTGGTGGATGAAAAAGTTAGAAAATTTATTTAGAAATATTTCAAGAGATCAATTTTTGAATTTGTTGGTATTATAAATTTAACTTCTGAATTTTCATGTATGCATTGAAACAATCGCACATATGTTTTTGGTGTTGAGATTATTTAGCAAAAATATGTATGTAGATAAATCCTAAATAATTTATGTATACATACACGCATTATAAATGCACAAACCGCATTTGTGTTGCTTTTATTTTTGTGATCTTCTTTCATTCATTCTTCAAATGGGCTGGTGGGGGCTTTCATTGTATAGCAAACCTCTCGATTTTCGCACAGAGCACACACCCACACATATACACACAAAACTGCCTTACAATGAAAGTCCTATAGATATTATTAACAAATTAAAACGAAACAACAACATTCACTGAAACAATATGCCACACTTTTGCATAAAAAAAAAACAACAACAACAAAAACTTGAAACTAACTACGCTTTGAAGTTTCTTAATGCGTAAACAAGATTTCAAAAAACAAAAAAAAAAAAAAAACGCGAATATAATGTATACTATATGTTTTTATTTACAATATATGTATTTAAATGCCTAATAAGAATTATACAATAATAGCACAACTAAAATTTCTTATACATAAGTACAGAAAAAGTGCCGATGAAAATCGTGAAGCTAACGAAAACTTTAACGAAAAAAATATTTTTAAATTATTGCACAAAATATTTATGTATTTACGAAATTTTTAAAAATCGTCACACTTATTTAAATTAAATTCGTATTTATTGTATTTTATTGCGATTAATAAAACATCCGGCACAAGAGTGCAAAAGAACGTTGTGACATTTCTTTTTAAACAGCTAATGGTCTTGTCCTTGTGGCTTTTGTCATAGCGACTACAAGATATACAGTAGAAGCAGCGACAGCTATAAAGAAATCGCCCGTACTGGGCGAATCTGGCATACCAAATCACAGCTCTCGTTCCTTTTAATTGCAATAATAACTGTGTTTTCTTTTTTACAACTAGGTATATACATATACCCTTAAACTTGGTTTGTTTAAAGCTGGCAGGGCGTAACTAGTGACAAAATCAAAACAAAATAATAGTTACGCCCTGAAGACAGTTACCGAAGAATAACCGAAATATATTGGTAGTAAAACTTAATCATATTTTGTTTTACTCAATTTGACCTGAAGTCAGCTTTAACAAAATAAGTAAAATTATCTAAGAGGTCGCCAAAATCACAATTATACGCTTAAACTTTTTTATGGACTGCTGAGCGTTAAACTTCATCTACACTTCTGAAATTGCTACGCAGAAAATTAGTACTCCTAAATTTCAATACGCATTATACTCGGATGTAACTGTAATATGTGTCTGTGTTTCACCTCTACACTAATTCTATGTATCACCTCTAAAAGTGGTGTGTGTCCACTATTCACCCCAACCGATTCAGCTATATATCGTTAGCTTAGTGTGAAAATGCGCTAAGTAACTTTTCTTGAAAAAATTTTTTTAATGCAGTTTTAAAACTGAATTCAAAATACATCGATCACAAAAAAAAATATTTTAATTTTTCATTTTTACGTGCTCAATGATGTGTAAATGTGCTTAGCTGTTAAAAAAAATGGGCTAAGTCAACCTGTCAATAATATCAATCTGAATTACTAGTCATTTCTTTGTGCGCGCATTTTATTTAATCCATTCAGTCTAAAAGTACATGCTTTGTTGGTGTTGTATTACCGATAAAGACACTCCCCGAAGGCTGTGGTGAGTGTTACAGATGTTGACGGTCCTTTGCCGGATATAGGTCCAGTACGTTCCGATAAGAAAGTACTAGCCCGACCATCTCGGGAACGATTTATATGACAACATCAAACCTTCTAGGCCATCCCGCCATCCCCACCCCCTAGTCCCATGAGGAACCTGGGGTCGCCAGAGCCTCCGCTGTCAATGAAACAGGATTCGCCATAGTTAGGTGAGGTTGGCAATTGGGGTGGAGAAGCTATATATTGCGCTCTCAAGGGGTTGCGAATTTGGATTCACCCAATTGAGACATGCTTTTCGTGTTTGATAAATGTTTTGCGCTGACCATAATCTACTTCAATTCTTACATGTCGATAACTACATGCTTTCTTGCAGACTAGTTAAAAATAGAAAACAATTCAAGCTTAAACTTATATAAGCTGTTATTAAAATTAATAACACTACTGAAACGATATGCTAGATGTATAGTCCTAGTTATAGGTTCATAAATAATCTATTATGCCGTAGATCACGTAGTGGAATATATGGAATGAGCAAATTAGATAAATCAGAGCAATTCGTGCTAAAGTTTGTTACATTATAGACAAGCATGAGTGAGATAAAAGTACTTCTGTCATGCAAAGCCTGAAGACCAAGCAATTTGTGCCTGCTGGTATATGATGGGAGGCCGTCTGGTCAGCGAAGCATACGTAAAGCAATTTTTGTAAACAATTTTTGAACTTTCTCAATTTTATAGGAGTTAGATTAATGGAAAGGATTCCTTATTATTGAGCAATATTCAGGACCACTTCTGACGAAGGATATATAAAGTGCCTTCAACATCATAGGGTCCTTAAAGTCACTGGTGTTACGTCTACTGAACCCAACCATTGCAACAAATTTTGAGCAATGAAGTCAATGTGACTAGAAAAAGAGAGTTTAGAGTAAAAAATTACACCCAAGTCTTTACTCTCTTGACAACGATTAAGAAAGTCCAGATCAGAACCGTTAGAAATATTTTGACAAATAAGTAGTAGTTTTTGTGAAATATATAGTTTTAGTGTTATATTTCAATCATTAAAGGGGAGGAGTGATGGGGAAACATATTGAGTAAAAAGTGTTAAGTCAGGAGAAAAAATTTGTTTTGAGTGCGGAAATTGTGTTAAGTCATAAAATAGCAGCTGGGTTAGCATACATGATTTTTATACTCAGCGTGTTTTGCCGACAGAGCATATTAACTTTGATTGGATAACGGTTGGTTGTACAGGTATAAAGGAATCGAGATAGATATAGAATTCCATATATCAAAATCATCAGTATCGAAAAAAAATTTGATTGAGCCATATATATAACATTTTGGAAAACACAAAAAACCTGATTATTTAGTAAATAATACACCAGAATGCTGAAATTTGACACGTGGACTGATATCGAAACTCTTGATAAAAATTTGAAAAAAAAATGTTAAAATGGGCGTAGCACCGCCCACTTGTGATAAAATCAATTTTACAAATATTATTAATCATAAATCAAAAATCGTTAAACCTACCGTAACAAAATTCGGCAGAGGTTGCTTTTACTATAAGGAATACTTTGAAGAAAAATTAACGAAATCGGTTAAGGACCACGCCCACTTTTATGCAAAAGATTTTTAAAAGGGTTATGGATGAATAAAATAAGCTATATCTTTGCAAAAAAGTGCTTTATATCAATGGTATTTCATTTCACTGAGTTCACTTCAGGCGATTTCAGTTCAGTACTCCTTCGAGATCATGGGATAGTTAAATTTATAAAGTTGTATCTCGAGCTCTTACAATTTTACTTCCTTTATATCAGGGACGGAAAATAATAATAATTTTTTTTTTTTTTTTTTTGGAGTCGAAAAAGTCCTGGTCAACAAATTCTCCTAGGTGTCAATGTTTGAGTTCCCAGGTATCCCTATAGCTATATCATTTCGAATCATGCATCCTTTTTATTTTTCGAACTTTTTCCATAAAAGTCCACATATAAAAGTAAAATCTGTATTTTTATTTTTTGAGTCCGGTAGAACTAGTTAAACTCGGACTTTTATTTTTAAGACAAAGAAACGGCTTATCCGAATTGAAATTTTTTTTTATATCTTATCCGTCAACTGCCTAACAAGATGTTGAGGATGCTACCTTTTGGCGTTTTGGTAGCGTTTTAGCAAAATTTTCAATATGGCGCGCGCGCATACGATCGGCTACCTTCAGCGGGTGATAGAAAGGGATACAGGATGAGGCCAATTTAGTCACCTTAAAAATCAGGTTATTGGTTCTGTTTGTAACTTCATCTATGCCGAATGTATCAACACTTGTCTTATCCCCAGTTATTTCGTTTATTTCAAATTAATTATGTTACTATATTTATTTGCACAAAGTTGATTTTCCTCTGAAAAACTGAAAAAAAACTTTATAAAATATACAAAGATTTACAAAAATAATTAAAAACTAAATTTGTGCAATAATTATTTCGGTTCATATTTATTACTGCTGCTCATCCTTTAATCTCCGCAGTTCACTTTTAATAGCCTCAATAAGCGGTTCAGCTGACACGTCAGAACGATTGGATGCCGATCTTGGTGGTCCAATCACTTGAAAAGTTTCCGAACGTTGAAAAGGTCCAGCACTCAATGGACGTATGAAGGGTGAATGTGAACCATATAAACTACCGCCCCAAGCATCGCTGGTTGGTGAGGGTGGCTGTGTTGATTGATTCGATTTTGAAGTTTTGGCTGGCAGTGCAGTGGCTGGACGTTGGTCTGCATTATGTAGATGTGCAGCAAAACTGTGGATTTTATAATGGAATATAATGGGAAAGATAAAACATCACTATGCGACAAAATCACTTGTTTTTTTGTTATTGGACTGTAAATTTTTGGTTATAATTTGAAACTTAACAACAAATAAACAAATTTTTGGGCTTCGAAAGTCAATATCTCTGTTTTGGATGTAGTTTAGTTTTTTAAAATAAAAGTTTAAGAAATTGCGTAGAATGGGAACTTCGAAAGCGAACACCTCCGTTTTGGAAACAAGTTCGAAAAACGAAAATTTTGATGCGGGAATTATAGAAGAGGTAAAGGGAGGAAAAAGAAACGAAAAGGAGGTGAAGAAAAAAAGGAAATAAACGGAAGCTAGGAGAGGAAAGGAAATTAAAAGAAACAAAAGAATAATAACCGCTATCGACGAGTTATATGATTGTTATTGTCGATTTATGTGCGGTTATAAATTTATTTTGGATGAGTTATCGATATGATAACAATTTGTTATCGCTGCGGTAGTGATTTGTTATCGAAGAGGTATAAAATTTGTATGCATAAATGGCAAATGTTAACGAAAAATTATAGGTTTATTATAAAAAATTATCGAAAAACGTGTGTAGACTTTTTATATAAAAACTTATCAATTTGTTATCGAAAATATATCGAAAACTTATCGACCTTTTGTCGAAAATCTATTAATTTGCTTTCGAAAAAATATCGATTTTCTATAGAACATTTATCGATTTGTTGCCGAAACAATATGAAATAGTTATTGAAAAAATATACGTTTGTTGTGGAAAAAACATCGATTTGTTTCGGAAAATGTATCGATTTGCTATCGAAAAAATATCGAGTTGTTATCGAAAAAGTATTGATTTGTTATCGAAAAGTTATCGACCTATCATCGTAAAAATATCGATTCGAGATCGAAAATTAATCGATATTTTATGGAAAAAAATTCGAATTATTATCAATTTGTTAGGGAAAAGTTATCGATTTGCTAACGGAAAAGTATCAATTTCTTCTTCACAAATTATTTGCTTCCTCCAATACCCACAAAAAAAGTGATTTTTTCTATAGTGTAATTGAACTGAAATTACCTCGGTACACCTGCGGAAGAGCCGCGATTTTCCTTCTTCGTTGGTACGCATTTATTATTGAAGTCGCGCGTCGGCAAAGGCATCGGCAGATCATCTTGACTCGAATACATGTGCATGGCACCTTCCAGAAGATCTTCAAAGTGATTTCTAATCGCTCCCGGATTATTACGATACTTTTCGTTGTATTTCAACGGCATATCATCGTCTATTAGAGAGGTAAATGTATTTATGTATGTACATTAGATTTTGTGTTTGTGAGAAATTAGAAATAAGAAGAAGACACTAAGGAAGATGTGTTGAATAGGAGAGGATATAAGATACGTTGAACTTGGAAGTGTTAAGTGTTGCACACAAATCTGAGTATGTTTTCAATCAAAAACTATGCAATCAATATATAATTTATTTTATCTACATTTGTATTTCATTAGCTACGGTGGAGTTTGTCTCTAGACTACATTTGTCTACTTAATGTATTTAAGTTAGCTCAAGCAATACTCAATAACGTTCCCGTTCCCCTTCTGCGTTGCTATCCCCAACATCGTCATTATTATTACCCGCATCATCTACAGCTGCCGCCTCTTGCATGCGTTTCTTATGACGTTCCCATACTATGGGACCCACAATACCAGGATCGGGGTTATCACTTTGTGTAGCACCCAAATGTGTTTGAGGAGGTGCTTTTGGTGTGGGAAAATTTTCAATAGTCGCTATGGTTGTTGCATCGAATGTTTCTTTTCTACTCAGCTGCTTACACATCTGGCGTGCTGCGGACGTTTGCGGCTTCTTTGCTGCTGCTGTTGCATCTTCAACATTATCATAGTATGTGACAAAAACTGGATCTAAAACCCGATTCAGCGGCTGAGGTAGTGAGCTTTTTGGAAATGCTTTTACAGAAGCCATTGATAAGAACGAACCAATGCTTCCTGTATCGGAAGACTTTTCTGTCGGTTGTAATGCGTGTATGATTTCTTTATTTATAGCTTCTGTAGCCTGAAATTGCTCACGTCCATTTTTATCAGTGAATATGCTCTTTTGTTGCAACAACTTATTGCGATGGTAGTTGTTGTGCGGATTGAAAGCTTCATTTCGCCCAAAATTTGCATAAGACGCCGCACTTAATTGATCTTCGTCCAAGGAGGCACTTACTACCTCATCACCTGATGACTGTGCTGTATGATGTGTGCTGGTACGTGGACTAGTCTCTAATGAACCAACGCGATTTTCAGATAGATAACGTCGTTTGTGCTTGCGTCGTGACTTATCATGTTTCTTTTCGCTAATAACGGTGGTGTAATGCGCATTTTCGCGTCCTTCTGCTTGATCGTAATCATGTTGGCGACGACGATGTTTATCGAATACAGTGTGGTGTGCTTTGTCATCGAGTATGCGTTGCAAATCTGGCGCAGGTGGATTGATGGGGCAGTAAACTGATGAGTCGGATGTGTTTTCTGAAGAGCTAAGTGAGTCTCGCCGATATTCTCGTTCCAATGGCGGACTTGGAAAGTGGATACGTGCCTCTCGTCTGGGCGGCACGCCATCGTGTTCGAATGAGAAATTTTGTATACCAACATCACGCGACTGTATGGTTGAACGTCCTGTATTTAATCCAGTTTCAGTGGAAGCACCTCGTCCTGACTGCAATTCGGCAAGCAGCTCATTTCGACTGGCTGTTCTGTTAAATACAAAAAGATATTAATCAAATCATATATGAAACTATGTTGCTGATTATGGACATAATAAAGGCTCTTGCAAGTCACAGTTATGCCGGATAGAAACCGTGAATTCTTCTAATAAGCGCAACCTTACTTAAGGTATGGCAAAGAGGGCACCATCACTAATTGGAGGATTCAAGTGGATGTGCGAAGATCTCTGAACCTGAACGGAGAGCAACATGATATGGTAATATATCTCCAGTTTATTGGATTAGAGTCAAAATCGGGATGTTTATGGTTAACCGAAGGATACTCTATCAACAGCGGTGTCTCTATGATCAAGGGTGCATCGTTTTCCGTGTCGACGAACATTATGTTGCGTTATATGAGGAAGTTACTGTGGCAATTCGATGGGTGTGTTCTGGGTTTGACTCAAAGAGTAGTGATCATATCCAGGCTCCCAACCGGGGCCAGGAACCAAGCCGAGCGACCAACTTGCGAGATCCCCTTGGACTTTATCCCAACAAAAAGAAATGTCATTGGGTTGTCAAAAAAAGTTATAAGTCCGTGCTTTGAGTACACTAGAGGAGTACAGAACTACCTCGAAGCGAAATCTACCAAAGCCAAGAGGATTATATGCATGTCGTACTACTTCCTGAAAGCCACATGTGTTCAGTGGAATTTAAAACTTTTGTACATACCTTGGCCTTATTTAAAACAACGAACTAAAAAAGGAAAAGTTGTGACATAGAGAAGGGTTCGCGGAGGGCTTCCCTCTTTACTTTTAAAGCAGCTTTGGGTATAAGATAGATGGAGTGTGACCTCTGGAATTTAAGTTAAACATTATATCAATAGACTTATGTGTCAAAATCCTACCGACAAGGGGACTACATTACTCTGATACACAGTATCGAAACTCCTTACAAATGGTAGAGTATTAATGTCTTAGTCCTACACACCACAGAAACCTTCTCGGATGAGTTAAGTTGAAAATAAATACGGGGTATAGCCCAATGAGCCTATTCACGTTTGAATAGAGGCTGCACAGGAGGGTAGGGGTGGTATTCAGCCCGAAGCTCAGTGATAGTCGATAACTTTAGCTGACCAAACAATGCAACGTCTTGCTGGTGAAGTCGTAATCGTAGTATTAGGAAGACAGACCCTAATGAGAGTGCGGTGCACTCCTGGTCAGCACCGGCTATATAAGCTGTATAGACGATGATGGGTTGGGGTTATCCAGTCACTTTATGCTCACCTGTCTGGCTCTCCTGTATAAGAAATGTGCTCGGAAGATTTGAGAAAGTGATAACGGCGTCTTAAAAAACTAATTCCTTAAATAATTCGATGTTACTTTTCCTCAAACTCAAACCTTGGATCTTCGCGCCTTTTATATATCTTTTTAGGGAAAACTGTTGAGGTATTAGCTTGGCATTGGAAGAAGCCAACAGTTGGTAAACGCATTAAATATTTAGGAGAACTCAGCTGGGATGAAAAGGAGTATATTTTCCGCCATATTTAGCAAGACGAAATTTAGGCCAGCTTATATTCCAAGGTACGTCGTGCTCCTTTATATGTGCTTCTAAAAATTAGCGAGACGTGAAGACGCCTCATGCCGAAACTTCTCTATTTATTCTTAGATGCCTTCTTCGTATTTCTCAACTCCAATTTTTTGTCTTCAAATAAAGGCAATACTAGTATACTCGCTACTTTTTGTTGAAAAAAAAAAAACTATATATATGTATATATGTATAAACTACTCTCACCTCTGCTCCTCCAATCTTTGCTTTTCTCGTACACGTGAACGTCCCATAAGAAACAGCGCAACGACCAAAAGTAACAGCAACAAAATGGCAAGCGAACTGATCATCACTAAGACAGTATTGTTTTGTATAGAGGCGAGGAATCCCGTCTGTCCACTACGTATTGCTGGCGCTAATGGTGTGGCCTGTGGCTCGCGCAGATAAGCTGTGGATTATTAAGAAAAACTCAAATAAATTTTGATTCAATTAAACGAATAGTAAAATTAGCTAAACTTTGCATACGTTCGGCTTTCATGTAGACCTCTTGTCCGATAACATTAGCCGCTTCAGTTTCCGATACCAATTTCATATCGTTTGCTGCCGTCGTTGCTAACACTGGACGTCCATTAACGAATACTGAATAGATTAGTTCTGTTTGATTTGCAATAGGACGTTCATCACTGCAAGACATAAATAGAAAGAAGCTCAGCTCGTTAGAATCCATCAAATCTCCAAATATATTACACACAAGTACTTACACTTTCTCATTGACATCTTCATCGTATGCACCCGTGCTATGTAAACCCCGCTGCACCTCATCATCTGTTATTCGTGTCGTATTATGGATCATTACGTATACACGTGCGCTACGTAGTAGCGGGTTTTGTAATTGTAACGGTATTAACGCGGCTTGACTCTCCAAAAGCGCTGCTGTAGCTTGCAGTTTCTCTGATTTTGCATTTTCTTGTATTAATTCCCATGGTACGATGGTCATGTATGGTAGCTCTGTTGTGCTCATTCCACTTGAGTCGCGTGTCACGCTTTGCTCTAAAGTAGTAGGCATGGTATATTCAATTGTATCGGTTGTGCTGGAAATCGGAAACGCATCTACATTTTCTTCCGAAGATGTTTCCCACTCAGTGTTTCTGTTTGTGCTTCGTTTCGGAGCAATCGGGCGTATGTTTACTTGCGCATCTTCGCCAATCATATCAAGAATCTCAGCTTCGTTATCTAGATCTATGAAGTCAATGTTTTGAAGAAATGTTCAAGTCAATGAAAATGTTCTCACCTCTTGGCGTCGTGATCTGAATTGGATGCGTGCCCGGTTTGCGATTGCCGCGCCTGTTTCTTCCAGCTGATACAGCTACGCCGGCAATTTGTTGTGCACCATTAATGCCGAGATGTCGCGATTGTTGCCTTAAGTAAAAATCGTTGAAGAAAGTTTTTTACTGTAAGTATTCAGAACTACGGTTTCACAAATTACCGAATTCAGAATACAGTACTAGAAAGTTCAACAGATAACGCCAAACATATCACTTCAGTAGAATAGTGGAAGGAACACTGAGGGACTAAGGAAGTGGATTACGAGTCGACCTTGTCTGTAGTGATAGAACTGTTAAAGGAATCGTGCTTGGTCTCACAGTCGTAATGCTCAGAATCAACAACAAAACCTCACCAAATGGATAAAGGTTGATCGACTTAGCTTTTGCGAGCACTAGTTTTACGAATAGAAAATTCTAAACAGCACGTGGCGTTGAGGAAGGAAATGAGGCGCATTTTTAGAAACACAAAAGTGAAGGCTGAAACATGTGAGTTCGGCTTAATTGAATTAGATGTGAAAAAGAATAGCGCTCAAAAGTTTTACATAAAACTTCGCAGTTAATTCCTGGAAGAATCAAAATGGCGAAGCTTCAACCAAAATTCAGAGGGTGTTAAGACTCCGGGGGGAACACTTATCCGCCCCTTTAACATACTCAGGGATGAAGCGCACAAGAAATAAAATGAATTTATGTTCATTTCCAGACTGATAAACAACAAATCGGTGGGGGATGATGGACTACCTAACGATTGGAATATAATTTTGCTCTACCCAATCCACTAGAAAGGACATCTGCAAACTGTCGCGGAATCAACTTCTCAATATCCGAAATTTCGACTGCTTGTACTCAGTGACAACAGATTCACCCTTTCTCCGATAGCTAAGGACTTTGTTTTCCAAAAATAACCAAAATTCATATTTTAGTAAAGTATTAAATAAAGGATAGTGAGGGCCTTCATCGCCTACTAGGAGAATAGGCAATCTAAGATTGGGTTTAAAACTAAATGCTTTATTATTATTGTAACAATGTGTGACGTCATACTAGATACAACATTATAGCACTAAAAACATACAGCGGGTATCCTCTACTAACTGACTGTGCGGCATTTGTGTTCCGTTTTCAATCACGAGGAACGATAGCGGCAGTCACAGATCCAATCACAGCATGCATCGAAATAACCACAATCGGTACCGAGCAGTCATGCTAGAACCGCAATTTGCTAGTATCGTACAGATCCTGCCAGATGGTACTCCGAATCGAAACTCTTCCCTGAATCTTGTTGTTACAACTACAAAGAGGCTCTCTAGGTTTCCAGTCAAAACAAGCATCATATCTGCACTATTTTTTCTTTACATCGCACGGTCCCAGTTAGGTAACTGCTTTCCACCGTCATCGCATTTCTCGCAAGGCAGATAGGTCTGTTGGGCTTCACGATGAAATAAACAATCTGAGCAGGTGCAAGGTTCTATATGTCCGGTATCTACCATCAAATAATAATCTTAATAACGGCCGCCATATTTTAGATAAAATAAACGGCGAAGTCCGCTTTGAATTTTATGACTATAGGAACAATTCAGCAAATTAGAGCTTTATGACACAAGGAAAGCAATATAACTTCGCTATTAAAACTCAGATTATGCTCAGGATGATAAAGTGTATAATCTCATTAGTCTAATTCCCATAACACTCGGGTCTGCTTATCGGAATGTTTTACCTGAGCAGAACTGTTATTCTGTATAGACCGTCAACTCTCACTTAGGAATGGTTTTTGCTCAGGAGGCAGAGCGATGCACTGCTTCATTTACAACAGTCTCACCAGTGCAGTACTATGCATACATTAACTCTATGCAAGGTCTTTATTGACCGACCAGTTTAACCTAACTTTATCAGTCCATCTTACCTCGTAAAAGCCAAACGATACAATCGCGCCAATTTCTCCTCTAAGGCGGGATTATCTTTTTGCGAATAAAATCCCGACATTACAGTCAATAACCAGTATCTTCGATCGGTTGATGAATAATTGAGTGGTGGCATTGCACCAACATCCCAGTTACCACCACCATCATCTGGTGGACAATCTATGCATATCGGTATATCGATTTCCTGAGAATTAAGGAGATGTTTTAAGCTCATACCGTTTTATATATAAAGAGTTCTGTTTATCACTTACATTATTACCATCTACATAAACTGTCGCTACAACTGTTTCGGTTTTGACAATCACATCCTTTCCTTTGCTAATGCCAGTGTGTACTTTCTTTAGATAATCAGGTGGCCCGTCGCCAGAGCCCGTCCAAAAAAAGTCCTCCAGATGTATCTCCTCACGCATTTCTGGATAATCATCGCCCAAGTTGTCATCTGAAATAAAAATAAGTAAATATTTAAAACAAAACTCTTTTCGATAATACTTGGTTTTAAATATCTAAAGTATATTTTAATTACAAATAATATATGCCAATAACATATACTACTACCTCTATTTCAATTTTACCAACATTTGCTCGCTTGCGTTATCAATTTACAAAGTCACTCTTCAAAGATAACTTTTTATAAACTTTCTCGGTAGCTCAGTCAAAATCACCTCTGCCAAACATATTGCGGCGAATGTTGGCATCACTACGCTGTTAGTAAATAATCACAACGCCAAAAGCAACAAGCAGCCACACTTGCATATGTACAAGCCAACGAAGAATATTCCACACACATAACCAACAGCTTGAAGTGAAGAGATACTATCTCACATACACACATGTAGTCATCAGCTAAGAGCAGAACTTGTTACTCACCCATACACACGTATATAGCTAAAAAAAAAAACACAAGTATGCTGTACAACTGTGCGTGAAAAGTCTAAAACTTAGGAGAAATATGCAAACGAGGTAACAGAGAGTATAAAATCAGCGCAAGCTGAGGAATAACTAACTTTGATTTAAGCACGCTATTAGTTGTGAAGCATAATTGTGAAGCACTACTCCCGAAGTAGACTAAATAAAAACCATTTTGCCATACTAAATATTAGAGTTATTAATTCGACAGTTCAGCGATTCGAACGTTAGCAGAACGTGCATAATTATCAGAAACTCCCCAACAATCGTTTAAATATTTAGAATGAATTATGAATGCCATGCGAATTACGTATTGAATAAGGGGACATAATATCTTAGGGACATAATATCGCACATCTAGATCAAAGCAGCAATCAACTCAGAAAATTGCAATGTCTAGAACGTGCGAAAAACGGGCTGACTCCACGATATGATCCAATGATATTTTTATTTATTGCAAGGCGGTTTTCGCTGATTAGTGCAGGTATTAGTAAATAGAGAGTTAAGTTCAGTAAATATTGAATGGGGAAGCCCGGAGGAACTCATACTTTGAAACTTCAGATTTTTGAGTTAGCTTCTTATTGATCCACGTGAGCGATATTATAGATGCTTATGAGAGCTAAGGAGCTTAAAATGCTCAAAAAGCGACGTAGATTCACAAAGAAGGTTAAAGGTTGGTCATATCAAATCGTTTCCGACATGATCAGGCTAGTACCTACAAGGTGCTAGTTTCAGTACCTGATTAGTATTCTTGAAAGGGCCATAGAAATCGATAACACTGCCCAAAACTTTCGGGATTCATCTCTTTCACAACAAGACCAGAGTATAAGAAGGTGTTATTTTAAAAAATAGTTTCAATGAAAAAAGTTGGAGCAGGTGGTACAGCCAATAGTACTAAACTCTAGAAACATTTTTCGTTAATTAAGGCACAAGAGCTGTTTGGCGATTACCCGATTTCGGCCATTTGTGCCATTTTAAGGTTTTATGAAAGTCCACACATCTTCTAAAATGTGGATGGGCCCTTTCTGGAAGTACTTGGCTTTATTTTCATGTTCAGATCTCGTATGCTTGGCACCGTGTAGGTGTTTTTCTCGTCGCAATTTTTTCATCACCTTGTGATGGTTTTAAGATCATTATGAGAAAGTATCACGCTACAAATGGAGAGATTCGCTCTATACCTCTCTGGAGTTTGATATACATACATATATAGTGCCGAGTTATTTTTTTAGGAATGCGCGCCAAGTAAATGCATACAAATATATGTATGAAAGTTTTATAATAATGCAAATAATATTTCCAAATATTTCGTGTCAGCAAATAAATTTAGTTCAAATGTCGCTTCCTGTTGAATTGTAAAAAAAAAAACACGAAATGACGCCAATTGATCAAACAAATTAAACGTCTGTGGTATCTATCAGGGACCGGAACGACTATGAATTTTATTGAGAGAATTAATAAATAAAGTTCATCTTATTGATATTGTTAATATGAATGTTAAGATGTTAAATTTTTTAGAGGTTTAGATTTCCAGTTTATCTCTGTTCACAAAGACTGACTTAGATAAAATTGTATATACATGGCTTATAGTCTAGAATTGTTTAAAAAAAGGTATGTGCACGTATCTGGGGAACAGTTATATTTAAATTGTACTTAGATATTATATCTCTAAGTATGTTTCGTAAAAGTATGCAACGGAATCTCATCGGGATAATTTCAGGATGTCTTCCGAAGTCCTTCGTGACTATTTTGGTATCATTATATCTAGTCAGTACTATCTTCAAATCATTCGTAATGAACTCGTACCTATTTCGAGATAATTTCATAAAAATCCCGGTATCATTTCGGAACTATCTCCAGAAGTTTTGAAGATCATTTAATTATTATTTCTAGATATTTTCTGGATTTTTTTCTGTGATTATTTTGTAATTTTTAAATCATTATAAAACGTTCCAACTAGAACAATACTATTTGGTAACAACATCATATAGATCGCTGTCTAAGTATTTTTGGAAATGTAGGCAGAGGGACTATGTCACGATCATTCCAAAATTTTTTTCGACGTCATCTGTGACTATTTTGGGATCATTTCCGTATTCTTCCTAAATCATTTCTTTGGGAATAGCTCAAAATAAGTTCGGGTTCATTTAGGTATTATCGGTTTTATTTATGTAGGTACTTATTATAGAAATGTTTGGGATTTTAAAGTAATTTTTTTTAGCTTTTTTGGTATGTTTAACAAATCTTCATCTTCATAGCATTTCGGGTGGATAGAGCTCATTTCGGTACTATCTCTAGTTGATTTCGGTATCATAGAGGTATTATTTCCAGATATTTTTTTGGAGAATTTTTTTGTGTTTGTTTTACAATTTTTTCGGGATATCTATGAACTATCACCGAATGATTTCAGAACTATCTCCACAATAATTGGGGACTATTTTTCGAATAGTTGAGAAAAATTGCGGTATTGGTCATATGGGATATATATTTTGGAACTATTTCGCGATCGTGTTCGGAATTATTTCGACACTGTTTCTTAATCATTTAAGGTTTGAGCTCAGAATAATTTCGGAACTATATAATTTGCGATTTGTTTCGATATTGTTTCGGAACCATCTGACAATCATATCAACTCTTTGCCGAAAAGATAACGAAATAATCCCGGAAGCAATCCCATGACAGCTTTAAAATTACTCCTGAAATAATAATGCTGACACCATGATGTCCGGCATGGTATATGGGTAGGTCGCTAGCTTAAAATGGCTGGAATACCAGGTTCATGTCCGGGGACATGCTACGTCAGAAATACCAAACCCCCACCCCCCAAATCAAAAGACTGCAAATACTCCGCAGAAAAAGAAAAATTTAAATTATTTTGCACTAAGGAATTCTTTTCCTCAACTTGTTTGCACGTTTTTAAAAATTAAAAAAGTTGTGTTGTTTGCGGCATTATATTTCTTTACGTGTTTATTGTCAAAGTGGTCAAAGTAAAAAATGTGAACAATTTTATCACGAATAAAATGAATGTTTAACTTTTCACGTACTGCCAATGGGTCATGAGATATTAATAAAAATATATAACAATATATTTTTTGCATAACTTGGCTTAAGCCCTTGTTATTGTCTTTGTAGAGATAAGGACACTTCCTGAAGGTTGTGGGCAGTAATATCGATGTTGATGGTCCTTTGCCGGATATAGATCCGGTACGTTCCGGTAAAAAGCACATTTAATGTATTTAGCCCGACCATCTCGGAAACGATTTAGTATGACTATATGGAACTTTCTAGGCCATGTCGCCCTCCCACCCCCTAGATCCCTTAGGAACTTGGGGTCGCCAGAGCCTATCCTGCTTCTGAAAGGGTTGCGCTACACAACCCCTTGAATAAATTTGATATTTTAGTCGCATCTTCCAACAAGCATACCTGCCGCGGGTATATTCTTAGCTCCGTAACCCACTGAGGAGGGCTAAGCTTAAGCTCTTCTTAACGAATAGTGTAAGTCTTCCAAGCGTACACGAATCGTGCAAGTATTCCATGAGAGTTTGAAACGTGCTAGTCTTTTATAGGACTCACGAAATGTTATATACGGTCTCTGGTAACTATGTATAAAAAGGTAGGAGTATCTACTTAAATAAGTTATAAAAAGTAAAACCCAGCAATATATAATATAACGATGGTAACAAATGATGGTTTGTCAATAAACAAGGTCTGAAAATGAAAATATTTCTATAGTTACTGAAAAAATTTGCTAAAATAATATAGGCAGCAAAAGTAAATTGTAAAAGGCGAATGGCCGATAAAAAAAACCTAATGAATTAGCCATAAATTGGCGTTTCTGCAAAACTTTTTAGGATGACTCAACCACAAGAGGTTTTCCCGGCTGACAAATTGTCTGACAATTGCAGCCATTTTGCTCCCAAATTGAATTTACATTGACAGTTAACAGTTAAGTTTGTTGTTTCTTTGCGATTTTTCGAAAAATATTAGTAGTAGAAATAGGAATCAATTAATTTAAAAATACCCGATAATTACTGAACTGCATAATTCCTTGGTACAATGCTTTTAGTTTTATGGTGAATTAATTAGCTATGCCAGGATCTACTAGTGTGGCTTAACAAAGGTAACTTAATGAAAAGTTCTTAGAAAATCAGCCATTTTTTTATGAGGCCATGCCGACTACTGAATGGAGTACCACCATATCACCATAACGCCCTATCTCAAAATATTTTTCAAAAATGCCCCATCTCAGGATTTGTTTCATCTAACTATGTAACTATGCATATCAGAATAAGATTGAAGAACGCTCTATTTATTTTCATAAGCGCCCTATCTCATATTAAAATATATAGAATGCGTGCCCATTTCAATAAAATACTCAAGCACGTCTTTCTCCAACAAAGTTCTTAAATAGTGAAAAAGCAATATAACTCTTTCTTAATTTCATAAAATATTTACTCAAAAATGATTAATTTCCCAAAAGCCTGTAGGCATTTACAAAATTACTACCACTACTAATAAAATCGTATTACTTAACACACTTTTCTACTACAATTTTCGTGGAGAGGATTGAATTTTTCCCCGTTTTTCTTTCTTCGTAAAAACAACCCTTCCTGATTTTTAAACTTGGGAGTGTCAAAGTCCCGCTGTGATTAGAGAACAACCCTCTAGTTATTGAATCATGGCTTTTTATTAGGTAACTATTGATAACTTTCCAAAGAACCCTTACAGTATTTTAGCAGGATTTTAGCTGTATCAATGGATGTAAAAGGGACTTGTGCTAGTCTTTTTGTTGATATTACAAAAGCTTTTGACATGGTTGACCATAATATTCTTTTAAGTAAGTTGCACTCAGCAGGTTTCCGTGGAAACGTCCTAGATTGGTTTAAATCATATCTAAATTTAAGAAGTCAAAAGGTGAAAGTAAACAATAATCTAAGCTCACCTAGACTAATTGATTTGGGTGTCCCGCAGGGCTCAATCCTAGGTCCAATTTTATTTCTGATTTATATAAATTCGCTTTTTTCAATGCCTTTTGTGGGAAAAGTCACAGCATTTGCCGATGACTTGGCAATCGCATATAGATAAACAATACTTTTAATCTTTATGTGGATATAAATCACGATGTGAACCTCCTAAGAGAATGTTTCACTTCTCATAAGCTTATTGTAAGCAATAAAACTAAACTAATGTATTTTGGTCTTGGTGGAAAGGAAGCAACTAGTGGTGATATTATTTTTCACCGGGGCACAAACTTTGTACTAGTGCTTGTATTGAAAACGAGTCTCGAGTTAATTATTTTCCTTATTTAAACTGTGACGCAGTGTGTTTCAACGTCGAAGTTGTCAATAATTTTAGATATCTGGGTGTTATAGTCGATCATAACCTAAGCTGGTCTTCGCATATCTCAGCCATGAAAGTTTACTTGCTAACAACTGTACGCTCTTTTTATCGCCTGCAAAAACTATGTGTATATAGTGTATTGAAAATGATGTATTATGGACTTGTACAGTCAAAACTTCAATATGGCATAAGTTGCTGGGGCAATGCATATTCTAGTAGAATTCGACCACTCTTAATGTTGCAAAAGTGTCTTATACGAAGAATGTGTAACGCTAACCGTTTAATGCACTCGATGATTCTCTTTAGAAGATTAAATATTCTCCCTGTAAGACACTTGTACTACTTTAAAGTATTAAACATTTTTTTTATGAGAAGTGGTTATCTCCATAGTCCAATATACACTTCACGTATGTTAAGGAGCAATTCTAATGCAAATGTTACTGTTCCTGCCTCACGCACAACTCTGTATCGAAACTTCTATACCATAGTATCGTGTATGATTTTAAATAAGCTTCCCGAAGATATACAAATAATTCGAAGAATAAGCGTTTTCTTAAAGCAGGTAACACTATGGCTTCTTGGGTTGGGCCATGAAGATATTGAAGTTCTGTTACGGCCTATCACATAATTGGCTTCCAATTTAAAAACATTGCAACATATTTTATTACTACTTTTTTATTTTTATTTAATAAGTGCACTTGTAAGTTGCTTGCTACGTAATGAACCGATGTGCTTAATTCTATTTATTTTAAATACTTTGTTTTAATATTTTATTCATCATCAATGTTGAACCTTTCCAACTCCGTTTAAATGTTATTTGATTGCGCCCCGCATTCTAACTTCCATTGTAATCAATAGAAGAAATGGCGTTATCACTGTTCTCATTTTGATCACTCAACCCCATTAGCTACTATCTTATTGTATCTACTTTGTTGTATGTTCACTAATGTACTAACGTTAAAATTTGTTAAATTTCATTTCATAAGATAATACTGAATAATAATAAAAATAAAAAAAAATAAAATCTTCAAATATGAAATCAAAATAAGTGTTTTCACTGCCAATTTTTTTTTTTATTTTTACTTTTTATTTTTTTGAAAATACGTATTATCTATTCACTGACGGATAGTCATAACTAACATTACAAGTTAACAAATAACAAAAACCTGAAGTAATAAGTAGGACATTGAGAAAATCGAAAGGAAGTTGTAGAGAAAGTAGTAAGGCCTCAATAATTTTGTTCAGGCTGCATGTTTGTTTGTATGTATGTTTAAAAAATGCCAACGTACTCACAAACATTGATAGTTGATTTTGTCCATGCCTACGTTTAATTATATTTATTGATTGCCCCAAATATAAGTTCAACACCAAAAATAAATTCTTTGATATGTACTAAGTAATGGCTCCAAATTAATTATTGTCTATGCATATGTTCAAATAACAGGTTAATAATATATGACATACTTAACAGGTAATGCATTAATATTCAATGGAAATTTAAGTGGTCATTCGAAAAAGTGCTTATGGTAGGTTAATGCAATATTTACTTAAACTAGAACAAAACAAGTAAGAAAGAGGGTGTCTTAGATAATCCGGAGCCCTTTGTATGTTGTTGTTGTTCGATAACTACATCGCACCAACATCGCGCTAAACCTCAATAACACACAGATAAATTGCGAATTGAATCACGAACCTCACCACAGAATAGTACGCATAGGGATGGACTTATTAAAAGCTTTGGAAGGGTCCAACCTTCCCCATAGTCTCAAAAGGTGAAGTGGAAATTATTTGTCTGGACAGCAGGCATTGGTGCACCTATCTAGGCCTAGAGTACTTTAACAAGGTGCGCCGCAAGTTGGTGTCCTATCCCCGCTTTTGTTCCATTTCTATATATCGAAAGCTCCCTTCGCCACCTGAATGAGCTACCATTGTATCCTACGCCATTGTATCCACACGATAATAGCAGCAGGTACGGGCCCATCAATTGATGATGTATGCAATAAAATAAACGATGATCTCCCTAGCCTCTCCTCAGTTTCTTCGCCTTGTCTTCGCCAAATCATCGGCGACCTTATTCACAACATACTCTAAACAAATCTCGACCATATTGGACATCCACGTCAATGGCATTACGCTACCGACTGTCTTACAACCAAACATACTAGGTGTCACGTTCGATCAGGATCTACATTTTAGGGAGCATGCATTAGCAATTGTTACTAAAATCCAGAACTGTAACAAAATCCTCAAATCCCGTGCCGATAGCACTTAGGGTGAAAACACTCTCCATAAGGAAGAGAAATGAGATGCTGAACAAATTCTTTCTGCTGAATACCCAGAAGGCTGGGCATACTAACAGACATCTTATTGAAAAGGCCCCTCCCAGGGCCTTAAGAAGTCATCTGCACATGTATTATGAGTCAATATGGCACCAAAAAATCCAACCGTATGTAAAATAAAAGGGCGCAAAGAGGTCCTCAGAGATATCCACAAAAAGGGGTCGGCCGTCTATACAAGAAATTTCCTGGAGAGCCCCGTTTTTAAAGTCAAATACCATAAACTCGCAGTAGAGGACATCAACCAACCAACTTCGATCTAGATACTGTAATATGTTAAACTCTTACATATCTAGAATCAACTCCGACTTATACAATGTATGTCCTGCTTGCGACGTGTTCCCCACATGACACCAACCATCTTAAATTGCAATGTGGAACCAACGCCTCTAACAGCAACTTCCCTATGGTCCACCCCTGGTGAAACTGCTAGATTCCTTGTACTCCTATTAGAGGACTTTGATGACAATTTGTGAGCGATCGCACCAATTGACAGGGGCGAAGCACTGTTAACGCAACAACAAGACATGAAAGAAAATGCTCAAATTCTCTAGCTGGATGTCGTATAAAATTTCTACATCATTCCGTGAGCGCTATGTAAGGAGGTAATAAATTTCAATTGTTTTATTTAATACCAAGAACAAAATTTTGGATAAAGATGGCAAAATCGTTTTGTCAAGAGTTAAATGTAAGCCGCAAGTTTAAGTTGGCTGATCACCGCAGCGTCTTCCAAGCAGAAGTTGCCGCGATTAACGATGGGATGGATGAAATGCTAACCAGTGTTACTACGATTAGGGAATTTAACACCTACTCTGATAGCTAAGCGGCCATCAAGGCATCGAGTTCAACTATAGTGCGATCGAGGGTGATCTAGGAGTGCCTGCCCTCGCTTGCGATTGCATCGAACTATTTTATTATTAAGATTATCTGTGTCCCGGGTCATCGTGATATCCCGGGAAACTGTCAAGCGGATCTCTTATCCCGCATTGGTACAATTGAGCCGGATGAAGATTGGTCCCCTGGCCACCTGTGGTTTGCTCATGCATAGATAGGCGTAGCAAGCGTGCGGCGAACACCACCTCTTTCAGGGTAGCAAGATATTTCTTGCCGGAAATTGATGACAGGAGGCATACCTTAACAATTGGGTTTAAATAGGGCTCATCTATAAATGCTCATTTTGGCAGGGCACTGTGCAATGGGTTTCCCATGCGGTCCATCTCAATATATTGGAAATCCAATCTTGCTGTAGTTGTATAGAGAATGATGAGGTGGAATCATCGAATCACTTAATGCTTGATTTCCCAGCTTTTTCCATAACTAGGCGAACGTACTTCGGTCGCGACTCATTTCGATCTCCGGAGAATTTCTCGAAGGTTGAGATCGGTCTCATTCGAAACTATATCGTTCCTACGTAACGCCTCTCTGAGTAGCTATAGATACGTTATCGTTATTTTATTGTATGTGGTATCACAACGAACCTTCATGTTGTCCAAGTGAGCTTCCCCTATCAGGTGAGCTACCACCAAACCTTACCGAACGTAACCTCAGGGGTTACATACCTTTAAAACCAGAAAAAATCATAATTTTGTCATAATTGTTTTAAGAAAATTATTCATGTTTTTTTTTTAATTAGCTTAATAATTTCCGAAAGTATATGTTTTGAAATGTTTTCCACATTTTCCAAAATTTTCCACCCCACCTAAGGTATATACCTCTTAAAATTTTGGAATGTTTTCGGACATTAGTTTTGCAAGTTTTCCGAAACTATTACCTACATTACTTTTAGTGATAAATCGAAAACGATGTTATTTCTTGTTCAGCCCATTACACATTTATCATTTACTGTACCTGTACTTATCACCACACAAGAAATGTTTCAAATAAAAGTGAGTTAATAACCTTGCCAAATTTTGATAGTACAAAGTTCCAAAAACTGTACGAAAAAGCTCACAGCTCAGTATATAATGTTTGACTAAACCCGAACTAACTTATTTGTTATTATAATAGTTTGAAATTCTTATTCTTGTGTACATTGAGGTAGGCTAGATTTTAAAGAATATTGTGACTGAAAATTTATCAGGAAAGCAATTAGCCTTTTCAGTGAAATGTTCATTAACTCTGTACCATGTATGGTACTATTCTAGATTGGAATCACTTTAAAACTATTTAAATACGTTGTCATAACTTTTTGCTTTCATCGCAACTGACGTATAAGCAAAAAAGTGGAACAATATATGAAATGAAAATACAAAAAAAAGACGCAGTAATCACTAGCTTGACCAGCCACGCATAACAGCGCCGTAGGTCAAAGCGGCAACATAGTTGTTGGAAAGCAAAAAACTCTCCCATACGCATGTAAGCAAAAAGGTATTCAACCATTCTAAAACTTTGACCACAACAATACAAAGTGTGAACGTTAGTATAAGCACTTTACTATACTACACAACAACAACAATAAATCAACAACTCTATTAAACATCATTAGCACTGACTGTTATAATTTTAAAATAGAAGAGATAATAAAATGATAGAACAACATAAAATCATTAAAATTTTTATTTTAGTTTCAAAATTTGATTAAAATTACAAATTAACCTACCGTGACTTATTTGTATGAGCGGCAACCCAGTATCAGCGACACAGCAGCAAGTGCACAAAACGAATGACACCAGTACGGCTAGTAAAATTTTTTCGTACAACATTTTAGGCAGTAACTGATTTATATTTTAATTGGTTAGTCGGAAGCAAGGGACGTGCGACAAATTCTGAGTTTACTTGAGGCAACGCTGTGTTTGGTAAATAATTGACGAGGTTTTAATAGTTTTTGGCGTACAAAATTTACGTCACTTTGCGCGAATGGTGGCGATATTGGTTGTAGATAGCAAACGGTGTTTGATGGATAAAATGGATATGCAGGTAAGGACACCTTGATGCAGTTTAAGCATTTTAATTGCATTTTCTTTGTGTTTAGGCATTTTAAACGTTCATAATTTTTTTGCATTTCGCCGTTATAATGACGAAATATTTAAAAAAATTGTGCAACATTTTTTAATTATCACATTATTGGTGAGTAATTGAACTTTAGTTTAGTTGTTACTGTATTTTTTTGTTTTATTCACATATATACATATAAGCATTTATACATACAAATATATTCATATGCTCATTACTTTTATATCGTATTTCTATTTGTTTACGAATATTATTTTTTATCCCTTTAATCCCTTATACAGCCTACCAGGTCACTCAAATTTTTTTGCACTAATAATTCGCTTTGCCAATTAACTTGCTTAAGCAAGCATTTCATTTAATTACACTGCAAAAAATTAACATCACTAACTTTCCACTGGTGTATAAAACTGCGCTGAATAGTATTTTCATTTACACACACACACACACACACACACATACAAGCGTGTGATTTAGAAATTTTGGTGGAAGTGTAATATGTTTTACTTCCTTTTTTCCCTTCAACCAATTTTGCGTAGTTTTCCGGTTCATGCAATTTTTACCGCTTGCACCTTTGAATATCAATAAAGAACTGAATCATTTAGGCTCTCGTACGCGCTTACTCACTCAGTTCAGTTCTTAGTGAAATGTTGAATTTATAAGTGTAGGATTATTAGACCGTTTCGGAAATAGAAATTTATACCGTGATGCTTAGTATAACGTTTAACTAAAATCCCGTAATGGTCGAAAAAAAGTTTGATGGCCTACAAATGGTCTAATCGCCGGTTTCTTATTTAACACAGAATAAATTATTGACAGTGGGGAAAAATTGCACTTTAACTGCACCGACTTTTTCAATATCGCAAATTTCGAAAAGTGGGATAATTTGAAAATATTGTGACGAATATTAGCAACACTAAGGGATACTATCATCTCTAAGCCAATACTAATCAGTGACTTCTATGCACATCAACAAATCAATCATTATGTCTATACATATGTCCCCACAAGCAGCGGAGAGGGGCGCACAAACACATGCATATATCTGAGATACTCCCAAAAGTAGGCAATCATCGATGGAAGTATCACTCACATACACACGCGCATATGAGAAGCTATAACGTGCATCTGTCGGTATAGCTGGTGAGTTTATAGCTGGTAAACAAATAGTAAATTCTAGAAACGCCTATAAATATGCAAACGAGGAAACCGAAGAGCATAAAGGCAAAAAGTGTTATTGTGAAATAATTTAATAAAGGCTATTTTGCATTATTTAATAGTGGAGTTATTTATTCAACAGTTTAGTGATTCGAACGTTAGTAGAAGGTTGCAAATAAGCGGAATTGCACAAAATTCGTTACAATATAAAACATTGTACTATAATTACGATATCGAAATTTTGAAAACTGGGAAGATAGGATTGTAGTGGATAATAAATTTACCATTATTTTATTTTAATAAAAAGAAATTTTATTTAGCAACTCCTAAAATTATGTTATTTTTATTTTTGTATTTCACAATTGAATGAAAATTTAAAAAAAAAAACATTTGAAAACAACTTCATAAATATTAAAATAAAATCAAAGTGAAAAATGAGTTAAGTTGTATTAAAGTTATAATAACAAGAAAAATACAATAAAACTACCCTATAAGGATATTCATCAACGAACACGAATAAATTGATGAAACTTCCTTAATGGAGTGATCTTATTACAGGGTGATCGTGGATCAACTTTTTAAATACCCCACAATTTGGTTTCCATTTCTTTTAAAATGTTATTGTAAGATTATATTCCGGTTTTGGCAAGAAATATATGAGATCGCATTATTTCTTGAGCTATCTATCCTGTTAAATAACAAGGATAACAGTGGCTGTATTTGTAAGTTTTTTGAATACAATTTCCAATTCTATATAAGCACAAGTGTTCTTTTTTTTCTTGTTTAGTATATTCTCCTTAGCTCTTTCAACACGAATATGTTAAGTTTATCCAATTTTCTTCTAATTAATTGCTGAATCTCACTTTTGTGTCTAACAAGAAAGTGACTCAGCTTCACCAAAGAAAATTACAAAGCTACTTGGCTACTACTCTTTTTCAGACCAGAAAAATGTACGAAATTTTTCATGAGCGATTTCTTATGATGTGGATACCGCGCTATAGCTCATAGAAAAAATGTTATAAGGTCCAAAAAGTTTTACAAAAACATGAGGTTTTATTTTTGAAAATCGGCAGAAAGCCTTCGCGGCCTGTACAATTCCTTAATCGAATTAGGCTGTTATCGCTTGTGGCTACAGATGTATAATTCACATAAATAACGGAAAACTTAAACTTTAATATTAACTTAAAAGTATTTCAATCAACACAAATTTGGCTTTGCTTCAAAAAAATGTAAAAGTAAATTTTTCTCAAACGGTGTAATATGTAAATAAGTATGTATTTACGTAAGTACAGATTTACTAATGTAGTAGCTGAATTTACTCCCCATTCATCAACTTATTTCACACATATTATAGTTGCATATAGTTCGAAATGTTTGTTTTGTTGTTGTATTGTCGTAGCAACACATTTTTCGTTGTACTAAGCTCACCTGCTTACTCTCTGAGTGTTCTCTATTTTGGTCACTTCAACGCCTGGTCAGTTACTGTGGCAACAAAATAAAAATGCACAGGTGCTATACGATATTGTTTACATTAATGAGTTTAGTTAATATGTAAGCTACTACTTTCGTTGAATCAAACAAAAAAAAATTATAACTAGAGTTTCAGAGCTCGATCCCAGAGTATGTACCTATACCTTATTTGGTAGTAAAATGTGTCGCTTCCGAGATACCACTTTGGGTGGTAAACCCCCTTAGGCCCGGTTTTTTAATAGTTGATTAAGTTATGCTTAAACTAAGTTTGCTTTATCAGTTGTTTGAAGGGATAATATTTATTTCCTTTGGGTTTTTCTTTGCTTAAACTCTAGTCAAATTTAAGCTCCAATTAAACTATATAGCATTTTTCAGACACAGTTTAAGGCAGCTTTTGAAGTCAAATTTTTTGTACAGCAACATTAGTTTTTTATAATCTACATAATTTGTAGATACGGCAACAACTGAATTTTGTTTACCTAATAAACATGGAAATATATTTCTCCAGCCTTTTAGAAATAAATATCTAGTTCTGGAGTTGATATCAATCATCATTCTTTAATTATTCTTAAGCCTGAAAATTTTCATGATGATATCCAACATCATTCCAACCTATGAGAAGTTTTGTATAATTTATAGTACTCGAGTTGATCTCAAATGTCATTCTCAAATTATTATCTAACACTTGAAAGATTTTAAAAAATGTATAGTTCTCAATGGGTTGCTAGCAGTTTCCTCCAGTTGATATCCTACAATGGATATCGAGCTAAGGTGGAGTTAAAAAAAAAACCATTCCATGGCAGTACCACCAAAGCCAACATATGTTTATTGTGAGAAATAAACACCCGGCGGGTGAAGTAGACTGAAAAAACTGCAGAATAAGTTTAAGCGTAGTTTAACTGACAAAATCAGTTGAGCTTGTACTGAAAAACCGAGCATTAGAATTATTTAATTTCATTTATTTGGGAATTATTAGTACAATAAGACCATCTTCCGGTCTTTTATAGTACAAAACATTATTACATGAAAATTTTTATAAACATTTAAGTAAGCAGTAACAATAGAAATTAAATCTTAATATTAATTTCTTTCGTTTATACAGTTTCTTACAGTAGCTGGAATGGAGTTCCAAGTGCGTATGGCGTTAACAAAAAACAGTCGAGTTGATGGAACAAAGTTGAAATTTGGAACAATAAGATTATTTAAACGGTTAGATCTAGGAAACATAATTTTTCATATAAGTAGGATGGTGTTTTTGTTTCTATCAAAATACCTTTTATTTGGAATTCGTTTTTGTATCACTATTGATTTTTTTTTTTTTTTTTAATTTTAAAAGGGTGTGTAAATTTTCGAACACCCGACTGAGAGTATGATAGAAGCGTGTTTCATTGTGGACAAGCAAGTGTGATAACTTCTGCATAGACGGCAAGATTCCAAATAGAACCGATCACCTGATTTTTAATGGATTAACGTGGTCTCATTCTGTATCTCTTTCTATTACCCGCTGAAAATAGCCGGCCCTATGCAAGGCCAAATTGAACATCCTGTCAAAACGCTGCCAAAAGGCTAAACCGTAGCCATCTTGAACTTCCTTTCAGGCAGTTGACGGATAAGATATCACAATTGATTTATCCACAATTACGTGTTTCCTATTTGCGAAATATCATCCAGCCCTAGTCGCTTTCGCAATAGTAGTTGGTTTACATATAAAGAAATTAGTATTATGACATATGGTTTTAACTTCTCTATAAAACAATAAAATATACATTTCGAATTAAAACAAGTAAGGAAGGTTAAGTTCGGGTGTAACCGAACATTACATACTCAGGTGACAACATAAGGGAAAATAACCATGTAGGAAAATGAACCGAGGGAAACCCTGGAATGTGTTTGTATGACATGTCTATCAAATGAAAGGCACTTAAGAGTATTTTATGAGGGAGTGGGCCATAGTTCTATAGGTGGACGCCATTTAGGGATATCGCCATAAAGGTGGATCAGGGTTGACTCTAGAATTTGTTTGTACAATATGGGTATCAAATTAAAGGTATTAATGATGGTTTTAAAAGGGAGTGGTGGTTGTTGTATAGGTGGCTGCCTTTTCGAGATATCGCCATAAAGGTGGACCAGGGGTGACTCTAGAATGCGTTTGTACAATATGGGTATAAAATTAAAGGTGTTAATGAGTATTTTAAAAGGGAGTGGGCCTTAGTTCTATACGTGGAAGCCGTTGCGAAATATCGGCATAAAGGTGGACCAGGGTGCGAGTATAGAATGCGTTTGTACAATATGGGTATCAAATGAAAGGTGTTAATGAGTAGTTTAAAAGGGCGTGGGGCTTAGTTCTATAGGTGGACGCCTATTCGAGATATCGCCATAAAGGTGGACCAGGGGTGACTCTAGTATGTGTTTGTACGATATGGGTATAAAATTAAAGGTATTAATGAGAGTTTTAAAAGGGAGTGGTGGTAGTTGTATATGTGAAGGCGTGTTCCAGATATCGACCAAAATGTGGACCAGGGTGACCCAGAACATCATCTGTTGGATACCGCTAATTTATTTATATATGTAATACCTGCCAAGATTTCAAGGATTTTTTATTTCGCACTGCAGAAATTTTTCATTTTCTTCTACTTAATATGGTAGGTGTCACAACCATTTTACTTGGTATAGAATTATGGCATTTTTCTCATTTTTCGTAATTTTCTATATCGCAAAAGTGGGCGTGGTCATATTCGGATTTCGTTCATTTTTTATACCAAGATAAAGTGAGTTCAGGTAAGTACGTGAGCTAAGTTCAGTAAAGATATGTCGATTTTTGCTCAAGTTATCGTGTTAACGGCCGAGCGGAAGGACAGACGGACGACTGTGTATACAAACTGGGCGTGGCTTCAACCGATTTCACCCATTTTCACACAAAACAGTTAACGTCATCAAATCTATGCCCCTACCAAATTTCAAAAGGATTGGTAAATTTTTGTTCGACTTATGGCATTAAAAGTATCCTAGACAAATTAAATTCTTTTATTTTTATATTTTGTTGCACCATGTGATTACTGGAGTTGAATGGTGATATAATTTACTAATATCCTGTAAAGATATTAAAGTTTTTGTTAAAATTTTACTTAAAAAAATTTTTTTTTTTAAAGTGGGCGTGGCCCTTCTCCGATTTTGCTAATTTTTATTAAGCGTATATATAGTAATAGGAGTAACGTTCCTACCAAATTTCATCATGATATCTTCAACGACTGCCAAATTACAGCTTGCAAAATTTTAAATTACCTTCTTTTAAAAGTGGGCGGTGCCACGCCCATTGTCCAAAATTTTACTAATTTTCTATTCTGCGTCACTTTTTCGGTTTTTCGAAATTTTCGATATCGAAAAAGTGGGCGTGGTTATAGTCCGATATCGTTCATTTTAAATAGCGATCTGAGACGAGTACTCAGGAGCCTACATACCAAATTTCATCAAGATACCTCAAAATTTACTCAAGTTATCGTGGTAACGGACGGACGGACGGACATGGCTCAATCAAATTTTTTTTCGATCCTGATGATTTTGATATATGGAAGTCTATATCTATCTCGATTCCTTTATACCTGTACAACCAACCGTTATCCAATCAAACTTAATATACTCTGTGAGCTCTGCTCAACTGAGTATAAAAACTTTTAGCGAAATAATTAATCCAGATATTCGGTAGCTGCTGCGCCCTCTAGTGTGTGCCTATGACACATGAGTTCATATTCTAACAGCTGTTAAGTATGTTAATGAAATGTTAAGTGTAACCACCGCTAATGACGGCTAGATGCCGCGCGGATCGAGTAACATTGCTTTTGTAGATTGCTAAATGCAAATATAGATAGCCTGGGGATGGAAAAAAAACCATTTCAACCCCAATGGAGCTGGCGGTGTTGCTCAAAGTCTTTGATAACTCCTTGTCGAGCTAGTTAAAGCTGCTTTGGAGTTGACAAAAATATTGTGGATGACGATGCTCTTCTTCAAAGTAGATTTGCTACGTCTGTAGCGATACTATTAAGTATTTCACGTGCAGAAATGCCACTGCCAGCTCGTAGTATTCGTGTCGGTCTGAAAACTAGCACTCCTTTTTTGGCGGGTATCGAAAGGAGCGTGTTAAAAGTTCTAAAGTAAAGAATGAGCGGACCGGTGCACATAAATTTTTATTTTTTTTTACATTTTTCAATGTTTTTACTATAGGGCAAATCATGTAAGCTAAAAAAAACGCTTTCTTACCAATCGATTTCCAGGTTTCGAAGCAATTGCTAGCTTGAGTGAGTTTTTTAATGGATACCATAGGAGTAAGTATCGAGTACTGTATGAGTACAGATATCGAGTTGAGGTGGTATAGGAACAACACTAATCATATGTTGACAAAATTATTTAAGCAAAAATTGAGTATTATAGAAATTTGGTATACGCTGTTTTGCATATTAAAATTATATGCCTAGGAAACAAGCTAGGCCGAAAATCTTAAATCTTTCATTTTTACTGGACAATATTTTCACATACCTAAATATCTTTTCAGAAAATACCGATAGCATTACGTGGCAGCATACTTACCAACTAATTAAAGCTTTTATTACCGTTTTTATGTAGGAGGAATTAAAAAACTGTTTTTAACTTTAACATTTAACTTTAACATTTAACAGTAGTAACGTTCTTGCCAAATTTGTCCAAAATTTTAAAAATTTTCTATTCTGCGTCATAAGGTCAACCCACCTACCAAGTTTATTCGCTTTATCCGTCTTTGGAAATGAATTATCGCATTTGTTCGGTTTTTCGAAATTTTCGATATCGAAAAAGTGGACGTGGTTATAGTCCGATATCGTTCATTTTAAATACCGATCTGAGATGAGTGCCAGGAACCTACATACCAAATTTCATCAAGATACCTCAAAATTTACTTAAGTTATCGTGTTAACGGACAGACGGGCGGACGCACGGACGGACATGGCTGAATCAAATTTTTTTTCGATACTGATGATTTTGATATATGGAAGTCTATATCTATCTCGATTCCTTTATACCTGTACAACCAACCGTTGTCCAATCAAATATATAATAATATATTAATATAATCTGTGTGCAAAGCACGCTGAGTATAATAAGTTAGTTAAGTTATTCAACTGCCCCGCACAATAGTAAAGTTAACATTTATTAATTACTTTGTTAATTAAAAATGTCTACAAATAACACCAACATGACAACATATTTGTTAACACTACAATAATCACTGGGCGCTTTCACAAAATACAAATGTTGAGCATATGTTGAGTGATAACTTTCTGAACGCAACATTGATTACTTACGATTCACTCAACAGATGGAGTTTTATGTCAAATTATTGAGCAGACATTTGCTCAATATGTTTAGTCGTCTGGCTGGCATTTCTTATAAATTTTGAAGTGCTGCTTATGAATAAAAACTTAATTTAATGAAGTGTATAAAATAGTTTAAGAAGCCCTTTTCTTTAAAATTTAACTCAACTCAACTCGCCATTCATAAAACAAAATTTCTATCACTTAATTGACGGAAACATGTTTGCAATGTATCAACAACAATAATTTCCTCTGTAGCTACCAATGTTTGAGCTGCAATAAAGTTTAAATGTCAATAAAATGCATCATTTTATAAAAAGTTGTTTGTTCAGACAACGTAAGCGATGCAAAGCAATTCTTGTGCCAAATTAAAATTGGGCTAAGTTGCAAGCCCCGTAAATGGTACTCAAATCCCCATTTTGTTATTTTGTTCTCTTTCCTGAGTATTACGTTATCTATTTTGATATCCCAATGGCCTGAAATAATCGTTATTTAAAAAAATGATATCCCAGGTTGGTACAACTAAATGATGTTATACGTTACATTCTTAGCGCGTGGCATCATAAGCGAAGTGAATTATAATTAGATATTCAAAGACGTAATAACTAATAGATGTACTGTGTAGGTATGAAAAAAAGATAAAACAAATTTAACTGAATACCATCAATTGCGGTCTTATCTAATGAAGATTTGGTCAAAAGAAAACTGGTAAAAAATACCCGCAGTTAAATGACGTAAACGGAATTCCAAGAGCTGTAAATATGTGAATAACTAAACGTTAAACATAGAAATGTAATAAGGGAAGGAGGCATCCCTAGGTTTTTTTATGACTTTATGACTTATATCCAAGAAATACTGTATATAATTGCCAAATTTTTGAACTTTCAAATTTATCTGCACTATAAATAAAAATTTTGTTCGCAAAAAATGTGAGGTTCATCCCTGCTATTTGCCCTTGACTCAAAATGGTTCCGAAATCATCACAAAACATGCCTTGAACGAAAACTGACACTGAAGATGGCACACCGCCGTACCTAAACTAGATTTGATAAGAGAGGGCGAAAAATTCTTCCAATATATATCAATTATCCCCCAAAGCAAAAGGCATCAAATGTTAGCAAAGTGATCCCTCATTTATCTGACTTACAATCTCTGTATGGCGAATCTATCCATTAACAGCCGAGGCTCTGGCGACCCCGAACTCCTGATGGATCTAGGGGTTGGGAGGGTGGTATGGCCTATAAGGTTTCATGTGGTTATACCAAATCGTTCCCGAGATTGTCGGACTAGTACCTTTAGGGTGCTTGGTACCGGAACGTACCGGATCTGCATCCGGCAAAGGACCACCAACATCGAAAACACTTCCCAAGACCTTCGGGTAGTGTATTTATCGCTACAAGAACAACAGCAACAGCAACATGGTGTAAAAGTGTACGATCTGTGCGCAAAATACAATTCTGTTCATACCCAAGAGAGATATTAAAATTTCATGTGGCCGGCTTACTTTCCAAAGCCCCGAATACAAGTGCACTAAATTATTATCCAAATCGGTTGAGCAGTTTTCGAGCTAGAAGTTGGTAGCAAAGCTAGGTGGCGGCCGGCTTAAAAATACTCATATTGAAATACTGAATAAAACACTTTCTTGTCATACAGATATTGACATGTATCGTATTACTTAAAAAAAATTGAAATAAGTGGTAACGTAATAATGACAACCTTCGTATTACCACATAGGTAGAAAACTTTAAAATGAATTACACCATTTACTTAATTTCACCCAAATCATTAAGCATTTTTTCTAGATAGCAGTGGATATAAAAAGGAGTATATATATTAAGTATAGGTGGCAACACCATGTGGTAACCCTACTTAAAAGTATTTCTCTAACTATACAAAGTAAAGAAGTTTTAAGTTGATACTCATATTGGCCAATCCAAGTAAGGAAGGCTAAGTTCGGGTGTAACCGAACATTACATACTCAGTTGAGAGCTATGGAGACAAAATAAGGGAAAATCACCATGTAGGAAAATGAACCTAGGGTAACCTGGGAATGTGTTGTTTGTACGATATGGGTATCAAATGAAAGGTGTTAATGAGTATTTTAAAAGGGAGTAGGCCTTAGCTCTATAGGTGGACGACTTTTCGGGATATCGTTATAAAGGTGGACCAGGGCTGACTCTAGAATGCGTTTGTACGATATAGGTATGAAAAGAAAGGTGTTAATGAGTTTTTTAAAAAGGCGTTGGCCTCACTTCTATAGGTGGACGCCTTTTCGAGATATCGCCATTAAGGTGGACTAGGGGTGACTCTAGAATTTGTTTGTACGATATGGGTATCAAATGAAAGGTGTTAATGAGTATTTTAAAAGGGAGAGGGCCTCAGTACTATAGGCGGACGGCTTTTCGAGATATCGCCATAAAGCTGTACCAGGGGTGACTCTATAATTTGTTTGTACGATATGGGTATCAACTGAAAGGTGTTAATGAGTATTTTAAAAGGGAGTGGGCCTTAGTTATATAGGTGCACGCCTTTTCGAGATATCGCCATAAAGGTGGACCAGGGGTCACACTAGAATTTGTTTGTACGATATGGGTATCAAATGAAAGGTGTTAATGAGTATTTTAAAAGGGAGTGGGCCTTATTTCTATAGGTGGACGCATTTCATTTCATTTATTTGCAGTCAATGGAATAAATCCTTATAGAATAAATATATTAAATAGTTCTTAAACTCAATGTAGAGCTAAAAGTATGAAACTTATATACATATATGGATCGGAGAACTTAAAATGCAGAGTTTAAAATAATTAAAAATTTAAACCTTGGTAGTGAAAAACCCAATGAAACCGTAACGCTCAGTGAGTTAAACTCACGTATAGCACGGGCAATAGGAGCATTACAGGCATAATTAGTTCTAAGATTATCACCATAAAAGGGATAGAAATTTCGGAGAGAACGTTGAGGGACATTAAATCGAAACCGCTCCAGCAAGTACGGACAGTCAATAAACCCATTAATTATGTTATAAGCGAAACTTAAGCAGATAATAGATCTACGATCCAACAAGGTCTTAAGGTTTAATAGCAAGAGACGAGAAGAATAAGGAGGCATAAGTTCAGAGAAGTTTAAAGGTCGAAGAGCATATTTAAGAAAGATCTTCTGTATACGCTCTATTCTATTTACAGCTGTCTGCTGGCTTGGCCTCCAAACAAAAACTGCATATTCCAAATGCGACCTAACAAAGGCCGTGAATAATAAAGGTGTTAATGAGTATTTTAAAAGGGAGTGGGCCTTAATTCTATAGGTGGACGCCTTTTCGGGATATCGTTATAAAGGTGGACCAGGGTTGACTCTATAATGTGTTTGTACAATATATGTGTCAAATTAAAGGCACTAATAAGAATTTTAAAAGGGAGTTGTGGTAGTTGTATATGTGAAAGCGTTTTCGAGATTTCGACCAAAATGTGGACCAGGGTGACCCAGAACATCATCTGTCGGGTACCGCTAATTTATTTATATATGTAATACCTCGAACAGTATTCCTGCCAAGATTCCAAGGGCTTTTGATTTCGCCCTGCAACACTTTTTCATTTTCTTCTACTTAATATGGTAGGTGTCACACCGATTTTACAAAGTTTTTTTCTAAAGTTATATTTTGCGTCAATAGACCAATACAATTACCATTGTTCATCCCTTCTTTCGTATTTGGTATATAATTATGGCATTTTTTTCATTTTTTGTAATTTTCGATATCGAAAAAGTGGGCGTGGTCACAGTCAGATTTCGGCCATTTTTTATACCAATACAAAGTGAGTTTAGATAAGTACGTGAACTGAGTTTAGTAAAGATATATCGATTTTTGCTCAAGTTATCGTGTTAACGGCCGAGCGGAAGGACAGACGATTTACTGTGTATAAGAACTGGACGTGGCTTCAACTGATTTCGCCCTTTTCACAGAAAACAGTTATCGTGCCAGAATCTAAGCGCCTACCAAATTTCACAAGGATTGGTAAATATTTGTTCGACTTATGGCATTAAATGTATCCTAGACAAATCAAATGAAAAAGGGCGGAGCCGCTCCCGTTTTGAAATTTTCTTTTATTTTTGTATTTTGTTGCACCATATCATTACTGGAGTTGAATGTTGACACAATTTACGTATATACTGTAAAGATATTAAATTTTTTGTAAAAATTTCACTTTAAAAAAAATTTTTTTTAAAGTGGGCGTGATCGTTCTCCGCTTTTGCTAATTTTTATCAAGCATACATATAGTAATGCAAGTAACGTTCCTGCCAACTTTCATCATGATGTCTTCAACGACTGCCAAAATACAGCTTGAAAAACTTCTGAATTACCTTCTTTTAAAAGTGGGCGGTGCCACGCCCATTGTCCAAAATTTTACTTGTTTTCTATTCTGCGTCATAAGTTCAACCCACCTACCAAGTTTCATCGCTTTATCCGTCTTTGGTAATGGATTATCTCACTTTTTCGTTTTTTCGAAATTTTCGATATCGAAAAGGTGGGCGTGGTTATAGTCCGATATCGTTCATTTTAAATAGCGATCTGAGATGAGTGCCCAGGAACCTACATACCAAATTTCGTCACGATACCTCAAAATTTACTCAAGTTATCGTGTTAACGGACGGACGGACGGACATGGCTCAATCAAATTTTTTTCGATACTGATGATTTTGATATATGGAAGTCTATATCTATCTCGATTCCTTTATACCTGTACAACCAACCGTTATCGAATCAAAGTTAATGTACTCTGTGAGCTCTGCTCAACTGAGTATAAAAAGAAGTGTACATTTTGATTGTCACTCCATAACTCGAGAACGGATAGAAAGATTGCCATGAAATGTTTAGTTTGTTATATAAATTTGCCTATATTAGTATTTACTATCGTTTTTTGAGGGGAGTAGAGCAGAGAAGGACTGTGACTAGGATTAGGACTAGATCTGGGACTGAAACTCGGACTGGGACTGGGACTGAGACTCGGAAGGCGATTGGAACAAAACACATACCACCCTCTGCGACTGGAAATAAGGGATGAAAAAGAATAAGAAGAACTTGAGAGAAAAGAGAAGAGAAAGGAGAGAAGGAGACTGAGAAAGAGATAGAATGAGAAGAAGATGGAGATAGATGAAGCGAAAAATACGGGGGGAGGAGTAAATAAAAGGATTAGGAAAAAGTGTAGAGGGGGGATGGCAGAGTTAGACGGAAAAAGCTTATTAAAATGTATGCAGATAGACCAAATTTAGGGCCGAACAACGTCTGCCGGCTCTGATGGTATTAAATAATTTTTTTTTTTTAATTCAAATAGGTGATAACGTCGTAACGGCTACAAGACACGGTGTCCTTCGCCAAGCTCTTAAAAATAAGTCTACAAAATTTCAGAAAGATTGGTTTAGAAGTTTAAGCATGATGTTCTATAATATATGTAAGAAGTAAAATAAGATAGTTTATTAATAGAAACAAATTAGCATAAAATATATATACATGTATCTATGTGTGAGTAGAATGACAGGTAAAATTAAGTAAGTATCATATATCAGTAATATAAACCGGACTACCGATTACTGTCAATAAAACTTTAATTCTTAGGTAGTTATTGACGGCGTATAATTGATGTAATTATAATCTGTCGATTAATGTCATTAAGCAGACGAATGATTTGATTAGATGAGCAAAGTAGCTTTCAGCTATTCTTTGACAGGTAGATATGGCAATGGAGGAATAGAAAGATGTTTCACTTGTATGTATTCACAATGAATAAAATAATTTATAAAAATTTTAAGTTAAACGGTTTTATTGAAAACAATACTTACATGAATTAAAAATAATATTAAAAGCTAGAAAATAATTAGGTAGGTACTAGTCATCACATTTCTCATCAAACTAGGGCGTTGATCAGACAATTAAATAAAATCGTTCGGTGCGTGAAATTTCTGAAAATGTGAGGCGTAACCTAACCTGATTAAGGTTCAGTTGGTTATGACTACCAATAGAAATTTTACGGATCCAACGCTTTTGTTTAATTGTCTGATCAACGCCCTAGATTGATGAGGAGTGTGATGACTAGTACCTAGGACCTACCTAATTATTATCTAGCTTTTAATATTATTTTTAATTCATGTAAGTATTGTTTTCAATAAAACCGTTTAACTAAATTTTTTATTTATTTATTTTATTTTCAAGTTTTTAGTCTCTATTTAATTGCCTATTATTCCTCATTCTATTAAGTTAATTTAGTGACTGATAATTACAAGAACTCTTTCCTGACAATTTGCTACAATCTAAGTCCTCAAGACTCAGACTTTACTCGACTGTGCGCCACGTATGCTTGTCCCTCCTCGAACTCCAAAATATTTTGATGTCACTTCCACCGAACTCTATATAATATTTGTGCAAAATATGAGCCAAATCGCACATCATAGGTCGCTTTCTATTCATGTATGTATTATGTGTTCCAAATATGAACCAAATCGGACCAAAAACACGATTTGTTTAATATCTCGATCCTTGCACCATCTAGCGGCAATTTTTCTTCATGGGTAGCTTTCTATTCATGTATGTATTATGTGTTCCCAATATATGACCAAATCGGAAACATCTATCGGAGTTTTTTTTTCTTATTACTGCATTGTCATCGGGTTCTGAACTATATTCCAAGTTTCAAGCTTGTAGCTTATCGGGAAGTTACTTATATTTTAATTACAAGATTCATTCACAACGGTCGTGCGGCCAGCCTGTCAAGTCAAGCTAAATAAAACCGTTTAAAAATGCCAACGCAGATTATGAAAACAGTTTTTTATTTGAAGTTTTCTTATAAAAATTATTCATACGAAAATGGCAGTTACTCCAAAAAACCAACTTATAAAAAAATATAAAATAAAACAAAAAATTACTGCTATCACAATTATTTAATAACATCTCAACCAGCCGCTGATTTCAAGGCGCTTGCACTCAATTTACGATTTTTGATCATATAACGTGGCTTGTAGCCATCTTTGTCGGCAGTGTACATGGTAATCGTTTCAGTATCCGTCTTCTCATCGTAAACCGTGTATGAACCCATAACGACGAGCTGTTCGTCTTCTGTACCTGGATTCATAATCACACCTATCTCCTCACGTTTGCTGCCGTTTGGTTCTTCCAAACTAAACATAAAATACTGCTTAATTAAATTTTTTAAACAGAAAAATCTTCATAAAACTTACTTGAAACGATAACCCTCTTTTGTGGGTGCCAAATTATAGTATTCCGTCATAACTGTGGGGAATATGTAGTCCAAGAAGCCAGCATTCACTGACATGGAGAAGCTAGCCAATATGGCTACAGCAAGAAACTGCAAAAAGAAAATTTAATATAATTCAAGATTTAAGTGCACAAAATTTATTCTATTATGACTGAGGAAATAAGAGGCCTGTAAAAATTAAAGGGTGATTTTTTGAACTATTCTTTGAATGATAACTGCAATAATTGGATATTAACAATTTGTTTTTTTCTTCACTGGGATAGGTGAAAAATTAAAGATGTTACTGTTTAAGCGGCAGGTACCCAAAGAACATAGCCAACAACAATTGCATAGCTTTGGCTACTTACAAACGTACTGTAAGAAAGTACAAATAAATATATGCAAAACAGAAGGCAATATAAGTTGCACTGCGGCATGACTTGGCAGGATTTTGGGTTCAAATCCCCGCTCCTTGATAAAAAGGCTTATTAAGAAGCCTTCCGCCTTGGCATACTGATATCGCGTTGTTTCAACTTTACCAAAAATATTCAAAAACAAGTAAAGGTGTCTAAGTTCGGGTGTAACCGAACATTATATACTCAGCTTGAGCTTTAATTGTACATTTCATTTCAGATAAGTTACTTTTCTACATAACACGTGGCACAGCCCGTTTAAAAAAAATGTCGCCCCTTTTCCTCTTATAGTAAAACTTGATAAGTGAAGTATCATGATTCAGAACAATTTTTGCTAAGTTATAGCTTATTTTTCTAGTCTACGATCCTTTTAAATTTGTTTTATATCTAAGTTGCCGTGGTCTTTAACCGATCCCGTCCATTTTTACTAGAAATAAATTCCGCTATAAGGAAAATATGCGTACACAATTTCATTAGGATCCGTTAATTATTCTTCGAGTTATGGCTCTTTTATATAAAAGTGGGCGTGGTCTTTACCCGATCTCGTCCATTTTTTCTATATATATTTCTTGCTGTAGGGAAAATTCGTGTACCAATTGTATTACGATCCGTTAATTTTTCTTCGAGTTATGGCTCCCGAAACATAGAAAACTGCTTAGTCACAAAAGCGGCGGTGCCACGCCCGTTTTTTTAAATTTGAAGTTTTTCCTATTTATTGTTATAAATGCACTTGGGAAATGAAATACCATTGATATAAAGCTCTTTTTTGCAAAGATATAACTTATTTTATTCGTCTACGACCCTTTTAAAAATCTTTCATATAAAAGTGGGCGTGGTCCTTAACCGATTTCGTTAATTTTTATTCAAAGCATTCCTTATAGTAAAAGCAATCTCTCTGCCGAATTTTGTTACGATAGCTGTACCGATTTTTGATTAATGATTAATAATATTTGTAAAATTGATTTTGTCACAAGTGGGCGGTGCCACGCCCATTTAAAAAATTTTTTTTTTAATTTTTATCAAGAGTCGGAACATTAGTCCACTAGTCAAATTTCAGCATTCTAGGTGTATTATTTACTAAATAATCAGGTGTTTTGTGTTTTCCAAAATGTTATATATATAAAAAGTGGGCGTGGTTATCATCCGATTTCGCTCGTTTTCAATACCAATCTATTCTGGGTTCAGATAAGCTCGTGTACCAAATTTGGTGAATATATCTCAATATTTACTCAAGTTATCGTGTTAAAGGGCAGACGGACGGACGGACGGAAATGGCTCAATCAAATTTTTTTTCGATACTGTTGATTTTGATATATGGAAGTCTATATTTATCTCGATTCCTTTATACCTGTACAACCAACCGTTACCCAATCAAAGTTAATATACTCTCTGTGCAAAGCACTCTGAGTATAATAATGAATGTTTGAAATAATTAATCTTACATTCGAATTCATTGTTTTAGTCATTTTAATATTATAATGTCAATAGAAACAACGGAACAAGTTCTATTTTTGGTTGTATACATAAAAAAAAAGCCAATATGGAAAGAAGAAGATTTATTAGAAAAGTTTTTCTACTATTTTGACCTTGAAATTTCTTGTTTCATATATATTTGCATCTGTCAAAACACCATTACTCACACATGAAAAAAATTTAAATCTAGATTTTAGTGATACTTTTAACAACATCGAAAAATAACTAGAAATGTATAATATATGTTTGTATGTATGTTTGCGATTAGCATAACTCACTGCCTACTTAAAAAAATAGTTTCTTTACCACTATTCAGAATTTCACATATTTGCCATATTAGCTAATTTGTATATTTAAGCATTCTTTTAATAATAAAATTGAAACATAAATATTTGGATTAGGCCTTCCTCATGAAGTGGTAGTGTGTTAAATTAAAAAAATTATATTAAGAATTTTACACTGTCACTGGGTCACATACAAACAATCAAATGTAAACATTGAAATAAATAAAAGGGCATAGACCAATATTAGGAACGTAACAGCAGTAAGTTTTATGCGAACCGGAATTCGAGCTTGCAAACTTGCTTTATCTAAATCGGATTCACAATCGAAACCGAACCCGGAAGTAGAAGCTGGCTATAAGGGATATATGTTTTTTTTAATTTATATACATATACGCTTAAACTTTATATGGACTGCTAAGCGTTAAACTTTATCTTCGTTTCAGAAATCGCTGCGCAGAAAATTAGTACTCCAAAATTTCCATACGCATTATTCTCCGATGCACCTGAAATATGTGTCTATGTTTCACCTCTACATTACATCTATGTATTACCTCTACAAATGGTGTTTGTCCACTATTCACCGCAACCGAATAAGCTACATACAGCAGAGGACGATTAGTTCTTTTATGGATCGAGCGCTTCGGGATATTCATATCTGAGCATCTAATATCGGGTTGAAATTCAATGCGGAGAAGACGGATATGGTCTTGTTTACAAGGAGGTACAAGGTCCCAAATTGGACCAGGCCTAAGTTAGGAGGGGTGACCTTACAGGGGAAACCTTGCACAAAATATCTAGGAATCATCCTAGACAGTAAGCTGTCATGGAAGCTCAACGTGGAGGAGAGGGTGAAGAAGGCCTCAACGGCACTCTATGCATGTAAAAGAATGCTGGGGTGTACGTGGGGCTTATCGCTCTCCCTTTTTCATTGGGTTTTTACAGCGATTGTAAGCCCTATTCTATACTACGGAGTTCTGGTTTGGTGGAAAGCCACACAAAAAACAACATACCTCAAAAAATTAGAGGGTTTATACAGACTATCGATGCTTAGCATTACGGGAGCCCTGAAAATAACCCCGGTGGCTGCAATGTATGCCATTCTGCATATTCCACCTGTAGACCTGTTAGCAAAGAACATAGCATTAACAACTGCAACCAGGCTCGTACTAGTAGTATAGCGTCATCAATCACAAGACGAACAGACTACCTGATTCCCTATCTGCACTTCGAGGGAGATCTTAAGGCCACAATAGAGGTGGAAGGTTGGCGCAAAGGTGCGCAAATGGCGGACGAGGCGATACATGTGTACACAGATGGTTCCAAAGTAATGGAAGGGGTAGGGTGCGGTATACTGTGCTGATCCGGAAATAAGCAGATCCTACAAGCTGCCGGATTACTGTAGCGTTTTCCTAGCGGAAATATTAGCCGTAACCAAAGCAGTAGAAACCCTGAAAGAGAATAGCTTAAGCTGCAACCGTGTTAACTTTTATATTGACAGTCAAGCAGCAATTAAGGTGTTAGAGTGTAAGCAGTCTCTGGAGAGAATCAGGACAGGGAGAAGTATACATCTATATTGGGTCCCAGGGCATAAGGGAATAGATGGGAATAAAAAAGCGGACGGACTAGCTAAAAAGGGCGCCTCCCTTGAAGCTTGCTCCATAGACGTCCCAATTAGACTGGGCGAGATTAAGCGAAGGCGAGAGGTGCACATGATCGACCAAGCGGGAAAGGCGTGGGTTCAAGCGCGGGGCTGTAAAGTGTCGAAGATTATGTGTAGGTCTTCCAACATTAGACTAACAAAGTTGCTTCTATCATTAAAAAGAGAGGACTGTAGACTCATGACAAGTATTCTGACTGGACACTGCCTTCTGGCGTCACATGCCTTTAAATTAGGCTTGGTCAGTGATAGCAGATGTAGGAAGTGCGGGTTGGAGGAGGAAACGATCGAGCACGATCTGTGCTCGTGCCTGAACTTGCCAGGCTAAGACTCCAGCTATTAGGAGTGATACAGTTGCCAGATCTAGAAGCAGCAAGTGGCTTAAGTCCTAGGAAGCTTCTAGTATTTGCCAAGAGGACGGAGTTATTTTATAACATAGGTCCTGGTTTTTGATTGGGTTTTTCAGTTTGGTCGTTAAAACAAACTTCTGGTAACACTACGGACTCAATCAGTCTATGTGAGGTCCTCATGGACCGGCCAGTCAACCTAACCTAACGTACAGCAGAGGTTTGTGAGGATAAGCGTTTTTTTTACCCGCAATCGTAGACGTATATATTGGTTTAAACATCACGGCTGTTATAAAATAATTTAGGAAAATGTAGAACAGTACAGCATTCGAATTTTCTTTTCTGGAAAATTTATGTAATAAAGCAATTTGTTCCTGGTGCGTATTTTTCGCAAAAGCATTTCACAGTGTTCTAGGGAGGGTTGCGCGTTTACAACGGTTTTTGGATTGTTTACACTTTCATTGTAAACAATTGTAAATTATGACTGAATATCACAGAACTGCCTAACTAGGTACTGCTTGCTAGGTAGCCGATCTACCAAAAACAGGAAAAAGAGACCCCGTTTCTAGCCACTAAATGCCCATTTCTCGGAGTATTATCCTCAGAAATGAGTTACTCGCACCGAAAATTGTCACAAAAAATACGAATCGACTTTGATTCTCATGAATTTGGAGCATTGTATACTTTTTCTAATAAATTTCAAAGCTATTATGGACAAGGTAAAAACTAGACATAATTCGTCATCAGGATTTCCGGTGGGTCACATGGATATCAATTATTTAGGACATAATTTTGACGACAACGGGAAGAATAGCGGGGTTTTCTTTTCTGTGAAAAATGTTATCCTCATATTGCACCCGTAAATTGTAACCTTTGAACTCGATCACCTGGCGGTCTGCAAAATAACGAAATATTTTTGTGAGAGAGCATAAAAACAAACAAGAGAGCATATAATAACGAAAAGGGCAATATTATTTTCCGCACAAAAAAAAATGCCATAAGTTGAAATTACAATTCCAATTCCAATTTTTAAAAAATAAACAGAACAAAGGGAGTATCTTAACGCTGCACTATACACAATAAAAAGCCGTCACGAAATACTTAAAATTTTTTTAGTTGTGATGAGGAATTTCTTGAATGATGCTGATCTTCGTGGAAATTATTTAACATAAGGCGCGTTCAATTATTGAATTTTATTGAAGTTATACTTCTTTAGGCACATTTTAAAAAATGATGACAGTGAAATTTTAAGATTTAACACACAATTAATAGGTTGACAATGCAATCCTTGTATATGTTCGATGTGAACTGTACAGTCAAACTTGCTTTGAGTGGAACTTTCACCACAGCACATTATTCATCACATATATACATGTCGAATTAGATTGAATGGTGAAAGCAGCAGGCACTCGCTAGCGTTATTTAACTTCGGGAGTGCATTTATACATACATACATATTTATGCGTCAAAATTAATAGCTCGGCCGACAAAAAGGAGCTAAGCAACTTAACAGACAAAATAAGGGCCAGAAATATTATTATTATAGGTTTACCGCATGAAGCTGCATCGGATGAAGGAGTCAGTGTATTGTGCCGGCAGAAGTTGAACTTCCCGAATATTGTGGTTCGTGACACTCGTACCATATTTAAACAAAAAAGCGTTGTGGGTGTCGTTGCTGAACTGGGATCGCACTCTATGGTGAAGGAAGTTTTGTGGAATGCAAAGAAGCTGTCTGGATCAACTATTTATATTGATAAGGACCTCGGCGAGCATCAGCGCTTGCAAAAAAAAGCTCACCTACAGCTTAAGAAGGACTTATTTGCCCAAGGTCGCTCTAAGAAGGCGCTTGTGTATAATAATACGATGCGTGTCAACTACAAGTGGCTCCGATTCTCAGCTGACGATACGTTAATGTGCGGTAACGAGCCGGCTGACTCTGTGTTGAAGGAGTATTATGGGAGCGCTATTTCCGCACCTGCTCAGGAGAGCTTCTACGTCAAAAAACTAGGATTTTTAAGTAGTGGTTATTTAGGTTTAGATCAGACTTTTTCAGTATTTTCCTCAAATGATGTCGATGTATCGTGTTCTAGGGAAGTTTTTGATGATCTCTCGGTTTTGTCTTACAATATAGCTAAATTTAATAGCAAATTTAAATTTAAGGATGCTTTTAATTACATTCGAAGTTTTGATATTTTCTTTTTATTTGAAACGCATGTTTTGGCTGAGCATAGATAAAAGTTCTTTCACCTTTTTAAAGAGTATCAGTTACATTGGATAAATACAACCAAAGCACATAAAGCTGGCCGTGCTAGTGGTGGTTGCTTGTTTGGTTTAAAAGTGGTATTGAATCACGCTACAGGCTGAAATTCGTCACAGCTTATGGTTGCACATATTTGTCTGTCCATCCAAGTGATGGTGTCTTCTGTTTCATTCCGCAATACTTGAACTGCACGCAGTGGAATGCTGATTTTACATACCTCCTAAATTTTCTAGAAAATGTCAAACCCAGCTCATTTTGCATTGTTGGTGACCTCAATTGCCGTGTAGGCTCATCATAAGTAGTAGGAAAGGAAGCATTATCTGGAGTGTCTCATGTTCGTGTCTCACGTGTTTCCAAGGACTGGGTAGTAGATAATAAAGGCAAACAATTTCTTCGTTTGGCTGAAGACTTTGGTGGGGTTATTTTAAATGATAGGGTGGATGGAGATCTGAGTGGGGAATTTACTTTTTGGAGCGGGGTTGGCCGTACACTGATCGATTATGCTATCTGTTCTTTTGAAATTTTGGGCTTAATCGATAGTTTTTCTGTAGGATCAAAATACTTCTCGGATCATATGCCGATCGTTATGAAATTCCACGGTCGCGTGTATACTACCGACTATGTCTGGCCTTCATCTTCTGCCAGACCCTCATGGAAACCGCGCAGTGCGGAAAAACACAAAGAGGCTATCGCTAGTTCCTGCAATAACGATTATATATATTCCGTGGTAACTATTGATCAGAAAGTGTCTATAATTACCGAAAAGTCAGCTCAAACTTACGCAGAAAGGTAATGAACGCTTTAAATATACTGAGAAAGAGGAATTTTGAATGCGATAGGATTAAGTGTCTCCCTCTCCGTAAAGAGTATGTAACGCTTTGCAACCGGAAGAAACTAGAGTGGAGATGCAACGAGATTGAACAGCTGAACACTGTTAGAAATTCAAGCGATTGGTGGCGTTTAGCAAACTCTCTCAAAAAGGTCCGATGTAAAGTAAGCTCCAACCTCCAAATCCATGATTTCTATTCCCACTTCAAGGATCTTCTTTTTCGCCATAACATTGACACGTGTGTATACTGGGCTATGCCTCAACGTACTGACCCCTTTCTTGATGGTCCTTTCGACTACTGGGAACTGCAAGTGGTTATAGATATTACCAAATGCAATACAGCCCCAGGACATACGAGTTTTATAAATTTTCTCCGCAATGTTTCCTCAATGAACTGCTGGCGCTTCTAAATTTGATATACGTGAGAAAGCAGATCCCTTCCTCTTTCAGTTCCGCAATCTTGATCGCTCTTTTCAAAAAAGGTGACCCCAACATTACCACAAATTACAGATATTTGGCTCTTTTAGATACTATCTACAAAATCTTCTTTGGGATCTTACTGAACCGCATAAATGCTTGGATCGATTGTAACAATATCTTGGATGAGTCCCAAGCAGGGTTTCGCAGTGGATATTCGACAATAGACAATACCTTTGCGCTTTCAAGTATTGTCAATCTAAATTTTTCACGCAACAGAAGAACTTTTGCCTTCTTTGTAGACTTCTCGTGTGCTTTTGATACGATTCCCCGCAATATGCTCTTTTACAAACTAGCCTCCTATGGTATTTCTACTCATATGATTAAAATTTTGAGCCTTATCTACGCTAATACATCTTGTAAGGTTTTGTTCAACGGCAAACTGTCCGAATCTTTCCCTTTAAATCACGTGTTCCGTCGAGGCTGTCTTTTAAGTCCGATTTTATTTTCTTTATACTTAAATGACTTGAATGATTATCTGTGCGGGGGCGTCATGGTTGATAACAGTAAGGTAAAGGTACTTATGTATGCGAAAGTTTTGGTCCTACTTGCGGAATCTCCTGAACAGCTTCAGTAAATGGTAAACTCCCTTTGCGACTACTGTAGCCAATGGGCACTAACTGTCAACCTCAGTAAGTCGAAAATCATGATATTTAGGAAAGGTGGTAGGATGCCTGGAACCTGGAAATGGTCTTATGGCAGCGAATACATTGAAATAGTTAACGAATACAAATACTTAGGTGTTCTCCTTACTTGTCAGTTATCTTTTACAAAGCACTTATATTCAAAGTTGGTGGATGCTAAAACCGCTATTAACGCAACGTGGTTGAGCTACATTAACAACCCCCGTATCTGTTTTAGCCAGAAAATAAAAATTTTTGAGGCAGCTTCCAGGTCCATCGCGTTTTATGGCGCACAAGTATGGGTAATCGCCCACTTCGACCATGTCGAGAAACTCTTTAGATTTTTTATAAAAAAACTGATTTTCCTTCCCTCTAACACGCCAAATTACACGCTGCATCTGGAAACAGGTTTACAACCCCTATATTTACACACCCTCCGTCTACACATGCTTTATATTGCTCGTTGTCTCAGACTTACTTATGACAGACTACCTCGCTTCCTGGCGGTAGAGACAGCCAATTTAATAGCTAATATTCAGGTTTTCACGTCTTCGCTCTTAGATCGCCTTGCTGAGAGTAATACGAGTATGTTCCTAGAAATGGCTCAAAAGTCTACTACCCACGATCTGTACCCTATGTTAGTGACATTAGGGAGTTCATATTTCACGGATGATTTCACAGCTTATGCCGTTAGCTTAATTCTACGTGTAAGGGGAGGTTTGCTGAACCTAAACGCAAGAGCTTACAAAAACATATCGTCTCCATTTTGCACAGTTGTAACTTGTAAGTGTCAGAAGATGCTTATCACTTTATTGGTTCATGTCCTATATATAACAATATCCGTTTGCTCTATTTTGGGGAAAGAACTTTAAATATGGCAAAGGTCATTGCTATTTTAATTGGATATAATTTCGACTCTCTTGCTAAGTTTCTTGCAGACAGCATTAAATTAAGTGGCTTAATATTAAACGAATTCTCATAGCTTGTAAACAATTTATTTAACATGCAATGCGACACGCAACAATTCTGTTATTGTCGCGCTTTTTTACTTTTATTTATTTATTTTATTTATATGTTTGTTCGATTTTCATAGTAGCTTTAGTCATAAGCTGTATTCTGATTTGTTAAATATATATATACTACTACTACTACTACTATTTATGCATGTTAATGGTTTAGAATGCATCTGCCTCTTGAAAAATTATCTTTCGTCAATAATTTTATACTTTTCGTTAAAATTCTTAAACAAAAGTTGTATTTTTTGGTATGTTTATATGTATGTATGTACATGTATGCAAATGCTTGTGCACTAAGGAGATTTTATATATCTATGTATATAAAAAGGATGTACATAAGTTTGTATGCAGTTTATGGACTCTGAAACCACTTCGCTGATTTTATTCCAATTTGCAGGTTAATTTCACAGCAAACTGTAAAGTGTTCCTGTGAGGTGTCTTTACGTGAAGTGGACTAGGTTCAGATATTTTCAAACATATTCTATTCACTGTTCGATTTGCTTGAAATTTTCGAGCCTGCGAAAAAAAAATGGCGAAAATGTAAATTTTTCGACCAAAACACTCCTCAAAACCCAAAAAATATAATTTTTTCAAAAACTGTTGTAAAAAGGTTGGCAATAACAGTTTTTTCCCTTTTCGTGTAGATTTTTCTTCAGCAATTTTTATAAAATATAAAACTTTACACAAACATCAGCGTACAGAAATACTAAAGTGGTAATTTTTATCAAATTTCGTCTATTATATATTTTACAAAAGAAAATTTTCTGTATTTTGTAAGTGAAACTATGCAAACCAATCTCAAAAAAACTTTCGAAAATTAGAAAAAAAATTTTGCAAAAATTGTACATATGAAAAAATATTTAAAACACTCTGCAGAAAAAAATTGTCAAAACTCAATGCAAATTTTGAGAGACCTTTAACTTACACTTGTTGTAATAAAATTGATTGGGCTACTATACTGCATTCTTAAAAAAAGCTAAATATATAACGAGCCACAAAACTGCGTACTCACAAAAATTCACAGGGCTCTAAAATCAAAGTCCGCAATTTTGTTGAGTTTTCCAAAATTTTCGAATTCCTTCGAAAACGGTTTTGAAAACGGTTTTTGTAGTTTAAAAAATATACAGAAGTTTTTTCCTTAAATAACGAATGGCTGAAGCATATAATTCAGATATGGGGGTGAATCAGTATCTGCCGAATTTAAACAATTTTAAGTAAGTAATTTTAAATCACTGCACACAATTTCACGCACTTATTACTTTTCAATTGCAGATTTTAAAAATCCTTTTCATTAAAATACAAAAAATTACACTTGGTCTTTTGAAATTTGAAAATATTATATTATTTCCTCACTTACCAATTTTGTAGATGCCATGGTAAGGCCTATTGAAGATCACAACACTGACTGAAATATAAGTAACAAATTTGCTAAACATATTGCTTTCGTTTAGTGTGGGCAAAGTGTAATTATTTAATGGCACTTACAAAATATCTAATACATACACGCGTTCATACATACATACATACATATATGCAAATGCTTGATGAGCGTTTGATCGGGCGAGAATAGAAGATATCAGCTGAAACTAGCATCATCAAGAGCCACACGTGTCTTACATATGAATAAATATGCATATATTTGATGATGTTTGAATTTCAGCAATCAAAGTTTTTACGCTTTGAACAAACCGGTCTAACGTAAACTTGAAATATGCTAATTTACACCGAAACATCAAAACGTTTAGTAGATATTGACATTTAATTATTAACGGAAAACGCAAAAAAGGGCAACAATATAAACAAGTAAAGGTGTCTAAGTTCGAGTGTAACCGAACAAGATATACTCAGCGTGAGCTTCAATTGTACGTTTCATTTCAGATAAATTCCTTTTAACACGTGGCACCGGCCGTTTACAAAAAATGTCTCCCCATTTCCTCTTACAATAAAACTTGATAAGTGAAATATCATGATTCAAAAATATTTTTTTCTAAGTTATAGCTTATTATTCTAGGCTACGACCATTTTAAACTTGTTTTATATCTAAGTTGCCGTGGTCTCTAACGGATCCTGTCCATTTTTACTACAAACATTTTCTGCTATAAGGAAAATATGTGTACACAATTTCATTACGATATGTTAATGCACTTGGGAAATAAAATACCATTGATATAAAGATCTTTTTTACAGAGATGTAGCTTACTTTATTCCACGAACCTTTTAAAAAAATTTTATATAAAGTTGGGCGTGGTCCTTAACCGATTTCGTTAATTTTTGTTCTAAGCATTCCTTATATTAAAGACAACCTCTCTGCCGAATTTTGTTACTGTAGGTTTAACGATTTCTGATTTATGATTAATAATATTTGTAAAATTGATTTTATCACAAGTGGGCGGTTCCACGCCCATTTTAACAATTTTTTCCAAATTTTTATCAAGAGTCTCAGTGTCAGTACACACGTCAAATTTCAGCTTTCTAGGTGTGTTATTTGCTAAATAATCAGGATTTTTGTGTTTTCCAAAATGTTATATATATAAAAAGTGGGCGTGGTTATCATCCGATTGCGCTCATTTTCAATACCAATCTATTCTGATTCCAGATAAGCTCGTGTACCAAATTTGGTGAAGATATCTCAATATTTACTCAAGTTATCGTGTTAACGGGCAGACGGACGGACGGACGGACGGACTTGGCTCAATTAAATTTTTTTTCCATACTGATGATTTTGATATATGGAAGTCTACATCTATCTCGATTCCTTTATACCTGTACAACCAACCGTTATCCAATCAAAGTTAATATACTCAGTGTGCAAAGCACTCTGAATATAAAAAGGCCGATACTCATGAATAGCCAACAAACGATTATGATAAGATCGAAAAAGTAAGGGGTAGACTCAAGTAAATTTACAAGAAGTCCAATCGAGCAAAATGTAAAAAATTTACATAACGAATATCAGTTAGCTAAAAAAGTTAGAAAATCCCAAAGCGCATTCTAAGGTAATATTTAGAAGCATTTAAATACCAAGAATTATTTGAGAATGATTCAATTACATATCAAAATCGCACCTATACGAGGCTATTATATTCGTTTATTTATTTGTTTTGTTGTTTGCAATTTCCTAAGTGTGTGCGTTATTTCATTCATAAAATACCTTTCTAATAACATACAAAGATTCTATACATTAGCGCATGTGTGTGTATATGCTTTGCTGCATGCATGTGTGCATACCCATATTTATATGGCTTATGAATCAGTGTGGTAAGGTAACTTGAACAAATAATTAACGGTTATAAATAAAATTTATTCAAGCTATTAACTCTCCGCCTATTTCAGAGCTTAATCGCACTTGTAAATTCAAACCACAAATGCAATACATACACAGCAATTCAATCATCAGCGAAGTTCACCGCACACACATATTTATAAAGCATAACAATGCAAACTCATTGGGATGCTGTTGTTATTGTTGTTGTTGTAACAGCACTTCGTCCCATTTTATAGGTACGACCACTCAAAGAAAAGTCATAAGAATCCTCTAGCGGAGGTACGAGAATTAGCAAAAAGATGCTGCGTCACATTGAATCATGTTGATATATTTGACTCGCAAAACCCAATTGAGCTATTTTTTTAACTGAGTCTGAGCAATTAAAAGTAAAGCCTGAAATTTTCTGCAAACGTTGTAAATTTCATTTTGAGTACGTGGCGTGAACTCGGTGAAGGAATTACCAGATACTATACGCATATGTATGTTTGATTATGCCGAATCTAACTAAAGTCCATTTAGAAAAAACACCCCCAACAATTTATGGTGGAATAAGTACAGCTTGTGAGCATAAAAGTATTCACTAAACTGTGACATAATGTGGGCACAATGAAGGTTTTAATACAGTTGATATGAAAGAAATTAGATACAAATCAAGGTAAAACAAGGAAAAAATGTAAAGTAAGGGAAATGATAAAAAGAAAAAGAGAGGTTAGAAAATATAAGAAGTTAACATCAAAGCCAAAACCGAAACCGACAGAGCACAGCGTGTTATGATTTTGTTATCGCAGCCTTATCGATGAGTTATCTATTTGTAACGACAAATTATCATTTTGCATGTGTTATCGACGAGGCATAAACGAGTTATCGATTTGTTATAAAAGTGTTTCATATATAATATCGATAGCACAAGCTATCGATGAGTTATTGATTTTTTCACGAAAAGTTTTCGGTTCATTATCTAAAAGTTAGCGATTATTTAACAAAAAATTACCGATATGTTATTAACATTTTATCGACTTGCTATCGAAATATTATTGATTATTTATCTAAAAGTTATTGATAGGTTATCAAAAAGTTTTCGATTTGCTATCGTAAAGTTATTGATTTATTATAGAAAAATTGTACTTATCTGATCGAGTGATACCAATGTGTTATCGGCGTCTTAAAGATTTGTTACTGACGTCTATTGACCTCCTTTTAAACAAATACTGATAAAAGCTCAATATAGAAATGATAATAGATCTGTAACCAATCGATAATAGTCGATAAGAAACCAAAAGGAAGTCGATAACTCAGCTAAAACAAGCCGATAACTAAATGATAACTCGACAATTATAATTCGATATCGATGGTTACCGATAAGAAGCCGACAAAACTCCTCTCAAAAAAGCAGACATTTATTTTGTTTAAGGTAAAGTTGTATATGTTGTGTTTTACGTATCAACACCTGTATCGTATCAACACACATCGTACTTCATGGCTTTTTAATAAATATTTTCTTTTTGGTATTTGCTTTAAGAATTTTTCCAAATACGTAGCGGTATATTTGTCTGGCCGAAGGTACAGACTAATTTTTATTTTCAGGGTGGTATTATAAAAAATAATTGAAGCTGGTATAACCCTTTAAGGATCTGATGTTACCACATTTTAATAGATATAGTAGATTTAACAATGTGCTTTATTGAATTATATAAAACGACGAGTGTGAAAATGACATAGTATTTTTGTGATTTCTACTTCTTTCTAAACGCCGCCACCAATAATATGCTGACATATTCACACGCAGGTAGGATTTCAACATTGTATGCGGAGAAAAGTCTGTGCAGTTATTACTGAGCTGATCCGGATCATAAAGGGTAATTTTAACAAATGGGAAATAAAATTTAATGTCCTGACGAGAAAGCATTAATTAGGAGGTATGGCTTTAAAATTTTAATATGGTCACATTAAGTCATTCCCGAGATTATCGGACATGTACTTTAAAAGTGCTTTTTACCGGAACGTATCTGATCTCTATTCGATAAAGGACCATCAACATTGATAATATTTCCCAGAACTTTCAAGTGTTGTTGCAGGGGTTGTTTTTCACATATTAATGTGAATTAGCAGCAATGCTAGTTAAGCCAACTGAGGTCCAAATCGCAATCTGCTGCGGCCTCAACACAGACCGATTACGAGAAACATTGTTTTGTATTTATTAAAAATTGTCATATTTAAAAAAGTTTACATGATAATATTTACAAATATTAAAAAAGCATTTCTCTTTTAACAAAATAGTCTAAAAACAAAACAAAATAAGCAAAACTAAGCGTTATCTAAACTAACATATAACTTTTTAACCAGCCGCCGATTTCAAGGCGCTAGCACTCAATTTACGTTTTTTGAGCATAAAACGTGGCTTGTAACCATCACTGTCGGCAGTGTACATAGTAATTGTTTCAGTATCCGTTTTTTCATCGTAAACTGTATATGCACCCATAACTACGAGTTGTTCTTTATCTGTACCCGGATTCAAAATCATACCCACTTCTTCACGTTTGTTGCCATTTTTTTCATCCAAACTTAAATGAACATAATTATTAATTTGGTTAGCTTTAAGATGAAGTTTTGTGCAAAACTTACTTGAAACGATAGCCCTCTTGCGAGGTTGATAACTTATAGAACTCTGACATAACTGTGGGAATTACATCGTCCAGGAAGCCAGCATTCACTGACAAAGAGAAACAAGCCAAAATGGTTCCGGCAATAAACTGTAAAGAGAAAATGTGTATTGATTTTATATTTATAAAGTAATTTGGGTATTTCTTTTAACAGTTAATTGCATAAAGACAATTCATTTCTATTTATATACGTTTTCTCATGTGAAGTTTAAAACTTATCTGCGCTATAAAGACGAATTTTGTTCACAAATAATGTTTTTATCGGACAAAAAAACCTTAAAGCTCACATGATAAAATTGCTCTTATTTATTATTATATGCCATCCCTGCCAATTTGAAATTGGTCGAGTGGATCACGTTTGTGTTATCTATATCTGGTACATACGTTACGAAAGACTTAAGACACAAACTTTTTGGTTGAAATACGTATATGTTTCGTTACATCAATATCAAGGGCATCCCAAAACTATTACTATCTTCAAATTCAATACTTTTGGAAGGTTTTGTCTACACTTAACTCAAAATATTGGAAGAGAAGCTCGTCCTTAAATCTCTTCTGGGATAAACAGCGCCAAGTATTCATTTTATTTATTTTATTACCGCTTGCTCAAATTTTTACGACTGCGACTATGATATCGGCTAAAAAAAATAAATACATTTATATTTCTTAAACTTTTTCGGTAATACGTTACTTTGAATTTACAACAACATGACAAAACGCGTGTTCGAAAATACACGACTCCACTAACATGCTTTACGGGTAGTGTTAATTTACGCAAAATTTGTCTTTACGCTGGTACGCTTCCAAGCCAGTACGAATAAGCTGTAGTTCAATTTTACGCTGATATGCTTCAAAATTACACGCGGGACCTTAGCTATTCCCAGTTTACTTTCTTTTTTTTCAGTTAAACCTTTAAACTGAAATTGTAATCAGCATAGGTAATAACTTTTGCTGTAATTTAAATCTTTTTACCTCACGACCTAGCGAAACAATTTTTTATTGTAATATAGCCAAGTTTTGAACTAAAGCTTGGCTGTTTAGTAGGAAATACCCACTCGACTGCTCGAAGACGTCCTGTTTCAAAAACACATATCTTAAAATTTAGTCGAATTCAGTTGAATAAGGCATTATTTCAGAATTTGTTTCAAAAACGGCCGATCTGAGCATAAAGTCAATACGTTTTTACTTTGGACATGGTGTTTATGAAAAAAAAAAATTGAGATAGGACATTCTTCAACCGAATTATGAGATAGGGTGTTTCTAAGATGTGGTTTTGTTTCACATAGCCGTCAAGTTCCAAGCTTCAAGCCCCTCGCTCCCAGGCAGTTTACCTCCAATCCGAGCCAAAAATACCAAAACCAGCTCGAATTCTATACATTTTTTTTACCTGCGTAGCTTCTACCATGATTTTTTTATCTCGTCCATCGATTTGCATCGAATTTTTCAAAAATCTTGAATACAGCTACACCTAGTAAGATATTGTTCGCGTTCTTTTGCAGTAATCAATACCCTTAGTCTTAAGTATCTGGCTCTTCAGAAAGTTACTTCAAACTCGATATCGAAATTCCATCGGTTTTAAGGGAACTCTACAAATATCTCTATCCTTAGTACAAGTTTTATGTTTATTTCAAATCGATGGAAGATTCAAACTTTAGTACGAATTTTCTAATTAATTTGATCTGTGCTCTTTCTACCGGATTTTTTATGTCGTATTGCATTTTAACCGAGCTGCGGTGCTTTTAGGAACTAGCTTTTAGTAATTAGCTTTAAATTATATCGGAAGGTCAGACTGGTTTTATAGAGTTTTCGTAGATTTCATCGCTATTTTTTCCTATACACCCACATACTTCGAATGGCTGAAGCAAAGATTTCACACAGAAACATGTATCAATATTTTTCGCGCTAAATAAATTTTTGAGTTAAAAATTTCAGATCTCAACAAACAATTTACGTACTTATTACATTTCACTTTCTAACGTCCCCGTTTTCATTAAAACATACCAACGAAATAACACTTTTTTTAAACACTGAAACAGTTTAATTATTTCCTGACTTACCAGCTTAGCAGATGCCATGATGTGGCTTATTGAAAATCACAGCTCAGACTGAAAGAAAATTTTTTAAACACTTTGCTTTAGTTTCCTACATTTAAATTGCAATTGAAATATTATATAAAAATATCGAATACCAAAAACGATATATTTTATGTGCATAGATATCCAGATATTTGCATGTTCATATGTATGTATATGCTTGAATAGAATTAGATGAGCTTTTAGGTGCGACTAAATAGAAAATAGTAACTGAAACAAGTATATCACCCAACACTCTATTAATATGTATTTATTTAATGACTTCGTTTTTTGTTAAAAATTAGTGAATTCTAGCCAAAAAAGTGTTTAAGCCGTGAATGAACGAGTCCACAAGAAACTTGAATTATGCAAATCAACCATCAAACATTTTGACTTTTGGCAAATTAATTCAATTTGCGGATGATCACGAACATTATTTAAGCAATCAAAATAAGCTAAAGGATGGACTGCAGTAAATTTACGTGAATTCCAATTCACAGAAATTACGAAAAATTGACGTCATGAAAGGCAATTTGCTATAAACAATAGGAGTTCTCAAAACTCTTTCAAAGTTTATATGTAAAGGAATTAGTAGTTATTTTAGAAATATGTAATAACATTCACGCTCTCCTGTTTGCGACGCTTTTATACTTGTATCTTTGTTATATTGTTTGCAATTTTATAAGTTTGTGTTTTAGTTTCATTCATAAAATTAAAAGCCCTACACAAATCAGATATATTTATTTTTATACCATAAGTATGTATGCATATATGTACATTGATTTGCATTTGTATGTATGTGATTATTTAAACAAGTAATAAACGACTATAAATAAACTTAGTTTGAGTTATTAACTGCATTTTTTCGCAGCTAAGTCACGACTGTATGCTCAAACAGCAATAAGATACATATATTCAATCAACAATTAAGTTCACTGAATGTTTTGTTTGAATAGGGCAATGTACATTTATGTTAGCGCTTTAGGGGGCTTAGGATATACCCGCGGAAAGGATATTCCTGTCATAAGAGACGCCTAAACTCCATATCCATCACCCCTACCAATGAGCCCTGGAAAGAGAGAAAAGGTTATGGGAAACAAAAAACCAGACGGATGAAGAACGCATCAAAGTTATTAGTAAAGAGATCAGGGAAAAACGGTTAGCATGTGGGACAGCAATTATAATAACGGATGTTGAAATCTGTAGCATCATAAACTTTGGTGAGGTAAGTTACTACATTACCCAAATGCTATACAGGCACGCTTACACTTCTTGCACAGAATACCAAAGGCCGAAGATCGAAGTCCGTTCATGGCGTTAAAGGCGGGGACGCTGCTAAACACACTGCTCGAGGAAATAGTCGGCCAAATCACTGACGATAATGTTATAGCAAAATAGAAGAATGAGTACAAACTTAGCAGTTTCGTCGAAACCATACTCAGAATACAAAAGCGGGACGTTGGGTCTGTTTCACAAAAATACAAGCTTTTCTTGAGAGTAGTCCATGTTTAAATTTGGGGGTTTTTCGCAAAGTTCTTGCCCTTGGGACTCCACAGAGTACTCTGAAGAAGTATTCAGAAATTAAGAAAAATTTCGACCTGAAGTAAATGATTCTGGTCCAGGACATCTAAATGTAAATTGAACCAACTTTTTTTATAAGTATGGCGTTCACTTAAGGTGTATTCGTATACTCTTAAAACATTTCTAATGTTTTCCTTAAATTACCCTTAAGGAGTATATCGGTACTCCAAAACTTATTCACATTCATATAAAAATTTAAACTCAAAAAATGTAAAAATTTTATGAAACTAGTCCGTTTCGCTATGAAACGTTTTTTTTTTTTCAGAATAGCTAAATTTTCTGTTTTTCACTTTTCATAATTATTATTACATAATATTTGACATTTAAGAAAGTGCAGTTAATTCCCTTACATATCTAAATTTGGTTTGGTGAATTTGTTCTGACAATTTTTTCCTTTCAGAAAAATATCAAAATACTTGTATGTCTTATGAATTGGGCCCCTGGAAGCAGGCAGAACAGAAGGCTCTAAAGAAACAAAGAATGAAACGCCACTCTGAAGTAATGTGCGGTTCCATAGTGGACCACGATTGCAAAGGTGGTAGTTTTTAGGCCATGGACAAACTGTTATTGCGAAGGCAGTAATTATTGGCATCTCAACCTACAAAAACACAGCAAAAAAAGAAGTAAGAAAGTCTAAGTTCGGGTGAAACCGAACATTACATACCCAGCTGTACACTTGTCCTTTGTTTTGTGTGCTAAATAATGTTACAAGGCTGCGCAATAATACATATAAATATGCTTCCATTCTGAAATAATTTTCTTCCAGTTAAGGCTGCCAAAACATAGAAAATTGCTTAGTCATAAAAGGGACGGTGCCACACCAATTTTTTTAAATTTGAATTGTTTCTTATTTATTGTTATAAATCCAATTGGGAAATGAAATACCATTGATATAAAGCTCTTTTTTGCAAAGATATAACTTATTTTATTGGTCCACGACCCTTTTAAAAATCTTTTATATAAAAGTGGGCGTGGTCCTTAACCGATTTCGTTAATTTTTCTTCAAAGCATTCCTTATAGTAAAGGCAACCTTTCTGCCGAATTTTGTTACGATAGGTTTGACGATTTTTGATTTATGATTAATAATATTTGTGTAATTGATTTTATCACAAGTGGGCTGTTTAAAAATTTTTTTCAAATGTTTATCAAGGGTCTCAATATCAGTCCACACATCAAATTTCGACATTCTAGATGTATTATTTTCTAAATAATCAGGTTGTTTGTGTTTTCCTAAATGTTATATTTATAAAAAGTGGGCGTGATTATCATCCGACGGACGGACGGACAAGGTTCAATAAAATTTTTTTTCGATACTGATGATATATGGAAGTCTATAACTATCTCGATTCCTTTATTCCTGTACAACCAACCGTTATCTAATCAACGTTATAACACCCTGTGTACAAGTACATCTGGGTATAAAACCAATGAGATATCTACGTATAACCATCGTATATGATTTCTGCTTTTCTAATAACGGCCACGGCAAATGTTTAAAGACTCTGATTTGAGGGCATGTACGTAAGTAGAATATTGCTGCCCAGCTGATTGATGTCCTTGTGAATACAAAGTCTTACATAACGGCTTTGAAGGTAACTCGATAGATGGAGTAGGGCAGGATAATAACAGGACCTATTGATGTATACAACCGTGAATAGGCGTAAAGATGTGCCTATGGACTAACAGAGTAAGTGACTAATATGAAAGAGGGCTTTATTTCTTATAAACTAGAAAAATTGTATCCAAAAGCGGGAACATTTATTAGATCTTATCAGTGCATCTTCAGAGCAAGTAAATCCGCAATCGAACAGATTTTGAAGATATTCTTAATATTTAAGATAAGTATGTAAGTAGGAGAGTCCACAGCTGTGCATACATGCTTGTCAAATTTGGAGATTTTCAACATATATATTTCCTTTGTTGTAGTAGATGCTAATCAAAAAAACATTGGATAGTCAAAACTTGCTCCAGCTGATTTACGAATAAATCGCGTTTAGTTTAAGCATTCCATTAGCATCATATATGTGAATTAAGCAGATCTATATCTAGTAAGTCTTCTCTATTATTTAGATTTCTAATTTAATCCATTTTCAGGTTTGCCTGCATTTTATTTCGCATATTTACACACGCTCATAAATTTATACACGCGTACAAGTATCCATATATAGTTTGTTGGAAACCACCTAAATTCAAGTTCGCAAAGATTTCGGAATTGACCTTCTCAAAGTCCAACTAGTTCTTATTATTATTTATTTATTATTATTTATTATTTATTTAATATAGTAATCTTTGAAATACAATGTTTCTTACAGACTACATAACGAATTAGATAAATTTACATTACAGAATAGATGCGAGCGCACAAAGCTTGTAAATAAAAGTTTCAAGGTATATTGGTCTGAGAAATTAGTGCTGTTACGACGTACAAACCCCAGAACTGGGTATGCTTTCGCGATAATAAAATTAATGTGACTGTTGAAAGAGAGTTTTGTGTCAAATATAACTCCTAAGTCTTTAACTTCATTAACATTTAGCAGAGTAGCATTTGAAATGTTGTAAGACGTACTACGTACATTCAAAATTTTCGCAAAGGTCATTTTGAAATACTTCTTGATATTTAAAGATAAATGTGATTTACTACACCATAGATAAAGAGCATTAACATCCTGCTGGAGCCTTGCGTCTTCGAGAGAATCTTTGAATTCAGCAAATAACTTAAGATCGTCTGCATAAATCAAACACTTGGCGAATGAAAAACAACTTCCCATGTCATTAATAAATAAGACAAACAGTAGAGGTCCAAGAACGCTTCCTTACGGTACGCCTGAAGTGGCCACGAAAGATTCGGAACACATGCCGTCAATAGTAACAACACAGCGTCTATTCGATAAATAGGATTTGATCCATTCCAAGAAGTAGGAATGAAAACCTAAACAAGCCAGTTTTTTAACTAGAATTTTATGCGAGACTTTATCGAAAGCTTTTGAAAAGTCTGTGTATATACAATCTACTTGATGACCATCAGAAAACGCTGTTATGCAGTAGTCACTAAGAGCCGCTAAGTTCGAAACTGTAGACCTTCCGGGAAAAAGCCATGTTGGTTATTGCATATAATGGACTTTGTAGCAAAATAAAGCTTCTCTTTTACTACACACTCAAAAAGTTTAGATATAGTTGAAAGTTTTGATATGGGCCGATAGTTTCTAACATCATTTTTCTTACCACTTTTTAGAATGGGAGTTATGTAAGTGACTTTCCAGTCATCTATGAAGCTACCAGACGCCAGCAACTTGTTAAACAAACTTTTCAAAGGTTCAACAAAAGCTGGACAACTTTTAAAGAGGACCGCAGACAGACCATCGACATCAGTTTCCGAAGAGGGCTTTAGTAACGATAGCCCATTTGGAGATATCTTCAGAAGAAAGTGTGAGGGAACCGAAGTTGAGGCACGTATTTTCGTCAGAAGAAAAGCTTGGTAAAGCATCGGTATCATCCGATACGAAATTGGACATGAAAAAATCAGCGAAGAGGTCAACCACATCTTTAGGAACCTCCGCGAAATTATCATCTAAGAAAACCGATTTAGGGATGTTTGAACACGATCTTTTGGATTTGATATAAGTCCAAAAGAATTTAAGATTATATTTAATGCTGGACTCAGCAGATCGAGTGTAATTTTTTCGAAGATGTTTATCTACCCTTGTGAATTCTTTTGAGTACCGCTGATACATGACAAAAAAATTCTGGCATTTAGATTTCAGAAATTTTTATAATATTTATTTCTAAGATTTTTTAGCTTTTTTAAACCTTTTTTTAAAATAAACTTATTTATGCAGATTTAAATTTGTATTTCTTTTTTATTGTGACAAATGAAATCGAGTTTAGCTAAACAAGTATTCATATGCAAATTTCTGAACTATGGGCATTTTTTAATTCTTTATTAAACATATTTCTGCGATCAATTTAGTTATATTTATCCGTTTTTTGTGACCATATATAATTTTGTGCACAATTTGATGAGATAAAATAAATTTGTATTTGCCGTATTATTTATTAACAACTAGCGTACCCTACATACGACGTTCTTCCCAAATATTTGTTCGCCTACATCCCATCCTTGTCCACTTTTTTTACTATCCTGATATTATCTTGAAATAATCCCGAAATAATAAATGAAAGTCTCGGAAAGCTCCGTAATCTTTTCAAAAACAACCCCAAAATGATCCAGAGATAATAACAACAAGAGCATTTTGTACAATAGTACCGACATTATCCCGAAAATAAAAATAATTATGATAATATGCACAGCGAAATGACCAAAAGCATTCTCCCCCAGCGGGTTAGGGAGTCAGAATATACCCGCGGTAGGTATGTCTGTCGTAAGAGGCGACTGAAATACCAGATTCAAGGGGTTGTGTAGCGCAACCCTTTCAGGTTGCCAATGCAATATATAGCTTCTCCAAAACCAATTGTAAACCTCACCTATCCGTGGCGAATCCTGTTCCATTAACAGCCGAGGCTCTGCCGACCCCGAACTCATTATGGATGTAGGGGGTGGGAGGGCGGGTTGGCCAAGAAGTTCGCATGTGGTCATAAGAAATCGTTCCCGAGATAGTCGAGCGTGGTACCGAAACATACCGGATCTGGATCCGGCAAAGGACCAGCAACATCGACAACAGGCCTTCGGGGAGTGTCCTTATCGCTACAACGACAACAACCAAAATCACTTCATTGATTTGACTCCTCAGCGTTTTTAGTTTCCGAGATATGATTTTTTGAACGAAAGTCACTAATACGCTTTCTTAAGCCAATACGTTCAGATAAAGGGGCAAGTCGAAGTACATGAACAGCATTTCTACAACGAGTATTTTATGAACCTTCCGATAAAGGTTTTTCTCTGGGGTCACACTCACCATAAAAATACCACATAAGGGACTAAATTGTAGGGAGAGTTATAGGGAAAACAAACAAAAAATTTGATAGATGAGAAGACGTAACATAATCGTTTGATATGGTCAACCACGGCACGCTACTGCAAGACATTCTCCCAAGTCTCAGCAGGTGAGCCACAAATTATCTGTCTGCCCGGCAAGCATCGGTGAAATTCAAGAACGTAATATCGAAACTAAGAAGAATTAAATAAGAGGAGAGGAGGTTGGTGTCCTATCCGCACTTTTGTTTAATTTCTACGTATGAAAGCTACCTTCACCACCGGAAGGAGTCACTATCGTTTCCTACGTCGATGACTGCACAATAATGGCCACAGGCTCAGGCCCACAGATCGATGAGCTTTGTAACAAAATAAAAAGCTATCTCCCTGATCTCTTCAGTTTCTTCGCCTCGCCCGCCTTGGTTGTGACGTTCGATCAGGATCTACATTTTCGAGAGCAGGCAACCGAAATTATACTGAAAATCCATAATAAAATCCTCATATCTCTTGCCGGCACCACTTGGGATAAAGACAAAGAGAAACTCATTACCACTAACAAAGCAATTGGCCGGGAGAGAAATTAAATGCTAACCAAACAGTTTCTGTTGAACACCCAGAAACATGGACATCCCAACAGATATCTTATTAATGAGGCTATACCGTCTAGGGCTTAAGGTGTCATATCCGTAAGCATTATGAGGAAATACGGCACCTCAGAACACATCCGTATGAAGCAAAAAAGCACAAGCAGGTCGTCGGTGATATCCACAAACAGGCGTCGGGCCTCTATGCGAGGAATTGCCCGGCAAATCCGGTACTCAAAGAAAAATACCCAGAACTAGCAGAGGAGGAACGCACCCTCCCTAGGGAAACCAGCGTCACTCTAGCTCAACTTCGATCTGAATACTGTAAGAGGTTTAACTCTTAACTATACAGAATCAGCCTCGACATACAAAACGTATGTCCTGCTTGCATTGTGTTCCCACATGACACCAAACATCTCTTCAATTGTAATGTGGAACCAACGCCTCTAACACCCCTCTAATTATGGTCCCCCCTTCTTGAAACAGCAAGTTTCCTTAGACTTCCGTTAGAGGACATTGATGACAATTTGTGGTCGGTCGCACTTATTGGATGGGGCGATGCACTGCTACAACAACAATAACATAGAGAAGAAGATATTAGTAGTGAGAAGGATATAGAAATAGTGTATAGTGTAGAACAACTTACGTAAGAAGCAGAGGAAGCCTTAAAGAGTCGGAAGAAGAAGGATAGAATGGATTTCTTGGAACTACCTTTTTCTTTCTCAGGTAACCACATTTCGAACAGAACAATGTTAGCAGGATATATATCTGGGTTCTTAAGCAATAATCGCCTAAGTCCCATGAATAAGGATAGGATTTAGGCGATTATTGCTTGTGACCACAGACGTATTCTTATAGAATAGTTTTCTTGGTGATTTGGACATTAAGTTATTAATTGGATATTTAATTAATTATTTATTTATGCTCTCATTAATCCAAAAATGTATATCAATTATTTAATTTATAATAAAAAGATAATAAAAAAATGTTCAGGACTACCTTTATATAAATGAACGAAAAATAGAAGGCAATTTTTCCTTTAATATAGACATAGACTTGTTGAATTCTGACTAAAAGACTTTAACAATAGCTCTTGTAAAAGAATTTTGTAATTTAAAACTATAAAGGTGGAGCGCAATCTTCAATTTAAGGCAAACCATGTACTTGCGATTAACTAATTTATTATTTAAAATTTAAACACGCGCTCTACCTTCATAATTTTAAATCCCTAAATTCTTTTACAAGACTTTAACGTTTTAGTCAAATTCAACAAGACTATGTCTGTATTAAAGGAAAAATTGCCCTCTATTTTTTCATTCATTTATATAAAGGAAAATAAAAGAATTCCACCTCATATCATAACAAGAGAATTCCACCTCGTTTGTCAGCTACTTAATTTGCACAGCTGAAAATCGTGGTGAAATTTGCATAGGCCTCAAAGTCTAAAACAATCGTGGTGAAAGTCGCGTACGCTTAAAAGTATGCAAGAACGTACATTGAGTTGGGCCTTCAACGATGTGGAATTCTACAACGCCTGCAACACTCAGGAGGCTAGCCATGAAGATATGGCCTAACCTTGTGCGTTGCGTAGCTCAATTTTTTTGATCAAACATTGCACTGACACCGAGTTTTAAACTATATTTCAGGTTTCAAGTCTCTAGATATCCAGGAAGTTAGTTAAAAATGGATTGAAAGTTTCCCAAATCAAAACAAATTTTCTTAATATCTCGATCCATACGCCCCCTAGCGAAATTTGTTTGATCATATATTGCATAGTCACCGGGTTCTGACTCACGACCCAAAATTCAAGCATCTAGCTCACCGGGAAGTTACTTAAAAATCGATCGCAAGATTCCCTGCATTTTTCAGCGATTTTCAGTTTGCCACCTGGCGCCATCTTGTTTTCCGCGAGTTGTAGTGTCATCGACTCGCAAACTATGTGTTAAGTTTCAAGTCTCTGGATCACTGAGAAGGTAGTTAAAAGTCGATCGCAAAATTTCCGGTTTCAAATTAATTTTCTGTATATCTCGACCCGTGCGCCACCTAGCGGATTTTTTCACTTGCTTTGTAATGTCCCCCAGATCTGAACTATGTTCTAAGTATCAAGTGTCTAGCTCATCGGGAAGTTGCCGAAAAAGACTTTCCCGTGGGTCAAAAATTCGCATGGAAATGAGGGCACAAACATGAAAGGGACTTAATATAAAGCTAGTAAAAATCATACATTAGAAATATAATGCTAGATTTTTAATTAATTTACTAATTATTTTAATAAATTTTATTAATAAAAATATATACAAATTTAAAAAAAATAGATCATTACGTGTAATAAATTCAATATTTAGAAGAAAAAACCGATTAAATCTTTAGCCCGCAGTAGACATCAGCAACTTTACACCCAGCTTACTATTTTTATCGTATAACGTGGCTTGTAACCATCCTTATCCGCCGTATACATAGTCACCGTGTCCGTATCGGGCTTTTCATCGTACTGTAACGAATTTAGTGTAATTCTGCTTATTTGCAACCTTCTGCTAACGTTCGAATCACTAAACTGTTGAATAAATAACTCCAATATTCAATAATGCAAAATGACCTTTATTAAAGTACTGACAATAACACTTCTACTTCTCGGCAGATAGCGTGCTTAAATCAAATTGATTCTACAATTGCTCAGATTGCGCTCTTTTATACTCTTCAATCTACTCGTTCTATACTTCTAGGCGTTTCTAGAATTTACTTAGTTACCAGCTATAAAATTATAACTAAAGATGCACGTGTATAGCTTCTCATATGCGCGTGTATATGTGAGTGATACTTGCACAATTAATTGCGTACTTTTGGGAGTATCTCAGAAATGTGCATGTGTTTGTGCGTTGCTCTCCGCTGCTTGTATGGACATATGTGTAGACATAATGATTAATTTGGTTATGTGCATACAAGTCACTGCTCAGTATCGGCTTAGAGATCATAGTATCCCTTAGTGTTGCTAGTATTCGTCACAGTACACTGAGTACATGCCCATTATGACTAACTGTTCATCTGGGGTGTCTGGATTCATAATAACACCAATTTCTTCACGTTTGCTACCATTTGGTTCCTCCAAGCTATGAAAATAATATTATTTTAATATTTTAGATGCATTTACACACATGTTTAGCTTTTATGTACTTACTTAAAACGTTAGCCATCTTTTGTGGGCGCTTCGCTTTAAATTTCCGATATTAGTGTGGGATAAATATAATCCAAAAGACCGCCATTAACGGATATAGTTAAGGTGGTAATTACACAGACAGAAGCTGAAAAAGAATATATGTACTTGATGATAAAGTATTTCATAGGTCTAACAAAATCAGAAAAGTTCGTTATACAACTTAAACAGTTGCTTTTTCTAATTTGATCTATTGATGTGTAAACAACTCTCCTCAGGTTATGGGGGAATCCAGAATATAAGCGTAAGGTATGGGTATGCGTAGTATTTGGAGGTCGTACGCTATGTGGGCGAATAGAGAATGTAAATATATGCCTACTGTATGTGATTGGTATACTGTATGGGGTATACCGAATGTAAGCGTAAGTGTTGTCATTACACCGTAGGGTAAATGTGAGCGAAATCAGACAACAAATTAGTTAATGCAAGCTAATGAAGGCAGAAAAATAAATCGGTGGACGTTATCTGTGTGTTGTCGAAGACGTAGAAACGAGTTTTTGGTTTGATAACAAGGTGTTGTTCTTATCTTGTAAAGGAAAGTTGTCCAGCATTTATCGAAAAATTATCGATATGTTATAAAAAAGTTGTCGATCTGTTATCGGAGTATTACACCTTGGTATTGGCGTGTTATGTATTTGCTATCGATTATTTTGGAATGTGCATAGATTTTTATCGAAAATTTATCGAATAATATCGAAAAATCATCGATTATTTATAGCAAAGTTATCGATGTGTTTTAAAAAATTTATCGATGTGTTATCGAAAAATTTTCACTTTACTATCGAAAACTGATGGATTACGAATTGAAATATTATCGAAATACTATCAAAACTGTATCGATTTTAAGCAAAAACTTATTGATTGTTTTCGAATAGATACCGATTTCTTATCAAAACGTTATCGATTTGTTTGAAAAAGTTATGTATTTTTTTTTGCAGTTTTACCATTTTGTTATTTAACTTCGCAACACATGGCTTTTGGCGTTGAAAGTACAGTTTTCTCCTATTTGTATTGTTACTACTGTGCCCACTAAAAACATGTAGACAAGCTCAAGAAATACTCAGCGTCATTAGAATTTGACAACATTTCCCGCTTTTATTTGACAGGCTATCTTTATTTTAATCTTCTTTGCTAAGTTTACTGTCCCTTTTCTCAGTTAATTTAAAACATTACCAATATAAACTTTACAGAACCAATTAGCAAAATACTCCCAAACTGAATAAGTTGCTCATACGCCATGTCACCTAGCAATGTCGGTGATTTAATTTGAGTAACTTCCCTGCAAAAGATGAGATTAGTCTAGAATGAATCCGGTGTGAGTCGAAAAGGAGTATGCGACTAATGCCAGTTATGATCTCTTTGTATGCCTTGAACTGTTTGCTTTGTTTGAGCAAGTTCTATGATGACTCTATTTGTATACATTTATACCCGAATGGAAACGCTAGGACCAATCACCTTTGTACCCATCAAAAAGTGTTAGTTTTCGTATGGTACGAGATTTTTCACATTTTAAATGACATATTAAAACTTGCAAAATATTGTTAAATACATCTAAGTAAAAAAATTATTAAGTCGCCAACTCATATGGTAGAGGTCATTTAGGTTCGGTTTTGGGCTCCGCATTTTTCTTAAATAATTCGAAACTTTTATTTTATTTTTTTATTTTACACACTTCGTTGCCGTTTTTTTTATGTTTCTTAAAATAGGCTACATAGATTTCAAACTGACTAATCCCAACTGTATACAAAATGAACTAAAGGGGATCAATTATGCCCCAATATAGACAAAAGAGATCAATCGGAGCTTACTCTCTCCAGGGATTAATCACAACATTTTTTTCAGGGTTGTTTACAGTTGAATAATCTATTTCCGCATACATATTGGGAAGCACCTTAATTATGGCAGATGAATCCAGTTTGTCGAAAATCTAGGCTAAAATTAGTCTGAAATCGTAGCTCGAGCATATGTCGATACTGGCTTCTAAAGTGTGTTTGTTTACAGTTTCGACACATACTATAGCGGGGATGGCCAATATGAAATTTCTTTAGCCTTCTGGTGGCCATTAATCTGCTTAGCTGATATATCTCTGGCGGCTGCCATGGTGTAATTTTGGTAATTTTATCCCTAGCTATCAACTATCTATGCTAATTATGAAATACCATCAAAACTCCAAAAATACCAGTTTAAAGGGATTCACTCAAATTTTTTCTTTAACTTCAGCAAGTTTCAAGACAAACATTAATTAGTTTCAAATTGTCGTCTTTATGTTACCCTCGCCTATAGCTGACTTTACTTCGAAATCAAAACAATCAAAGAAAAAGTTGTATTCGATTTCCTTAAGCACATTTTTTTCTGATTTTACCATATGCATGATTAGTAATAACAAATTCTCTGAAATAGTTTGACTAATGATAGTTACTAAGTTCTGGACAGGTTAATGAACGTAAAAAAAAACAAGTAAGGAAGTCTAAGTTTGGGTGAAACCGAACATTACATACCCAGCTATACACTTGAAATGCTGTTGTTGTTTGTTTTGTATGCTTAATAGTGTTACAAGGCTGCGCAATAATACATATACATATGGTTCTATTCTGAACAAATTTTTCTTCGGGTTATGGTTCCCGAAACATAGAAAATTGCTTAGTCATAAAAGAGGCGAAGCGCGCCCATTTTTTTAAATTTGAAGTTTTTCCTATTTATTGTTATAAGTCCACGGTGGAAATTAAATACCATTATATAAAGCTCTTTTTTGCACGATCCTTTTAAAAATCTCTTATATAAAAGTGGGCGTGGTCCTTAACCGATTTCGTTAATTTTTCTTCAAAGCGTTCCTTATAGTAAAGGCAACCTCTCTGCCGAATTTTGCTACGATAGGTTTAACGATTTTTGATTTATGATTAATAATATTTGTAAAATTAGTTTTATCAGAGGTGGGCGGTGCCCTTTTGTGTTTTCTAAAACGTTATATATATAAAAAGTGGGCGTGGTTATCATCCGATGTCGCTCATTTTCAATACCAATCTATTCTGGGTCCACATAAGCACGTGTACCAAATTTGGTGAAGATATCTCAATACTTACTCAAGTTATCGTGTTAACGGGCAAACGGACGGACGGATATGGCTCAATCAAATTTTTTTTTTCGATACTGATATGATGGAAGTCTATATCTATCTAGATTCCTTTATACCTGTAAAACCAACCGTTATCCAATCAAAATTATAATGCGCTGTGTACAGTTACAACTGGGTAAAATAATTACACTGAGAAATCTTACAGTTACATCTGGGTATAATAATTACACTGAGAAATCTTATAACTGTAATATTCGTATTCAGTTTTCAATTTTTCTTTATAAATAAGTCATTAATTCATATATTTCATGTTTGATTTTGGAGATTAATAAGGTTGTTAACTGCTAATTGTGAACAACAACAACTTAGCATAAAATATTGTTTTTGAGGCAAAGTGGGGATCAATCATCCTTAAAATTCATTGAAGATTTTTTCTAACAGATTTAAATTTTTTTTATTAAATACTAGAAGGTCCGGCAGACGTTGTTCTGCCCTAAATTTGGCTTATCTGCATATATTTTAATAAGCTTTTTCCGTCTGACTCAGCCCCCCCCCCTTCACTTTTTCCCAATCCTTTTATTCACTCCTCCCTCTGTCTTTTTCGGTTCATCTATTTCCATCTTCGTCTCATTCTATCTCTTTCTAAATTTCCATCTCTCTTTGCTCTTCTCTGAATTTTTTCTCATTCTTCTGCATCCCCTATTGCCTGTCCCAGAGGATGGTATGTATTTTATTCCAGTCCCAGTCCCAATCCCACTCCGATCTACAGTCCCAGTCGCACTCCGAGTCTCAGTCCCAGTGCTAGTCCTAATCCCAGTCCCAGTCCGTCTCTGGATAATATATTACTCTGTACTAAAGCACTCATCAACAGCTTTCATTTGATATCCATATTGTATACACATTGTCTAGACATTTACTGGCCCACGTTTTGGCCTATATCTCGAGACCCTAGTCACCCAGGGGTATGAAAATTACCCTATACTAAAGCACTCGTCAACAGCTTTGATTTGTTATCCATATTCTATAAACACATTCTAGGGGTACTCGGGTCCACGTTTCGGCCTATATCTCGAGGCCCTGTACGTCGATCGCAACCAAACCTATGTAGTAACCACCGCGTGAAGTTTGCGCAACTTGTGTGAAAGTTTGAACAAAATCGACCGACGCATCTCTTCAAACACCGGCGACCAACTAACACACATTTTATCCCTTCTTTTTATATTTATAGATTTTTATTATTCACACTTCACTATAATATTGAAACGAAATTCAGATTTTCGTTGCTTTTGAAATTCGGCTTAAAAATTGCATATGGAACAACTAAAGACTATGCTGAATTAAAAACAAATGTCATAGTACCTCTAAATCGCGGCCCCCTCAGAAACCCCGGGCTGTGGCTAATCCCCCCCCCCCCTACCTTCGCGGCGGTCCTGGTGATGTGCTATACGTGATATCATTCGCTATACTATTTTTAATGATAAGCGCGTTGTTTAATTAAACACCAACCAATTACACGGAAGTATATCCGCACCACCTGAAAATGTGAGTGCCGGTGCGTATATGTAACATTTTATTATTACGTATAAACAAATAAAAAAAATTGCAATAAAATACTATTGCGACTATAAACTGAGATATAACCTATCCTATATTTCAAGTTAGATCGAACTACGCACGGGGTTCAAAACAAATTCAAAATCGGTTCAGTAGTTTAGAACAAATATAGCGACACGTGATTTTTATATATTAAGATTTCGATAGGAGGGATACTGACTCGCACTCTTGCTATGATCGTTCTTTGGGTAAACCGACTCGAACAAAGCCCAGTCTTGTTATTTTAACACTCTCGTTACTGCCTTCTGCTTCACATATTCATACCTATATACTTTTGTATAGAACATAAATTATATGTATGCATGTTTGAAGATGTGATAATGTAAATATTCTCGGAGCGCTTATAATGTAGGTGACGGATATGATTCCGATTATATGTAAAAAATATGAGCTCCAGAAATATGATCATATACGAGTTTTTTGTGAAGAGTGTTCACAAAACTAAGCAACTTTGGAACAAATATTCATATCTTAATATAAAAAAATTTTCTTCCATATCCAATTTGAATAAAGTCATAATTTATAATGTGTCTTAATGTTCCCGATTAAAATTAGCACGGACGTTGCTCTCTTATCATCGCCATAATCAATAGCATTTTAACAATGAAAGTATTTCGTGCTTTTTATTGTAACCACAAAACTGCCTCCGTGATTTGCCCTGGTTGATCAGTCGAGCCCTCTATGTCGTTAATTAAAGCTGATGTCGGTTCCAAATTCGTATTTCCCAACCAATATTGATGATATGCTTCCCCGTTTTTAATGTCATGCATTCGAAATCCGCTCTGATGCTGCCAATCCGAATATCTAATATAAAGCACATAAGTGGCTCCAAAAAGACTCATTATAAAACCAAATTACGAGCTGTTTATGAGCGTAATTGGAGTCTGATCAGGCTCCTATTTATGCTTGCATAATGTATGAAAAAAGCCTCATATCGGACGGCCATTGCAAAAAGAAACCCATAATCAGCGTAAAGGATCCGAATTAGGACTCCTTTCTGAATCTTTTTTGACTCCGAATGTTTGTTGGGTAGAAATTGGTTTTTGTGTTATAACTATTACTTAGTTAGACGTAGCAATAAGAGATATATTTTTGAATTCTGTTGAGTAACACAATATTTCAATAATTTGCGGTTTACTCATCATTGCTCACATTGCAAGTGCCAACATTTTTAAATAAATTTTCTTATAAGTAGTTATCACTATTTTTTTTTAAATTTTTTACATTATGACTTTGCGCAGAAATTTTTAATTAAAATAGCATAGTCAATCATCATATAAATTTTTTGCGCTTTTTATTGCTTTTTATTGCTCATTACAAAGGAGAATTTGAAATTAATACTTTAAATAGCATTCTTAATATGCACATATGCAAGTAGTACTATTAAATTTTTTTTGTTACAGTGTAAATATGTAATTAACTCATAAACTTTATAGAAGCCATGGTGCGTTGTAACGCCTTCAATCAGAATGGTTTTGCTTGATGGTTGTATTTGGCATCTATTAAAAGTAGTATTTATGAATAAATATAAATACAGCATAGAAATATTAAAGAATCTTCTGATATGTAAATATGTATATATAATTTAATGGTATACGGAAAATTTCTCATTTTTAACTCTTGGTATGTAATTTAGTGTTAGTCAATAACTGCATTATAATTTGCATAAGTAACTTTATATCTGCATAGATACAAATTTAATCTTTAAAAATATTTTCCTTTACATTCGTTTCATGTATCAACTGCAGTTATTGAAGAAGTGCTATACTCATCCAGCCATATGGAGGGGTTTGCATTCTGTCAAAAGCTTGCGACATATTCAATACAACGCAAATGTTTCAAAAGAGATGGTCCAGAAACTACATGAAGTTGCAAATTTGTAGTATATCCTGTCTTAAGTTTTGGTTTGTTACTAAAAAAAAATCGAACGTCTTCACCCACCATAAGGAGTCAACATAATCTAAAAAAGTTGTCAAAGTTTAAAATCAATTTAATTTATAATTGATTGCTTATTTGATTCCAACAATTTTTTTCTTTTGGCCTTATATGATTGTAAAAATTCAATCTTTATCACTTCAATTGAGCACTTCATTTGCAATCAACCTGATTGAAATGAACTTGGCGACGCAATCAAAACAATCAAATATATGAATGCAATGATCTAATATCCAATCATTTTCAATTTGGGTTGCACTGCTTTTTCTTTGCACTTACGACTAAATATGCTTTAAATACAAAGGCCAATAGCTATTTAAAAGAAGGTGTTTGACTAATTTTACCCCATGGTGCCCTAACAGCCATTCTGGCACCGTTGTTTATTAAAATTAATTTAAAACAAGTAAGGAAGGTTAAGTTCGGGTGTAACCGAACATTACATACTCAGTTGAGAGCTATGGTGACAGCATAAGGGAAAATAACCATGAAGGAAAATGAACCGAGGGAAACCCTGGAGTGTGCTTGTATGACATGTGTATCAAATGAAAGGCATTAAAGAGTATTTTATGAGGGAGTGGGCCATAGTTCTATAGGTGGACGCCATTTAGGGATATAGCCATAAAGGTGGATCAGGGTTGACTCTAGAATGCGTTTGTACGATATGGGTATCAAATTAAAGGTATTAATGAGGGTTTTAAAAGGGAGTGGTGGTTGTTGTATAGGTGTTCGCCTTTTCGAGATATCGCCATAAAGGTGGACCAGGGGTGACTTTAGAATATGTTTGTACGATACGGGTATCAAATAAAAGGTGTTAATGAGTATTTTAAAAGGGCGTGGGGCTTAGTTCTATAGGTGGACACCTTTTCGAGATATCGCCATAAAGGTGGACCAAGGGTGACTCTAGAATGAGTTTGTACGATATGGATATCAAATTAAAGGTATTAATGAGAGTTTTAAAAGGGAGTGGTGGTAGTTGTATATGTGAAGGCATTTTCCAGATATCGACCAAAATGTGGACCAGGGTGACCCAGAACATCATCTGCTGGATACCGCAAATTTATTTATATATGTAATACCTGCCAAGATTTTAAGCGTTTTTTATTTCGCCCTGCAGAACTTTTTCGTTTTCTTCTACTTAATACCATTTTATAAAATTTTTTCTAAAGTTATATTTCGCGTCAATAAAACAATTCAATTACCTTACCATGTTTCATCCCTTTTTTCGTATTTGGTATAGAATTATGGCATTTTTTCATTTTTTTTAATTTTCGATATCGAAAAAGTGGGCGTGGTCATAGTCGGATTTCGTTCAATTTTCATACCAAGATAAAGTGAGTTCAAGTAAGCAGGTGAACTAGGTTCATTAAAGATATGTCGATTTTTGCTCAAGTTATCGTGTTAACGGCCATGCGGAAGAACAGACGGACGACTGTGTATAAAAACTGGGCGTGGCATCAACCGATTTCGCCCATTTTCACAGAAAACTGTTAACGTCATAAAATCTATGCCCCTACCAAATTTCAAAAGGATTGGTTAATTTTTGTTCGACTTATGGCGTTAAAAGTATCCTAGACAAATTAAATGAAAAAGGGCGGAGCCACGCCCATTTTGAAATTTTCTTTTATTTTTGTATTTTGTTGCACCATATCATTACTGGAGTTGAATGTTGACATAATCTACTTATATACTGTAAAGATATTAAATTTTTTGTTAAAATTTTACTTAAAAAAAAAATTGTTTTTAAAAGTGGGCGTGGTTCTTCTCCGATTTTGCTAATTTTTATTAAGCGTACATATAGTAATAGGAGTGACGTTCCTGCCAAATTTCATCATGATGTCTTCAACGACTGCCAAATTACAGCTGGCAAAAGTTTTAAATTACCTTCTTTTAAAAGTGGGCTGTGCCACGCCCATTGTCCAAAATTTTACTAACTCTCTATTCTGCGTCATAAGTCCAACTCATCTACCAAGTTTCGTCGCTTTATCGATCTTTCGTAATGAATTATCACACTTTCTCGGTTTTTCGAAATTTTCGATATCGAAAAAGTGGGCGTGGTTATAGTCCGATATCGTTCATTTTAAAAAGCGATCTGAGATAAGCGCTCAGGAACCTACATACCAAATTTCATCAAGATATCTCAAAATTTACTCAAGTTATCGTGTTTACGGAGAGACGGACAGACGGACGGACGGACATGGCTCAATCAAATTTTTTTTCGATCCTGATTATTTTGATATATGAAAGTCTATATCTATCTCGATTCCTTTATATATGTACAACCAACCGTTATCCAATCAAACTTAATATACTCTGTGAGCTCTGCTCAACTGAGTATAAAAACTCCAAAGTTGTTGCTATTTAAGATTGATTGCAATAAGTATTTATTTTTGTACAATCATTGATTGCAGTCGAGACGTGTTTGCAATCAATACTTAGAACTTATTGTTGGTTGTAATTTTTACAAGTTAAAAAAAAGGCAATCACATATGGTTAAAATCTAATGAAATTGCAAAATGACAATCAAATTTAATCGCAGTTCTTTAAATTTCAAGACTATAGAGATGACGTGATGAATATTCATTAATTGCAATTAGTTTTCTTTCCCAAACAAGAACATCTCTAAATATTTCATACGATTTTATTTCACCAAGACTACCCTAAAATTTTAAGCGTAACTTTCGATAATTGTCCCTTCCTCTCCGCGATTTCCACCAATATGCATAACACCAACAAGAACTTTTGTAAAATTCTAAATAGGTTTGAGATAGCCTTAGTAGAAACCATATAGAAATTTTCCTTATTGAATATAAAGAGGTAACTTCATGACCAAAACTACAAAAGCCAACAGGAGCACTTTGAAACAGTATAGTATCGGTCTTAATTTCGGAGGTATAGCGCGCCTTGTATGGAAACAATTTTTAAAACTTCCAGCGCTTGGAATACGCTGCAATAGCCGTTAACCTAAACTTCCGTCTGAGTGCAAATTCCTGTCAGAACACTCCCCCCACCTTCGCAAAGCTTCCCATTAATTTCAGTGAATCCACTAACAAATTCACGTAACATCTAGCGCAGTTGATTCTCCGGGACTGAAGAGGTTATGTAGCGCAACCTCTTCAAATGAATACCAGCGATATTTAGAGCTTTTTCCAACTCATTTCTCAACTTCAATCACTATCGATACCACAACTCAAAATCTTCATGGATGTCCATTATCTCTACTAGAATCATTCTTCCATCCAACTCTTTTCCGAAGGTAGATATGTATGTTGTGCAATTAATGACCGTGGCTGCACAGTAGACCTCTTGATAGGCATTAAGTCAAAGCTTTAAGATTCCATTACTCCAAAATCTTTGTCAGGCGTACCGAAGCCTAATTGTAGCCTACTAACTACTGCTAACCACAATGAAAGTTCTCGCAGTATGTTCGAAGCTCCACCCTTTTGATAATTGGGACCACCACTTGGTATCCCCCGCCTCAAAGGTCTTGTATAGTTAGATCTTCAACACACAGGAGAGAAGACAGAAAGTCTGCTAGCGGCGTACACCTTTTAACCTTTCTCTTGGCCTCCGACACCCCCACAAGGATTTTATCATAGAATCATTTAATACCTAATTTTAATAACTAATCACTTCTTTCCCGGCAAATATAAAAGTCAGTGGGAAAACCAATGACCAGTGATTTAATACACATATGCACACATACATAAACAATAGAACATGACTTCGTGGTTAATCTGCGCGACGATTATCAAGCACGTGGTTGTGTTGAACACGATTTCGTTAATAACTTGCCTAATATTTTTGCTCATCGTTCTCGGTCATGCATGATCATTGATCAATTAAAATATTTGTAGTGAGACGCGGGTCAAGAATACAAATTAAATTACAAAATCATATTTACGAATGAATGACTTAATGGAATATGATAAATGTAATTTTAAATGAGCTTAGGACCATGAGTACGATCATAAGTACATGGCAACGCAATTTGATAATTTTGCGGAACCTCAAAATTACGGATTTTTTATTAGTACGATTCTAAAATATTTTTTGGCGAGCAACTGACTACTTTTTCTTAAGTTCATAGCCTTTTGGCTTTCATTCGCTTTTGCAATAACAAGTAATTAATTATTGAGTTTGGATTAATCGCGAGATGGGCCAATTATTACACCCTGAGATGATGAGTAGAAGTGGAAGGGAATGGGCCATTTCCAGGAAACAATGACACTAGGTGGCTTGTGCTATCGCTGCAGTTTGCACTACTATACAATAAGCTGAAAGGCGTCAGTAGTGGTTGACATCTTTAGCTGCTCAATACCATTAGCTATATCCAAATCCGTCAAGCATAACTTCCCGAAATTGATGGAAGTATCTACGTTTGACAGATGTTCAGACGAAACCCCACTACTATTATCGGCTGAGGAAAAGATTTCTGTGAATAAGTCAGAATCAATTGTGAAAAAATCTATGGTATTACAGAAAATCTCAAATGTATATCATAAAAGCGCAAATGTATTTCAGAAAAAGGAAACTTTATTTCCGATGCTCCAATTGTTTTTCAGAAAATCTCAATCTAATTTCAGAAGAGGTCAAATGTGTTTCAGAAAAAGTTAACAGGCTTCAAATTTTACAGAAATATTTCAGAAAACATCAAATATATTGAGAAAACCGCAATCGTATTTCAGAAGAGGGAAAAGTATTTCAGAAAAAGCTAAATGTATTTTAGAAAAGCTGAAATGTATTTCCGAAAAACTCAAATATTTTTCAGAAAACAAACAAATACATATTTCAGGAAGGAAACATTCTTGTAGAAAACTCAAATAGATGTATATGACACTTCCTAACATGAATGACCTTTGTGGCATGTGCAGAAGAGGTTATTCGGAAATGATACATTACTTAACCACTTTTCTTGGATCATTTGGGATATCATGACATATCAGTCGGAATGTAATAGGATTTTTTCAACTTTTATATAACTCGCTGCTTTTGTCATCCTTTTAACTTTGTTAACTAATTATTTAAAATCTAATGTAAAATTTCATGCACTTTTATTAAATACCTAAGACTTTCTGAAATACGTTTGACCAGTTCTAAAATACTTTTTACATCATCTGAAATAAATTTGGGGGTTTCTGAAATACATTTGAGGTTTCTGAAATACAGATTTGGAATATCTGAAATACAGTTGCCTTTTCCGAAATACACTTGAGCTTTTCTGAAATAAAGTTAAGGTTTTCTGAAATATAATTGATGTATCTGAAATTCATTTGGAGTTATCTGAAATGTATTTACACCTTTCTTATATTCATTTGAGATTTCCTGAAATATTATTGATTTTTCTGAAATATATTTTGTCCTTTTCCGAAGTACACTTGAAAAAGGTGTAGTTGCGATATAGTCTACAACTAAATAAATGGTTGGTTTTTCTGCTGGGTCAACACATTTATGTACATATAATTACCAAGTGCTTCGAAGACCACGGTTGCCACACCATGTTTTAATTTGGGACCAAAATTCATGGAATAAAAGGACCAAATCTCAGAAAAAAGAACCAAATTTTTGTTTTATTTGATTGTGATATAAGCAATTCACAAAAGAGTCATTGTCGTTGGTAAATATAAAATTTCAGGATGTTTCCATTGTTTCCTATACAAAATTTTAATAAACTTAGCGAATAGGAGACTTAATTCAAACTGCACAAACAAAAACACTACTTTTAGGTATTATATTTTAAAATTTCTAAGATAAGTCTATGCCTTCACTAACTATATGTTTTGAATGTAGTTTTGCTGGCAAAGCTCTTAGTTCCAGCATTGTGTTGTTAATTGGAAATAAATAAAATAGCGCAGTTAGGTTTTAGTAAGAAAAGGCTCAAAAATTTGCGTTTTGGTGTAGCCGAACTATGAGCAAACTCAGTAAATCATAAATGATGTTTACTTCTTCCCCGGAACGTTGAAATTTCATACCAAAGCCTAGATTTAGTAAGTGTAATTTTTGAAGTGTTACCAAACATAAAAGCAATTAGTTTCATTCTTTTACTTAGTTTTCAATTCCAATCTTAACTCGACGGTTATCGTAATGGCTCCATCAGTGGAAAGTCCTGCCAAATTTCTTAGAGGCACACGTTCATTTGAGAAAAATTTTCTTAGCTCAACTAATGAAAAAGATCTATCACGAAAAGTGTTTGATAACCGATCGAAATATCTGAATACTAAAACAAGAATTTTTTCTCATAAGTTCGTGTAATGAGTTTGCCCCTAAATCCATCACTTTTCTTATTAATGCCTCGCCTAAAATATCTCCTATGAAATGACATTGGTCTGCTGCACTTTATTGACTGAGCAATTTTTTTGGTAAGATTTCCATATACATAAGTAAATGGAAAATTATATGTGTAATGAAAATATGCTAAATGTTGTGGGCAGAGCTGTGAATTTCAACCTCAGTGAAAAAAGAAGAAAAGTACCAAAATAGTGGCTACTGCCTAAAAAGGACCAAAATTGAAAAAAAGGGACCGGAGGACCAAATGGGGTTGGAAGGACAATTTTTGGTCCAAATGGACTCAAAGTGGCAACCGTGTCGAAGACTGGAGTACAATTCGTCAGCACAGGGTGATGTTTAATACATAAAAAAATTTTTCTCCGCTGTTGAAAAGAAATATTCGTGTAAACACTGTTAGTTAAGCTTTTCTTCATCAGCTATGAGCCTAAAAGTATGCTTCGACAAATTAAATTTAAAAAATGTATTCCCTATAGGAAATTAAAGGGTTATAATTATAATCAGGAATAACGTTTTAATTTAAGCTCACGTTTGAACTAACAGCTGCGATAAGATAATGTTCCACGCATCAGTCGACTTATGATATTACACTGGCCTAAATTAAAGACATATTTTCTAGAAATCAGTTACAATAAAAAGCATTACATGGTGCTCAAAAATGTCGAATGCAAACTTTGTAACTTATTTTAAAACCAAGAAAGTGAAATTTGGCTAACACTTTTTAATCAAGTATCGTTCCTATGACTCTAATCCCGTTTTCTTTTTTGGAAAAATATTACGCTTTTTGTACACAGCGCAAGGGTTGTAAATATATTTTGTTGTGTTATAAAAACCAGGTAACGTCTTTACGTGGTATTTTGTTCTTTTGTGAAAATTGTTGCCTGCTCGCAACGCAAAAGCGTTACACTTTTACCCTGCATAAAATGGCGGTGTGGCAGTGCAACTCTGCTAAACCAGCTAATCGGAACATTTTTTTTTGTAACTTCACATATTTTTAGCGAAGAAAATTGAAATGAAGGAAATAATTGGTAATGAATTTTTATTATCATTGACAGCGCGTTTGTGGCTAATACACGGGATAGCCATTTATGTTCGTTGCATGCACTATTTTTCTGGGGTAGGAGTAACTCTATGAAGGATTTACCATTTACTTAGGCAACAATTTACTTCAGAAAATAAAACGTTATAAGACTCAGATCTTTACTGGTCGTATTCTAGTAACTGTCTACTATAGAGTTTCAGCTCCATTTGATGTTCAACCAATTTTTGAAGAGCAAACGATTTTTTGCATAAGAACGTGTAGCCACCTAGCAGTCCTTATTTCAATGTATTGTATTTTTGTATGATGTCGAAGTTTGGGAGCTATTATATGAAAAGATTGAAGACATTTCCTAGGGTATAACTAAAGATACGGGACGAAATATTGAGGAATATAGTTCGTGCCCCTAGTTACTCATTTGAAAAGCGAATACGCTTGGTAAACTCATCCAATGGAGGCGTGGTCAATAAAAGCCTACTTCAAATAATACACCGTGTATTTGTAAATTGGTCCAATCATTGTGACATTTTTTGGAATAAAAAACTGTTTAACCAACAACCTTCACACTGGAATCTGAAACATGATGGAACGTCAGAATACAAACGGTTAGCTTTATCGCTTATGGACTAGAAAATATATCTGTACAAGTTATAAAAAATATAAGACAGGACATTGCCGTTGCAAGTGACGTCAGAAGGGATGATTGGCACCTTTAATTTATTCTGGTATATAATCTTAATTAGGATTGTTCGTGTGCAGCTTCAGATAACAAGACGCTCGAATTAATTTTAGGGAAATGTTTCAGGGTTTTCAATCATTAGCGAATGAGTTACGCGAAATCGGAGACACAATCTGTAAAGAATGTTAAAAGAACGAAGTCTCTGGGACATTGATACAATAAGAAGACGCCGCAAGTTTGCCATATATTCGACTAGAGATCTTATTATTTCCGTACAATGTGAAATTTGTCACGTTATGAGAAGCGTTCGTGATCCAACAAGAAATATTTACACCATTTATACGATTTAATGGGCTTCAAATTTGATTTTCTACCATATGTTGAAAGTTTTTTTCAACAAGGATAAATTTGGAAACGACTTCGAAAATATTGAATAAATTCGGCTGAATTTTATGAAACAGATTTAACCCGAATATAACTCTTTATCGCAATTTGTGACTGCAAAATATTGCTGCGCTGTATAAAAGAAAATGTTCCGTCAACTTCATTAAGATTTCTGATTTCTATAATCTCATATGGAGATGTTTTTCCAAACCAGAGAGTGAAGATGCACCCATTTGTGGGCGGACTGCTTCGTTCATGTTCATTTCCCGAACATCTCATCAACGACTTCGTTGCCATCGTTAATCCTGCGCCCAAAAAACCAGCAATGGGGAATATTTAGATTATTTCACATATCAAAAATTTGTTTGTTTTTAGGGTAGCCCGACGGTAACAGAAATCGGTATTAGTTGTTGGCGTTGTCTTGAAGCAATCTGGCTGACTTTTTCTACCATAGAACTTACTCTGAATACACTATAATAGTCTGCAAGCCAAAAATTTCGAGTATAGGTCAACCGACTACCCTTTTCATTTTTTTAATTTGTACATATCCTGTCTCAATCCCCCATCAGTTACTTTATATTAGATATCTCTAACTATCTAACAGTTAATGTGATTTGAATGAACACAGGGGTACTATGAGAAAAAAGGACGTTAGTTTCTTCGGAAGGCTAATTACTCTGCCTCTCATATTTCAAGGAAAGCCAACATTTCAAGCTAAAACTTTTAACCATCGCCCACCTGATAGATTTCTCTGGAGGCCACTAGTTAAGGAAAACGCTATCCATTACGAACTTTTTATTTCAAGCTCTAAACTTTTTTGAGTATGCAGTTTTGTAGGCCAAACAATTTTAGCACAACAAGTGATAGGTTCCTCAAAATTCGAACTGACTTTTCAAACATTTTTTTCGAAGCCTGTTCAAATTTTTACTTATTACAATATCCAAAGCCGCTCAACCCATATACACTTATAGCCACATTTGTTTTTATTTTGCCCTGAAGAATAGGCACAGATACAAATTCGCACTTTGAATATAAAAAAAATTTAATAGCACTTCCATAAAAATAAATATAAATTGGATTCATATGAAAGTACCTGAATTTCATATGAAAGTGCTAAGAAAAAGCACTTCTGAGCCAAGAAACTTCGGTATGATATTCAAATTTACACTAACAAATTGACAGCAAACAATTTTTCAAAAATATTGTAGCACTGAGAAAAATTTTAATTCAAAATTTTTTCATTAAAGGGTCAACCAAAATTCTTTAAACATTTAAAATAATTTTATTTTTTTTATTTAGTTTCAGTGTACAAATAATTTTATTTATGTACTACGATTTTTATTTTAGTACACCAATTTTGAATAGTCTTCTTTATTACAATATCAAAAAAAAAAAAATTTTAATTGTAGAAATCTAAAAACGGCTGGAAAAAAAATTGTCAAACATAACTGCGAGCCTTTAGAAACCTAGATTTGGATTAAAATATATTGGACTACGAATTGCATACTCAAGAAAATTCAGCGGACGAAATTATCGCTAAATTTGCCCCAATTTTCGAAAAAGAATTTGAGATTTACAAACGTCCCAGATGTTTTTTGTCAGGGAATCATTAAAATAGTTATTTTATATTTTTTTTCAGGCTTCTTAAAAATCCGCAAATAAAAGCTAAATCAGGACTTTATTTTATAAGTCAGAAAATAAAAATTAAACCCGGACTTTTATTTTTTAAGGACAAATAAAATTCCGGCCCTATAACTATGGAACGGCTCATATGAATTTTTTACAATTGTATTCTACTAAATGTCTAGCTTTGACACTATATGGCCATATGAAAGTATTTGTTACTTATACCAAAAATTTGTCGTCAAAAAAACTGAAAACAACTCCCATAGTTCTATATTTATACTTTTCCATAGTAAACTTGCACCTTTGTGGCAAAGTTTTATCCGATTTAGATATTGCCTTGAAATTTGATGCACCACTTTCTGTTGAAACATAAAGGATTATGTATGAAAGAAATTTCGTTTTACTTGGATGAGCCGTTCCATGGTTATAGGTTGTTCTAATCTTAAAAATTAAAGTTCCGTATTTAACTTTTATTTTCTGAGTTATAAAATAAAAATCCGAATTAAAAATTTTATTTCGGACTAAAAAATTAAAAGTCTGAAAAGAAGTTTTTCTGAAAGACTTTTAATTAAAAGAAAGGTGGGTCCCTGGATTTTTCTTAGAATAGCAAAAATAAGAAAAGAATGTAATTGGCGAAATTTGATAAAAAATTGTCACTGCTATGTTTATGTTCACTACTGTAGATACTTACGTGGTTTTGTTAATTTACAGCAAATAAAAACATTTTATTTCTCTTTATATATTATGTATGTATGTATGTATATGTTTATTTATGTTTAAAATTTCATCATATTTACAGTAGCATTTAAAATTATTAGCAATTAGCATTAGTAGGCACAAAGCAAGCATCATTCAATTATTATTATTTATTATATTATATATATTTGCACAATGTATTATGTATGCATGTATGTATGTACAATTAAAAATACAATACAATTTAACTAAACTTACAACTTCGCCGAAACAAAATAAAAGTAAGTTCATCAAATTACAACAATCAAATGAGCTTTCAAAGCTAACGAGACACAAATATATATTTACAATTTAAACAATTATTTTAAAAAAAAAAAGTAGTTTATATTTTATGAGGTTTTATTTCGAGTCTCGAAAACATTAATAAACAGCCGAATTATATGATATCATATAACTAAATAAAATGCAATAACTCAAGGCATTACTGAGTATGTAAACCTAATGGAGGGACAGCCTGAATGCAGCTAACCACCGGCACACGACCTCGAAAAATTTCATAGGTACTATCTAATGATATAAAGCGCATAGGACAAGTTACTCATATACATATGTACCTAGGAACTCCTCTACACTTCAACACCCACCTTGCGCATACATACCTAACTAAATTTGGTTTCTTACTTAGCAATTGATATTCAAGTATTTTTACAAACTTTGCTGATTTTCTTTGAATGTTCTTTTTACTGATTGGTTTTGTATTTTTCTATATAAATCACACTCAGCACTTAAATTGACAAAAACTAGCACTTGATGTATTTGAATCAAGGATAACAATAGTTATAATTTTTATTACTTCCCTAGATAATTAACAATTATCTTTAAATTTAATCTTTTAAAAACCCTTATATTAGACTCAAATCTAAGTTTTTATGTATGAACCCCTTTTATGCCAAATATAAAAAAATTTGACGTACACGCACAGGTACCCGTATTTTCAAGTGGCATGCACATGTTAACATGTAATTGTTTACACTGAAAGAAATGGTGCTAGTAAAATCAACAAGTCGGTTCTGTTGTTCTTGACTTAACGGAGATTCGGTGAAATTGATCGAATTATGGGTAATTCGACCGAGTTCTTTGTCAAGCGAACAAACTAGTTTAGTCAATGCAACAAAAGAGTAATTGTCGCTCTAAAGTTAACAAAATTTAGTAAAATTGACAGATTCCTAATCAATCTAATTGATTTTTCTCTTAACACAACTGATTTTACAGCTCATTTCAACGGCGATCAACTGTCAATACATGAGCAAATTTCAAAGAGAATTTTACGCTCACTACGCTCTCTACTTCGTACTTATGACGATGGTGCCACATGTTAAAAAAAAACACCTAAATAAGAAATTTATCAAATCGAAAAAACACACAAAATGGGAAAACAACAAAAAACTACTTTTTCAGTTATCAATACAAAACGAAAGGAATTTACTGTGCAAAAAATTATGAGATACCGGGACACCTATCTATCGGGTACAATTTTGCAACTTCTCGTCCAAGCGAAATGCAAAATTGGACCCTCTTGTTGCAAAAGGTTTGCTTGAACGAACAGGATTTTTCCAAAGTTAGTAATATTTTGTTCAAGCTTTTACGAATTTTCACTAACGCGAACGAATCTAATAGTATAATAAAAAACATCATTTTTTAATGTTGATGTTTCCGACAAAATAAAAGTTTGAGTTGTTTTTGAATCGTTTCAATATAAAGTGCTACGAAAATTAAACTTGCCGAATTACATGTAAATTTACTCCAGTGGCGAATTATCTTCCTGCGATTTGATTCTTTAACTTTCTATAACTTACAAGTTCTCTTTTTAAAATGTTACGTCAAACATTTATACTACAAGTTTTGTTCGAAACAATAAAGTGTTATTATTATTATTATTATTATGTATGTATATGTAGCAAGTATGCGTATTTGTGTAATCACATATTTACGTATTTATATGGCGGCCGCCGTGGTGTGATGGTAGCGTGCTCCGCCTACCACACCGAAGACCCTGGGTTCACACCCCGTCCAAAGCAACATCAAAATTTTAGAAACAAGCTTTTTCAATTCGAAGAAAATTTTCTAAGAGGTGTCGACCTTCGGCAGTGTTCGGCAAGCACTCCGAGTGTATTTCTGCCATGAAAAGCTCTCAGTGAAAACTCATCTGCCTTGCAGATGCCGTTCGGAGTCGGCATAAAAGAAGTAGGTCCCGTCCCGCCAATTTGTAAGAAAAATTAAAATGGAGCACAACGCAAATTGGAAGAGAAGTTCGGCCCAAAATCTCTTCGGAGGTTATCGCGCCATACATTTATTTACATATTTATATGGCAACATGGTACTTTCATACAAAGCTGTCGCAACAACTTTTTTTGTTAATTTGAGTACTAAAACGGTCAATTACGAATCAACGATTTGTGCGCAGTTGATTCAACATCTTGTTGCGATGGATAAAAATTTAAAGAAATTTCGTTGAATTAACCCGTATTTCGGTTGATTTTACCAGTCTTTTTCTTTCAGTGCATATTTACACTAAACAGCGTGCTTACTTTTATTTTTATAAACAAATATCTTGCGCGCAAAATGAAAATTATTTTTCGAGCGAAAAGTAAAACTAAAAGCAACAATAATGTTAAAATAAAATATAAAATAATTATTACTTTGAAAACCGATTTTTGTAATAAAAATTATAACTGTTGCTATCCCTGTTTTCAATTTATTTATAAATTATATATAGTTTCAACTAATCTCGCGCTATACTACAATCAATTTCCTTTAATTTTATCCAAAATTCCTCGCCCATACCAATAAACTGCGCCCATTGCTTCTTTGCTATTTTGCCCAACACTCAACCACTCTTTCTTTCTTTTCTTCTTTCCACTTTAATCACAATCAGTGCTTTTGGTAAGATTTCCATATACATAAGTAAATGGAAAATTATATGTGTAATGAAAATATGCTAAATGTTGTGGGCAGAGCTGTGAATTTCAACCTCAGTGAAAAAAGAAGAAAAGTACCAAAATAGTGGCTACTGCCTAAAAAGGACCAAAATTGAAAAAAAGGGACCGGAGGACCAAATGGGGTTGGAAGGACAATTTTTGGTCCAAATGGACTCAAAGTGGCAACCGTGTCGAAGACTGGAGTACAATTCGTCAGCACAGGGTGATGTTTAATACATAAAAAAATTTTTCTCCGCTGTTGAAAAGAAATATTCGTGTAAACACTGTTAGTTAAGCTTTTCTTCATCAGCTATGAGCCTAAAAGTATGCTTCGACAAATTAAATTTAAAAAATGTATTCCCTATAGGAAATTAAAGGGTTATAATTATAATCAGGAATAACGTTTTAATTTAAGCTCACGTTTGAACTAACAGCTGCGATAAGATAATGTTCCACGCATCAGTCGACTTATGATATTACACTGGCCTAAATTAAAGACATATTTTCTAGAAATCAGTTACAATAAAAAGCATTACATGGTGCTCAAAAATGTCGAATGCAAACTTTGTAACTTATTTTAAAACCAAGAAAGTGAGATTTGGCTAACACTTTTTAATCAAGTATCGTTCCTATGACTCTAATGCCGTTTTCTTTTTTGGAAAAATATTACGCTTTTTGTACACAGCGCAAGGGTTGTAAATATATTTTGTTGTGTTATAAAAACCAGGTAACGTCTTTACGTGGTATTTTGTTCTTTTGTGAAAATTGTTGCCTGCTCGCAACGCAAAAGCGTTACACTTTTACCCTGCATAAAATGGCGGTGTGGCAGTGCAACTCTGCTAAACCAGCTAATCGGAACATTTTTTTTTGTAACTTCACATATTTTTAGCGAAGAAAATTGAAATGAAGGAAATAATTGGTAATGAATTTTTATTATCATTGACAGCGCGTTTGTGGCTAATACACGGGATAGCCATTTATATTCGTTGCATGCACTATTTTTCTGGGGTAGGAGTAACTCTATGAAGGCTTTACCATTTACTTAGGCAACAATTTACTTCAGAAAATAAAACGTTATAAGACTCAGATCTTTACTGGTCGTATTCTAGTAACTGTCTACTATAGAGTTTCAGCTCCATTTGATGTTCAACCAATTTTTGAAGAGCAAACGATTTTTTGCATAAGAACGTGTAGCCACCTAGCAGTCCTTATTTCAATGTATTGTATTTTTGTATGATGTCGAAGTTTGGGAGCTATTATATGAAAAGATTGAAAACATTTCCTAGGGTATAACTAAAGATACGGGACGAAATATTGAGGAATATAGTTCGTGCCCCTAGTTACTCATTTGAAAAGCGAATACGCTTGGTAAACTCATCCAATGGAGGCGTGGTCAATAAAAGCCTACTTCAAATAATACACCGTGTATTTGTAAATTGGTCCAATCATTGTGACATTTTTTGGAATAAAAAACTGTTTAACCAACAACCTTCACACTGGAATCTGAAACATGATGGAACGTCAGAATACAAACGGTTAGCTTTATCGCTTATGGACTAGAAAATATATCTGTACAAGTTATAAAAAATATAAGACAGGACATTGCCGTTGCAAGTGACGTCAGAAGGGATGATTGGCACCTTTAATTTATTCTGGTATATAATCTTAATTAGGATTGTTCGTGTGCAGCTTCAGATAACAAGACGCTCGAATTAATTTTAGGGAAATGTTTCGGGGTTTTCAATCATTAGCGAATGAGTTACGCGAAATCGGAGACACAATCTGTAAAGAATGTTAAAAGAACGAAGTCTCTGGGACATTGATACAATAAGAAGACGCCGCAAGTTTGCCATATATTCGACTAGAGATCTTATTATTTCCGTACAATGTGAAATTTGTCACGTTATGAGAAGCGTTCGTGATCCAACAAGAAATATTTACACCATTTATACGATTTAATGGGCTTCAAATTTGATTTTCTACCATATGTTGAAAGTTTTTTTCAACAAGGATAAATTTGGAAACGACTTCGAAAATATTGAATAAATTCGGCTGAATTTTATGAAACAGATTTAACCCGAATATAACTCTTTATCGCAATTTGTGACTGCAAAATGTTGCTGCGCTGTATAAAAGAAAATGTTCCGTCAACTTCATTAAGATTTCTGATTTCTATAATCTCATATGGAGATGTTTTTCCAAACCAGAGAGTGAAGATGCACCCATTTGTGGGCGGACTGCTTCGTTCATGTTCATTTCCCGAACATCTCATCAACGACTTCGTTGCCATCGTTAATCCTGCGCCCAAAAAACCAGCAATGGGGAATATTTAGATTATTTCACATATCAAAAATTTGTTTCTTTTTAGGGTAGCCCGACGGTAACAGAAATCGGTATTAGTTGTTGGCGTTGTCTTGAAGCAATCTGGCTGACTTTATCTAGCATAGAACTTACTCTGAATACACTATAATAGTCTGCAAGCCAAAAATTTCGAGTATAGGTCAACCGACTACCCTTTTCATTTTTTTAATTTGTACATATCCTGTCTCAATCCCCCATCAGTTACTTTATATTAGATATCTCTAACTATCTAACAGTTAATGTGATTTGAATGAACACAGGGGTACTATGAGAAAAAAGGACGTTAGTTTCTTCGGAAGGCTAATTACTCTGCCTCTCATATTTCAAGGAAAGCCAACATTTCAAGCTAAAACTTTTAACCATCGCCCACCTGATAGATTTCTCTGGAGGCCACTAGTTAAGGAAAACGCTATCCATTACGAACTTTTTATTTCAAGCTCTAAACTTTTTTGAGTATGCAGTTTTGTAGGCCAAACAATTTTAGCACAACAAGTGATAGGTTCCTCAAAATTCGAACTGACTTTTCAAACATTTGTTTCGAAGCCTGTTCAAATTTTTACTTATTACAATATCCAAAGCCGCTCAACCCATATACACTTATAGCCACATTTGTTTTTATTTTGCCCTGAAGAATAGGCACAGATACAAATTCGCACTTTGAATATAAAAAAAATTTAATAGCACTTCCATAAAAATAAATATAAATTGGATTCATATGAAAGTACCTGAATTTCATATGAAAGTGCTAAGAAAAAGCACTTCTGAGCCAAGAAACTTCGGTATGATATTCAAATTTACACTAACAAATTGACAGCAAACAATTTTTCAAAAATATTGTAGCACTGAGAAAAATTTTAATTCAAAATTTTTTCATTAAAGGGTCAACCAAAATTCTTTAAACATTTAAAATAATTTTATTTTTTTTATTTAGTTTCAGTGTACAAATAATTTTATTTATGTACTACGATTTTTATTTTAGTACACCAATTTTGAATAGTCTTCTTTATTACAATATCAAAAAAAAAAAATTTTAATTGTAGAAATCTAAAAACGGCTGGAAAAAAAATTGTCAAACATAACTGCGAGCCTTTAGAAACCTAGATTTGGATTAAAATATATTGGACTACGAATTGCATACTCAAGAAAATTCAGCGGACGAAATTATCGCTAAATTTGCCCCAATTTTCGAAAAAGAATTTGAGATTTACAAACGTCCCAGATGTTTTTTGTCAGGGAATCATTAAAATAGTTATTTTATATTTTTTTTCAGGCTTCTTAAAAATCCGCAAATAAAAGCTAAATCAGGACTTTATTTTATAAGTCAGAAAATAAAAATTAAACCCGGACTTTTATTTTTTAAGGACAAATAAAATTCCGGCCCTATAACTATGGAACGGCTCATATGAATTTTTTACAATTGTATTCTACTAAATGTCTAGCTTTGACACTATATGGCCATATGAAAGTATTTGTTACTTATACCAAAAATTTGTCGTCAAAAAAACTGAAAACAACTCCCATAGTTCTATATTTATACTTTTCCATAGTAAACTTGCACCTTTGTGGCAAAGTTTTATCCGATTTAGATATTGCCTTGAAATTTGATGCACCACTTTCTGTTGAAACATAAAGGATTATGTATGAAAGAAATTTCGTTTTACTTGGATGAGCCGTTCCATGGTTATAGGTTGTTCTAATCTTAAAAATTAAAGTTCCGTATTTAACTTTTATTTTCTGAGTTATAAAATAAAAATCCGAATTAAAAATTTTATTTCGGACTAAAAAATTAAAAGTCTGAAAAGAAGTTTTTCTGAAAGACTTTTAATTAAAAGAAAGGTGGGTCCCTGTATTTTTCTTAGAATAGCAAAAATAAGAAAAGAATGTAATTGGCGAAATTTGATAAAAAATTGTCACTGCTATGTTTATGTTCACTACTGTAGATACTTACGTGGTTTTGTTAATTTACAGCAAATAAAAACATTTTATTTCTCTTTATATATTATGTATGTATGTATGTATATGTATATTTATGTTTAAAATTTCATCATATTTACAGTAGCATTTAAAATTATTAGCAATTAGCATTAGTAGGCACAAAGCAAGCATCATTCAATTATTATTATTTATTATATTATATATATTTGCACAATGTATTATGTATGCATGTATGTATGTACAATTAAAAATACAATACAATTTAACTAAACTTACAACTTCGCCGAAACAAAATAAAAGTAAGTTCATCAAATTACAACAATCAAATGAGCTTTCAAAGCTAACGAGACACAAATATATATTTACAATTTAAACAATTATTTAAAAAAAAAAAGTAGTTTATATTTTATGAGATTTTATTTCGAGTCTCGAAAACATTAATAAACAGCCGAATTATATGATATCATATAACTAAATAAAATGCAATAACTCAAGGCATTACTGAGTATGTAAACCTAATGGAGGGACAGCCTGAATGCAGCTAACCACCGGCACACGACCTCGAAAAATTTCATAGGTACTATCTAATGATATAAAGCGCATAGGACTAAGTTTCTCATATACATATGTACCTAGGAAGTCCTCTACACTTCAACACCCATCTCGCGCACATACTTAACTAAATTTGGTTTCTTACTTAGCAATTGATATTCAAGTATTTTTACAAACTTTGCTGATTTTCTTTGAATGTTCTTTTTACTGATTGATTTTGTATTTTCCTATATAATTCACACTCAGCACTTAAATTGACAAAAACTAGCATTTGATGTATTTGCGTCAAGGATCACAATAGTTATAATTTTTATTACTTCCCTAGATAATTAACAATTATCTTTAAATTTAATCTTTTAAAAACCCTTATATTAGACTCAAATCTAAGTTTTTATGTATGAACCCCTTTTATGCCAAATATAAAAAAATTTGACGTACACGCACAGGTACCCGTATTTTCAAGTGGCATGCATATGTTAACATGTAATTGTTTACACTGAAAGAAATGGTGCTAGTAAAATCAACAAATCGGTTCTGTTGTTCTTGACTTAACGGAGATTCGGTGAAATTGATCGAATTATGGGTAATTAGACCGAGTTCTTTGTCAAGCGAACAAACTAGTTTAGTCAATACAACAGAAGAGTAATTGTCGCTCTTAAGTTAACAAAATTTTGTAAAATTAACAGATTCCTAATCAATCTAATTGATTTTTCTATTAACACAACTGATTTTACAGGTCATTTCAACGGCGATCAACTGTCAATACATGAGCAAATTTCAAAGATAATTTTACGCTCACTACGCTCTCTACTTCGTACTTATGACGATGGTGCCACATGTTAAAAAAAAAACACCTAAATAAGAAAATCATCAAATCGAAAAAACACACAAAATGGGAAAACAACAAAAAACTACTTTTTCAGTTATCAATACAAAACGAAAGAGCCCTTTTTTGAATTTACTGTGCAAAAAATTATGAGATACCGGGACACCTATCTATCGGGTACAATTTTGCAACTTCTCGTCCAAGCGAAATGCAAAATTGGGCCCTCTTGTTGCAAAAGTTTTGCTTGAACGAACAGGATTTTTCCAAAGTTAGTAATATTTTGTTCAAGCTCTTACGAATTTTCACTCACGCGAACGAATCTAATAGTATAATAAAAAACATCCTTTTTTAATGTTGATGTTTCCGACAAAATAAAAGTTTGAGTTGTTTTGGAATCGTTTCAATTTAAAGTGCTACGAAAATTAAACTTGCCGAATTACATGTAAAGTTACTCCAGTGGCGAATTATCTTCCTGCGATTTGATTCTTTACCTTTTTATAACTTACAAGTTCCCTTTTTAAAATGTTACTTCAAACATTTATACTACAAGTCTTGTTCGAAACAATGAAATGTGGCAACTACTTTCTATATTCATATGTATGTATATGTAGCAAGTATGCGTATTTGTGTAATCACATATTTACGTATTTATATGGCGGCCGCCGTGGTTTGATGGTAGCGTGCTCCGCCTACCACACCGAAGACCCTGGGTTCACACCCCGTCCAAAGCAACATCAAAATTTTAGAAACAAGCTTTTTCAATTCGAAGAAAATTTTCTAAAAGGTGTCGACCTTCGGCAGTGTTCGGCAAGCACTCCGAGTGTATTTCTGCCATGAAAAGCTCTCAGTGAAAACCATCATTAAAATGGAGCACAACGCAAATTGGAAGAGAAGTTCGGCCCAAAATCTCTTCGGAGGTTATCGCGCCATACATTTATTTACATATTTATATGGCAACATGGTACTTTCATACAAAGCTGTCGCAACAACTTTTTTTGTTCATTTGAGTACTAAAATGGTCAATTACGAATCAACGATTTGTGCGCAGTTGATTCAACATCTTGTTGCGATGGATAAAAATTTACAGAAATTTCGGTTGAATTAACCCGTATTTCGGTTGATTTTACCAGTCTTTTTCTTTCAGTGCATATTTACACTAAACAGCGTGCTTACTTTTATTTTTATAAACAAATATCTTGCGCGCAAAATGAAAATTATTTTTCGAGCGAAAAGTAAAACTAAAAGCAATAATAATGTTAAAATAAAATATAAAATAATTATTACTTTGAAAACCGATTTTTGTAATAAAAATTATAACTGTTGCTATCCCTGTTTTCAATTTATTTATAAATTATATATAGTTTCCACTAATCTCGCGCTATACTACAATCAATTTCCTTTAATTTTATCCAAAATTCCTCGCCCATACCAATAAACTGCGCCCATTGCTTCTTTGCTATTTTGCCCAACACTCAACCACTCTTTCTTTCTTTTCTTCTTTCCACTTTAATCACAATCAGTGCTTGGTCTTTGTTATTGTATCTGTACAGCTATTACCGTTACTGCTTACTATCGCTTTGCACATAACCATTTTTACGCTGGCGAGGAAATCCGTTAGGTAGCATCATGTAGGGCGTGGTGGTGCTGCTGATTTGCGGCTGATAGATGGTGGTGGTGGTGGTGCACTACGCATCCGTGGCACAGGTCACATATCAAGCTGTTTAGGCGGTGATGGCCGTTGTGGTGCTGATGCATTGCCATTAGTCTTTCGTTCTGCTGCTGAATTGCAACGTTGCGTTAATTTTGGTTGCGTTGTTATTATTTTTGATTTATCAGCTGATTTACTCTTTTTAATGCGGGCACCATTATCATCCTCAGCATCACTCGAAACGGAATCGTAGGAGGAGGGGGTTGGTGAATGTGGTGGTGAATATGCATCGGGTTCAGGCTCTTGTGACTCTAACATTGTACGAAATTCTTGTATCGAATCGTTGAGTGCCCACAGCTGTGAAAGTAATGAGAGATCCAATTGACGTAGTCCATACTGAAAGTAAAAGTAAATAGATGATGAAATTAGTATTATAAGAATAGGTGTAAAAATATACAATCTATTTGTTATATACAAAAATAGTATAAATAAGAAAAGTTTCATTTGGAGCAATTCTTATTTTATTATAAGTGAATAAAAACTTCATACACAATTATGCGACTAACAGTTTAGCTCAGTAAAAAAAAAAATTGCGTTGATTCAAATAGAATAAAAACAAATCAACAAATGCTTCGTTTCATTCATTAGTTTAAAATTTTCGACGCAGCCAGAATAAAAAAATTCAATGCTACGAAAACTACAAACAAAAAAATTAAGTTTGATTTTTAATAATAGAACTTCTTTGCTCAAACTTGCGAAGGTAGAAGTTCTCTTTTTTTCTGGGATATTTCTGCAGAGCGAGAAAAATTAGGAAAAAAATCAACATCGTTTATTTGTTTTCATTCCAGTTTCTGCTTCAGTGTTTGTTCCCGTTTCTATTCCAGTTTTTGTTCCAGTTTCTGTTCTAGCTTCAGCCCACGTTTCTTTTCCAGTTTTCGATCCAAAATATGTCCGGTTTTTTCGCTTTAAAAGAGGTTATGTTTTTACCTGTCTTTGTTTCAGTGTCCGTTCTATTTTAAGTCCAGTTTTTGTTCCACTCCCTTCTCAATTTCTGTTCTGGTTTCGGTCTAGTTTCTGTTCTGGTTTCTTTTCCAGTTTTTGTTCCAATAAATGTCTAGTTTTTGTTTAAGTTTCATTTAACGTTCCAATTACTACCCAGTTTCTGTTCCAGGGTCAATTTTACTTTCTGTTCCAATTTCCGTTCGCAAATATGTCGAATTTTTTTTTTTTTCAATTTTGATCCAGCATCCGTTCCATCTTAAGTCCAGTTTTTGTTCCACTCTTCTCCTAGTTTCTGTTTCGGTTTCTGTTACAGTTCCAGTTCCAGTTTCAATTCCAGTTGACATTCCAATTTATATTCAGTTCTTGTTGCAGTGTCTGCTACAGTTGCAGCTCCAATTTCCTTTGTAGTTTCCGTTCTAAAATATGTTCTGTTTTTTAGTTTTTTCCCCACTGTCCATTCCATTTTAAGTCCAGTTTTTCTTCCATTCTCTTCTTTTGTCTAGTTTTTGTTTCAGTTCTAGTTACTATTAAAACTCATATGCAGTTTCGTTCCAGTTTCTACACCAGGGTCAATTCTACTTTCTATTCCTATTTCCGTTCCATAATATGTCTGTTTTTTATTTTTGTTCTAGTTTCCGTTGCATTTTTAGTCCAGTTTTCGTTCCACTCTCTTCCCAGTTTCTGTTGCGGATTCTTTTCAAATTTTCGTTTCAATATATGTCTTGTTTTGTTCCAGTTTCAGTTCCAGTTAGCGTTCCAATTTGTGTCCCGTTTTTGTTCCAGTTTCTGTTCCAGGTTCAATTCCTTTCCAGTTTCTCTTCCGTTTTCTTTCCAGATTTTTCTCCAGTTTCAGTTCCATTATTCATCACCAGTCGTCTATCAGTTCATCGTTCCTAGTTCCACCCCTGTTGAGGCCAGAGGGTTTGCAATAGTTGGGAATCGCTGGTGTTCTCCCGATTCAACCGTTCGTCACAAAGCGACAGTATTATTGGAAAATCACCGGTGAGGATTTGCATGCTAGGATGTAAGTAGCTGTTGATTGGCTGGAACGAGGAGTCTTTTGATAACCAGCAACAGCAGTGTATCGAGCCATCATCGCATCCTACAGGTAACCTAAGTAATTACAAGTTTTTCTAGAGTGATAAACTTGCTATTGGATATACCTACCTGTACCCGTACCTACGTACTTATTTTGAAATGCAGTCCTATTATTATATACTAATTTGCATTGTTTTATTTCATTTGTGCTAATCTGTTGTGAGTTCCTACCGGCATTTCCTTCGCTCGATTTCCCCCGTGATCAATCACTTTCCATCTCGTAGTAATTTGTTCATCGGTTAACCATTCATCATTTCACCATTCACTATGAGCCATCCATCTGTCAACGATTCATCACTCATGATGGCCTCTCAACATGGCATATCTCTACCGGTGAGTTTGAACCTTAGCCAGCTTTCACCGATTGACCAATTTTACCGATGATTTTGACTACCAGCCAACTTTCCACTGACTCACAAAAAATGTCATTGCTTCTACCTCTTAGTTTACTCTTTTGCTGTAACTTCAATATTGGTTTCCATTGCTCTAGTCCTAACTCTTCGTCTTTCGCCTAACCTTCTCCCTCACTTTCACATCCTCCCTCGCCTTATAACTTTCTCTCTCCTTCCCCCTCTTTTTTTTATTCCCATATTTCCTCCTTTTCAATAGCTCTATCTCCCTTCCTCATTATTTAATACTTTGCCCTACCTCTGAGAATTTGAAATATTCCGTTAACTGAATCTGTAACTTTTAACATCTCTGGAATGTTCAGGTCTTACAAACAATTTTTTTTTTTTACGAAAATTTGAGATTCAAAACACTGGGAACCTATATTTACACACACAACAAACTTATTTAGACATTGACGGCTTTTGAAGTAAATCAAAGTAACCAGCATTTCGCCAATGGACCATAGCAAACTGTAATCAGTAGATATTGAGTAATTGTGGCAGCAGCTGAAGCTGAAGTTGCGGCCGATTTTCTTACTGACATTTGCAATGCTCCAGTGGACGGCCAAACGAACGGTTAGTGACATTTTCACTTTTTGCCACCACTAGATTGCAGTTCAAAAAAAAAAAAAAATACAGCTGCGAGTAAACAAATAGCAACTAAACTTATTTACACACATGATATTTCAAATACTAGTTTGTAGCACTTAAAATTTAGCGGTTTAGATGTTAAAGTACAATTATATTCTAACATGGAACAAAATCTTTAGCCCCTCTCGAAGAAACAAATTTTCGAAAATCTATGAAAATTTTTACAGGTATCAAAGTGAACTGAAAATTCCAATTACAGCCTGGAATGCGCACACAAAAAGTGCCCCAAGTTTCTAAATAATAGTTTTAATAACTTTTCGAATTTTCGAATTTTTTCGAAATTATTTTCGAATTGGTTTTCATATTTTTCGTTATGCAAACCAATAATTTTTTTATTTAATGAAAATTAATAGGATTTTAAAAAACATTTCATAACAACATAATCATTTCTCGAGTTATCGAATATTTTCGAAATTGTTTTCGAAATTATTTACATGTTGTTCCCCCTTTTTTACTAACGAAAATGGAAAAAAGCAGAAAACAGCTCATATAATTTTCAAATACTTTTTGCTGCTATTTTCGTACTCGTACGTGCGTACATATACAAATAAACATAGCCAGCATGTATGTGATAAGTGTGTATGTGTTACTATGCAAATACATATTTATATTAAAAATCAATCTATATGTACAATGAATGTATGCAACGATTGCGCTATGCCAATAGTACAATAGAAATTATCAAAAGTAACAAAATACTTTTCGAACTTTTACAACTCGTTTGATATACAAAACATTCATTCAAATATGAATGTGGACTGTGTTAAGTCAAAGCAACAACAAAATATATGGCATCATTTTATGGCGCATGCGTCACATACTTGCATGCTTTAAAATTGTTTTTGTTATTTTGTTGGTTATTATATTTATTCATACTTATTGTACTACATACATACACACATACAAAGCGGTCCCAGTTGATCGAAATGAAAGTGATTGCAAAGAGTGGGAAGGAAAAACCTCATTTGTCAATTAATATCACCGCATGGCATCTCAAATGAATTTCCCACTTTCTGCACCCGAAGTACTAGTAAAAATGAGTGCAACGAATGCAAGTACCAATGCATACCCACACACACATTCATACATGCATATGTAGTGTGCAATATGTGCAAATGCTTACAATCTGCCTTGCGGTAGCTGTTAATGTTGCATTGCTTAATATTTTGCGTTTTTTGTGTTGTAGCAAACAACAACATTAGCACTCCGATACGGTAGCCATAGTCCAATGAGCGTTTAATATTTAGCGTCCACTGCGTCAGACTTATAGAGGCTTTTACTGACTAAGAAGACGAGGAGTTTAAGAAAAGTAACTGTTTGTACTTTGATTTTTCTCACACCAAGTGACGGGATATTGGAAAGGAAGAGGTGATTTAAAAGCTGACAGTAAAATGAGTGAATTAAAATCATTTAAACGTAAATCTGAGTTTGTTTTTACTGCGCTTTTATAACTAAATTGTAGAAATAAAAGCAAATAGTGCATTCAAGAGGCTACTAAACTATTTCACAACACTTCATTTACAGCATCATAAAATTGTAACACATGGAGTTTGTCATTTTTTGTTTGCATGCTTGTTAGGGCGACGAACTGAGTCGATATAGCCATGTCCGTCCGTCCGTCTGTCCGTCCGTCCGTCTATCTGTTTGAACGCAAACTAGTCCCTCAAATTTTGAGATATCTCAATGAAATTTGGCAGAAGGATTTATTTTTGTATTATATTAGACATTTGTCGGATCCGGTAGGATCGGACCACTATAACATATATCTCCCATACAACCGATCGTTCGGATAAGACTATTTTGGTCATTCCTGCAGCAATTTAGAAAGTATAAATGTGAAGCTCGGTGATGTATATTCTAATATATCATAGAAGATATCCTGAAAAAATCACTTTGATCGAAGCTATATATAGTATATATCCCATACAACCGATCGTTCAGATAGAAAGATTTTTGGAAATTTCTCCCTTAACTTCAAATATAAAAATGTTAAACTTGGTGATATTTATTCTAATATATCACAGAAGATTTCATGAAAAATCATTTCGATCGGAGCTATATATAATATATATCCCATACAACCGATCGTTCAGATAAGGTTTTTTCCCAATTTCTATTTTATATTTATCTTAAAAATCGTTTAGGTATGTACATCTGTTCACTATATATTTCTTATCTTATGCATCCGATTATTCGGAGATTACGAACGGGATAAGATTACTGTTCAGCCCCATTCATGAAAGGTATGAAGTCTTTGGCACAGCCCACAGTCCCATCCTTACTTGTTTTTATATTGATTAATTTTTTTAATAAAAAGTCACCTCGAATTCAGCTAAATAAAGGTTAGCGAGAAAATATAATTTTCGCCCCACAGAGCGAAAGCTGCAGATCTATTCAAACGTTGAAAATCTGCTTTTAAATATACCTTTAAAAATCTGCACGGCTTAAACCCCTTTCTATATTCACATAAATAGCCGAACGTAAAATCATCCCTATTTTGTCGGAAAATTCGATAACGCACACTTTCAGAACCCCAGAAAAACGTCTTTAGATGTCGCCGTAACCATAACCCTGACCAAAACTTTAATTTTTAACGTAGCCATAACCATAACCTTAATTTTAATTTTTTCCGAGGTCATAACTTTAACCATAACCATAACTGTAACTGTAACCATTACCATAAACATACTTATAACAATAGCCATAACCATACCTATAACCCTTATCATAACTTTAACCATAACCACAACCATAACCATAACTATAACAATAACCACCACCACAATCATAACCTTAACCATAACCGTTACCAAAAACGTTACCGTATACCCAACCTGCCCGCAACCGCACACATAACCATAACTGTAACCGTAGTACAGCCGTCGCCCTAACCGCAACTATTACCATATTTAATTTTCAATATGCACTTAGGTAAGTGCTAAAGAAGCCCTCCCTTAGCACCCCCAGACTATCGCCAAAACGACAAAGAAAGTGAATTTACTTCGCTTCCTCTTTTTTTAATAGCTCCTACATATTAAACCTCTTAGGAAACATCATTGTTGAAACATCTAAACGATAGCACAAAATGTTGCTCTTAAGTTCCCCTTACATTTACCCTCTCTCATTCAAATGCTCAGCATACTTTTCGATTTAGTAGTTCTGGGGCCTTATTGCGCAACTCAATTCGAAAGGAAGTGCGATTTCGATATCGCGAGAGCTGTGAAATCACATAATATTTTTTCCAATCCGAAAGAAATTTTTTTCGATTTGAGTTTCATTATATGTTCCGACTTAAGTGATAGACGGTCAAGAAGTTATAATTTTAATTTTTGTTGCATAAAAGTAAGCTTTTATTGGCCATAAATTGAGTTTCTTTTTAGTGAAAGTAGAATTTCATTGCTATTATTCAAGGCTTCTCTTAGCACCTTAGCTTGGAGTTGGTTTTGTTTAGTTCTACTTCAACTTGACGTCTTATTACCGCTCAATCAAGTCAACCCTTCTACGTAGTTTGCTCTTCATACTAGACCCTCGCCTTTATAATTGCTGTCTTAGCAGCAAAAAGAAGAGAATACGTTACCGTAATAACAAACGTAACAACATACATAACCGGACCCTTAACCGTAGCAGTAAGCTTCGTGTAGCTGTAACGCGAACTGCGACTTGGCATTCGACTTCTTCATCTTTGAGTTCTTCTTCTCGTCATTAGTATCACCAAAACCATTACCATCATTACCGTAATCATCCTGAAAATTAGCGCGTTTCAAAGGAAGCGGTTTTTTCTCCGAAACAAATATAAAAGTTTCGTTCACATGCTAAATCAAATAAATAAATAAAAACAATTAGGGTACGATGTTCATCCAAAGAGATTTAGGCCGAGCTTCGCTTCCAACTTGTGTCGTGCTCCTTTTAAAAGTGGCACCTATATTTTTTTTCACCGACTCCGGCCGGTATCCGCAAGGCAGGTGAGTTTTCCCTGAGAAGCTTTTCATGGCATGAGAGTGTTTACCAAACCACTGCCGAGGGCGACCTCACTAGTAAAACTTGTTTCTAATTGAAAAAACTTGTTTTAAATTTTTAATGATGCTTTGCCCGGGACTTGTACCCAGGATTTTCGGTATGGTAGGCGGCAACATGCTAAGCAGGGGTCATAACATTATGAGGCCCTTATATAAATGAGGTGGTGGTATCCTCACAGGAAAACAAACAGGAAAAAGTGTATATTCGCATATGGCGACCGCCGTTGTGTGATGGTAGCGTGCTCCGCCTACCAAACCGGAGATACCAGGTTCACGCCCTGGGAAAAGCAACATCAAAAATTTATGAACAAGTTTTTTCAATTAGAAGAAAATTTTTCTAAGTGGGGTCGCTCCTCGGCGGTGTTTGGCAAGCACTCCGTGTGTATTTCTGCCATGAAAAGCTCTCAGTGAAAACTCATCTGCCTTGCAGATGCCGTTCCCAGATGCCGTTCGCAGTCGGCATAAACAAAGTAGGTCCCGTCCCTCCAATTTGTAGGAAAAATTAAAAAGTAGCACGACGCAAATTGGAAAAGAAGCTGGGCCTAAAATCTCTTCGACGGTTAATCGCGCCTTACATTTTTAACTCTTTTATATGACATTCGAGAAAATATGTTATGTATATACACTGGTACAACGTGCCTTTTTTGTAAAAACTTCTTTCATATTCTTTTACCATTCTCTTTCTCCTTCCTTTTCCTCTCCTCTCTTTCCTTATTTGTTGTTCAAATTTGGTTTATATCAAATTTCTGAGTTTTCTCTTGGTGTCAAATTGCCCAGACTTATTTTGTTAACAACAAACTGAAAAACTCTGATTTTATTCGTTCTAATAAGAAGAGAGGAGCTTTTTCAATGAGTTCGGGCTCAATTTTTATATTAGGCATTCCCAGAGACCAATTGTTTATATGTAAAGAAGACAGTTGCATTACATTGCATGGTTGAACTTGGAACTCATACTGGTTGTGGCTTGGATTTGACTACATGCGGCTTATGTGTTAGATATTTTATTTACATACCATACTCCTATTGCATGCAAATAAATATTCATAATTACATACAATCATTTGATATTCACATCAAACATTACATTTGGTATGCAATGTTATTCATAGCTGTGTGAACATAAATCTTGACAACTTTCAATTAAATACAGATATAATATAGTTTAAATATGCATAGTTACAAACTGTAGCGATTTGTAGTTAATGTCTTATGAGCGAGCGAATTTAAAAATGTCATTGGCAATCAGTCGAGGAATTTGCTTGGAACGCGTGTAACTTGCAAAAGTTAAGTGCAAAACCTAATGCCGTACATTTGTACAATACTTCATATCGACATGCTTTGCCTTTTTTCTACAGCTACGTGCACGGCAAATAGCAGTCACAATTTTTGGGAAATATCATCATTTATATATTTTTTATATTCGATATTTAAAAAAAATGCATAAATTGTGCTATGCAAATCAATCTCAAAAACGTTTTCTAAAAATTTGAAAAATCGGCAAGAATTTTTTTTTAAGAATTTTCAAATCAAATTCATCTTACAAAGTACACGTAATAAGTTTCTAAAAATTCACATTAGCATTTGAATTTTATTTCCAAAGTTAGTTTTAGATTTTCTTCCATACGAATAACGCATAGTGTTATTATTTGTATGAAAAAAATCAAAACACCCTTCAGGAAAAAAATTTTCAATAAGCAATTCGAATTTCGAGATACTTTTAACGTGTACTTTGTTAGACTTAAAATTGCACACTCAAAAAAGGTCTGAAAACTCTAAATAATAAAATCTAAACTCACATGCCTTCCGCTCGAATTTCTGAGCAAGTGTTTTAGATTGTTTTGCAGTTACAAAAATTATTACATTTTTTTTCTTGAAATGTGGAAAATTTAAAAAAATATAGTTGATGAAATTCGCTAAAAATTTGTACTGCTATTTTTGTGTTTGCCACTGTACCTACTACATAAATACGTACATTGTTCATTTCAATAGAATGTGAAGGCGCGTCCAAATCACTATTTTTATACTCAGCGTGCTTTGCACACAAAGTATATTAACTTTGATTGGATAACGGTTGGCTGTAAAGGTATAAAGGAATCGAGATAGGTATAGACTTCCATATATCAAATTTATCAGTATCGAAAAAAATTTGATTGAGCCATGTCCGCCCGTCCTCCGTCTGTCCGTTAACGCGATAACTTGAGTAAATATTAAGATATTTTCACCAAATTTGGTACACGCGCTAAATCTGGACACAGAATATATTGGTATTGAAAATGAGCGAAATCGGATGATAACCACTTCCACTTTTTATATATATGTGACCCGGCCTATGAAAATGTGGCTTATGACTCAAAAAAGAAATTGCGAGAAACAGCTGTTAAAGATAAACAATGCATTTCTTCAGTTTCTTAGTAGTAGTAATTTTTTTTTGAGTCATAAGCCACCTTTTCATAGGCCGGGTTACATAAAACATTTTGGAAAACACAAAAAACCTGATTATTTAGTAAATATTACACCCAGAATGTTGAAATTTGACATGTGGACTGATATTGAGACTCTTGATAAAAATTTGAAAAAACTTTGGAAATGGGCGTGGCACCGCCCACTTGTAATAAAATCAATTTTACAAATATTATTAATCATAAATCAAAAATCGTTAAACCTATCTTAACAAAATTCGGCAGAGGTTTCCTTTACTATAAAGAATGCTTTGAAGAAAAATTAACGAAATCGGTTAAGTACCACGCCCACTTTTATATAAAAGTTTTTAAAATGGTCGTGGACGAATAAAATAAGCTATATCTTTGCAAAAAGAGAACTTTATATCAATGGTATTTCATTCCCCAAGTGGATTTATAACAATAAATAGGAAAAATTGCAATTTTCAAAAATGGGCGTGGCACCGCCCCTTTTATGACTAAGCAATTTTCTATGTTTCGGGATCCATAACTCGAAGAAAAATTAACATATCGTAAGCTAAAACTTAGCAAAAAATAATTTTGAATCAATGATATTTCACTTATCAAGTTTTATTATAAGCGGAAATGAGGAGACATTTTTTTTAAACGGGCGGTGCTACGTGTTATGTAGAAAAGTAATTTATCTGAAATTACATGTACAATTGAAGCTCACGCTGAGTATATAATGTTCGGTTACACCCGAAATTAGACACCTTTACTTGTTTTATATATATTTTTTTTTTTTAATTGTGAGAGTGAAACTAAAACTGTAAATGCCTCTTGCTATTTGATGAATTGCAAAACCTATTGCGTGGACCGTTCAATCATAATTTCATTATGAGAAGGAATTTTTCTTTTCACGCCAACAACAATTTTAATGCTTTACACACACACACAGGTCCAAGTTATTGAACACAATGTTGATACTTCAGCATAATTTTGAGTATTAGAGCTTACGATTTCGCGCGAGTCTCGGCGTTTCGCGAATTTCTCGAATCTCGAAATACTCCGAAGCTCGCGAACTTTTCGACATTCAATTTGATCGATGCATTAGCTGTTTTATATATAGTTTACAATTTCTTTTAGAGCATATGCGAAAATTTCCACAATACTACAAATAAATATCACCGAAATGCATAGAATACTGCCAATGCAGCGACTAAAATGAGTGTTGAGTAGCTCGCAAGCATTACGAGTGTTTCGAGATTCTCGCCTATGTTCGAGAAGAAATCGTAAGCTCTATTGGGTATAACTACACATGCATATTCAGTAAGTAGGGCATCAAAGTCAGCTTCACCCAAGAACCCTGGGTCAACAATCATAAATGCTGTCAAATTACAGCACAGCGGGAGTTATAAAATTAGAGGAAGAAACCAATTAGACCATCTTTGTGTTCTTGATTTTCATGGCCCATCCACCTACAGAGCTGGCAAGCTTTACAAATAACATATGCAACCACCAAACAGTCGTAAGCTGTGATACCAATGAAGACACACCACACGATGCAGCCCCTCAATAAATGAAAGAGGTGAGTCCCTTCTTTATTACATCTTTAACTCTAATCTAAGTATTTGTAACACGGGCAAAGGGAGGAAGCTAGGGTGCCTGACTAAGCTTGTCTTTCAGATCACTGCTAGATTTGTTTCGACTGAAAGTTCAGATTGTGACAGATTCTTCGATACAGGAGCGCTAGAAGAACAAATTGGGATAACTTTCTAAGGCTTACAACACCATCATTAAAGTTGAATGCCTGCACTTCAAAGTTTGAAAGCAGAGGAAGGAGAGGACTTCCACTGAGTTTGGATAGGCAGGTTGACGAAGACTTGGTACTCACAATTGGAACAAATCCACCCCAATTATTATTCGTAAAAAGATGTCGCCAAAAGAGATACAGGTAGAAATGTTGGCGTTCTGGCAATTATTCTGCTGCTGAATAGAAAAGACTGGCGAGCCCTCTCGAAGCTGAATGAAGTTCTGTCTAAAGCACATAATAACGACTATGTCTTCAGAAGAGGGGTGTCGGAATATGGACGAGCTTGGCAGGGTCGCAGTTTCGTGGTGATTTCATTTCATATTCAGTAAAGAGCCAATAAAACTTCACTTAATGGCCTTGAGCTCCTTCTCTCAACGAGGGAAAAGTATCTTGGCGTCGAAAAAGGCAACAGGCTAAGCTGCAGTCAATATTTAAAGAAGAGTAGAGAAGGCATACATTGTATCCTACTCGTGTAAGAGATAAGTAAGCAGGTATTGGGTCCTAATGCCAAGGCATACAATATGGCTCTACACAGGTATCATACGCTTCACCCAAGCTAACGAAGCGTTAGTGTGGTGGCATGCCCTGGACAAACATTGTACCATTAAAGAATTAAACAAGATGCAGCGCGCAAGAGTATCAGGAGCGAGGATGCGTCCAATGTACACCTGAAGTGCTATCCTTAACCAGCTGCCATTTAACCTCTACATACGCCTGACAGCCTGGAGTCAAGAAACTAGAACGAAAAGCTGCATTGCCACACTCGTAACATAAAAATGCTACCCAACGTAAATTCGACAACAGATTATCTTTCATCCACATCAAAACTTGTTAGGAATTTCAAAGTGGGGTCTCCCTCATGAACAGATATATTTTACAAGGAGGACATTACCCCACTCTACAAATATGGGGTCCCACGCCTGAACGTGTTAAAAAGTCTTCCAAAGGGGCATTTTTCAATTCGTGGGACAACGCAATGTTAAAAGTGTCAATTGATAAACTGCAAGGGGACAGAGTTCGAAATAGTACCGTCTGTTAATGCTACAGCTTTGTGCTACTTCGTAGCTAGGGCGATTAACTGCAGAATGGTTGCATAAGACCTTATGTATAAGGTCATAATAGAAAATATTAAACAAAATAAATAACAAACATTTTTAACATTTTCAGAAATTCCTTAAAGCAAAAATTATAGACGGTATTGCCTTTCCAAATTCTCTTTACATCTATACGATAACAAAATATAATTTTCCAGCTAAGCACCTCTTTTGCCAATATCGTATGTTAGCGAATTCAATCAAAGCCAAAAAAAATAGACAATAAATCAATGAAACTAATTGCAAAAATTCCAAACTTGCGAACTAAGCGGATGAAAAGGTTTGGGTAAAAGAATACGGCATAATTACCTTGGCATATACAGCAGCGATAACGAAAATAGCAGTGGTTGTTTTAATAAAATTTCGTCAATTAAATTTTTCTTTTTTTAGTTTTGATTATTTGAGAAAAAGCGTCTATGAATTTTGTAACTAAAACTATGATAACCCATATCAAAAAGGTTTTCTAAAAAAATCGAAAATTCGAGCAAATTAGCAAAAATTCTAACTTTTATTTAGATTTTTCTGTTGCCCAGGCAATTTAAGTTCAACAAAGAGCAAGTTAATCAAGTCAAAATAATTTTTTTTTTCTCGAAGGATGTTTTTATTTTCTTTCCAAACCAAGGACGCAGAAGCAAATCTGAAACACCTTTCGGAAAAAACATGTCAAAAATTAATAGCGTTTTTGTTTTGTTTTAGGTACAAACTGCATACTCGAAAAATTTTAAAAAACTGATAGTAAAAAGTTTGAAACTTTCGAAAATATTTCTCGAAATTTCGGACATATTGGCAAACGCTTTTGAGAATGGCTTGCATAGCCTCAGCAACAAAAAACATGGAAAACTCTTAAAAAAAGCTAGAAACTTTCGCAAAAAAATTTCGAAATTTCGAGTTTTTCGAAAACGCTTTTGAAAATGGTTTGCATAGTTTCAGCTAAAAAAAACATAGTCATTTTATCGATCATCTTAAACTATCGAAACTAAAAAAAATGTATCAATGACGAAAGTATTGCCACTGCTATTTTCGTTTTCTCTGCTGTATGTGTGCATGTATTTGTGTCTGAGCAGCTGATTGCGTAGTTATGTTAGCCACATTGTATTGTAACTGTTTGCAACAATCAATTATGCAGTTAGATGCGAAAAATGAATTTACTATTTAATTATACAAAATAGCATAACTTGGTAATTGCTGTGACTCCGAAACTTATGAAATATTTTGGAATTTTTTCTTCTACAAAATAAATCAACTGTGAAATGCATTTTGTAAACATAAATCATTTGCTGTGCAGCGTTTTGAAACCAAATTTTTTTGATGCGGAAAAATTTGTTCATTGCACGTATTTGTGTTGTTGCTTGCTTTACTTCAACTGAACTACATTCGATAAAAATAAGTGAATTTGGATTAAGTCACAAATGCAGATCAGGTCAATTTGTGGCGCCCCAAACCACTTCCATATGTTTACAAACAAAAATTTCAAATTTGTAAGACTTTGTTCTTGTATGTTTGTACATATATATACATATATAAATTCATGCTTTGTATGTATTATTTACACCACCAATCAATCGACTGACAATCATTCGTCAAACAGCCAACCGATTATGTAAGGCGTCCAACAATTCCATTAACTCTGTTTTTTTTTCGTTTGCTATATTTATTACGTTTAGTTGGGTGTATTGCATGCCGCCAGCATATACCCAAAAAACATTTTTGTCAATTCTCAGTTTGAGATACATTTGAGAATCAGTCCATTTCTCACATTTCAAAAGTAAGTTTTCAAATGCATTTCAAATAACCGTTGATAGCATTCTCAAGCTAAAAGGCACATTTTTAATATGGAATTTTTCTTTATTTTCAAATTGAGAATTTTTGGATTCTCAACTTTGTCTCAAACGAGAATAATGCGGAACGAAATGGAATCCACTGTTGTGCCACTATCGGTAAGCAAATTTATTATTTGCCTCACTTCACTTTTAACTCGTTTAGATTTATGCATAATATAGTACAATATCACTTAATATTATCAAAAAGTAAAAATGTATAAATACTTGCTTATTTTTCACATTTTATCCAACTTCACCCAATAAAATTGCTTGTTTACATTTCCAGCTAAAGTATGCAAATTAGAGATCGACGAATTATCAACGGCCCTATCGATAGCGTTGATGCAAAATAAGCATGTTGTACTATGTTTTATTCTATTTTTGGGTTTCATGAACACTTATTATGTTATTATTTAAAATTTAGACACATTGGCGCAAAAAGTATTCACATTATTATAACGAAAATATTCCATGATATCGATGATTCTCAACCAGAATGGAACGAAAAAGAAGTATATCTCAAACCATTCTCAAGTTGAAGAACAACGTTTGAGAAAAAGTTGAGAGAATATTTAGCTTCAAATGATTAATAATGCTGAATATCAAACTGAGAATTAATGTTTTCTCAAACATTTGAAAGAAAGAAATTTTCAAGTATGTCTCAAATTATTTTCAAACTGAAGGTCGACGTTTGAGAAAAATTCGAGATAATTTTTTATTTCAAAGGATAAATAATGTTGAATATCAAACTGAGAATCAATGTGTTTCTCAAACATTTGAGATTTTTGTTTTCAGTGTTTGTTGGGTAAATATGTACACATATAAACATACCGTCTCCTAAATAGTAACATAATTTTATACTCAGTATTGGGCGCTTTCAGCAAATACAACTGTTGTTACCCCATGGAGAGCTCAATTTCCGAACGCACGGTTGAGTATTCTCAATCCCCTCAATAGTTCGGATTTTACGTCAAATTACTGTGCATAAATGTCTTACGCTACGATCTCTTAACGGCTTTTGATCAGCAGTATAGCAAGTATTTCACATTTTTAAGAATTGCAGTTGACTCAACTCGACGTTTACAAAACACAGTTTCTATTACTCAATTGACGGTAACATGTTTGCAACGTATCAATAAAAGTTGTGTTCGCTGAAGGCGCCGACTGATTTCATGAGCTAACATTTTCACTTATATATCTACGTAATTCTAATGCATATTACGGCTTCACTGTATGCCATTCTACCTGTAGTGTCGGGCTAGTACCTTAATGGTGCTTTGTTGCCGGAACGTAACGGATTTATATCCGGCAAAGGGCCATCAACATCGATAACCGAAGCCTTCGGGAGTGTCTTTATCGTTAATACAACAACAACAACCTGATAGCAAAGAACATACCGTTAACACGAAAGCCCAGTGCGTCGGGGCAGCTTGAGCGCAGACCATTACAAGTCAAATAAACTACCTGGCTTCGTACCTGTGCTGCGAAGATGCTCTTAGAGTCACAATAGAAATGGATGGTTGACGCAAGTATGCTCAAATGACAGAAGAGCCAATGCCCGTGCAAGCTGATGGTTCCAAAGTAGTGGAAGGAGTAGAGTTGCTTTGCGGTGTACTGTATTGATCCGGAAATAAACATATTCCCCAAGCTGTCAGATCACTTTAGCGTTTTACAGGCGGAAGTAGAGCCATAGCCACTGGTGCTTTATTGCATCACGGTATAATGCCTAAGAGGTTAAGGCTTATGAAAGGAATTATTGGAGGATTTTTGGATTTTGAGCAGCCGGCCTAATTTTGAATGTAATGTCCACTTTCCTTCCGCTCGTATGAGTTTGCGGAGCCAACAACAATGTCTAAATTCAGTCGAGAGGCGGGACTGCAAAGTGTCGAAGTTCATGTGTAGGCCTTACAAACCCGGATGAACAAAGTTACGCCTATCATTAAAAAGAGAGGACTGGGGACCCATGACGGGTGTTCTGACTGAAAACTGCCTTCTGTCGTCAGTAATAGCAGATGTAGGAAGTGCGGTTATTTTTCTTTTTTTTATAAAAATACCGAACACGTTTTGTGCTTGTGTACAGGCTAAGAATCCAGCTATTAGGAGTGATACGGCTGTCAGATCTGAAAGCAGAAGGTGACATAGGGTCTAGAAAGCTTATAGTATTTACCAAGAATACGGAGTTATTTTATAACACAGGTCCTGGTTCGATAAGAGTTTTTCAGTTTGGAAATTCAACAAACTTCTGGTAACACTAGGGACTCATTCAGTCTATGTGAGGTTCTCATGGACCGGCCAGTTCAGCCTACATAAACCTAAGTTTCTGTGTGAAATCGGTATAACAAAATAAACCTCCAATTTACTTTAAGTTTATGAATTATATTGCCTTTTCTTCTTATAGGGCATACTGCAAGTTATAACTTTGTATCTTTTTAAGTGTCGTGGAGTGTACCTATATACTCACATACACGGCTAGGCAACAAACATCGCATGCAGTGCAACCGATTACGTTTGGGTCGAGGCCAAATTGCATTATGCCAGTCTGCGTTCTACTGCCACGTATTTTATTTTCTATGCTGAACTTTTAGTTGTTTAACATTTTTTGTGTATTATTTAACTCGTTTAATTCTTCATTTATTGTTATCTATTGCTCGCTTTCAGGGGCGTAGCGACGGGATCATTTGACTTTTTAGGTCGTTACAATTCAAATATTTGATGTTTTTATGTCTATGTTAATAAATTTCTTTATAATAATTGTGCTACGTATTATATTTTTAATATGCAAGCATATGTGTGTATGAAGTGAACATTTAAATTTTAATCATATTCTGTTTCATAATAATTTTGCAATTTATTAAATATACAAATGTACATGTTAACTTTTACCATAATTTCATAAAGAAGTTTCCTTGTAAATTTGCCTAACGACCATCTACATACATATCAGAGAACAGCAAAAATCGAACACAACAACGTTCGATTACATTCGGAAACATGATCGTGTTCAATGATCCATCTTGCTTAAACGAACATAATCGACATTGATTTAAGCCTCCATTACTGATACTTAGCATAGACTTGACTTGACTTGGCGTAAACTTGGCAACTTAGCCACGATTATACTCCACTTGGCGCATACAATCTGGCATCATAATCAGCGTTGAAATTTATTTTTAAATAAATGTCAATTTGTATGACAAAATGTCAAAATGAAAGAAACAAACAAATGGCATCCCAAAATGTAAACATCACTTAGAACTTACATAGAAAATCAAAATTCAACAGACTTCTATGTCAAGTTAAGTGTTGCTAAGTTTTGAGTAATCAGTAACATGCAATGTTCATTTAACAGAACTGTAAGTGACAGTTCTCAAGCCAAGTCAAGTCTATGCTAAGTATCAGTAATGGGCCCTTTAAAATCAACCAACTTAATGCATGCGTGAATATAATCAATTCAGGCGTTTGCTCGTTTGCCTCAACCGCGATTACATTCATCGAAATGAAAAGGCAAATATGAAAACTCCATGCGTCTGAAAATTTACATGATTCTTTTGCCCTCACGTCACGTCGACAAGCTACATATAAACATTGATTACGGTTCTGTTTGTTTGCTGAACTAAGCGATACTAATTCTCGTGCTTTGATTTTATTCTCCACATTTAAATAATGTTAAATTTACAGAATTTTTTCGGAGTACACATTTCCTATTTTGAAATATAATGCAAATTTGACATTATTTTCCATATGGAAAATACATTATTATAATGTAATATCTACACATTTCAAAAATGTAAAATTCAAATTATTTGATAAATGAAAAAATAATGTGTTTTTCACATTTTAAAATGTAAAAAACACATTAATGTTTTTCCGTGTAGATGTGACTATTTTAAATAAAATTTTTTTCTATTCGATCAGTTTCTTTCTTTTGAATTTTATATACGTATACGTTAGATCTCATGCATAGGTTTAAAAAGCATGAGTTCTACTTATTCCTGAAGGAGGTACTTCGGTTTTTTTTTATCAATTTATCTATGATTAATATTACAGGAATGCGATTCTGTGGCTTTTCGTAATGTTCACATGTTGTTGAAAATCTTGTGTACGCTTCCAGTAACAACGGCAACGAACGAGAGATCTTTTTCAACTCTTGGGCTGATTAAAAACTATTTGAGCAACACGATGAATGAAAATCGATTGAATGGCTGTCCATCTCTAAGCATCCACCGTGATCAAATTGTTACCGTTGATGAAGTTTTAGATGAAATGGCAAAGAAAAGCCGACGCATGGGCTTGAGTTTTTAATGTAACCTTTTTCATATCATATTCTGAATACACGTATTTCAATGTTAAAGCTAAAGACAACATTTTTTTTTATTTATTTAACTGAAAAAAAGTATTTTAAACCTCCCCCCCAAGGCAATTTTCTGGCTACGCTCCTGCTCGCTTTATTTACTGACTAATAAAACATTCGCTTCGCGTTACCAATGGTCGCAGTTGTAATTAATAAGTTTTGTGAGCAAATGTCCGAGTATGTGGTACAGATTTATTCGTACCTATTTTTATGTTATTGGTATACGTACATTTGACTCAAAAGAGAATATTTATAAGTAAGCTGACACTCCTATCCGCAGTAATTGTTTGTGTTATATTTAATTTGGTTTATTTTTTTTGGTAAGTAAAATTTGTCCCAGTTTTTATCGCTTTAAATACTTTGCGCATGCGCATAGATTTGATTTGAAGGTTATGAATTTATGTATTTATATCAGCTGTAAAATTCTTTCAAGAATAGAATATAATTATTAGAAAAGGTGGCCGACGTGAAGGAGCGGTAGTGTGCTGGTTTTAGTATGAAAACATGCTAGTCTCGAGTGATTAGCAAACTAATAGCATTTTCTTTTCTGGCTAAAGTGTTATGCTTTGTGTACGCCGCTCAAGGGTTGTTGTTCTATTCTAAAAAACAGGCAACGCCTTTACAGGGCGCTGCGTTATTTTGTGAAAATTGTTGCCTGCTCGCAACGCAAACGCAAGAGCGGTACAATTTTACCCTGTGTGACGAATATTAGTGACACTAAGTGATACTCACATCACTAGTCTGATGCTAAGTAAATGAAGCCACAACAACGATAAAGCAGGCAGTCACTTGTATCTACATAACCGGATCAATCATTATGTCTACACATATGTACGTACACGCAGCGGAGAAGAGACGCACAAACACATGCATATATCTTATCTGAGATGCTCCCAAAAGTAGGCAATTATCTGTGGAAGTGTCACTCACATATACACGCGCATATGAGAAGCTATACACGTGCATCTGTAGGTACAATTTTATAGCAGTAACTAAGTTAATTCTGGAAACGCCTAGAAGTATGGAACGAAGCAATCGAAGAGCATAAAAGCGGTAACAGTAGAGGCACGACAATCAGTTTGGTTTAAGCAAATAATCAGTTGCGAAGTATAAGTGTTATTGTGAAGTACTTTAATAAAGGCCATTTTGCATTATTGAATAGGGGAGTTAGTTATTCAACAGTTTAGTGATTCGAACGCTATTAGAAGGTTGCAAATAAGCGGAATTGCCCAAAATTCTTTACACCTGTATAAAATGGCGGTGTGGCAGTGCAGCTCTCTGAAACTCTCAATTCGCTCTTAAGTTCCACATATACTTCGTGAATATGGTGAGTCGAAATGTTCTTTGTATGCACTGTAAATGTTGAGAATTTTCTGGGGTAGGAGTAACTCTAATCGCTTTACTATCGATAACTTATAAATTATTTCTCTAAAAGTGTACGATATGCTCGCAAACTTGTCGGTTTATTATAGAGTTGTCGATTTACTATCGATAATTTATAAATTATTTCTGTAAAAGTTTACGATAGGCAAAAAACTTTGTATCTATTTGATACCAAAAAGTTATAGATTTTTTCTCATTAAATTATCTATTTTTTTCGAAAATTATCGAAAATTGCTTCAAAAGTGTACGATATGCTAAAAAAATATCTATTTGTTACCAAAAAATTATCGATTTGTTACCAAAAAGTTATCGCTATGCTATCGAAAAGCTATCAATTATTAATGGAAAATTTATCGATTTGTTATCAAGGTTTAGCAATTTATCATTCTCATATCGCAGTGTAACAAATTTCTTGTCATCATGTTATCGACGACTCATCGGTTTGTTCTGAAAAACAACCGATCAAATTTTATCATAAAATCGATGACGCATCTTTAACCCTATGAGCAGAAGCCGATAAAAAAACAACAAGAAACCGTTCATTCGGCGATAACAAGGCGATATTAAACAAATAACTCGACTATTGCTTCAAAAGTGTACGATATGCTAAAAAAATATCTATTTGTTACCAAAAAATTATCGATTTGTTACCAAAAAGTTATCGCTATGCTATCGAAAAGCTATCAACTATTAATGGAAAATTTATCGATTTGTTATCAAGGTTTAGCAATTTATCATTCTCATATCGCAGTGTAACAAATTTCTTGTCATCATGTTATCGACGACTCATCGGTTTGTTCTGAAAAACAACCGATCAAATTTTATCATAAAATCGATGACGCATCTTTAACCCTATGAGCAGAAGCCGATAAAAAAACAACAAGAAACCGTTCATTCGGCGATAACAAGGCGATATTAAACAAATAACTCGACGATAATAATTAGCAGAAATTCAAAGGTTTGATAAGCGCAATTCATAGCTACTCTAACCCAATCTCACCAACGCGAGACGGATCGTGTTACAAATATGAATCTATCATACACATATTAAGCAGGACGTGTACGGGATGTCTTAGAGGGTTCAATTTGGTCATATTAAATTGTTCCCGAAATGATGGGGATAGTAACTAGCTCGTAACCGGAACATACCGGATCTTAATCCGGCAAGGCACCATCAACATCGATCGCACTCCTCAAAACCTTCAGGGAGTGTTCTTATCGCCATAACAACAAAAAGAACAATATTAAGCTATTGATTAAAAGCCGATAATAAACCAATTATTTATAGGTATCGGTTGTTAGCGATAAGGATCTGAACGATCGGTTGTATGAGATATATATTATATATAATTCCGATCGAAATGATTTTTTCATGAAATCTTACATGATATATTAGAATAAATATCACCAAGTTTAACGTTTTTATATTGGAAACTAAGGGAGAAATTGCGAAAAATCTTTCTATCTGAACGATCGGTTGTATGGAATATATACTATATATAGCTCCGATCGAAATGATTTTTTCATGAAATCTTCTATGATAGTTTAGAATAAATATCACCAAGTTTAACGTTTTTATATTGGAAATTAAGGGAGAAATTGCGAAAAATCTTTCTATCTGAACGATCGGTTGTATGGGATATATATTATTATAGCTCGGATCGAAATGATTATTTCAGGAAATCTTCTATGATATATTAAAATAAATATCACCAAGTCTAACGTTTTTATATTGGAAATTAAGGGAGAAATGGCTAAAAATCTTTCTATCTGAACGATCGGTTGTATGGGATATATATTATATATAGCTCCGATCGAAATGATTTTTTCAGAAAATCTTCTATGATATATTAGAATAAATACCACCAAGTTTAACGTTTTTATATTGGAAACTAAAGGAGAAATGGCTAAAAATCTTTCTATCTGAAGGATCGGTTGTATGGGATATATATTATATATAGCTCCGATCGAAATGATTTTTTCAGGAAATCTTCTATGATATATTAAAATAAATATCACCAAGTTTAACGTTTTTATATTGGAAATTAAGGGAGAAATGGCTAAAAATCTTTCTATCTGAACGATCGGTTGTATGGGATATATATATTATATATAGCTCCGATCGAAATGATTTTTTCAGGAAATCTTCTATGATGTATTAGAATAAATATCACCAAGTTTAACGTTTTTATATTGGAAACTAAGGGAGAAATGGCTAAAAATCTTTCTATCTGAACGATCGGTTGTATGGGATATATATTATATATAGCTCCGATCGAAATGATTTTTTCACAAAATCTTACATGATATATTAGAATAAATATCACCAAGTTTAACGTTTTTATATTGGAAACTAAGGGAGAAATGGCTAAAAATCTTTCTATCTGAACGATCGGTTGTATGGGATATATATTATATATAGCTCCGATCGAAATGATTTTTTCAGGAAATCTTCTATGATATATTAGAATAAATATCACCAAGTTTAACGTTTTTATATTGGAAATTAAGGGAGAAATGGCTAAAAATCTTTCTATCTGAACGATCGGTTGTATGGGATATATATTATATATAGCTCCGATCGAAATGATTTTTTCAGGAAATCTTCTATGATATTTTAGAATAAATATCACTAAGTTTAACGTTTTTATATTGGAAATTAAGGGAGAAATGGCTAAAACTTTTTCTATCTGAACGATCGGTCGTATGGGATATATATTATATATTGCCCCGATCCAAATAATTTTTTCACGAAATCTTACATGATATATTAGAATAAATATCACCAAGGTTAACGTTTTTATAATGGAAACTAAGGGAGAAATTGCCAAAAATCTTTCTATCTGAACGATCGGTTGTATGGGATATAACTATATATATCTCCGATCAAAGTGATTTTTTCAGGATATCTTCTATGATATATTAGAATATATATCACGGGGTTTCACGTTTATACTTTCTAAATTGCGGCAGGAATGACCAAAATCGTCTTATCTGAACGATCGTTTGTATGGGAGATATATGTTATAGTGGTCCGATCCTACCGGATCCGACAAATGTCTAATATAATACAAAAATACATCCTTGTGCCTAATTTGTATATGTATATGTATATTTTTACACATCGAATTTCGCAAGTTCTTGGTACTTACGACGTTTTCCTATTTTTGCTTTTAGGATGCGAAAATGCCGGCTCTTTGCTGTTACATGGTAATTTTCTCTCTTTACCTGAAGCCGTTAGAGCCTTAAACTAATTTTAAGGAGATTCTATTTCAGTACATTTCTTTAGATGTAATGTCACTGAATTCATTGTCAGAACTTAAGGCAAACTTTGGTCAAGCTGGTGCTATTGATTTTATTACGATTTCAAATTCTCGTTTAGTATAATGGGTCTCTAATAATAGTAGTATTTTTGCACCAAGTTACTGAATGAGATTCTAAAAAATTGCATACAGTTTTTTACAAAATTTCTCAAACTTGAGTAATAATAAACAAAATTCCTTCTAAAAATTACAGTAAAAATTTGCATCGCTTATTTTCATAACCTCAACTGCATCTTGCTGCTATGAAGCGCATCGTCTGCACAAAAAAAAGGAAAACATATGCGGAAGCATATGGCATAAACGTGATTTTATGGCTTCCCAAAGCGAAAGTGATTTGCATTGGCGCCAGACAACGCTCTTTCTTTATACTTTGTAATATTGAAATAGATATGTATTTAAATGGCTGTACTAATGTAGTTAGAATGATTCATAATTTAATATGGCTTGAAATGTTCAAAGAGTAGGATAGGTGGGTTTGTAGTGCCAAATTGCATACTTGTTTATGAGTTTCTTTAATACTAGTTTCTCTCTCTACTAAATTCTTTAAAGAGCTGTTTCACAAAATGTAACTTTTAATTTCAAACATGCTTAGATTAGCTTTAGGTACTTATATTGTAGTGAATTAGGGAAATTCTTGATTATTTGCACCTTCTGTAATCATTCAAATCGCTGAACTGTCGAATATATGTATAACTCAAATATTCAGTAAAGCAAAATGTTCTTTATTTAAAACACTACAAATGTAACGTTGTTCTTTTAGTTCATCATGTTAAGAGTTAATTGTAGTTATTATTACTTTATAAAATTTGTACTTGAATTTTTGTAATGGATTTTTTATGAAATATATATTTTTTCAAAAATTTTTATTAAATAAAAGACATTGATTCGTTTAAGAATAACCTAACAATTTTTAATTATTTATGGGAAACCATCACAACCAATGTAGTTGTAATTTACAATTAAATTACTCGCGTAATTCACTTCTAACGTTCAAAAACTGATTGATAATTCCTCAGCTTGCGCTTTTATACTATTAGTTGTTTTGTGCGCTTATTTCCTTACTTTCTCGAATAGTTGCTTATTTATTACTCATTTCTGTATCACATATTCACGTTTGTCTTCTAGTTATATGCGTGTATATGTGTGAGTAATAAATTCTGCGTGTAGTTTACAGGTATGTAATTGTAATAACAGCTGACAAGCCATCCTAAAAAACGCACTATCGAAGTTATCTTTCAAAAATGTCTCATGCTCATATGTACAACTCGTATGGAAGCAACCGAAATTAAGCTTACTGCGTAAAAATCTAACTCGATTTCAAATTTTTTTTTTTGCGTGACGAAATGTCAATGCTTGACGTTTTCACACAAGTTTTACATTGCCGCACCGCATGCTTATTTCGCTTAGTTAAAAATAAGTCTTTATTAGGTTAGGCTGTGAGGACTTATGCGCTCTCACAGTTGCTCTATATGCATATGTGAGTGTATGGCTGAGTTATATGCGCTGTTTATTACTGTGTACATGTATGTGTGTCTCTTTTCTGTCTCTTTTCGCTCTTAGCTGCTATTTATATATGTATGATTTCTGGCTTTATTGTTGTTATTGTACAGCATTTATTTACTCGCGTCATAGTGATGTATCGAAATTGCGTTTATTCGCAACAATAAATATGTAACTCGCCAAACAAAAAATTACGTATACGCACGGGTACCCGTCTTTTCAGATGATGCTGATATGTTTGCGTGTAATTGGTTAGTTTTTAATTAATTTAATTAATTAAACTCTCCAGTCATTACAAATGGTTGGTCTGAAGTAAGTTAAATAACGCTTAAGCAAACATTTATATTATTTAATACTTTGTATATTTGCAAAAGCCATACAACAACAATATACCACGTTTACCGCAGATGTAAATGTAAACAATTTTGTCACTTCTGGCCTATACATACGTAACATTAGTTTAATTTAATTGCATAAAATAATGGCTAATGACTTGGAATGACAAAGAACGGCACCTTGCTTGGTGATTTACTTGCAGTTGTCGTCGCTTTTTGTTGTTGCATGCATTTTTTTTTAACAGCGCCAATGACGAGGCATAGCGCACGCTTGGCCATAACCAACGCAGCGCTTAAATTTAAATAAACCAACTAAATTACACATTTCATCAATGTCATGAAAAGAAAGTACGTGGCAATAACTATGAACGGCATGTTGCAATAAGACGTTAGAACAAACAGACACTTGCGAACAAGAAAATGTCAGCAAAAATTATTTTCAAAGTATTAATATAAATTTTGTTTGTTTTTTTTTTTTTTTGTAATTTAAGAGAGTTGTTAAGAATTATATAGCAAAAATCATATATAAAAATGGAAAACGTTTTTGCAAGGTTTTCAAACTAAAGAATTCTTAAAAATGTTCCTGAAAATTTTCAAAATATTCGTTAACTTTACTTCATTCAAAAAACAACAAAAACTGTTTTTTAGTTTTTGACCATATGTGCTCAACACAGCAAAGACAAATATTATAAATTGGTCCATTTATAAACATAATACTTCATTCAAGTCCAAAAAATATTAATGCCTCAGAGTTCGCAGGGATTTCTGACAATTTTTGGAAAGGGTTTTGAAGATTTCCGACCACACAAAAAATTACTTTGCATGTTAGATGATTTTAAGCAACCCCCGGAATAGTTTCTCAAAAATTATTTTTGTGTAGATTTTGAAAATTATATCGCAACTTTTAAACATTTTCAAAATCGTTTATTTCCGCTTACTTTTATTTTCAATAATTTAAAAAAATATCTTTGAATTTTATAAAAAAAACTATGCAAATCAAACTGAAAAATTTAAAAAAAAAATTTTATTAGAATTTCAAACTTTTTATGTAGAGTTTTCCAACCTTTTTTGAATATGCAATTGTAGCCAAATAAATTCAATTAATTTAGGCAACCCCGAAAAATAGTTTCGCAAAATTAAATGTTTATGTAGAATTGAAAAATAATTTATAAAATATAACATTCATTTCTTCTTCTGTGAAATTTTAAATAAAATTATGAAAAAATTCTAAAATTAAAAAAAGTTATATAAGAATTCCGAACTTTTATTTAGAGTTTTCCGACCTTTCTTGAATATGCAATTATAGCCCAATAAATATTTATCTAGCAAAGAAGAGGTTAAGACATTTAATCTTATATTTGATATATTTATTCGAATGTGTTCCAGATTTCCTTCCATACAGAAATTAAAGCTGCGAGCCATACGTATTGAAGAAAATATAAAATATGCTTCGGAAAAAAATGGCAGAAGTCAATACCAATTTTATGGCACCTATAACTTGTGCTTTGTCAGGCTGAAATTGCTTGGTCTACAAAACTACATACTTAAAAAGTTAAAAAAAAATTCAGAAAATCTTATTTTGAAATTTTCGTAAAAATCTAGTTTGAAAAATCTTTTGAGATTGTATATCATGGTTTCGATATAACGACTTCGAAATTTTCGTAAAAGTCCCTTGAGAAATTTATGGAAACCGTTTTTTTTTGTTATTGGTTTGCATAGTTTCTAAATAACAAATTCGAAATTTTCGTAATATTTTCTAGAACTCTCAAATTTTTTCGAAATAATTTGTATATGGTTATCATAGTTTCTATATATTAGTTTGAAATTTTTGGTGAAATTTTCTCCAATTTCTTGGAAAACGTTTGCCAGAAGCAAATATTCTGTTCGAAATTTATGTAGTTTTAGACTTTTTCGAAAAAAACGTTCTCAAGATTGGTTTGCATAGTTTATATAAAAGAAGTTCGAAATTTTCGTAAAACGTTTCCGAATTCTCGAACTTCTTCTTGGATTTTAGAATTCTTTGAAAAACAGGTTTGAGATCGGTTTGCTAAGTTTCGAAATAACAATTTTTCAGAAAATTTTCTAGAATTTTCGAATTTCTTGGAAAACGGTTTTTTGATAGGTTTTAGTTATAAAATTTCATGTGAGTGTTTCTTAGATTATCGAAAATAAATAAGAGGAATGTAGTTGAGAAAATTTTATAAAAATTGCCGCCGCTTGGTTCCCGTTCGCTGCTGTAATTTTCGTTAAAAAAATTCAATTTTTTCTTAATAAAATAAAAAAGGAGTAAAAATGTATCAAAAAATTTGGAAATTTCTTCATTGCCATCTTTTTACGTTTCAGCATATGTTGGCAAATTAGATGCATACATAAAAGCAGCGATGCCATAGACATAAGAATAAAAATTCTCCTAAATGAGTTGAGTTTTCTCATGTCTGTGATTATCTGAGCCGAGCACTTCAAATTTGCCATAACTTCTAACTTATGTGTCAATAGATGCTTTGAGATCATCTTCCTTTGGAATCAACCCTTGCCCAAGCTCTTTTCCAAAAATTTATTGAATATACTTTCGGCATATTTAGAATTTGAATTGAAAGGGTGGTCTGATTTTCATAAGTAAAGGAAAATGTTTTGATCTTATTCTATTCGACATTGACAAGTGAATAGGAAGTAATTGACAATTGACAATACAGTAATTTCTATATTCAATAAATTTTGAAAAATCCCACTTTTATTCAGTAAACCTGGGGAAATCCCTTCTACTCTTTGGTATAACTGCATATAAGAACTTACGTAAGTTTATCAGGCACAGTGAAATGATTTGCTGAGAAAGAAATATAGCGACATCATATCACAGTTAAATACATTGCAATGACAAGGAAAAAGAAGAGGAGGTATTAATTCTAATGAACAAATAAAATGAGTAAATAGCTAGAATTAACTACAAGAACAACAGACAATGACGAGGGGTATGTAATTGTATATAATTTCATGGCATAACGTTTGAATCAAGGAAAATGTACACGCACTTGTAGTAAATGCCTTGTATCATATTCTTACATACTTACTTACAAGAGTACATGTCAATTTGTTGGCATTGTTTTAATGCAAAAAATTGCGTATTTTAACAAGTTCTCATGGTCACATGCAATAAATTATATAATCAGTCAAAACTTTGGCCTTCGTAAGCCACCTTCTAAATATGTATATACTCATATGATGTCCAAAGATTATGTCAACATCAATGTCACCTTACTGTCCGTTTCAGTCTGCGAATATCACATTGTTCAGTCAAAAAATATATTGATAGCGGAGAGGATTCCTTAAGCGTTACCGTTATCGTAAGGTTAGACGAAACTAAGACGGCTGTTCATGGACATAAAAGGTTTTTCCCTTAATGAATTCCCAGACATCAAAGTTGCATTTGGCGAAGTGCTCTCTGGGGTATCGAAAGGGTTCTGATTGGTTAAGAGAGGCTCTTTTTTCTATTCAGGATTGCGGTAGTGAATGAGCTGCTAGTGCAGCTATAAGTCAACGGCTTTAAAGTGGTTGCTTGTACAATTGCGAGAAGTTTTTCAGAGTTATCAAGATCACTGTCCAGGTGAACTGAGTCATTTTGAATTTTTGTCTACCCTGGCCAAATGAAACTGGTTATTTTTACGAGCAGACATAAGGTTCCAGCATTTAGGCATATCTTGATTGACAAAGTCCCCTTAATAGCTTCATGGAATAGTCAACCCGATTCTGCGTTCCGAACTGATGATCTGGTCTACCACATTGGACGCGGCTAGCATTGCAAGAAGTTCAACCGGTAGTAATGGTTGGTGGCAATAGCGCTCTTAAAACTAGCGTTTGGACTTTAACCCAGACAAGACAGATTATTGTGTGCGAACAACTACTCCATAAGCATGCTTCACATAGTTAATTGCCTTCCGAATGAGTCAAAGTTGGAAGGGAAGGTTAATTGGTGGTCTTCTGACAGTAGTTCGCAATGAGCCTCATATAAGTTTCCCGTAGCATACTCCAAGCAAGTTGCCACAATTAATCATGTCGTGGCAGGGATGCAATTCAGATTTATCACTTTTACAAGATTTAATATCTACTCGGAAATCCAAGCGACTATTAAAGCTCTAAATTCAACTTTGCATGCGATTGCATTGAACAAAATAAATATTAATATAAGCCGAGTTTCTAGGCATAACAATATAACAGGCAACTATCAGGCTCTCTTATCTCGAATGGATACCATTGAATCGCACGCACAATGGCTATAGGAAATTGCGAACTCTGGTGGACCTTGTGGTACAATTGGGCATCGGGTTAGTTAAGAAAACACCGAAAAAATACTCCCTCTTACAGGGAAGCAAAATCCTTCGAACCTGACGCCGCTTTCAGACGATCTTACTAAATTATTGCGCTAACCATGACTTTTCTGGCAATGATTATTCTGATTCTCACGAAACACTGCAAACGCGATTTACATTAAAAAAAATAAAACAAATACAAGGCACGATAATCTCTGAAGAAATTTTCGGCCGAGCTTCTTTTACAATTTTTGTCGTACTCCTTTTAATTTTTGCTACAAATTGGCGCACCGTGATCTTCATGTTTTACGCCAACTCCGAACGGCATCTGCAAGGCAGATGAATTTTCACTTAAAGACTTTTCATAGAAATACACTCGATGTAAAAAGTACTGTTTCAGGATCTGCGGTGTGGTAGACTGAGCATTCTACCATCGCACCGCAGCGGCCGAGGAATGTTTTAGTATACTGGAAAATCCTTCTAGCTGCAACTGAAGGAATGATGATGAGGTGGAATCATTGGCTCACTTCAGGCTTGAGCGACTAACTTCCAGGCAAAGCAAGACTAAGGTCAAAGACTAAGGTAAGGAATAGCCTTCTTCGAAATTACATGCATCATAACTGCATAGCAATTTTTCAAGTAGGTATAGTTAACGTCGCATATGCGATGTCACATCATCACATCATACCCCTACCTGGGTAGCTACAATTATTGCGTATAAATGAAGTGACAATATTAAGACGAAGGATACCTAATGAATCTATGAACAGCAAAGTATCTGATACCGGACGAATAGCCTTGTTCGAAACTACATATATCATTACTACATAGCGAATTTCCAAGTAGGTATAGTTAACGCCGCATATGCGATGTCACATAATCACATCATACCCCTAACGGGTTGCTACGGTTATTGCATATAAATGAAGTGACAATTTTAAGAATCTATGAATACCAAAGTACCTGTTACCGGACGAATAGCCACTTTCTCAAAAACTGCTCAGTGCGATTGAAATCTATGCAAAACGAATAATTTTACTTTTAAGGTGTAAGAAATATTTCTGCCACCTTAACACCTTCTGTGGCACCAAAAATCAATTTTCTATGCTCTTCTATTCCAAATTAATATTCCTCTGTAAGAAAAGAAGCCAATGAAAGGCATAAGCAAACGTGTTAAGAACCCAGTTGTTGACGTGTTGTACAAAATAAATCACTATTTCGCATATGAATAATTAGCCCATGACAGACCACGTGTCATAACCGAGAATATTATAAAAAAAACAAATTTCAAGATATTTATGTTTTTGCTTTCCCCAAAAGTCGGAAATTGATCAAATAACTTACAAAAATAGAAACAATTTTTTTTTTTTTTTTTTTTTCAAAGTATAGTTCTTGGTAAATTAAGAAGTTAAATAAAATGTTGGCAGAGGGTTAAATAGTATATGCACGCCAAATATGCATGTAAACACGACTCAACTATTCTTAATGCTTTTTGCTGCTTCTTTTCCATATCACTACACAATAGTTTGCCTCTAGTTGTTTAAAATTTTTTTTTTTTTTTAATTTTTTCCACTCATTTGCTATAAATGGCATAAACGCTGACTACAGATGACATACGACACACTTTGCAATTACGCACTCTTGCGAAGAAAAATTCCGCCCAGCATGCTACCACGCACAAGCGTCAATGCACATAACATACGCACAAATTGCAGAAGGAGATTATAATGATGATACACAGCGCATTGGCGCCCTGTCGGCAATCATAGGCGTACGCATGACACATCACCTCTCACTGTGATGACATACGGCTTCGTGTGTGAGTGTAGATCTATGAAAAAAAGTTAATACGCAATAAAAATACATAAAATCATACTAAAGTCGCTATTAATTGCTGTTGTTGTATGTCACAATGAGTGCCGTAGAAATTGCATTAACAGCATCTTGTCATTTACTTCCATCTCCATTACATGCAACAAATTGTTTTATAGCAGATGACAAGTATTCAGCGCCTGTGCGCAAAATAAAAGGTGTTGATGTAGGGCTAGCAGAGAGGGATAAACATTGAATTGTATTTGGTAAAGTACTTCAGCGAATGATATTTTAATTTTTTGTCTTATGAGAATATATTCATTTTAGATGTCTTAAATTTCAAAACTCGCGAAAAGATTTCCTGTTGCAACAGTGTTCCGGGAAGTTGCGCCGCGTTATTTGATATGATTGGGGTCTGAGCCGTCATGTCGTTTGTATCGTATATCGTGGCCTCTGTGTTGCTTTTGATACATTTGGAGCCGCCATATGTTGTCGAATGGTTACTACTCTCATGGTCTCATGCGTATTCTGAGTATTAAACGGTGTATGTTGTTGGCATGCTTGCCGGTGTGCCGTACTGTTTCTAAGGATGAAATGCAGGTTTTGATGGGGGCAAGCTCTCTCGACTTGGTGGTGATACGGAGAGCAGTATCCTTCAGGTTGAGTAGACGGTTGAGCATGCCGTTGCTGCTACGTGAATGGTGTACCGAATATGATGTGGAGAAGCAAAAATGTTGGGGAATTAGTTTTAATGAGTACATCCGGAACGTTTCGTTTGCAGAAAATCCAAACTTCAGATTAAATATGAGTTTAGGTTTTCTGCTAACAGGTCATGGTTCTCTTAATGTAGTTTTGTATAGGAGGAGCCTGAGCTAAACGGAGGGTTCTGTGCGTGGCGCTTTGTGTTAAATTTGGGTGCATGTGTTGTATGAATGTTCGCAGTACTTGAACATTAGGAATTAAGTTGACTTTGGGGTTTTTGTTGGGAAAAATGGGTTTGATTTGAATGCGGCTTTCTCCACTAGTCGGTCTGTTGATTTGTTGAATAATAAAGCAGTGGAAGCGTTTGGGAGGTGTCGCTGACTAGTGACTCAGATTGGTCAGAGTGGTTGATTGTGTGTGTGTGTGTGTGCGATAGGGTTCCATTCATTTATATTTTTCTAGGCCACCGGTCCAGAGGAAGTTGATACTCAACCGGTAGTGGCTTCGACTACGGAAGTCTGAACAAGATTTTAAAGACGGTACCACGGGGGGCAGTTATCCCGCGGATATTGCTCCGTTTCTGCTTATTTGCGGTAGGCCATTCGGTATCATCCTGGTAACTGTGGTTGATATCCGCATGCGATAAAAGTTGGTTAGCCCGAATATGGAGTTGCATTGCAACCGTGTGCCACGACCTTTATATTGGAAGAGGTGTTAGATAAACCTCCAACCCCATCAAGCTGACGTTCTGTTCACTTACGTCATCAGTTGGGAGCAAGGTAAGCGAACCTTGGTTAGGCTAAGAATGGCAGATACTCACCCAAAACTACGCACTGAATGCAACGGTGCTCACCAAATTTGAAACCGTGACTGTAATGGTAACAGCAAAGTCATCGCATCGGCAGTAGTTAAGTCGTTGATTAGCGATCAACGAGTCAAGAGGTATGCACGCGTGCTTTTTAACACCCCAAAAATAGTTCGCAGTTGTTGGCACATTTGTTTTTCGAATTTATTGGTCGCCTATTATCGATCGCCAGTCTATGCTTTTTTGAGTATGTCACCTCATATATCTAGGCAATAAATGCTATTTGTTATTTTTGTCAATGTACTTACAAATACCAAGGTGTCGAAATTAATTTTAGCATAAGTACATAAACTGAGTTTAAGATTAACCTTATCTCACATTTCCCACTCCGCCAATAAATTAAAATAAAAACATCCCGTTCTATAAATTCCGAAGCATAGTCCAGATCACTAACTTTGCGTAAGATACAAGACAAATAGTTAACGACCACAAACGCGGTCCATATTTCCGCTAACAAATTGAGTCAATAAAAAGCGGCATTAACAGATGAACACTTAAATATGCGGCCGCAGTAGAGAACCAAGTTAGTAGTAACAGCAATATGAAACCAAAACAAGGAACACGGAAGAACATTAAAAATGGAGAAAAAACGACAAGAGACTATGGAAATTATTAGTGACGATATGATGTCAAAATAAAGGAAGATAAAACATACATAAATTATTTTTAATACAAATAATTTAGAAATCGTGTGATAAAGAACATTTTAATAATATCTTTTTGTTCTCCTTTTTCTAAACATAGTTGTACGCACATGAACGAATAATTTTCCAAAAGCGGTTACTTCGTGTTGTCAGAAAAGCTTTCACCTTTTGCGAGCGATGTTTTTAAACTGCGTTCTTCTTTTTACCTGAACCTTTTTTCGAGCCGATTATATTTTTAAAAACAGCTACTATTTTAAAACTCTGCTACATTTCTTAAGCTTTCACCTTTGCAAAACCGTTACTTTTTTATAACTTTAATTTTTGAAGAATCGGGTATATACTTCCATCCAACCAGTTAATTTTTTTTTTTAACCAGTTAATTTTTGGAACCGGTTCCTTTTTTAGAGTACATGTGTAACTTTAGGAAACCTTTTTTCTTAGATTTGGTAAATCGTTTTGGAACCTCTTTTTAGAAATGGTAGCAGCAAAATTTAGATATCAGGAACTCGGATGTGCCAATTACCTATTGTTACTTTTTGGAACCTGATTGTTTTGAAACCGGTAACTTTTTGAATTAGTTAGCTTTTTGAAATTTATTTCTTTTCGTGGATCGGCTACCTTTCTAGAGCCAGTTAAATTTTAAAATAGTTAATATTTTGGGAATGGGTACTTTTTAGAACTAAGTATTACGGCGAATATTAGCAGTTCGGTGCGTCACTCTTCTTCTAAATAAATGCGCAACAGCGACAAGACAGGCAGCCACTCATACATAAAAACAGAAAAGCTGAGAGCGAAAAGAATCAGGGCTGTCATGGAATCCAATTGCTGTCGGAATCGGATTTAAAAACGACAAAAAATTAACTTTGGTGTCATGAAATCCAATGTTATTGGTTTAATGTTCGAATCGGAAATAGTGTCGGTTTTAGGTGTCACAGAATCCAATAATATCGGTTTTGCTATCGGAAACAAACCAATTAGTTAAATGCCATTGGATTTCATTTTTTCATAGTTGTTTTTCCCTTGCAGTTGAATATTTGCTAAAAATGTAAGTAAATAAAGGTTTATTTTATAAAAATAAATGTAAATTTACATATATTTTCATTCTTAATAGGGGAAAACATAAGAATTCAATGCAAATCAGTATTTTGACTGAATCTATGGAGAAATATCCAGATATTCCGAAGGGCTTCACAAAGCACATCATCTAAAATCGTTGACCCGTGCTTCTACCTACACTCATGCTAGAATCCTTGCTAACTGATCTTTGATAGGGTCCTTCAGCTAAAAATCGTAACGTAGCTGCTAGTTGCAGCACTGGCAGAACTTTCGAGCGAGTTACGCATCCTTCAATGGTGTCCAATACCATTCGGAAAGCCTCTTTGCTTATGCGGTAGTATGCAGTGTAACTGCAAATACACTATACATATCTAGAAACCCACAGAAACAGTTTATTTACGCTCTCTCTGGAAACTCAAATGGATTGCTGCGATCTCTCCAAAATTTTCCTTTTGACCTTCTAGCAACTTTCTTCTTCCAATAATATAAATGCTACAACTGCTGATGCTATTTTGATGTCAATCAATTTGTTTATTGCTGTTTAAATGCGCAAAACAACTATTTTATAAAATTTTGCCAAAAAAATTTACATCAAAACTGCCGGTGCACCGCAAAACTGCTGATTCGAACATCGGTTTTATTTACATTCGAAAGAAGCAAAACCAAGACGGTTTTATGACACCAATTTAAATCAATATTGGTTTTTAATTCCGACAAAACGCAAAACCGACTTGGATTCCATGACAGCCCTGAATATTTCATATACATTTAGTCAGAGCTAAGAGCAAAGATGACGTTATTCACGCATATACATGTGTATAGCTTAATAACCAACTCAGTATGTGATACAGAAACGAGGAATATATAAGCAACTATTCGAGGGGGGTATTCGTGAAAATTAAAAATAGTGAAAAGGTTTAAAGATTCAAAAATAAAATATTTTCTAGCTTTGGGAATCAGATAGTAATTGTCTTTATTAAAAGAAATTCTTTTCCTTTTATACATAATTTCTTAACCTATATATTCATAATTATTCTAATACTTACGAACTAAAAATATGTAGATTTGTATATATGTAGATTTGTATTAATGGTATGCATATATGTAGATTTGTATTAATGATATGCATATATGAAGATTTGTATTAATAGTATGCAAAGTCAGCAGATTGATATTTATATGAACCATGTAAAATGTTTGTATGTGAATATTTGGGTAATTCACATTAACAAAGTAGACAACGTAAATTAGTTGTGTGTAAATATATTGGAGACAAACTAACATTGACGATCGGCAAGAGTATTGACCGGGGTGAGTGACTGAGCAAAAATAGTAAGGTGTGAACTGACAAGGGTTTCATATTCGGCATTCCATTCATGTTGGCTTACCGCTGTGTTGGTTCAATGTAATTTATGTCGCATAATATTGTAATATGATTATGCTATGACTGCATGTGGTCGGTTCAAAAAATGCATTGGCATAGAAGTTCATGATGCGTAATGCCGCAAATTTATTGCATAGGTGGGCATGACGCATAATGCTACAATAGAAAAATTAGGCAACTGAGAGTATAAAAGCAGCACAAGCTAAGAAATAGCGAATCAGTTTGTTCTTAACACGCCATAAGTGAAACACGTGAGTAAATTAAATGTGCAATACTACTACCATAGTAGTGTTGTACATAAAGAACATTTTACTATACTATTATTCGACAGTTCAGCGAATCGAACTATAACAAAAGAGCAGAATTGTCAGTAGTTCCAAAAATTTGTTACAGTATTTTCTGGGACCGGTGATATTTTTGGAACTGGTTACTATTTTGGAGCCGGTTACTTATCCAAAGACGATTACATTATAAAATTGCTAACATTTGGAACAGGTTACTTTTTTGGATTATCTGGCTCTAAATAATGTGTGAGGTGTTAAATTTGTAGCTCAAGTGAAAGTCTCCCAAAAATCAATCGCAATATTCAATCATATCCCCGCGATACCTGAGTCATATGTGTTGAACACCGTCAGCGAACTCGAACCAACATTTAAAATTCCTAAGATTCCGAATCTCGTTTTAATTTTCCAAATTATTTCGATCCGTGCGCCACCTAGCAGACACTTTTTTCATTTTGTTTTTTGTCAGGGTGCCCAGAATTAAGCGTAAGATTTCAGGTTTCTTGTTCAACGAGAAGTTGCTTCAGACGCAATCGCAAGATTCTCCCGATCGATATAGATTTCCTAAAGATTTCTTAAAATCTCGATCTCCGCCCCATCTAGTAGAATATTTTTATAAGTATTGAATTTTAATAGAATCTTAGCTAAATAGCGCCACCTAGCGTCATTTTTTTCTCTTTGTTGCAAGTTGTTCAAGTTTCAAGGCCCTTGCTCCGCGGAAAGTTACTCAAATAACGATTGCAATATTCCTCAATTTTAAACTGAAAATTAGGGGCGGACATGAAGCCGTCGTATTATAAAATAAAAAACATGCGTGATTCGATATTAGAATGCTCTGCGAACCACTGGAACGCCAAACATTTTCACCTAGGTCAATTTTTTGATCAGAACTTTTTCATATCAAACAAGTAAGGAAAGCTGACTTCGGGTGTAACCGAACATTACATACTCAGCTGCCAAATTACAGCTTGAAAACCTTTTAAATTACCTACTTTTAAAAGTGGGCAGTGCCACGCCCATTGTCCAAAATTTTAATAATTTTCTATTCTGCGTCATAAGGTTAACCCACTTACCAAGTTCCATCGCTTTATCCGTCTTTGGGAATGAATTATCGCACTTTTTCTGTTTTTCGAGATTTTCGATATCGAAAAAGTGGGCGTGATTATAGTCCGATTTCGTTCATTTTAAATAGCGATCTGAGATGAGTGTCCAGGAAATCTAGATACCTCAAAATTTACTCAAGTTATCGTGTTTACGGACAGACGGACGGACGGATGGACGGACATGGCTAAATGAATTTCTTTTTTTCGCCCAGATCATTTTGATATATAGACGTCTATATCTATCCCGATTAGTTTATGCCGTTACGGGGTACCGTTATGCGAACAAAATTAATAAACTCTGTGAGCTCTGCTCAGCGAACAAAATTTATATACTCTGTGAGCTCTGCTAAGCTGAGTATAAAAATAACCACAATTATTTATTATCCCTCTAATTTTCGTTTAAAATTCTATATCATAAACAGTAAACCAACACTCTAGCACTATCGTTATTATGCAACTTTTGCATAAATTATTTATCTACAACTACACACAAACCTATAGATTGCCCATAAATGCCTATGTGTGTACTATTCATGAACACATATATGCAAAAATACATACAAACTTATTCGCGCAAGTACATTGTACCTGATATTACAGTTAGAATAGCGGTACTTTATATATTATTTACCAGCAATGCAAATTAATGGCTGTCATTCGAGTTGTTGGTGTAAGAAAAACAACGGTCAAATTTGCGCACCCACAAAACCTTTGGCTTATAAAGGAGTGTCGCTTTTTATTATTATTCCAAGCAGAAAAGCAAAGCATAGCAAAAAGCAAAGCAATGATCTGTAAAAGAACAAGACAAGACATACGAAATACATACGTATATTCCCCTCAATATAAGCGTACTAAATGTATGTATGTATGTATGTATAAATATATACATTTAAATGCGGGTAGTACGTGTTATGTTGTTAAAGAGAATCAACAAAAAATTTAAGTTTGTCAGCTAATAAAGTTGGTACACAAAGTATTAAAGTTTACCGGTTAAGCGTTCGGGTTTACTTGTGCGCTTGCGCATGCACTTACAAATTAATTCTTATTTAAATATGTTTTATACTCAGCTGAGCAGAGCTCACAGAGTATATTAATTTTTTTCGCATAATGGTAGTCCGTAACGGCATAAACTAATCGATATAGATATAGACTTCTATATATCAAAATGATCTGAGCGAAAAAAGAAATTTATTTAGCCGTCCGTCCGTCTGGCCGTTAACACGATAACTTGAGTAAATTTTGAGGTATCTTGATGAAATTTGGCATGCAAGTTCCTGGGCACTCATATCAGATCGTTGTTTAAAACGAACGAAATAGGACCATAACCACGCCCACTTTTTCGAGATCGAAAATTTCGAAAAACCGAAAAGGTGCGATAATTCATTACCAAAGACGTATAAAGCGATGAAACTTTGCAGGTGGGTTGACCTTATGAGGTAGAATAGAAAATTAGTAAAATGTTGGACAATGGGCGTGGCACCTCCCACTTTTAATAGGAGGTGATTTACAAGTTTTGCACGCTGTAATTTGGCAGTCGTTGAAGATATCATGACGAAATTTGGCAAGAACGTTACTCCAATAACTACATACATGTGTTCTAAATAAAAATTAGCAAAATCGGAATACGAACACGTCCAATTAAAAAAAAAAAAAAATTGTAAGTAAAATTTAAAAAAATATTGAATATCTTTACAGTATATAAGTAAACTATGTCAAGATTAAACTCCGACCTGAAATAAATGGCACTAGTAAAATCAACAAATCGGTTCTGTTGTTCTTGACTTAACGGAGATTCGGTGAAATTGATCGAATTATGGTTAATTCGACCGAGTTCTTTGTCAAACGAACAAATTAGTTTAGTCATTTCAACAGAAGAGAAATTGTCGCTCTTAAGTTAACAAAATTCTGTAAAATTGTCAGATTCCTAATCAATCTAACTGATTTTTTTGTTAACACAACTGATCTCACTGGTCATTTCAACAGCGATCAACAGTCAATACATGAGCAAATTTCAAAGAGAACTTTACGCTCACTGCGCTCTCTACTTTGTACTTATGTATGCTGTGTACTATATGTATGCACATATTTACGTAAGTATATAGCGGCCGCCGTGGTGTGATGGTAGCGTGTAAGGTTTTTCAACGATTTATGCACAGTTGGTTCAACATCTTGCTGCGATGGATAAAAATTGACAGAAATTTCGGTTGAATTGACCCGTATTTCGGTTGATTTCACCAGTCTTTTTCTTTCAGTGCAGTAATGATATGGTGCAACAAAATACAAAACTAAAAGAAAATTTTAAAATTGGCGTGGCTCCGCCCTTTTTCATTTAATTTGTCTAGAATACTTTTAATGCCATAAGTCAAACAAAAATACACCAATTCTTATGAAATTTGTTAAGGGCATAGCTTCTATGACGATAACTGTTTTCTGTGAAAATGGGTGAAATCGGTTGAAGCCAAGCCCAGTTTTTATACACAGTCGACCGTCTATCCTTCCGCTCGCCCGTTAATACATGTGAACATGTTTTTCACTAAAAAAAAGTTGCAAATTTGCCTTGAAATTTTCCAGCGCGTCGCATTCCTTAAAAAGTTTACCTTAGCGAATTCGTTTTTAAATTTTAGCTTCTGATATGCCTTAAAATAGACTACGGCTCAACTTTAAAACTCGCATTCAAAATTTTCCATCGAAATTTCAAACGCTCCAACTTTGCCTAAAATTCAAGAGAGATTTTTCCTCTTCGAACAATTTGTGTAAAACTACCCACGAGGCTTTTCAGCGCACTCGAACTCGCACGAAAACTTTCTCGTTTCCTGAACTTGGCTAACGAATTCACTTTGAAATTCGGCGTTGAATTTATTTTCTTCAAAACTTAAGTCTTTAAAATTTCAGTTATTCTGCGAGTCCTCTAAAAGGTTTCGTCTTCGGTCTCTTATAGTCGTGATTATAAACGAATATCTCGAAGCGTAGAACCCTTTCTTACTTTGTGATTCGGATTTTAATATCATAATTGCTATTCTTAAATATGGACTCTTTATTGCCTTTTTATTTGTAAGGCAAATGTTAAGAGAGAGTCGATCATCTACATTTATTAAGACACTGATTCGTTGTAGACTATATTCGATATATATATTTTTAGTTTAACTATATCAATATGGGAATCAAATAGTAGCAGCTATCGAGCGTAATCCTGAAGCAACAACAAAGCAGAAGAAGTAATTGCCTTCCTTCAACGATCCAAACAATCGATATCTGGCTTGTAAATATGAAATATGCTCGAGGTAAAAATTTTGAAGATTTTAAACGTATTTTTGCTTCTGAAATATCTTATTTGATTCCAATGATTAAGTTACGACTCTTTCTTCAACACATCATATCAGCCATTATTTCCAAATTCATAAAAAAAGGATTTTCCAAACACTTTTCTTTTACTTTGCAGTGATGTAAACCCTTCTAATGTAGGAAAAATGATGCTACGGCCAAGAAGGTATTCTTATCGGAACTCGGCTATGGAGGCATAGGAAGAGGGCGGCCACCATTCCGCTGGAAGAATCAGGTAAAAAACGATATGAATTCCTTTGGTTTTACCAATTGGCGACCGTTAGCTCAATGAATAAGCTATTGATGTAGTTGTTGTAGCCACTTCTAACTAATCTCTTGCACAACATAAAAATTCATTAAAGATTTAACAATCATAAAACATTAAAAGTAAGTCTTCCGCTACAGATTTCTTTCAATTTTTCTATGCAACCTTAATTAAATGGCTTACAAATTTTTTGTACGAAATTGAAAACAAAAAGCGCGTATTTCCATGCCACAAAAACAAGCAACATAAAACCGCAACCAAGTAATATCATAAAATTGATTGTATCAGCGAACGTCGTCTGCCGCAGCGAAAGGCAAAACACTCTTACATACGCATGTTAATACATACAAACATATACAAAGATGTACGTTATGCAATAAATTGTTTTACAGCCATTTTTTACAAAATTTTAACACTTCCCAAATCTATATGAACTTTTCGCATATACAATCACTTGGTTAATGGAGTGTCGCATTGCGGAAAATTTTACTGAAAATGAGAAAAATGTATGAATATGATGTGGAAAAAAGTTAGGTCACAATAAACCCCCCACACTACTAAATACGCATGTGGTTGCGAATTCATTTCATTGCTGTCACCTTTAACAACATTATTGACCATTAATTGGTTATTATAAGTAGATCCTCGTAGTTGACCATGGCGAATGAGTAACGCGACAGTTACTCACGAACGTACGTGCCAAAAACGTGTCAGCTGACACGACCTATCTTAAGCCGTGGTTACTCACGAACGTACGTAGAAAAAACGTGTCAGCTGACACGACCTATCTTATGAGTGTGCAATGTAAACGAAAACTCTCCGACGTGCAACGCCCGTACGTACGTAGCCCGGAACGTAGAAATCAAAACAATTTTGATTTTTTCCGTATGAACGTGTCAGCTGATCGCTCTCTCACTAGACAGAGTTGCCTAGTAAACTTTTGTGCGCTAATTTTTGACCGTTTGCAGTTTTATGCAAAAACACCTAATTAAAGTTTGAAAAATTGTGAAAATTATTCGAAATAATTATGTAAAAGTGCAGATTATAAATATGTAATCTATTTGTATTTATTTAATATTAATTCCAGCCTTTTACAACATCAAAAATTAAATTTGAAATAGTTGATGTTTCCATAAGCATGCATGCAAAATGGTCAATGGCAACAGTGCTTATCTGTAAACAATACACACACAAATATGTTATGTAGATGTACACAGACGCACACATTGATTCCTACGGGTTTGAGGGTTCGGTCAAACGTGTTTCGTACGACAAACGTTCGTACGTACGGCACACGTCGGTGGGTAATTGCCGCTTAATTTTGGAAATTACCGACAGTGTTGGGGGGGATAATTGGACATTGGATTATGAGGCTGTAAATACAGTGAAATTCCCCATTACGGACAGTCCTTATAACCGAACAGCTCCAATAACCGTACAGATTTTGGCAGACAGGTTTTTCATTCATTTTTTCATACAAATATCATCCTAATAAACGGACACTCTAATAACCGGACGCGGACAAAGTATTTCAAAAAAATTTCATAAAAAAATTTCTCATAATCGGACACAATTCAAAGATATCCCAAGCAAGCTTTGTTGTTCATTATAAAAAATGAAATAGGTGATTCCCCTTTTAACATGTATGCACACATTCAAGCCGTGTGTTTCAAATTAAAGCTGGAGTCATTGGTGCCGTATGTCGTATCGCTGTATCCGTATCCCTAACGTAATCAGCTGTTTATCGTTACGACGGTAAACCAAAACCCAATTGGTTGGCTACGATACGGTTACGACCTTAGCGGCACCAATAATCGATTGCATTGAATCTCATAAGGTTGGTCGAATCAGCTGTTAAAAGGTTACCGATACGGTTACTGATAAAGCACCAATGTCTCCAGCTTAAGGGTAGTTTTCCATTCAGTTTGCTAAGTCAGTTGCATGCGAATGGTTGCGTTCAAAGTTCGTAATAATATGGCGCCGAAAAAGAAGGTACTTTCTATTAAAGAAAAAATGGCAATTATTAATGTTTTCGAAAAAGATAAATTATCAGTACGTGGAGTAGCAAAAAGGTAAAGTATAGTGAGCCCAAAAATTTAATGGTAGTAGGTACACGTTTCTTTTGCTTTGAAAGGTTCAATATTGGCAAAACACAAGCTGCTGAAATCAATAAAAATAAAAAAAAAAAATCGTTATAAATGGGAATCTGAAATTAATGTTCATCAAAAGCGAAGTTTTCTTAAAGAGGGCGGCTCTGAAATAGATAACATGTGACTTAATTGGCTCGCTAAGGCTAGAAGTCAAAACATTCCGATTTCTGGTCCCATTTTGAAAGCAAAGGCAATGGAAATTGCAGGCAAACTGGGTGTACCTAATTTAAATGCTTCAGATGGATGGTTAAACAAGTGGCCAATAAAGAATAATATTGCTTGCAAATGCGTATCTGGTGAAGCTGCAGATGTAAACCAGGATGGTGTCGAACAGTTTAGGACAAAACTGCCATCTCTGTTGACCCGTTACAAGCCTCAAGACATTTACAACGCAGACGAAAATGGCTTTTTCTTTCTTGATTTACCTGACAAAACACTCGCTCTTAAATCCGAAAAATGCGTGGGCGGTAAACTATCAAATGAAAGACTCACAATTTTGTTCTGTGCTAGCATGGCTGGAGATATGGAGTGCAATGTACAATGTACTTAATCGATATATGTATATGTATTTATATGTAATAATAAAGTATGCAAATATTCGTTACTTCCAAAAATTTCTTAGATAAACTATGTACAATGAAATTTTTATGTGTGGTATATATTTTGTGACTTCATCCCTTATAAGCGGACATCTCCCATAGCCGGACAAAAACAGTGCGACGGTGAGTGTCCGGTTATAAGGAATTTCACTGTATTTGCTTTTCGTTTGATTTGTATTACATATTAGGGCTGATTTTCCCATTTTGAGAAAAGTAAGCGGTTTCGGAAAGGTACCCAGTTCAGAAAATGTAAGCAGTTCACAAATAGTACCTCATTCCGGAACATTATCTGATTTTGAAAAAAAACGGGTCCGAAAGTCTCTGTTACTGCAAAAGTAATCGGATCCAGAAAAACACCCAGGTCTGAAAACCCACCTATTTTTAGATGAGTATTCCACTCAAGAAATACACACGGTTCTACAAATGTAAGCAGCTTCGGAAGAGCAAATGCTTCCGAAAGTTACCCAGTTATGAAAATTTACCGGGCTTCCACAAGTACCTTGTTATGAAAAAGTATCCGGTTCCGAAAAAGTACCCCATACCGAAAAAGCCCGGTTCCTCAAAATAACCAGTTCAAAAAGCACCTGCCACATAGCAAGGGCATTCAGCTTAACCTAGTGAATGCTGTCAGAGGACCCATACTAACGGGCGATGGGTATGCCACATCATAGCAAAAATATTGAACGGGAACCGCAACGGCCAACAGGATCACTTAGCTCGTGACGCTCTAAATTCAAACAGCTGGATGTTCAAATTTGCCTTACTGCCTACCAGATCAGCTTCAAGTCTGAGGGAGTCTGCATGGCTCAGAGAGAAATAGTGTGGTGACAGTGTTATCCTGAGCCGTCTTACGTTTGAGGACAAAACTTCGGGCCATCCCTCCCCTCCTCGAGGCAAGACTGGAAGGGTGGAAGAGTTTTTAAAAATTATCCAAAAATTGGAAACATCGCTATACATAGAGCATCATATTTTCCAAGTCGGTCTGTCCATCCGATTCCCAAACTGATATCGCATCTACTGGGCAACAATATTTGGTATTAGGTACGCCTGCAATATCCCGTCAGTAACTTGGAGAAAGAATAAAAAGGATTCAGACATCAGATATTAAGTGGATCTAAAGAAAAAATCGTCAGAATCGCTGCCACAATAACAGTACACTGGCTACTGGGGGTTGGAGTGCAGAAGTCTCCGTACTGAAGGCTGACAAAAGCGATCAATGACTTCTTTTGTGAGTATCCTATAAATTAAAACAAATTCAAGGCACGATTACCTCGGAAGGGATTTTAGGCAGAGCTTCTCCTCTAATTTGTGTCGGGCTGCTATAAGTTTGCAATACAAATAGGCGGGAGGTGTCCTTCATTTTTTACGCCGACTCCGAATGCAAAGCAGATGAGTTTACACTGATAAGCTTTTCATGGCCGAAATACACTCAGTGTGTTTGCCAAATCACTGCCGAGGGGCGACCCCGCATAAAAAACTTTTTTTTCTAATTGAAAAAACTTTTTTTTCTAATTGAAAAAACGTGTTGCTAAATTTTTAATGTTGCTTTGTATAGGGATTGAACCCACGATCTTTGGTGTGGAAGGTGGAGCACGCTACCAACACACTTAGGTGGCTGTGAGTGTCCTGCTCCAGGTAATATAAGGGCAAGACCATGGCTTGATCTGACCTCAGCGAAGTATCAAAATGCTATATAAAGGATATCAATAGATCAATAGACCAATCCAAATAGTATGAACAAAACCTCAATCATTGAACCACAATGAATTAATGCTTTCTGGGTAATTGCATAAAAAGGCGTTTTGCGTCCAACATGGGTTCCGTCCTTTTGACTGGACGACACAGCAACGAACTAAAGCGGAATTTGTTGGCAAGAGTGATTATTTTGCATGGTCGGTGCAAATCATGGAAGGCCTCAAAGAAACTTCTGCAACAAAGGTGTGAGAACAATATAACTAATGACTTCATATGGCTCACAATAACATAACTTTGGCTCTGTTTCGCTCCTAACAACAACCAAATGGAGTGCGGTAAGCTACATGCCTCAACAAATCGTTCTTCAACACAGATATCCGCACCATAGCTGTAATAGCTCTGTAAGGCTTACTCGAACAGCATTTTGGCTCTATTTGGCTCAAAACAACAAGCAAATATATTTGGGTAGAATAAATCTTAAAGTAAGCATGGAATACTTTTAAATTCAAGTTTAAACTAAATTCGGAGATCGAAATGTGTGGCGCACAATCAAAGATATTCTGCATTTCGACTTGGATTGGAATTTTTTCGATTTGGCAAATTTGGTATTCTGTGTTCCAATCTCTTTCGATCCAACTTCGAATCGTTCGATTTTGTGTATTCTGCATTTCGATAGTAGTTCCGTTTTTCTAAGTTGCAAATTTATTAGCGGAAAAATATTTTATTTTTATTTTTTTATTAATTTATAACAGAATTTTAACAAAAATGTAAGTAAAACTTTTTAAGAAACATAGAAGGATAGATGATGATTGTTTTTATATGTTTCCAGGTCAAAAACAATATGTCGATGTCGAAGTCCTTGGACGTATTTGCCCCGCAAAAGTATCTAACACATACTTGAAAGCATCGTTATTAATTCGAAATTTTTTTTTGAACCTAAATAAGAAAACAAGTCATTAAATTTTACCACTTTTAAGTTCAATTTCTTACAATTCGTCACTCATCTCAAATGGCTTATACAAATCTCGCAATATTTGCCTTTCCATTCTCGCCTGGCCATTTTCGTATGCGTTGGTTTCCAACTCCACAAATAATGCCGCGGCTATTGATTCCATTATAATAGACAGCTATAATTTGTGTCTGTTCGTTGGGTCCAATTATATGCCAACGCAAGCTGCCGGAGTAGAGTAAGGTGAAGCGAAAACGAAAGCAATCCTTGCGGAAAGAATAAATAAATCTTCATAAAGTATTTTAGGCCAGTGCAATGAAATTAGCATCCATAAAATTCAGAAAATGTCAACTATATTCGTGCAGGAGTCCGTTTTAACAAAACTTGGTGGTCACGGCAGGGAATTGGCCAAAAGAACGACAAAAACACATTTACAATTATGAAAGCACTTCACTCAAAAAAATATAACACTGCGGCAATATTTTCTATTGTTTTTTTGTACAAAATGGCGTGGATAATAAAATATAAACGTTTTTCAGTGTTTTTTACAAATTTTCTTTAATTTATTTTGTTCCAATTTTCACACATTTCGTACTAACAGCTGATTTCGAAAAATCATTTGCTCTTCCTCTTCTCGTTACGTAGAACGGGAACGTAATCGAAATGCAGAATAGGGGTGAATAATTATTGCGCTCCGTAAATTAGAGAGATCTAGTGCGCCAATTGTGAGCGCTGATGTATTAGTGATATGTTGGCATTTAGTAGCAAAATTCGGTTGGTTGGAAACATCTAATTTACTCTTGAATTTAGGACGAAGCAAGTTTAAAGTTCCGATAATAGCTTCATATATCTATATTGTGGAGTTTTGTGCATCAAATTTAAATTTTCCACTTTTTATTAATACGCAAAATTGCTGCCGCTCAAGCGCCATAAATCGCAAACAGCCTACAGCAATTTATTGCAATATGTGGGAGTGTGCGTGGAGCCATTGCTTGCAGCGATCACACATTGCAATATTTTTTTCCATTAAAACATTTGTGAAGTGCAAACACGCAAAGCGTAGCACACAAAAATTGCTTAGAAAATGTAACTTAACTTGCCACATACATATGTAAATATAGTCGTGTATATCAAATCATACGAATAAGTCAAATGATCACCGCCTCATCACCACATTATATTTGACGCTTTCGCATTCCGAAATCATTACAATTCATTCATTCGTGAATCTAACAGAAACCGCCCCCTTTTTGCACAATTGCGGTTATTAAGCTGCTGCGCTGGCTGCTAAGTTGATATCAATGTTTGTCATCGCTAACGCAATCGTCGTGGTCTCTGCTGCAGCTGCTGTTGTTGTAGTGAATGTTGCGCTGACGCTAACGTTGACGCCTACGTCGTCGAAGATCATCGAACTTTCACTCGCCCGTTTATGTTGTGTGCGAATTTATGAAATGCAAGAAAACAGTAATTTGTGCACGAAAAGGCATAAGCTAAAACATCACAAATACATAACAAAAACAAGTAAGGAAGGCTAAGTTCGGGTGTAACCGAACATTACATACTCAGATGAGAGCTGTGGAGACAAAGTAAGGGAAAATCACCATGTTGTAAAAAGAACCTAGGGTAACCCTGGAATGTGTTTGTATGACATGTCTATCAAGTGGAAGGTATCAAAGAGTATTTTAAGAGGAAGTGGGCCATAGTTCTGTAGATGGACGCCATTTAGGGATATCGCCATCAAGATGAACCAGGGGTGACTCTGGAATTTGTTTGTAAGATATGAGTATCAAATGAAAGGTGTTAATGAGTATTTTAAGAGGGCGTGGGCCTCAGTTCTATATGTGGACGCCTTTTCGATATATCGCCATAAAGGTGGACCAGGGGTGACTCTGGAATTTGTTTGTACTATATGGGAATTAAATGAAAGGTGTTAATGAGTATTTTAAAAGGGAGTGGGCCTTAGTTCCATAGGTGGACGCCTTTTCGGAATATCGTTATAAAAGGGGACCAGGGTTGACTCTAGAATTTGTTTGTACGATATGGGAATCAAATGAAAGGTGTTAATGAGTATTCTAAAAGGGAGTGGGCCTTAGTTCTATATGTGGATGCCTTTTCGAGATATCGCCATAAAGATGAACCAGGGGTGACTCTAGAATTTGTTTGTACGATATGAGTATCAAATGAAAGGTGTTAATGAGTATTTTAAAAGGGCGTGGGCCTTAGTTCTATAGGTGGACGCCTTTCGAGATATGGCCATAAAGGTGGACCAGGGGTGACTCTAGAATTTGTTTGTGCGATATGGGAATCAAATGAAAGGTGCTAATGAGTATTTTAAAAGGGAGTGGGCCTTAGTTCCATAGGTGGACGCCTTTTCGGAATATCGTTATAAAAGTGGACCAGGGGTGACTCTAGAATTTGTTTGTACGATATGGGAATCAAATGAAAGGTGCTAATGAGTATTTTAAAAGGGAGTGGGCTTTAGTTCTATATGTGGATGCCTTTTCGAGATATCGCCATAAAGATGAACCAGGGGTGACTCTAGAATTTGTTTGTACGATATGAGTATCAAATGAAAGGTGTTAATGAGTATTTTAAGAGGGCGTGGGCTTTAGTTCTATATGTGGACGCCTTTTCGATATATCGCCATAAAGGTGGACCAGGGGTGACTCTAGAATTTGTTTGTGCGATATGGGAATCAAATGAAAGGTGTTAATGAGTATTTTTAAAGGGAGTGGGCATTAGCTCTATTGGTGGATGCCTTTTTGAGATATCGCCATAAAGGTGGGCCAGGGGGACTCTAGAATTTTTTTGTACGATATGGGTATCAAATGAAAGGTGTTAATGAGGGTTTTAAAAGGGAGTGGCCCTTAGTTGTATATGTGAAGGCGTTTTCGAGATATCGACCAAAATGTGGACCAGGGTGATCCAGAACATCATTTGTCGGGCACCGCTAATTTATTTATATATGTAATACCACGTACAGTATTCCTTCCAAGATACCAAGGGCTTTTGATTTCGCCCTGCAAAACTTTTTCATTTTCTTCTACTTAATATGGTAGGTGTCACAACCATTTTATCAAGCTTTTTTCTAAAGTTATATTTCGCGTCAATAAAACAATCCAATTACTTTACCATGTTTCATCCCTTTTTTCGTATTTGGTATATAATTATGGCATTTTTTTAATTTTTCGTATTTTTCGATATCGAAAAAGTGGGCGTGGTCATAGACAATCAATACAAAGTGAGTGCAAATAAGTACGTGAACTGAGTTTAGTAAAGATGTATCGATTTTTCCTCAAGTTATCGTGTTAACGGCCGAGCGGAAGTACAGATGGTCGACTGTGTATAAAAACTGGGCGTGGCTTCAACCGATTTCGCCCTTTTTCACAGAAAACAGTTATAGTCCTAGAATCTAAGCCTCTACCAAATTTCACAAGGATTGGTAAATTTTTGTTCGACTTATGGCATTAAAAGTATCCTAGACAAATTAAATGAAAAAGGACGGAGCCACGCCCATTTTAAAATTTTCTTTTATTTATGTATTTTGTTGCACCATATCATTACTGGAGTTGAATGTTGACATAATTTACTTATATACTGTAAAGATATTAACTTTTCTTTTAAAATTTGAATTAAAAAAAATTTTTTTTTTAAAGTGGGCGTGGTCGTTCTCTGATTTTGATAGTTCTTATTAAGCAGACATATAGTAATAAGGGTAACGTTCCTGCCAAATTTCATCATGATATCTTCAACGACTGCCAAATTACAGCTTGCAAAACTTCTAAATTACCTTCTTTTAAAAGTTGGCGGTGCCATGCCCATTGTCCAAAATTTTACTAGTTTTCTATTCTGCGTCATAAGTTCAACTCACCTACCAAGTTTCATCGCTTAATCCGTATTTGGTTATGAATTATCGCACTTTTTCGATTTTTCGAAGTTTTCGATATCGAAAAAGCGGGCATGGTTATTGTCCGATATCGTTCTTTTTAAATAGCGATCTGAGATGAGTGCTCGGGAACCTACATACCAAATTTCATCAAGATACCTCAAAATTTACTCAAGTTATCGTGTTAACGGACGGACGGACATGGCTCAATCAATTTTTTTTTCGATCCTGATTATTTTGATATATGGAAGTCTATATCTATCTCGATTCCTTTATACCTGTACAACCAACCGTTATCCAATCAAAGTTAATATACTCTGTGAGCTCTGCTCAACTGAGTATAACAACAACAAAAACTATGAAATTGCCAATATTAACAACAAAAATTCAACTAATGTTGCACTATGCTTTACACACACACACTTACATATTTATCGAGCAATAAAATGTGAACTAGAGCAAAATGTTAATTTTACACGTCAGAGAGAGACAAACACACATACACAGTGTCACATTTATATACTCACATGCGTTCGCTTGCCTTCACAGCAAACGTTGCAAGCATGGTTGCCAAACCCAAATTTTATGATACCAATATTTTTAAACCAAAATTGCTAAAAAAAATATATGCGCCAAGCTTTACATAATTTATATAGCTCTGCTCATCCAGTTACTTCTAAAAGTTACAGTTTGAGAAGGTTTTGAAATTCATAGCTCATACTAAAATCTCTCTTTCGAGATGGTGGATAGTTGAGCAATTGAGGCAGCTAACGATCGCAGTAAACAGGTGGTAGGAGTATCGGGATGGCAACAACAGACAGTCGATAATTTGAAAGCGGGACGGCGAGATTGTATTAGCGACGAGGAGTATAGGTACGACAACAGAGAGGCAATGGTTGAGAATTGGCTCTAGTCAGGCAAAAAATCACCTTTCAGTAGCGTCTCCGAAGGGTGTGAGTGCAGGTGGTGATGCGGGACCTACTGAGCTTAGTGGCTTACCATCCAACAGAAGTTGCTCTATAGGCTGCAGGGATACAAGTCAGTGCTAGCTTCCTCGGATAACCCCCGGCTCAGCAGTATATCCACGCCTTTTGACAACTCTGAGTAGAGGGGATCGTGCGGTCACAAGCACAATGGGTCCTCCTTACCTGAACAGGGCGACGAGGATATAAATAGCTAAAATCTCTTTAATCCAAGGTAAAGACTAAGTCGCACAATAATGGTATCTCCCTCCATACAGCAAGCTAGCAGCAGTAGCTAAATATGCCCAAACGCATTCAAGGTATGGCACTGGAAGTGGCGTTTCTCAAGTTTGAGAAATTAGGCCATACCGCGGAGTGGGGGAAGGGGTTTGCTAAAAGGGCACAGCTATCTCCCCTCGTTCATACACACCAGCTTACAACTGAAGCTAGGATTAAGGGAAGGTGGTCATCTGGTCACTAAGGCAGCGGGTCCTTCTTTACCTTAGACGCCGACGCCAGATAAATACCTTATTAGCATCTTTCTTAATAGAATAGAAAGTGAACAGCGTTGTGGCAGCTCCTTTTTCACTCAACTAGATAGCAGAATATCCTGGGTTCAATTCCCGTGCAAAGCAACGTCCAAATCAAAAATTTATGAACAGGCTTTTTGCAACTAGGAAAAATTATTTCTAAGCGGGGTCGCGTGAAGTTAAAGTGGCTAGGACCCCACTACGTTACAAAATTGTTTATACAAAGTTTTTATCCTCATATGAAGGGCCTGAGCTTGATTCCGATCGAGGTAGGATGCTTTTTTGCAGCCGTGATCGGTAGTCTTTAGCAGCCAAGTCTTAATCATAGCCCTTAAAACGTTTTCCTGAGTTATCACAAAAAAAATTTCTCAACCGAGGCTTTCCTATCCATAATCACTATCGTTCATAACTCAATAAATTTTACTCAAAAAATTTTCGGTTTGTGAGTGCAAACAAACTTATGTTTCTCATCAAACGATGTGTCCGGAGAAATTGTTGTTGGTTTATTGATATTCAAATTTTCGAAATTTTAAATAAAAAATTTTTTTTGCAATTATAATCGATGTTGTTTTTATTTTTATTTTCGGCCTTTCAAAAGTTATATCAAGAAGAATTTCCGAGCTCTAGGCCACACATATATATTAATAATAAATTATAATCTTCAATATAACCGCCAACTAAACACACTTTTTCATAACATATTTTGGGAAACATTTTCTAATTCAACATGGCAACCATGGAAGCATGCCACAAGCTCGTGTATATGTATACGTATGTAAATTTGCCGCATGTAGATTATCCGCAAATGTGGTACATACATACATATGTACGTGTGTATGTGCAAGGCGCACCTCTCCAACTCAGTTTTTTCCTGCATCTCCTCATACCCCACCGCCGCTAACTAGATAAGAGCAGCACGCCTTACTGCACTCGTTGGCCAATTTCATGTTGCGCCTCTTTGCGTGTGCATGATCTGCTCAATTACCTATGAACGCACCGCAATAACAATAAAAATAAAACAATAACAACATAAACATAAACATACATTTGCAATCATAGATAAGTTGCCATATAATACGAATAGGTATGTAGGCAGTGTTGTTATTGGGTAATTGTTATTTCGATAGTTTTTCACTGTTATTACAGTCGTGTTTTTTCCTTGCTGATAATTGCTCCAACTATGAGAGTTGTTGCAACGCGAAAATATAAGCATACATACGTATGTGTGTGTGTATGCATTTATTACGCATATGGCATATGTATGTATGTTTAGCTATAATGCTTTAATTTTCTATAGCATTCATTAAATCGGTCATTTTGGAAGTGCGTAAACGCATAAAAATTGCTATACATATTAGGTTTTTCATATTTGTGTGTACATTCATATGTATGTATATTAGGTGCTAGCGTATGAGCCGGAATCACTGGTTCGAAGGGACTTTTAAATATATAACAGAAAGAAATAGGGAATTTCATGCATAGAAGAGCTTCTCAAATAAAAAAGGGCGTGAGTATCGTTGGCTCGCGAAGTTCGATGTGTAAACATTCAGCACCCTCAGGAGCTGATGTTAATCTACAACAGAGGCAACCTTACGTGAAACACATAATTTCGGGCTTTAAAGGAAGAGCTTCGTCGACTTCTTATCTCTAACAACCGATACCGATAAGTAACAGTTTTGCTGTCGGCTTATTTTTGACATCTTCAACACAAGAATAACTGAGCACTCCTCTACGAAAATAGACTTACTCTTCAGCAATAATGAGCAAGTTAAAACTGAACATGTAAGTGGATATAAAATTTCCGATCATGAAACAATTCATTTCAAAGTACCAATAGCTAAATATTGCAAAATGAGAAAAGTTGCTACTGTCACCAACTGGGAGTACTATAGCGCAGAAAATCTTTTAAATCTGCTGCGAACGTGCGACTTTAGCTCTGTGTCTCATGTAGGAATAGAACGTAGAACTGAGATCCTGAACAATATTTTAACTGAAGCTATGCAAGCATTGACGTATGAGAAGAGGATCCAAATACAACTGAGGAATAAGTGGTATGACCGTGAGCTAAGGGAACTGCACAAAAGAAAATTTGAATTCTATAATACTGCTAGAAATACTGGCAACTGGGTGGATTATAATGGCATAAAAAAAGTATATAAAAAAAGTGTTATGTATAAAAAGAAGAAATATATGGAAGATAAAGTGCTCGATAGTGCAGGAGACATGAAGCGGATGTGGAAGTCTTTAAAACATCTTGCTGAGCTCACCGATGACAGAAAGGTCGTTAGCAAAATAGTAATTAACGGTGAATGCCTCGAGAAGGAATACGATATAGCCAATGCCCTAAATACATTTTTTGTACAGAGCATAGCTGAAATTAATGATAGCATTGAAATAATTCCAATTGCGGCTGAAACAAGTGTAAATAATGCAATTGAAACTTTTCAATTCACCGACGTAGAGTTAGATGATATAATGAACATTACTAAATCTTTTAGAAACAAATATGGTGGAAAAAAGCTTTTGTCGGAGGGGGTATTTAAAGATGCCATGATTTACATTGCTCACTTCTACAAAGATATAATAAATGAATCAATAAACAGTAGCATTGTTCCAAATTGCTGGAAAGTATCAACTATAGTACCTGCGGAAAAAGTCAAAAATACAGTAAGGCCAGAGGAACTGCGCCCAATTAATACGCTACCCGCAGATGAAAAAATTATGGAAACGGTGGTTAAAAATCAATTAGTGGCATATCTAGATAAATACCAAATTATTATACCTGAACAATCTGGGTTTAGAAAAAGCCATTCTTGCGAAACCGCACTGAATATGGTTATTGCGGAATGGAAAGAGGATATAACTGATAAGAAAGTTGTGATCTCAGTCTTTTTAGACTTAAAACGTGCTTTTGAAACTGTGGATAGAGAGGAACTGCTGAATGTTATGTTTAATAATGGGATAAGAGGAAAATCCTTGGAATGGTTCAGAAGCTATTTGAGTAATAGAAAACAGAAGACGATAATTGGAAGTGCAGTTTCACCGGTTGCTGATGTACATATTGGGCTACCGCAAGGTTCAGTATTGGCACCGCTATTGTTTACAATATATATTAACGATATTAAAGAATGCTTGAAATATTGCAATATTCGACTATTTGCGGATGATGCATTGATAACCATTAGTGAAAGAAGTGCGGGCTTTGCGGTATCGAAAATGCAAGAAGACTTAGACTCCCTTTACAAATGGCTATGCCATAGAAAGTTGAAAGTGAACGTGGATAAAACCAAAAGTATGATATTTTGCAAAAATCAAAGCATTATGGGTGCCAATAACCTTAGCAATATTACTCTGAAGATAAGAAATGTTGAAATTCAGCAAGTAGACAAGATCAAATACCTAGGAGTCTGGATCGACAAAAACCTTAGATTTGGAGAACACATAAGTTATTTAGAAAACAAAATTGCAAAAAAAATTGGTTTTATGTACAGAACTTGTAAATATATTAGTCAACGACACAAATTATTAGTGTATCGATCAATTATTGAACCGCACTTTATCTATTGTCCAACAATCCTGCTGTTAGCAAATGACACACAAATAAAAAAACTGCAGATACAACAAAACAAGGCAATGCGATTAATTTTAAAATGTTCGCTTAGAACACCAAAAACTACAATGCTAAATATGTTAAACTGGCTCAGTGTAAAACAGTCGATATATTATTTCACATTGAAATTTATACATCATATGAAATTAGGAATAACACCGAGTTATCTGAACGGGAGAATACATTTTAATCATGAAATACATAACTATGGAACTAGAAGCAGCGGAAATATAAGACTGCCTAGAGTAAGAACGGAGTTCGCTAAGAAGACTTTAGAATATATAGGTTATAAAATGTACAATGAATTACCAAATGCGATAAAAGACTGTGAAAATATTAATAAGTTTAAAGCAAAATTATTTTTATACTGTAAGTCATTAAGCATGTAATGTATACAATTTATTTATATATATACATATATATATATTTTTTTTTTGTACCTTGAACTAGGTCTTAAAGACCGTAAATAAATAAATTATTATTATTATTAAATGTAAGTATGCCTACATAAATTAAGTATCTTCATATTTATTTAGACAGCACGACTCGGCATATGCCTACCTCAACAGAAATAGAATTTCACCTTAATTGTGAATTTCCTGGTTATTCAACTCTGGGTGATCGCAAAGCGGTCGGAATACTGCAAAGAAAATTATCTTAGCTATGCAAAACATTGCATTTAACAAATGTAGGTACAAAAGCGAATGACTTGCTGCATTTATGCATGCACATTAGGGTGGTCCTTAAAATGTTGAATAAACAATTTTTTAGTCTCACCAGCTCAAACATTAATTCCATGGTCAAAAACATAATACAAATATACATTTTAGTATCGATCAGATAAGCTTAAACCCCGACGCTCAGGGATCAAAGTTCAGCTATCAAACCAAATTCGCTAATGCTGTAGTCAAAGTTATCGCATGTAAATTTTGGTTCCGAGTAACGTAGGTTAAGCTGTGCCCTCCAAAGATAATCAATATTAATATCTTTAACTGTTGCATAATCGACTTTGGGTATCAGATTAGTCAAACTGCTGAAATAATTTATTTTATTTTATAAGGAACTTTCTAATGTACATATGTACATTTTCTTACGCATGTTTACTTGCAAATTACAAATTAACTTGCTGACTCGCTTACTCAATCTACGTACAGCAGCGAGCAGAAAAAGAGCAGCAACAATATTTATCAATTTTCGGCAATTATTGAAATTCGTCTTTTCTTTCGTTATTTTAAAATGAAACTTCTGTGTTTTGTAACTAAAATTATTTTATTTTTTATTTAATTTTTTGTTTTTCTCTCGGACGTTGTGGCAGCGCACTGCCCTCAAGTGGCCCACTGAAACCAGGCTAATGCTTTTATTATTTTTTTTTTTTTTTTTTTTTTTTTTTTTGTGTATCCTAATTCTTATTTATGTTTTATTTATAATTTATAATTTTTATTGTATTATATTATTATTAAAACCACTCAGCTACAGAAAAACTCATCAGCGGAGAAATATAGGTTCACAAAATACAATAAATTAAAAGTATAAATATATTTGTTTAATTATTAAGAGAAGATAGAACCATTTTTTATGGCAAAGAGCAAGTTCGAAACATCAATTTTTCTCGAGTGAGAGTTATAATCTTCACACAAACATAGAAAAGGTTCGTTTAGTTGGAAATTGCTTCTGCATTGTTTAAGAATTATAGGTTTATAATGCCTTGAAACTCGGCATGGAACGTTCAAGTTTACTTCGTTCAAAAGAAATGGGCTTGAAATCGATCCATTTAAAAGTCTAGCCATAAAAAGTACACCTAGCATTTCTCTACGACTTGCAAGGGGAGGAAGTTTTATTAGTTTCAACCGATTAGTGTAAGGAGGAAGATTATACGGAGAGTCCCATTGAAAATATCTCAAGGCGAAAAGTAAAAAATGTTTTTTAATTGATTCTAGTCTATCCACATGAACTTGATAACGTGCATTTCAAATTAATGATCCATATTCCAATATCGGCCTCACCAATCATGTAAAAGGGTTTTTTGTCACTTAGGGATCTCTAAACTCTTTTGCCCATCTTTTCACAAATGCTAAAACTCCTCTCGCTTTATTGACTGTGGCATTAATATGAGGGTTGGAACTAAGTTTGCAATTCATTGTAACTCCCAAGTCGACAAAAACATCAACGCTTTCCAGATCTTGGCCATTAATTGTGTAAGAAGCTGGCTGTACGTTCCCACGTGAAAAACACATGAATTTACATTTTTCTATGTTGAGCGGCATAAAATTCGTATTACGTAACTAAACAATTTAAATCAGGGTGGAGTACAGAACGTTCTTCAACTGACGCGTATGACTAAACAAGTTTTACGTCGTCGGCATACATTAAAATTTTTGAATATTTTATAGTTGTGGAAATATTGTTTATAAAGAGCAAAAACAGAATAGGACCGAGATGGCTGCCCTGAGGCACACCGCAGGGAACATCGATGGCATTCGAACAAATGTTTTTAAAAATAACTCTTTGAGTTCTTCCGCAAAGATAGGAAGAAATCCAGCGAGTTAGGCCAGGTTGAAAGCCAAGCAATTCGAGTTTATAAACAAGTAATGAGTGGCGTACTTTGTCGTATGCTTTGCTGAAATCAATGTATATAACGCCGGTATGATGATTGTGTCTAAACCCATTAAAGACGTGAGTTGTAAATTCAAGCAAATTGGTTGTGGTTGATTTGGCTCCACAAAAGCCATGCTGAGAACTATCTATCAATGCAGAAATCGAAAATGCATGGTGATTAGTAACGATTACTTCGAAAAGCTTAGGGATTGCGGAGAGCTTTGCTATTCCACGATAGTTTTCAATAGACGACTCGCTTCCTTTTTTATGGAGTGGGATTAGAAAAGATTCCTTCGAAGCCGTCGGGAAAATGCCATTTTTTAAAGATAGGTTAAACTGATCAGTAAGGGGCTGGTAAATGTATTCCGCACGTTTTTTAAAAAAAATATGTTGGGATCAAATCGGGACCGTATTTAAAGGATTCTTTTAGGGTCTTTAGATGTAATAGAACATCTTCAGGCAACAAATGTGGAGCATATATTGAGTTACTAGACAAATTTTAATTTTTACGAATATCTCGAACTCTTTATTTAAAGTTTTCTAATTTTTTTTGAATAGTTTTTTAGACTCTTCTACATAAACAAAATAATTTAAAAAAAAATGTTTAAGCTAAACGGTTTTATTGAAACCAATACTTATGTTAAGTAATAATAATACTAAAGCTAGAAAATAATTAGGTAGGTCCTAGGTACTAGTCATCACACTCCTCATCAAACTAAGGCCTTGATCAGGGAATTGGATAAAAGCGTTGGACGCGTAAAATTTCTATTGATAGTCACAAGTAAGACCAACTGAACCTTAATCAGGTTATGCTACTCCTGACATTTTTAGAAATGATTATTTTTAAGCTTGAAGTATTATTATTACTTAATGTAAATATTGGTTTCAATAAAACCGTTTAACTTAAACATTTTTTTTTAATTATTTTATTTTCAAGTTTTTTGTATTTATTTAATTGCCTATTACTCATTTCTCATTCTACTTAGTTCATTTAGTGATTCATTTTTACAAGGACTCTTTCCTGACAATTTACAATCCTCAATACCTAATCCTTCCAAAGACTTTACTCGACTCAGCGCCACGTATGCTTGTCCCTCCTCCCACTCTAAAATATTTGGATGTCACTTTTACCGGACTGTATGTAATATTTGTTCCAAATATGAGCCAAATCGGACCACAAATACGATTTTTTTAAATATTTCGACCCATGCGCCACCTATTGGAGTTTTTTTTTCTTATTATTGTATTGTCATCGTGTTTTGAACTATATTCCAAATTTCAAGCTTGTAGCTTATCGGGAAGCTACCTAAATTTCAATTACACAATTCTGTACGCTACACAGGGTCAAACTAAAAAAAACCATTTTAAAAATTAAGCTATCTATTAAGCTACCTTGTGAAAAGTCGGTACTATACTTTGTGCATGTTAAATTAAAATTGATGGGGCTACAAAACTGCATACTCAAAAAGTTTAGAAAATTCTGAATAAAAAGTTCGAAATTTTCGTAAAAGTTTTCTCGAATTTTTTAATTTTTTCAAAAACGATTTTGAAATAGGTTCACATATTTTCATTTACCAATTCATGAATATTTTTCTTAAATTATCGAAAATAAAAAGAGAAAATTTAAATTGTCGAAATTTAATAAAAATCACCAATGCTACTTTCGTACTCGCTACTGTAATACGTACCCTACAAACGCAAACCTTCAATGGCGCTCCGTTGCATCGACACTTAAGAAGTGAATGAAATCTCGACTGCATGCAAACACAAAAATACAAATTTGAAAAATTGAACATTCTCCTAAATTGTCTTACTAATTGAAATTTATTTGCGTTTGCTTGGAATTTTTGCCAACGAAATTTAAATAGAAAGGCGTGAACGTTGTATATGTAGTAAGTAATTTCTTCACTTTTATTTCCTGTTCCTCATTCTACAAAGGGCATTGCATGCTAAATGCACAATTATTATATTCTTGATGTAAGAAAACAACAACAACAACAGCAGCACCTGTATATACAGCTAAGGGCGTAGAAAGTGACGCGCAAATTTTTCATTAGAACATAATAGGTGATGGCACCTGCTGCTACATTGCAAACATATACACAACAAGTAAGGGAGGTTAAGTTCGGGTGTAACCGAACATTACATACTCAGTTGAGAGCTATGCTGACAACATAAGGAAAAATAACGATGTAGGAAAATGAACCGAGGGAAACCCTGGAATGTGTTTGTATGACATGTCTATCAAATGAAAGGCACTAAAGAGTATTTTATGAGGGGGTGGGCCATAGTTCTATAGGTGGACGCCATTTAGGGATATAGCCATAAAGGTGGATCAGGGTTGACTCTAGACTTTGTTTGTACGATATGGGTATCAAATTAAAGGTATTAAAGAGGGTTTTAAAAGGGTGTGGTGGTAGTTGTATATGTGATGGCGTTTTCCAGATATCGACCAAAATGTGGACCAGGGTGACCCAGAACATCATCTGTTGGATACCGCTAATTTATTTATATATGTAATGCCACGAACAGTATTCCTGCCAAGATTTCAAGGGTTTTTTATTTCGCCCTGCAGAACTTTTTCATTTTCTTCTACTTAATATGGTAGGTGTCAATAGCGATCTGAGATGAGTGCCCAGGAATGGTATGTAAATTTCATCAAGATACCTCAAAATTTACTCAAGTTATCGTGTTAACGGACGGACGGACATGGCTCAATCAAATTTTTTTTCGATCCTGATGATTTTGATATATGGAAGTCTATATCTATCTCGATTCCTTTATACCTGTACAACCAACCGTTATCCAATCAAAGTTAATATACTCTGTGAGCTCTGCTCAACTGAGTATAAAAACCTACGTGTGTATGTATGTATATTTGTTTGTAAAAGCACGGCTTATGCTCACCCGGCATTCAAAATAAAAAAACTCCGCCGTTCACCTTCGGTCAGGTGCAGCAAACTTAACCAAGCAGCAAATGTTGCAAGTTCAACGTCAGCAAGCGATGATCATTTACGATCGCGAATTAAGATATCAATGTATGTATCTACATATGTATGTGGCTTTTATAAGGTAAAATTGCATGGGCTACAAGTATGTGCCCTCTCAATATGTACATACATACATATGTATATTTGTTGTGTATTTATGAAAGTGTTGAATGAGATATTAGAAAAAATGCTCCCATACACATTATTGAAATGCTTGCTTGAAAAGCCGAAAGCTCAAAAATAAAATTATTGGTATCAGAATCTGAAATCAAGATCTGCATATACATACGTTTTTTCAAATGCTTGAATGTGGCATTGATTGAAATTTTTACAACTTATACGAGGGCTGTCTGATATTTTGGGGTTTTCTTGACGGCGTTTAAGCTAAGAATTCATCAGAGATCTTTTAGACTTTCACGCAAATGCTATTTCCATCTCGCTTTTCACTTCTGTTAATAAAATAGCTGACATGCCAGGTTGATTCTACAGCTCCTGAAAAGCTAGGCTTGGCGTTCTACCTTTAAGATTGAGAAGCCGATTACTTATACACATAGTTTCGTTCTGGGCATACTAGCTTAAGTGACGCCGAACGTAGAGAATTTTTCACGGCATGAAACGTCGATAAAATCCATCTTGTAATGTTGCATGATCGGAGAATGAAAGTGGGTGAGACTAAAGGCATCTCACTATCACGGGTTCTTGGTTTCTTTTAATACAACACCCAAAGAAATTACACTTATATTATAGTTAGTACAACCAGGTTTTTTGTCAAGAGAACTATTTTGTTTAGTCATTTCAAGAGAAGAAAAGCTATCATATCAAAAAGCCAGCCCCAAGCTAACAATATTCTGTAAAAATTACAGTATCTCAATGTGATTGTTTTGGTCATTTCAACAGCAAACATCATTAAAATTCACCATCTAATTTCAAAAAGGAGACCATGGTGCTACAGATCAACAGCCTTCAATTGTATTCTAATGTTCGCGGAAATCTGTTACTTCAACAGATTTCGTTGATATTTTTACTTAGGTTGTCAGTGACAGTTCTGAAATTAACAGAGCTATGATTTTTTGATGTAAAAGTTAAAATTATCAACTCTGAATCAACAGTTTGCGCAATATTGATTCCACAGCTAACTTAGTTGATATCACCAGCTTTTTTTCTCTCCCAGTGATGGGGTGTTATTTTCATTAAAGACCGTGACGTGGTTAAACAATTCTTTTGGCAAATTCGTTGTTATTTTTAATAAACAAGCAAATGTTAATCAAGTTCGTGGTAAGCAGCGCTTATGAAATAACGAAAACTAAATATTGCAGTCCCAATGTTTTAGCATTAAAAAATACGATGATGGACCTACTGTGCGATTGTTGTTGTTGGAAACGCATAAACACTCCCCGCAGTATTAAAGCAGAGTTACGGATACGAGCTGTCCTTAACAGAGTATGTGTACCGCGCGATATGGTACCAGCACCTTCTGGTATGAGCTCGACTTCTGCGAGAACTAGCTTATTTTACACCTCGAACATTCAGGTCCGTGGATTATAGTATCCGTCTATGGCTAGCACGACGCACCGCGGAAATATTCCAGTTCCCAGTTTCAATGCCGAAATATGATTATATTCAACCAAAACGCAGAGAGGCTTTCAGAAATCAAGAATATTAATTATAGCGTGGTTTTCAAATCTGTAAACTCAATGGGACGATTTTAGCATAAAATGTCCGGTGGTTTGTTTGCTACTGCTCTGTCTTGTATTTCTACGATCACCTGTAGATGTGAGTCACACCCGAACTGATTACCATATTTCACAGTAGAACTTCTAAATTTGTTAAGTGCATCTTTCCAAATTAGGTGGAAACTATGGATAAAGCGCTTGCTTCCCATGCCGATGTACCCGCACTCAATTTCCGCGCCAAGTAATACTAAAAGGACTTATAAAAAATGTGTATATAAAAAATTTACTAAAAATTTTTGAATCATTAGCTGTGCTTTTCTATACATGTATATAGATATGTTCTTAAACATTATATATGGACTGCCAAGTGCATAACTTGATCTACACTTGTGACATTGTTGCGCAAAAAAGGAGTACTGTTAAATTTCAGTATTCTTTCAGCATTATACTCTGTTCCAACTGAAATATGTATGTCCATTTTATCTCATACCAATCTCCACTGCTATGGCGGAAAAGTGTGTGTGTCGATGATTCATCGCAACCGATTCAGCTATAGGTTATACACTATGACCAACAGAGGTGCGTGTCTCCGCTATTCGGAACAACCCGCTCTGTATGAGTTATTTAACAACTGTTCGAGTTTCAATAATTGCCGCTAGATAGGCCCATAGATGATTGGATTTGCAACTCTTTGTTTCGAGAGAGCGCTGTCAAAATGGACATTTTTTATAACATTTATCAATGATGCCACTCCAAACAAAAATGAATAGATTTGAATATGGGGATTTTTGACATACATTTCGGCTATTGTAGTTTCAATCATTTAATAAAATGATAGTCGTAAAATATTTATTTCTTTAAATTTATTTTACAATAATACGACTAGTTAGAGTTAAATATAAACAAATCCAAGTAAAATTTACATTTTGATTAAATTAATTAGTCAAATATTGTAACGCATTTAACTCACAGTGAAAACTATATATTCTTTTGAAATCTCAATAAATCGGAGCTATGATATAACAGTTAACATCACTTAATGGATAGGGCTTAACCTACATGTCTGACGTTCCAGGTTCTGTGAGCAAAATGGACCGGTTGCATCGGGACTTCATATTTACAAAACCTGTTTTTAGTGATAAACTTTTGAATGGGAAATAATATTTACCCTCCGCCTTCGAACTAATAATATTTACACTAAAGCAAGTATTTTTATCCTTTTTGCCATAATCTTTGAACGCTATTCTACAGTTAAACTAAAGTTTACCGAAATTTTTGGCCCGTTTTTCGTTTTAGCTGGCACATTTTTTTGTTCTGGCACCCGCTTCAGCTGGCGCGAGGGATTTATCTGTGATTGTTGCCAGCACAAATTTGAGATATATCCCTCGTAAGAGCGCAAAAAATGAGAGAGTTTCGTATCAAGTCGTCTTTGGACAGGTCTCCTAAACATTATCGTAGCGACGATATGCGTTTTATTTTAAATGTAGATGTATATACATGTTCAAAAACAAGGCCATTATTAATAGAAAGAAAATTAGGATATTTCGTAATCCAAATCAAACCATCAACACAAAAAAAAATTAAATACGTTTTCAAAAAAGAACACTCAAACGACAAATTAGAAGTGATTAACTAGAGATTTAATTCCAAGACACATTCAATCTCACCAAACCAAAAAATCATTTATTTTCATCACTACTCCACCATTCGAAGACTTAAAGAAATATAGGAAAGATTACAAAGCTTTAAAACGCCAGCAGCTTACCATTTATAGATACAATTATATGCACTTGCCCATCTAGCTACTTAAGTATATAAATTTGTATATACACATGTACACATACATATATGAACAAAGAAACAAATGTACATGGACACAATTGAAGCTTTCAAATAGTTGAGCCACCACTTGGTTTCTAGTGCAACGACGTGTGTGTTCAAGGCCGTTTTACTATGACCATAAAACAATAATTTTATGCTCAATATGCCTCATATGAAATGGAGAAAACTAAAAATTATAAAGGTAAAGTAAAATGTAGTAGAAGATAAAATTCTGTAGTAAATTTTTTTAAATCAATGGTTCTTATTTTTCCAACTAATTTTATTTTAATTTTTTTTTTTTTCAACTATAAAGTTTTGTAGATCTAGAACAAAGCGTATTGCTTACTACTACATTTTTCAAAAGAGGTAGGTTATCTACTACTATTTAGCACAAAGTCGTAGTAGATCAAAAACAAAGCCTAAAGCTAGCTACATAATTTTTTAAGAAAGGTGGTTAATGTACTAAGAATTGGCACAAAGGGCGTAGAAAATCAAGAATAATCGTAGTCCTCAAAGCGGGTTAGGAGAATTAGAATATACCCGCGGTCGGTATGCCGTAAGGGGCGACTAACATACCAAATTGATTCAAGGGTTTGTGTAGGGCAACCCCCTCAAGGGGTTGCCAGCGCAATATATAGGTAACTTCTCCAACCCAATTGTCAACCTACCCGTGGCGAATCCTGTTTCATTAACGAAGCTCTGGTGACACCAAGTTCCTCATGGAACTAGGGGGTGGGCGCAGGATGGCGTAGAAGGTTTAATATGGTCATATAAATCGTTCCCGAGATGGTCGGGTTAGTACCTTAATGGTGCTTTGTTACCGGAACGTACCAGATATATATACGGCAAAGGACCATCAACATAGATAACACTCCGCAAAGCCTTCAGGGTGTGCCTTTATCGCTAATACAACAAAAACAACAAAGCGTAGTGTTTACTACTCTTTTTTTTTTTTAAAGGTAGCAAATATAACACGATCGTATTAAAGTTCTAGCCCTGTTGCACTGCACATACCTGTAGAACTCTTGATTTGCTTTTACTGATTTAATTCTATTGCGCATGCGCGTTGCTGAACTATTAAATGCACACAAATTCAATAAAAACAATAACCAACAAAAAATGGTGTTTGTATTTACAGGTAATGAGGTATGGGACGGTTATTAACAACATCACCATCACTAATTGCTAACGCTAACCACCTCGGCAAATTTAGCTAATGCCAATCATCCCAGCTGCGAGCTATCTGATGTCAATGGAAAGTACAAAGACAAATCAAATCTTTCTCAAAATGTCTCTGTCATCTCCCTCTCTCTCCCTCTCTCATCTCTCTCAACTTAGTGGATGTCGCCTCCTTCAGCTACTTAATAATTCGAGTGTTGAAGGGACGTCCCATAAGATGACTTACGATAGGTTTTGGACCTGTATTCTTTGCACTGTGTTCACATCTGCGTTTTCCGGTTTTGACCCCACCATCGGTGACCTCACCATCGGTACACGTCCTTGTCTCGAGTACACCAAGAGACATCCAATTTTCTCTTGAGACCACGATTCTGAGCCATTAGGACCAGAACAGGGAAAGTTAGAGACTAACTAAGCGCATAGGGCACTTATTGACGTGAGTGATTTTAGGCTTGATTTTTCTTAACGCTGGTTATCAAATACGCGAAGCCCTTCACAGTTACCCTTTTTTATCGATCAGAAGTGATTCTGTTACCGAGGTGTCAGTCGTCAAGCCATATTATGATTATATGGCGCTGTATGTCTTTTCTAGCTTCTAACTTCCTCTGCAACATCTAGATGCAAATATGTATATGTTATGCTGAAAGACCTTTCTGTAATGCAGATCTCGACAAACCCCTCGCTACTCCGTGAACGATAGCACTTGATGACAAAATCTCTTTTTTGCTATCAAACCAACAACGTCCTTCCTGAATTGCTGCGGTTTCGCCTTTCACGTTCAGTTGTTAAACGCTTGGGCTTTACCCTGTACGCGTTTACGATTACAAGCTTTTACGCTATCACTCTCGTATGCTAGCACGCTTTCTCGAAGCACGCTTATAACTTTTACGCTGTTACACTCACGTTTTTATGCTTACGTTTTCACGTTTATGCGTTATATCTTTACAACACGGCACTAAATCATTGGATTTAAGTTTTTATATATGTGGCTCAAAATTAAAGTGAGCTATTATTCCAAATTTTAAAAGTCCTGTCCATCACGTACATGCTTATAGTAATCTTAATATATAAAAAACACGTGTCACAGGTTTGAGGCCAATGGACTCCTAAACTACTGAACCGATTTTGAATTTGTTTTGCACCCCGTGTGTAGTTTCATCTAACTTGAAATATAGGGTAGGTTATATCTCAGTTTATAGTCGCAATATTATTTTATTGCAATTTTTTTTTATTTGTTTATACGTAATATTAAAATGTTGCGTATACGCAGTGGTGCACCTCTTTTCAGTTGGTATGGATATGTTTGTACACGTGCTTATTTAACTTTACATACATATAATATATATATATTATATATATATATATAGCACATCACCAGGGCCGGCGAGAGGGGGCCGGGGTTTCTGATGGGGCCCGTGATTTGAGGTACTAAGACATTTTTTTTAATTCAGGAGAGTCTTTAGTTGTTCCATGTGCAATTTTTAAGCCGCATTTCAAAAGCAACGAAAATCCGCATTTCGTTTTAAAAATAAAAATCTATATATAAAAAGAAAGGCTAAAATGTGTGTTAGTTGGTCGCCGGTGTTTGAAGAGATGCGTCGGTCGAGTTTGTTCAAAATTTCACACAAGTTGCGTAAGCCTCACGCGGTGGTTACTACAGGTACGTGGTCTCGATATATAGGCCAAAACGTGGGCCAGTGAATGCCTTGACATTGTTTATACAATATGGATATCAAATGAAAGCTGTTGATGAGTGCTTTGGTACAGAGTAATATATTATCCAGAGACGGGCTGAGACTGGGATTAGGACTAGGACTGGGACTGACACCCGTAGTGGGACTGGGACTGGAATAAAATACATACAGCCCTCTGGGACAAGCAATAAGGGATGCAGAAGAATGAGAAGGAATTGAGAGAAGAGAAAAGGGAGAAGGAGATTGAGAAAGAGATAGAATGAGACGAAGATGGAGATAGATGAAGCGAAAAAGACGGAGGGAGGAGTGAATAAAAGGATTAGGAAAAAGGGAAGAGGGGGGAGGGCAGAGTTAGACACAAAAAGTTTATTAAAATGTATGCAGGTAAGCCAAATTTAGGGCAGGACAACGTCTGCCGGGTCTTCTAGTAACTGATATATTTCAGACCTTTCTTGCAACAAGCTGTTTATAGCACGCATTTTTTATTGGGTGAAGCACACACTCACTCTTTCATATATGCATATGTGAATAAAAAATAAACTTTCGTAATTACGTATGATTTTTGATTGCTTTCTTATGAACTGCTTTATTATTCTTTCATGATTTTTTCCTTCACTACCAATAGCATGCACCAGCTTATAAATTCTAATCTAATTCGCTCATAAAGCAATTTAAATCAACAAAAGCAAACAGAACGTGCTTCTAATGGTTTAAGCAAAAGTAGCGAATTGGCAGGTGCTTTTTTTATTTGCCCTCCACTTCTTTTATGCTTTTTTTGAGCTATCTGGGTTATTAGCAACATCAATAAACTCAATTTTTATTTTTTGCTTTCGCAGCTAAGTAATCAACACTTTTTCTGCACTTCGTTTTTATTTAGGGCTCATCAGCACAAAGAGTCGATTATTCCGTTTTTTGTTTTTGGTGCTTTTATGGTTGCTTTCAGATTTCTTCTACCATAAAATCGCGCTTTGATTAGTTTTCTATATTGAAAATTCTTCTTTCTATTAGCTAAAGCTGCTTAAGTTGTTTTTTATTTGCATGTCTATTAATATATATGTGATTATGTGTATACTAATTTGCATACCTTTGTTTATAGCTAAATAAAAGATGCATTTCATTTAGATATATACACTTGCAAGCAATAAAAAAACAGCAATAGTTCTGTGGTCACAAATCATAATCGCTTAAGTCCCTACTAAATAAACTCTACCGATTTTAGGTTTTAACAATTAATAACGGTCCATGTTTAGACTATTGATCTTGAATGACATATTGGTATATTTGACTTTTATATTCGATATTTTAAGCGTTTTATAACATTTTACGCGAGCTTGATTTTAGACTTAGGCTTTTATGACTTGTGACCATAGACCTAGAAGCGGATTTAAATTTTTTTTTTTATTATTAAGTTTTCCAAAATATTCAAACGCTCCTAATTTCAAAAATATAAAATTTCAAAATTTATTAAAAAAATATTAAATAATTTTTATTACGAAAATTTTATAAATAATTTTTAAAACGTTTTCGATATTATTTCGAAATTTAAAGTTTGTGGAAATATTCATGCATGTTTCAAAATTTTAAGAAGAATTTCAAACCTTTGTTAAAAATTTTAAACAAATTTTCAATTGAAAAAAAACATTGAAACAATTGAAAAAATATTCTTAAAATTAAGATTAATCAAAAATGTTTCAAAAATTATTTAAAATAGTTATTTAAAAACACTGAAATGAGTAGCGTTACGAAAGCGCTATGCAAATTTTCAAAAGTGTTTTCGAAAAAAATCGAAATTTTAGAAGTTTTTGAAAAATCGCAATAAACCTTCGAAATGATTATCTAAAAACAATTAAATGAATTTTATTACCAAAAGAAAGTTTTCAAAAAACGATTTCTAAAACTCTTGAAGAAAACTTTGAAGGCCTTTAAAAAAAAACATTTCAAAACATTTTTCGAAAATTACAAAGTTTTTAAAAACCAAACAAATGAGAATATTTACTAACTAGGAAACAATTTCCAACAAGCTTTCGAAAATTTAAAAAGTTTAATAAAAAAAACAAATAAATACGCAAGCTTTGTATAAACTTCAAAGATGTACTAAAATTGTAAGAAGTTAAAAAGCTTATTAAAATTTTCAAACATTTTAAACTTAAACTACACGCAACGTACAGCAAAACCTTTATAAAAATATTGAAAAACGTTTTCAAAAATAACAAATAAATAAAAAGCAAATAAATACGCAAGCTTTGTATAAACTTCAAAGATGTACTAAAATTGTAAGAAGTTAAAAAGCTTATTAAAATTTTCAAACATTTTAAACTTAAACTACACGCAACGTACAGCAAAACCTTTATAAAAATATTGAAAAACGTTTTCAAAAATAATCGCTTATTCGACTAATTTTTTTAAATCTTGGTAAATGTTTCGAAATATTAACTTAATCCAAAATTTTAAGTACTGAAACGTCTTCAAAATATTTCCAAATTTGTGCAAAAAAAAATTAATGAACTTCAAACCAAAAAAATGTTTTAATAAATATTCGAAAACTTGAGTTTTTAAAAAATTCAGTCTTGAGAAAGAATTAAAAATTGTTATGGGCACCTTTAAAAAAAGTTCAAGAAAATTTTTGTAAATTAGAAGCCACTGTGAATCGAAAAAAGAACGACAGCTTGTTGTAAAATTTCACAAACGTTTTCGAAATTTAAAGGCTTAATGAAAATAACAAAATGTATAAAATTTTTAAAATCAAATTTACAAATTTTAACAAATATATTTAAGATTAATTTTATAAAGAAAGTCTTGCAAAAAATTCAAACAACTTTTTGAAAATATTCGTTGACTTTAAAATGTTTATCTTCGTTAACTTTAAAATGTTTATCTAGTAAAATCCTAACGTTTGCATGCACGAAAGTTTTAAAAAAATTTAAAAAAAATTTTCGGAAAAAATTCGAAAATTTAAGAAATTTTCAAAAATGTTCATGAAAATTCTAAAATTTAAAAAAACTTAAATAACTTAGTAAACGAAAGCTATGAAAAACATTTTTTTTTAAACATTTTTAAAAATATTGGAAAATTTTAAAAAAAATCTTTACAAGGATTTCAAAATTTCGTTTTACAAATCATTAAGGTTTGGTGACATAACTTTAATGAATTGTAAAACGGAGGCTTTGTAAAAAATTTCTAAAATCGGAAAAGTCAGTTATAAAATTTGTTAATACTTCGGCAAGTCTTAAAGTCTGCTATTCTTCGTACGTGGTATGTTTCACTAAAATTGTATATTAAGAACAATGACGACTAAAAACTTAAAATTCACCAATGAATGCGAGACTTTTGTGAATTGACAAAATTTTCGCTGCTATTTGTTTACTCGCAATTGTATGTGTGCGCAAATATGCTTATGAATATAGAAATACAGAGATTTTTATATGGTGTTTATATTACTATTATAGTACTCAACCGACCTTTATCGACAGCTTATAAAAATTGTGCATGTTGTAAGTGGCACTGTTGTTGTTTTTGTTTGAGCTTAGTTTATGTAAATTTTTCTTTGTGATATTTAGCGTGGAATTTCCTATTATAATTTACAAGCAATTTTATGACGCTACTGCTATTCTATACATTTACAAGATTACGGTAAGACTAACAAAAGTTCGTTATACCAAAAAAAAAGCTTTGGTCATAACAAGGAAAATGAGAACGATTCTTCGACTTGATGATTTTTAAAATCGTTTCCAATTCTGATTTATTTATTAAGCGTTTTTGACACTTTTTGCAAAATTTCGTTACAAACTTATTAATTGTTTTTTTTTTTTTTATAAAAATTTTGAAATTTTCCTGAAGGCACTTTTTATGTGTATAATACAATTCCGATTTATACAATCCTTTCATTCGGTTGTTATATATGTAAGTCAACAAATCGCGCAGTATGAGTGTAAGCATTGTTTTTGGGCTCTTTCCGCACCGTCTGCGAAAATAAACGAAGTACGAATGTACGAAGATAAGCGCCTAAAGGCACTCTTTATTACTGCATACTTGTTCGGTTATCATGCCTTTTTTTATTAATCGCTGCACTATTTCGGCTTTATGCGGCAGTTACTCACGAACGTACGTACCAAAAACGTGTCAGCTGACACGACCTATCTTATGAGTGTGCAATGTAAACGAAAACTCACCGACGTGCAACGCCCGTACGTACGTAGCCCGGAACGTAGAAATCAAAACAATTTTGATTTTTTCCGTAAGAACGTGTCAGCTGATCGCTCTCTCACTAGACAGAGTTGCCTAGTAAACTTTTGTGCGCTAATTTTTGACCGTTTGCAATTTTATGCAAAAACACCTAATTAAAGTTTGAAAAATTGTGAAAATAATTCGAAATAATTATGTAAAAGTGCTGATTATAAATATGTAATCTATTTATACTTATTTAATATGTATTCCGGCCTTTTACAATATCAAAAATTAAATTGGAAAAGGTTGATGTTTCCATAAGCATGCATGCAAACTGGCCATCGCAACAGTGCTTTGTTGTAAACAATACACACACAAATATGTTATATACATGTACACAGACGCACACATTGATTCCTACGGGCTTGAGAGTTCGGTCAAACGTGTTTCGTACGACAAACGTCCGTACGTACGGCACACGTCGGTCGGTAACTGCCGCATTAGATAGCATTTTTCTTAATATTTCTACCTCACTAAAGCCTTTAATGTCTGCAGATAATCTTTTATAACACGCATTTCATAAAAAAAAACCTTCATACCTTCCTAAAATTTCGATCTAAGCACTCAAGTTAGTAAGAATCAGGGGGTTTCTACTGCTTTAACAACATTTTGGAAAATAAATAAATTTAAAAACTCATTATACAACGTATGAGCCAGTAAAATATTAACGTTAGTCATGCAATTCAATTTCATGGGCAATTATCGGTATCCTAATAGGTATTACAGAGAGATTACGTCATTCTTGAATGCCGATATTAACAATTAATAAAACGATAAAAAAATTTTAAGGATTACCTTTATATAAATGGACCAAAAAATATAAGACAATTTTTCCTTTAATAAAGACATAGTCTTGTTGAATTTTGACTAAAAAACTTTAACAATAGCTCTTGTAAAAGAATTTTGGGATTTAAAACTATAAAGGTGGAGCGCAATCTTTCAATTTAAGGCAAACCATGTACTTGGGATTAACTAATTGATTATTTAAAATTTAAACACGCGCCCAAAATTCTTTTAAAAGAGCTATTGTTACAGCTTTTTAGTCAATAGTGCAAAGCAATCGTCGGATAGTGCAAAGCAATCGTAGTTGGTGAATATGATCACAATTGTTAAGGAGGTAAGTTCAACACAATTGACGATGTGGTGAATTGTCATTGCTGGTGCATGTGCATCATAACAAGAGAATTCCACCTCGTTTGTCAGCTACTTAATTTGCACAGCTGAAAATCGTGGTGAAATTCGCATACGCCTGAAAATCTAAAAGTATCTTGGTGAAAGTTGCGTACGCCTAAAAGAATGCAAGGACATTCATTGAGTTGGGCCTTCAACGAGGTGGAATTCTACAACGCCTGCAACACTCAGGAGGCTAGCCATGAAGGTATTGCCTAATCTTCTAAATAGTTCGACTTGTGCGTTACGTAGCTCAAATTTTTTAATCAAACATTGCACTGTAACCGAGTTTTAAACTATATTTAAGGTTTCAAGTCTCTAGATATCCAGGAAGTTAATTAAAAATTAATTGCAAGATTCCCAATTTAAAACTAGTTTTCTTAATATCTCGACCCATGAGCCACCTAGCGGAATTTTTTTGACAAAATATTGCATTGCCACAGGGTTCTGACTTACGGCCCATGTCATGTGTCGAGGTCATTGGGAAGTTACTCGAAAACCGATCGCAAGATTCCCTCCCGTTTTTAAAAGATTTGCTAGCGTGCCACCTAGCGCAACTTTGTTTTCTACAAATTGTATTGGCACCAGGCCTCTAACTAAGTGCCAAGCTCCAAGTCTGTAGGTAACCGAAAAGTTAGCTAAAAATGGATTGAAAGATTCCCAAACTAAAATTTGTTTTCTTACTATCTCGATCCGCATGTCACCTAGCGAATTTTTTTTGTTCAAACGTTGCATAGTCACCGAGTTCTGACTCACGGTTCAAGTTTCATATCTCCAGCTCACCGGGAAGTTACTCAAAAATTGATTGCAAGATTCCCCTCGTTTTTCAAGGATTTGTAGTTATCTCACTTATTGCACCACCTAGCGGAATTTTGTTTTCTGTAAATTGCCAAGTTTCAAGTCTCTAGGTCACGGGGAAGTTAGTTAAAAATGGATTGAAAGATTCCCATATCAAAACTAATTTTCTTAATATCTCGAGCCATGCGCCACCTAGCAAAATTTTTTTGATCAAATATTGCATTGTCACCGGGTTCGGACTTGCGGCTCCGGTTTCAAGTCTCTAGCTCACCGGAAAGTTACTCATCAACTGCTCGCAAGATTCCCCTCGTTTTTCAGGGATTTGTAGTTATCTCAATTAGAACGCCACCTAGCGGAACTTTGTTTTCCATAACTTGTATTGTCACCGGGTCTCGAACTATGTCTTAAGATACAAGTCTCTAGGTAACCGGGAAGTTAGTTAAAAATGCATTGAAATATTCCCAAATTAAAATTAATTTTCCTAATATCTCGATCCATGCGCCACCTAGCGGAACTTTTTTGATAAAATATTGAATTGTCACCGAGTTCTAACTTACGGCTCAAGTTTCATATCTCTAGCTCACCGGAAACTCATAAATCGACTGCAAGATAACCCTCATTTTTCAAGGATTTGTAGTTATCTCACTTAGCGCGCAAGCTAGTGGAAGTTTGTTTTCTGTAGATTGTATTGTTACCAAGCCTCGAACCGTGTGCCAAGTTTCAAGTCCCTAGGTCACCGGAAAGTTAGTTAAAAATGGATTGAAGGATTCCCAAATCAAAGCTAATTTTCTTAATCTCTCGATCCATGCGCCACCTAGCGAAATTTTTTTGATCAAATATTGCCTTTTTTACCGGATTCTGACTCACGGCCCAAGTTTCAAGTCTCTAGCTCACCGGAAAGTTACTTAAAAATCAATCGCAAGATTCCTTGCGTTTTTTCAGGGATTTTTGTTTATCTCGATTCGTCTGCCACCTGGCGGCATTTTGTTTTCCATGCATTGTAGTGCTAACTATGTGCTAAGTTTCAAGCCTCTGGATCACCGAGAAGTTAGTTAAAAGGCGATCGCAAAATTTCCATTTTAAAATGAATTTTCTGTATATCTCGATCCGTGCGCCACCTAGCGGACTTTTTTTCACTTGCATTGTAGTGTCTCCCATATCTGAACTGTGTTCTAAGTATCAAGTGTCTAGCTCAACGGGAAGTTACCGAAAAAGACTTTTCCGTGGGTCAAAAATTCGTATGGAAATGGAGGGACAAACATGAAAGCGACTTAATATAAAGGTATAAAAAAGCGTATCAATTAAGTTTCATGTAGATTATATATATATATTTTAATTAAATAAGCCTGCGCACCCGTGGCGGCCACCGTGGTGTGATGGTAGCGTGCTCCGCCTATCACACCGTATTCCCTGGGTTCAACCCCCGGGCAAAGCAACATCAAAATTTTAGAAATAAGATTTTTCAATTAGAAGAAAATTTTTCTAAGCGGGGTCGCCCCTCGGCAGTGTTTGGCAAGCACTCCGGGTGTATTTCTGCCATGAAAAGCTCTCAGTGAAAACTCAACTGCTTTGCAGATGCCGTTCGGAGTCGGCATAAAACATGTAGGTCCCGTCCGGCCAATTTGTAGGGAAAATCAAGAGGAGCACGACGCAAATTGGAAGAGAAGCTCGGCCTTAGATCTCTTCGGAGGTTATCGCGCCTTACATTTATTTTTTTTTATAAGCCTGCGCACCCACAATAATAAGTAGCCACATATTTGCAACTACAACATGATATGCTCGATATCAATTTCATATAAACAATGAACCTAAACAAAAACAACTGATTGACCATGAAAAATTATATACTTTCAATTTCTGTTGTTCAACCAGTTTGTAAATTATAACAAGTAAGGAAGGCTAAGTTCGGGTGTAACCGAACATAACATACTCAGTTGAGAGCTATGGAGACAAAATAAGGAAAATCAATCTGGGGTAACCCTGGAATGTGGTTGTATAACATGTGTATCAAATGAAAGGTATTAAAGAGTATTTTAAGAGAGAATAGGCCATAGTTCTATGGATGAACGCCATTTAGGGATATCGCCATAAAGGTAGACCAGGGCTGACTCTAGAATTTGTTTGTACGATATGGGTATCAAATGAAAGGTGTTACTGAGCATTTTAAGAGGCAGTGGGCCTTAGGTCTATCGGTGGACGCCTTTTCGAGATGTCCCCATTAAGGTGGACCAGGGGTGATTCTAGAATGTGTTTGTACGATATGGGAATCAAATGAAAGGTGTTACTGAGCATTTTAAGAGGGAGTGGGCATTAGGTCTATAGGTGGACGCCTTTTCGAGATATCGCCATTAGGGTGGGCCAGGGGTGACTCTAGAATGTTTGTACGGTATGGGTATCAAACGAAAGGTGTTACTGAGCATTTTAAGAGGGAGTGGGCATTAGGTCTATAGGTGGGCGCCTTTTCGAGATATCGCCATTAGGGTGGGCCAGGGGTGACTCTAGAATGTGTTTGTACGATATGTGCATCAAACGAAAGGTGTTACTGAGCATTTTAAGAGGGAGTGGGCATTAGGTCTATAGGTGGACGCCCTTTCGAGATATCGCCATTAGGGTGGGCCAGGGGTGACTCTAGAATGTTTGTACGATATGGGTATCAAACGAAAGGTGTTACTGAGCATTTTAAGAGGGAGTGGGCATTAGGTCTATAGGTGGACGCCTTTTCGAGATATCGCCATTAGGGTGGGCCAGGGGTGACTCTAGAATGTGTTTGTACGATATGGGTATCAAATGAAAGGTGGTAAGGAGTATTTTAAAAGGGAGTAATCCTTAGTTCTATAGGTGGACGCCTTTTCGAGATATCGCCATAAAGGTGGACCAAGGGTGACTCTAGAATGTTTGTACGATATGGGTATCAAACGAAAGGTGTTACTGAGCATTTTAAGAGGGAGTGGGCATTAGGTCTATAGGTGGACGCCTTTTCGAGATATCGCCATTAGGGTGGGCCAGGGTGACTCTAGAATGTGTTTGTACGATATGGGTATCAAATGAAAGGTGGTAATGAGTATTTTAAAAGGGAGTAATCCTTAGTTCTATAGGTGGACGCCTTTTCGAGATATCGCCATAAAGCTGGACCAAGGGTGACTCTAGAATGTTTGTACGGTATGGGTATCAAACGAAAGGTGTTACTGAGCATTTTAAGAGGGAGTGGGCATTAGGTCTATAGGTGGACGCCTTTTCGAGATATCGCCATTAGGGTGGGCCAGGGTGACTCTAGAATGTGTTTGTAAGATATGGGTATCAAATGAAAGGTGGTAATGAGTATTTTAAAAGGGAGTAATCCTTAGTTCTATAGGTGGACGCCTTTTCGAGATATCGCCATAAAGGTGGACCAAGGGTGACTCTAGAATGTTTGTACGATATGGGTATCAAACGAAAGGTGTTACTGAGCATTTTAAGAGGGAGTGGGCATTAGGTCTATAGGTGGACGCCTTTTCGAGATATCGCCATTAGGGTGGGACAGGGGTGACTCTAGAATGTTTGTATGATAGGGGTATCAAACGAAAGGTGTTACTGAGCATTTTAAGAGGGAGTGTACATTAGGTCTATAGGTGGACGCCTTTTCGAGATATCGCCATTAGGGTGGGCCAGGGGTGACTCTAGAATGTTTGTACGATATGGGTATCAAACGAAAGGTGTTACTGAGCATTTTAAGAGGGAGTGGACATTAGGTCTATAGGTGGACGCCTTTTCGAGATATCGCCATTAGGGTGGGCCAGGGTGACTCTAGAATGTGTTTGTACGATATGGGTATCAAATGAAAGGTGGTACTGAGTATTTTAAAAGGGAGTAATCCTTAGTTCTATAGGTGGACGCCTTTTCGAAATATCGCCATTAGGGTGGGCCAGGTGTGACTCTAGAATGTTTGTACGATATGGGTATCAAACGAAAGCTGTTACTGAGCATTTTAAGAGGGAGTGGGCATTAGGTCTATAGGTGGACGCCTTTTCGAGATATTGACATTAGGGTGGGCCAGGGGTGACTCTAGAATGTTTGTACGATATGGGTATCAAACGAAAGGTGTTACTGAGCATTTTAAGAGGGAGTGGACACTAGGTCTATAGGTGGACGCCTTTTCGAGATATCGCCATTAGGGTGGGCCAGGGGTTACTCTAGAATGTTTGTACGATATGGGTATCAAACGAAAGGTGTTACTGAACATTTTAAGAGAGAGGGGGCATTAGTTCTATAGGTGGACGCCTTTTCGAGATATCGCCATTAGGGTGGGACAGGGGTGACTCTGGTATGTTTTTGTACGATATGGATATCAAATTAAAGGTATTAATGAGGGTTTTAAAAGCGAGTGGCCCTTAGATGTATATGTGAAGGCGTTCTCGTGATATCCACCAAAATGTGGACCAGGTGATCCAGAAAATAATCTGTCGGGTACTGCTAATTTATTTATATATGCAATACCACTAACAGTATTCCTGCCAAGATTCCAAGGGCTGTTGATTTCGCCTTGTAGAACTTTTTCATTTTCTTCTACTTAATATGGTAGGTGTCACACCCATTTTACAAAGATTTTTCCAAAGTTATATTTTGCGTCAACAAACCAATCCAGTTACCATGTTTCATCCCTTTTTTCGTATTTGGTATAGAATTATGGCATTTTTTTCATTTTTCGTAATTTTCGATATCGATAAAGTGGGCGTGGTTATGGTCAGATTTCGCCCATTTTTTATACCAAGAAAAAGTGAGCTCAGGTAAGTACGTGGGCTAAGTTTAGTAAAGATATATCGGATTTTGCTCAAGTTATTGTGTTAATGGCCGAGCGGAAGGACAGACGGTGGACTGTGTATAAAAACTGGGCGTGGCTTCCACCGATTTCGCCCATTTTCACACAGAACAGTTACCGTCATAGAATCTATGATCCTACCAAATTTGAGAAGGATTGGTAAATTTTTGTTCGACTTATGGCAATAAAAGTATTCTAGACAAACTAAATGAAAATGGGCGGAGCCACACCCATTTTGAAATTTTCTTTTATTTTTGTATTTTGTTGCATCATATCATTACTGGAGTTGAATTTTGACTTAATTTACTTATATACAGTAAAGATATTAAATTTTTTGTTAAAATTTGAATTTAAAAAAATTTTTTTTTAAAAAGTGGGCGTGTTCTTAATCCAATTTTGCTAATTTTTATTTAGCACATATAGAGTAATAGTAGTAACGTTCCTGCCAAATTTCATCATGATATCTTCAACGACTGCCAAATTACAGCTTGCAAAACTTTTAAATTACCTTCTTGTAAAAGTGGGCGGGGCCACGCCCATTGTCCAAAATCTTACTAATTTTCTATTCTGCGTCATAACATCAACCCATCTACCAAGTTTCGTCGCTTTATCTGTCTTTTGTAATGAGTTATCGCACTTTTTCGGTTTTTCGAAATTTTCGATATCGAAAAAGTGGGTGTGGTTATAGTCCGATATCGTTCATTTTAAATAGCGATCTGAGATGAGTGCTCAGGAACCTACATACCAAATTTCATCAAGATACCTCAAAATTTACTCAAGTTATCGTGTTAACGGACGGACGGACGGACGGACGGACGGACGGACGGACATGGCTCAATCAAATTTTTTTTCGATCCTGATTATTTTGATATATGGAAGTCTATATCTATCTCGATTCCTTTATATATGTACAACCAACCGTTATCCAATCAAACTTAATATACTCTGTGAGCTCTGCTCAACTGAGTATAAAAAGCAAGCACATGAACATCACTTTTAATGAAAAAATTCGTAACATAATTAAATGGGAATATGCGCATATAAAGTGATATTAAGCTAATTAAAGACGCGAATAGTAAATTTGAAATAAAGCAGCCAACACGAAAATAGCAGTGGAAAAAAAATGTTCAAAATCAATCCGATTTTTAAGACACCTTTGACTTGCATTTTGGCAGGGTTCAACTCCCGGGCAAAGCAATATCAAAAATTTACAAAAAGTTTCCTCAATTAGAAGAACGTTTTTCTAAGCGGTGTCGCCACTCGCCAGTGATTTTGCAAACATTCCGAATGTATGTATTTCTGCCAGGAAATGGTTTTCAGTGACAACCCATCTGCCCTGCAAATGCCATTCGGAGTCGGCGTAAAACCTGTAGGTCCCACCCGGCCAATTTATAGGAAAAATTTAAAGGCGCATAACGCAAACTGGAAGAGAAGGTCGCCCTAAATCCCCTCGGGAGTATATCGCGCCACGTAGTTTTTATTTTTTTTAGCTTGTTTTTTGTCAGACTAAATTTGATTGGGCTACAAAACAGCCTACTCGAAAAAAATCATGAAACGCTAAATAAAAATTTCGAAATTTTGGTAATTGTTTCTCGATATTTGGAAATTTTTTATACTCAGCGGGCTTTGCATACAGAGTATATTAACTTTGATTGGATAACGGTTGGTTTTACAGGTATAAAGGAATCGAGATAGATATGGACTTCCATATATCAAAATCATCAGGATCGAAAAACAATTTGATTGAGCCATGTCCGTCCGTCCGTCTGTCTGTCCGTTAACACGATAACTTGAGTAAATTTTGAGGCATCTTGATGAAATTTGGTATGTAGATTCCTGGGTACTCATCTCAGATCGCTGTTTAAAATGAACGATATCGGACTGTAGCCACATCCACTTTTTCGATATCGAAAATTTCGAAAAATCGAAAAAGTGTGATAATTCATTACCAAAGATGGATGAAGCGATGAAAATTGGTAGGTCGGTTCATCATATGACGCAAAATAGAAAATTAGTAAAATTTTGGACAATGTGCGTGGCACCGCCCACTTTTAAAAGAAGGTAATTTAAAAGTTTTGCAAGCTGTAATTTGGTAGTTGTTAAGGACATCAAGATGAAATTTGCAGGAACGTTACTCCTATTAATATATGTGAGCTAAATAAAAATTAGCAAAATCGGATGACGAACACGTCCACTTTTTAAAAAAAAAAGTCAAATTTTAACAAAAAATTTAATATCTTTACAGTATATAAGTAAATTATGTCAACATTCAAGTCCAGTAATGATATGGTGAAACAAAATACAAAAATAAAAGAAAATTTCAAAATGGCGTGGCTCCGACCTTTTTCATTTAATTTGTCTAGAACACTTTTAATGCCACAATTCGAACAAAAATTTACGACTCCTTGTGAAATTTGGTAGGGGCACAGATTCTATGACGATAACTATTTTCTGTGAAAATGGGCGAAATCGGTTGAAGCCACTCCCAGTTTTTAAACACAGTCGACCGTCTGTCCTTCCGTTCGGCCGTTAACACGGTAACTTAAACAAAAATTGATATATCTTTACTAAACTTGGTTCACGTACTTATCTGAACTCACTTTATCTTGGTAGAAAAAATGGCCGAAATCCGACTATGGCTACGCCCACTTTTTCGATATCGAAAATTACGAAAAATGAAAAAACTACCATAATTCTATACCAAATATGAAAAAAGGGATGAAACATAGTAATTGGATTGGTTTATTGACGCAAAATATAACTTTAGAAAAACTTTGCACCAGTCTAGTAGAAGCGTCCTGGTCAACTTTAATAAAAAATTGCCATTTTCCACTTAATTTCCGAATCATAAAAACGTTATTTTGGACTTCAAATAATGTCTATTGGCGGCCTTTTTCTGATCGTTTCTAGAGCGCTTTTATACAATTTCTTATTTGCTTTTTGAGATTACGTCGATATAATTTCGAGGTTTTTCTTTAAACCAATTCGTTATTGTCTTCGGGATCACTTCTTCATACTAAAGTCGTTTTCGTGCTCAAATTTGGTTCCAGTGGCTACTTGAGAACAAAATTGGGGAAGCGTAGGATTTTTAAGGAATGAGAATAGTACTCATTGGGTTGACTTAGGATCATTTATGCCTGACGTTACTCGTTTTGATGAAACACCGTCTAATGGAATTCTTGCTCTCTTCCACGAATATCCACATAATTTTATGATCCTTTTTTTTTAAGTGATTGAGAAGTATATTAAAAAAAAAAAAAACCAGAAAAAAATGTTATTCAATGCCATATTTACTTCAGCGGATATTCGTTTATAATGAGCTACAAGCCGCACTGGATTTCAGCAAAAAGTATGTTGCGGTAGCGGAGCCGCTGCAAGCCAACTAACCAAACAACCTCATTTAAAAGTAATAGATTACTCAACTAAGTAACTAAGCTAAAATCGTAAATACGAGTAATTCAACCGCAAAATAAAGTATATGAAATAAAAAAATATAAAGTAATAAAAAACAAGCAAAAAACCAAAGAAATAAAAAATAAAAAAAGGTAAAAAAGGTAAAAAATTGCTCAAAGCAATATAAAAGTTTAGAAATGCGCATAGTCTTGGCATGCGAGCATGCATGTATGTATAAATATGCAGCAGCGCGCACGAAAATAGCAGTGGCTCTTTTTCATCAATTTTTGTCAATTAAATTCTTATTTTTTGTGGTTTTGATATTAAAAAAAAAATTTTATGAATTTCGTTACTAGAATTATGAAAATCAATCTCAAACCCGTTTTCGAAAAAATTCGAACATTTTACGAAAATTTCGAAAGTTTTATTTAAAGTTTTTTAAATTTTTTTTGAGTATGCAATATTGTAGCCCAACCAGTTTCAGTCCCACAAAGTACCAATTCGTATTGCTTTTTGACAATTTTTTTCGAAGGCTGTTTCAAATTTTTCCCAAAAAAAAATTTATTAACTATAATAATTATAAATTGCTCTTATTTTTATTTTCAATATTTTAGGAAAAAGACGTACATTAATTTGCAACTAAATATATTCAAAACCAATTTTAAAAAGACTTTCGAAAATATTCAAAAATTCGAAGAAAATTCACGCAAATTTTGAACTTTATATTTGAAGTTCTCTGAATTTTGTCAAGTATGCAGTTTTATAGATAAATTAACTTGATTCTAACAGAGTACAGGTTTTATGTGTTCAAAATTCACATTGGTTTTCGACAATTTATTTTCCGAAGTTTGTATCAGATTTTCGTTTATATAAAAAACAAAGATAAGCGCCCTACGCACATAAGAAAACAAAACCACATTTCGAGAAAAAACTTGAGAGACCTATAACCTGTACTTTGTCAGACTAAAATAGATTAGGCTACAAAACTGCATACTTAAAAAAGTTCAAAAAACTCTGAAAAATTTAGATTTTTCGTAAAATTTTTTCTAATTTTCGAATTTCTTCGAAAATAGTAGATTTGTTTGCATAACTGCAGCTACAAAAGTCTCAGAAATTTTTTCTTAAACTATCGAAAACAAAAAGAAGAGAAATTTTATTTATTTAATAATATTTATTTAATAAAATTTAAACAAAGTGACATCAGGACGGACAAGGGGCAGCTCTTTCGATTATACGTTGTAAATCTTTTCTCCAGGGAATTGCCGAAATTAGATAATAATTTCTACTGCTATTTTCATACTATCTACTGTTTTTAAAAAGTAATGCTATGCATTGTTGTTGCAAATCCAATATATTAAAAATAAATTTCAAAAAAATTTCCACATCAATACGACTAACTTTATATAAACTTTTAAGTGTGTGTTGCACCAAAACAATAGACAATTAAGTATGTGCGGGCTCGCCGTCTTTTTATGCAAACGGGGGGTGGGGCATTCATGAGAATTTGCATGGAGAATTTAAATTAGCCAACAAAATGGATGAATGAAGAAGGAGGTAATGCGAAAGTGTTTCATAGTCAAACAAACTATATTGAACCTACTCATTTGCATACTTATTGTCTTTTGTTTCGAGGCATGAATTAGGTCACGGAACTGGAGAGCGACGACAACTAGATCGTCCAACACCTGTGATATTAAAATTTATGTATAAGATGCAATCGATGCAAAGCTACCTTTATATGTACTTATGTAGATAGCTATGCAACACAATATAGATATTATTTTCAAAAGTTGCTTAACAATTGTATGTATGTTAGTATGTTTTTAGTTTAATTAATATGAGTATTTCTTAAAAAGCATGTTTGTTACTCATGCAAATTATAAAACGCGATTCGCCTAACGAACATTCACTGAGCACATATCTTGTGTGGAAGCATTAAATATAAAGTTGTAGTTGTTTTTGTTAAAAATTTTTCATATAATAAATCACATTATTTCGATATTTTGAGAGTTGCAGAAGTTTAGAGGTGTGGTATTATGCTGATATACTTGTTCATGTTTTTAGGACTTATAGATTATTTTCAGGATCATTTCGAAATTATAGGGCAGTTTCCGGATCCCTTCTGCATAATTTTCGAAATTATTTCCGGACCAATCAAAAGCAATTTCAGGATTACTTCGGAAATCATTTGGGATAATTTTGAACCAAATATGGAACAATTTCAGGATCGCTTGGATATTATTTTAAGATCGTTTCTGGACTATTTCCAACCGATTTTTGGACAGTTGCAGGGTCATTTAAGGATAACTGGGTATTATATTCGGAATAATTTTTTGCCTTTTTTGCAACTAATTGGAACCATTTCGGGATCACTTCGCGACTTTTTTAAGTATCAGTTTGGTGCAGCTTCTGGACCATTTCGAAAATATTTCGAACTTATTTCGAGATACTTCCAAGATCGTTTCAGGATTACTTCGGTTTAGTTTTAAGAGACTATTTCGGAATCAACTTGGCAGAATTTTAGGATCATTTTAGATATCATTTCGGGGCAATTCTGAACTCGGGACTTCGGGACTGTTTCGAAAATATTTTGAGACATTTGTTTGGAACACTTCAGGGTTGTTTTTGAAATCAATAACTCATAAATGTTGTTATCATATTGTTAGGGTAAAACCTTTAAGACATCTATAAAAAAAGTCGGCGTGGCGTAGGCATATGTATAATTGCAGCAACCATACTAATGCCGATTTCCAACATGTAAATTCCAATGTAAATTAATGTGCCTCTCTCGATGATCTTTGCCAGCAGCCTTTTACGTAATTAATAATTTTAGTCTTGCATCAATAAATTATTTTGTTGACTTGGGAGTTACGATGGATGCTAAACTTAAGTTTCAACCTTCATATTATGGCTACTGCCAATAAGGCTAGAGGTGTTCTATCATTCGTGAAACGATAGTCGAAAGAAATTAGTGACCCTTATTTTTTTTTATCATAAATAAATGGTAGAATATCTTATACAAATCACATAAGTATGGGCATAATATACTTATATAGTTTAATATTAATTTGTACATTGCATAATCACAATACTGCAGAAACAAGTAATGTAGCAAACTACATACATACAAATGTGCCTATCACTTCTAACACGCTAACGTTTTTCTACACCCGAATAAAACGTACTTGAAAAAAAAATGTAAAAACTTTAATGATTTTGCTGTAGTTAACCTCTGCGGTGACACATAAATATTTGTAACAGTAACATTAGTTATGGATAGATATATACATATATATGTATTGAAACACAACCATGGAAATTCTGTATAAACAATAAATAGTGCTTAGCCAACTTTAACCGTTGGTATCTAAATACCTAAGCAATCGCTGCCAAAGACAAAGTGATCGTGTCGCGATTTATTCTTTGATTTTTTATCAATTTTTGTATTTTTATTGTTTTTTTTTTTTTTCAATTTTATTTAGTGTCAGTCGGCGCTCCTTTTTTGTTCCACCCGCACCCTGGTTTGTAGTTTCTTGTATATTTGCTTGCTTAATTTAACATTTAAACGTTTTGTTTAAACTTTGCCGATAGCAAAAAACTTGTATGAATGTACGTGTCTATGTAACTATGTACTGTGCCTTCTATTTCTTTGGTACAACCCTAATCACCCGCTGTTTTAGATCACTGCTATACATACAGTGTTGGGCAAAAATGTTATTAACTGATAAAATTTTGTAGGGACTGAAATACTGTGTTTTTTGCATGACTCCCGAACATCATTGGATGTCCCTACTATTCTACTAAACGTCATCTCTTTCTCATAAACACCCCGTCATACATCCAACTTTACTGCTGAACTGCAAAGGGAGTCATTCTGATCAAATTACTATAAAACAAGTAAGGAAGGCTAAGTTCGGGTGTAACCGAACATTACATACTCAGTTGAGAGCTGTGGAGACAAAGTAAGGGAAAATCACCATGTTGTAAAAAGAACCTAGGGTAACCCTGGAATGTGTTTGTATGACATGTGTATCAAATGGAAGGTATTAAAGAGTATTTTAAGAGGAAGTGGGCCATCGTTCTATAGATGGACGCCATTTAGGGATATCGCCATAAAGGTGGACCAGGCCTGACTCTAGAATTTGTTTGTACGATATGGGTATCAAATGAAATATGTTAAGGATAATTTTAAAAGGGAGTGGGCCTAAGTTCTATAGGTGGACGCCTTTTCGAGATATCGCCATAAAGGTGGACCAGGGGTGACTCTAGAATTTATTTTGTACGATATGGGTATCAAATGAAAGGTATTAATGAGTATGTTAAAAGAGCGTGGGCCTAAGTTCTATAGATGGACACCGTTTCGAGATATCGCCATAAAGATGGACCAGGGGTGACTCTAGAATTTGTTTGTACGATATGAGTATCAAATGAAAGGTGTTAATGAGTATTTTAAGAGAGTGTGGGCCTTAGTTCTATATGTGGACGTCTTTTCGAGATATCGCCATAAAGGTGGACCAGGGGTGATTCTAGAATTTGTTTGAACTATATGGGTATCAAATGAAAGGTGTTAATGAGTATTTTGAAAGGGAGTGGGCCTTAGTTCTATAGGTGGATGCCTTTTCGGAATATCTTTATAAAAGTGGACCAGGGTTGACTCTAGAATGCGTTTGTACGATATGGGTATCAAATGTAAGGTGTTAATGAGTATTTTAAAAGGGCGTGGGCCTTAGTTCTATAGGTGGACGCCTTTTCGAAATATCGCCATAAACGTGGACCAAGGGTGACTCTAGAATTTGTTTGTACGATATGGGTATCAAATGAAAGGTGTTAATGCGTATTTTAAAAGGGCGTGGGCCTTAGTTCTATAGGTGGACGCCTTTTCGAAATATCGCCATAAAGGTGGACCAGGGGTGACTCTAGAATTTGTTTGTACTATATGGGTATCAAATGAAAGGTGTTATTGAGTATTTTAAAAAGGAGTGGCCCTTAGTTCTATATGTGTACGCCTTTTCGAGATATCGCCATAAACGTGGACCAGGGGTGACTCTAGAATTTGTTTGTACTATATGGGTATCAAATGAAAGGTGTTAATGAGTATTTTAAAAGGGAGTGGGCCTTAGTTCTATAGGTGGATGCCTTTTCGGTATATCGCCATAAACGTGGACCAGGGGTGACTCTAGAATTTGTTTGTACGATATGGGTATCAAATGAAAGGTGTTAATGAGTATTTTAAACGGCGTGGGCCTTAGTTCTATAGGTGGACGCCTTTTGAAAATATCGCCATAAAGGTGGGCCAGGGGTGACTCTAGAATTTTTTTGTACGATATTTGTATCAAATGTAAGGTTTTAATGAGTATTTTAAAAAGGAGTGGGCCTTAGTTCTATATGTGAACGCCTTTTCGAGATATCGCCATAAACGTGGACCAGGGGTGACTCTATAATGTGTTTGTAAGATATGGGTATCAAATGAAGGGTGTTAATGAGTGTTATTAATGAGGGTTTTAAAAGGGAGTGGCCCTTGGTTGTATATGTGAAAGCGTTTTCGAGATATCGACCAAAATGTGTGGGTGATCCAGAACATCATCTGTCGGGTACCGCTAATTTATTTCTATATGTAATACCACGAACAGTATTCCTTCCAAGATTCCAAGTGCTTTTGATTTCGCCCTGCAAAACTTTTTCATTTTCTTCTACTTAATATGGCAGGTGTCACACCCATTTTACAAAGTTTTTCTCTAAAGTTATATTTTGCATCAATAGACCAATACAACTACCATGTTTCATCCCTTTTTTCGTATTTGGTATATAATTATGGAATTTTTTTCATTTTTCGTAATTTTCGATATCAAAAAAGTGGGCGTGGTCATAGTCGGATTTCGGCCATTTTTTACACCAATATAAAGTGAGTTCAGATAAGTACGTGAACTGAGTTTAGTAAAGATATATCGATTTTTGCTCAAGTTATCGTGTTAACGGCCGAGCGGAAGCACAGACGGTCGACTATGTATAAAAACTGGGCGTGGCTTCAACCGATTTCGCCCTTTTTCACAGAGAACAGTTACGTTAGTTATCTAAGCCTCTATCAAATTTCACAAGGATTGGTAAATTTTTGTTCGACTTATGGCATTAAAAGTATCCTAGACAAATTAAATGAAAAAGCGCGGAGCCACGCCCATTTTGAAATTTTCTTTTATTTTTGTATTTTGTTGCACCATATCATTACTGGAGTTGAATGTTGACATAATTTACTTAAATACTGTAAAGATATTAACTTTTCTTTTAAAATTTGAATTTAAAATACAATTTTTTTAAAAAGTGGGCGTGGTCGTTCTCCGATTTTGGTAATTTTTATTAAGCAGACATATAGTAATAAGAGTCACGTTCCTGCCAAATTTCATCATGATATCTTCAACGACTGCCAAATTACAGCTTGCAGAACTTCTAAATTACCTTCTTTTAAAAGTGAGCGGTGCCACGCCCATTGTCCAAAATTTTACTAGTTTTCTATTCCGCGTCATAAGTTCAACTCACCTACCAAGTTTCATTGCTTAATCCACATTTGGTAATGAATTATCGCACTTTTTCGATTTTTCGAAATTTTCGATATCGAAAAAGTGGGCGTGGTTATTGTCCGATATCGTTCATTTTAAATAGCGATCTGAGATGAGTGCCCAGGAACCTACATACCAAATTTCATCAAGATACCTCAAAATTTACTCAAGTTATCGTGTTAACGGACAGACGCACGGACGGACTGACGGACGGACGGACGGACATGGCTCAATCCAATTTTTTTTCGACACTGATGATTTTGATATATGGAAGTCTATATCTATCTCGATTACTTTATACCTGTACAACCAACCGTTATCCAATCAAAGTTAATATACTCTGTGAGCTCTGCTCAACTGAGTATAAAAACTGTGTAGTCCCCACGTTGGGCACCATTTTAGCGCGTATAGTTGCCTACATGAACATTCATATCTTAAGGTTGTATTGGGTTTTTTGAACAAAAACTTTAAAACATCAGCTTTTGAGCATTACATTATTTTTAGTGTTTAAGTTTTCAAATGCGATCTCTTCTTACAAAAATATGATTGATGACATGAACACGAAAATAAAAGTAAACATTTTTCTCAAATTTCGTCCGTTAACTCTTTCCTTTTCTACTTTCGAAAATATAAGAGAAAATGTATATGAACTTTTTAACTGAGACTATGCCAATCAATCTCAAAAAAGTTTTCGAGAAAATAAAAAAATTCAGAAAACTTTACGAAAACTTTCTATTTACTTCTGTTCTTTTGTTTTTGGTTTTTTTTTTTTTTTTTTTTTTTGAGGACCCAAATTTGTTGGCCACTCAATTTTTTTCTCGTTGAATGCAAGTTATAGTTCTCTCTAAATTCATTAATTTTTGAAACGTTAAATTACATACTCAAAAGAATTCAGAGAACACCATATAAAATCTACGAAGTTTTCGTAAAATTTTCTAGAATTTTCGTAGTTCTCTTTAGGATGTTTTTGAGATTGGTTTGCATAGCTTCAGTTACAAAATAAACAGATATTTTCTTCTCAAATAACGAAAATAAAAGAAGAAGAATTTGACGGGCAAAAGTTAATAAAAATTGTCACGGCCATTTTTCTGCTCGCTGCTGTATGATTCACGACATTTAAGAATCTAAGCAACAGATTCTTTTTGTGCAAAAGTGAATGCAAGAAAAGTTAAGATAATTTATAAATTTCATGGCATTTTATTTGCGCAATGTATGTATATCCATTTGTATGTGCTTGCCGATGTCAATCATTTTACAGACAATAGTAGGAAATAATGCATAATTTCGTCTTATATAAATAATATTATATTTCTAATAATCGGGGATTGCCCATATTGCTTTTTTAAATGTATGAAAACATTTTTTATTTGAAGCAATTTTTTAATTTTATAATTAATTTAATAATTTGGGAAAAATTTAAACAACGTGACATCAGGACGGACAAGGCGACAGCTGTTTCGATTATACCTTGTAAATCTTTGAAGAGATTTACAAGGTATAATCGAAACAGCTGTCGCCTTGTCCGTCCTGATGTCACGTTGTTTAAATTTTTCCCAAATTATTAAAATATTATATTTCGTTTAATTCAAAAAAAGACCTCCGATCTTTGACCGTCAGAATATTGAATTAATATCTACCCCAAATTTAGCAGCAAAGTAAAATGGAGAGTTCCGCTGATGTAAACAAATAGGTGGAGCAGGACTTTGTCTTCAATGTTGCTCAAAATAAAATAAAGAAACACTTGGCGTAATTTGTTCACGCGGAGGTTTAAGTGGAGCTTCCCTTCCAATCTCTTTCGTACTTTTTTAATTTTTGCTACAAATTGGTGGGACAGATAAATTTTTACTGAGAAGTTTTTCATGGCAGAAATATATTCGAAGTGTTTGCTAAAACACTGCCGATGGGCGACCCCGCTTAGGAAAACGTGTTTCAAATTGAACAACTATTTCTTTAATTTTTGATGTTACTTTGCCCGGCACTTGAATCCAGGATCTTTGATGTGATAGGTGGAGCACGCCACCAGACCACTGCGGCCACTTCGATACAAATGTCAATTATCGTAGCGAGAATAACTGTTGTAACTTTCTATGCAACGGAAAATTTTGTTATGGCGGTAAAGCTACAATAAACGATGATGATGAATATGGAAAAATGAAATTTCCTCCGCTACTAGTCGTTTTCTGCCTCTTCGTCTTCGCCTCCGTCTTTCATTTACTTTTGATATTACACTCCCTCTCCGTCCTCTTCTATCTTATTTTTCCTCTGATTTTTCTATTCCTACCTTTCTTCGTTTCTCTCATTCTCGTCTTCATCTCCCTTCCTCTCTCAATTGGTTTCTTTTTTGTTGTTTTTTTCTTTCTCCCTCTCTATTCGCCCTTCTCCCCCTCATTTCGTGCTCTTCTCCACTTTTTCTCACTCTCTCTCGCTCTCTATTTCTCTCAATATTCCACTCTTTCTCTTAATTTCCTTTCGCACCATTGTACTCTACTTTTCAATATCTATCGAGGTCTTCTTCGCCTTCCGTATATTTATTTTCAACTCCATCTCCATCTTTATTTTTAACTCTATTTCCATGTTCATTAAAACCTCCAACTCCATCTTTTTATATCTAAGTCTTCTTTCGAATTCCATCTGCATCCGCTTTCCGTTTCTATTTCCACCTCCATCGACATTTTCATCTCCGTCTACTTCTTCATCTTCATCTACGCATCAATTTCCATATCCACCTCCATCTCATATCCATATCTATCTCCATCTCCATCACCATCGCTATTTCCCCCCTCATCTCCATTTTCATCTACATATTCATCTTCATCTCCACCTTCGTTTTCACTTCCATTTCCATTATTGTCTCGATCTGTATTTCCATATCTTGCTAATCCCCACATCAATTTGCATCTCTTTTTTTATTTTAGTCTCCATCTCTATTACCTGTTCTTCATTACCACCCCTATGTTCATCCATTATCCCTCTTCCTTTTTCATCCAAACACCCTAAGTTGTGCTTCAAGTTGTCGCGGAGTTAGTTCGAATTTAGATGTTTCCTATACGAAGGACTTTAAAGGAACCCTCGATTCTCTAGGCGAAAATTCGTACCTGCCTACCCTAGCTAGGTTACCACATATGGCAGTATTTTATACATTTCGGTGCTTTTTAGTTGTGGTTATGTGGAAATTTTTGCTTGCGCTCCAAGCTCTTTATAAAACAGCCAATGAATCGATTAAATTGAATGTCGAGAATTCGAGAATCTCGCGAGAAGGCGGGACTCGCGAGAAATCGTAAGCTCTAATTACTACTATTCGACTAGTTGTTGGCATTCGATTAGTGAATAGTTTTCTTTTTTTTTTTAGTAAATTTTGAATGAGTTCTGCGATCCCTTACAATATTGTGGTGTTAGTGGAAGCTATTTGCTGCTCATATAATTCGCACCTTGACTCTTTGGTATCCTTGGAACCAAAAAAAATTGCATACTCAGACATGTTTCGGAAAGTCATTTTGCAGCAAACAAATTAATTCTTTTAATTATTATGCTAAACCTTTTACAGTTTTAGTTCAGAGAGTTGCGACTGTAGCTCAGAAAATTACAATTGAAGTCCAGAAAATTATAATTGTTGCACAAAAATTTCATTTGGATTTCAGAAAATTACAATTGAAGTTCAGAATTTTCAATTGAACTTCAATTATAATATACTGAACTTCAATTGTAATTTTCTGAACTTCAGTTGTAACTTTCTGAACTACAGATAGACATTCTGAAATTCAATTTAAAATTTCTGAAATTCAATTATAATTTTTCGGAGCTTAAATTTGAAATTCTGAACTTCAACTGTAACTTTCTGAACTATAACTGAAAGAGGAGTGTCGATTTTTAATCAATGCAAAAGCTGCTACTCGATTAGTCGACTAGTCAACAAGAATGAATAGGCCCACAAATTCAAATTTCTCACTATCACCCAAAAAATTATAAACTAAAAGTTTTAATTACTGGCATTACAAACAAAATTCAGTTTAATCCAAAAAAAATTGAGTAAGTACTAAAAGCACGAATTTTAAAAGTAATTATTATAAAATCAAATTTCTTTTAACCAACAAATTATTTGCTTGCATTTAGCATAATTTACCAGCTAAAAAAATATCGGCAATATTAAACTAGTGAACAACAAGCAATTTGTGAGAGTGAATTGTATTGCGTTTGCGCGAAGCCACTGCGCATGCGGCCACTCCTGCCTGATCTAACAACATAGCGACAGCAGCGCAATTTCGTGCACAGAATATCAGGTTAAGTAGATGCAAGCAAAAAAGCATAAAAAAAACAAAAAAATTTACAGAAATGCTAACAACTAACTGGTTATTGATAATTCACTGCGTCAGCTAAGTGGCAACCTTAAATAAATGCACTCATCATCTTAAGCAGTCACAACAGCAGCAGCAAATAGCAATTTGGTTTTGAATGTTAAAACATTGAGTTGAAATGCAATTATAAACTTGGTTCAGAAAATCTACTAAAAAAAAACAATTCCATAATTTATATTTTAGTAAGTATATTGAGCGCTCAGTTACATTGGACGGCGGGGGAGTGCACGGGGACGCGTGCACTCTACTTAAGAGCGCTTAATGTCAGAAAGGCGGCCAATGCAGACCAGGCAGCTCAGCTCGTTTACCTTAGCACGTCTAAAAGGCGCGCTGTACTCACTTTTTAACGTTTTCTTGATTTTCATATATGGATACACTAGCACACATACATACATACATATTTATGCGCACCGTCGTAGATATGTAACAACAATTTGACTTTTTGGCCAACAACTTTGTTTTGTCGTCAAAATTTTCGCTTTTATATTATTTTGACTTTTGCTTTCAACTACCAACGCCACGACATTTGAATTTATTTGTGTGTCGCCGCTGGTGACACCAACGGATAGAGTTTTATCAGGACTGTGGCAAATGTCAGCGGGTGTAAAAAAACGCTTAAAAAATTTAATAATGGTTTGGAAAAAACGCATTAATTAAAAAAGCGTCTAGAAAATAATGGTCACCTCAATTCCGTCTTCGACTCATTCGCTTTTAACATTTTAATTTCAAATTTCATTTCCAGCGCTTGAAAGGTGATTTCCGTTGTACAAATTTCCGGCAGCGGCCAATTGTTTAATGTCAATTTTTAGGTGAATTCAATACAGTCAAAGGTCGAGGCGAGGAAATTACACTTTGCATCAGTACAGAAAGAGATCTGTCTGTTAACATGATAACTTGAGCACAAATGGATACATTTTTACCAAATTTGGTACACTGAGTTCATAATGATCCTAATATTGGTATTGAAAATGCGCGGAATCAGATGATAACCACGCCTACTTTCTCGAGATCGAAAATTGGTAAACATTTTATAATTCACTAGACTGAACCCGCGCTTCCGCCTGTGAAACATTTTTTTTTTTCAAGTTCCATCACAAAAACATGCCTTTGCTACTTCCAGAAACTTATTGATGAAGTCGTGAAACTTGTCAAAGTTGTCAAAGTGAACAGTTGATTTACTGTTACTTTATCCAATCGACAACGCATCTTTCACAGGTCACCAACTTGCACTTCCAGAAGACAGTGTCCAGCTAGTATGCCTATTGTGAGCCTTAAGTATTCTCTTTTCAGAGATATGAGCGCTTTGTCCTGCTTGATGGATTATATGCAACTTCTGTCTCCTTTTGATTTCTCCCAAGAAGATTGGGACGTCTATCGTCGATTCAGCGTGTGTCGCACTCTACATAGCCAACTCATCGGCCTTTTCGTTACCTTTTATCCCTTTATGAGCAGGAACCCAGTATAGACGTATGGCCCGGCCTGATCTAAGTTTTTCCATTGTTTCTTGGCATTCCAGAAAAGTTCTTGATGTAGTACTGTGTGAGATTACTGTCTTAATCGCCTCCTGACTATCAATATATATATTGACGCGACTCCAGCTAAGCACACTTCCTCCAGAATTTATGCTGCTTTCTTCACGGCTAAATTTCTGCCTGAAAGACGCTGCAGTAATCTGGCAGCCTGTATGATCTACTTATTTCTGGATCTACACAGTAAACAGCAGACCCCACCCCTTCCGTTCACTTGAAACCATCGGTATATATGGGAGTTGTATTTTCTCTCAGCCTGGCGCCATCCATCCGACTCAATTGTGGCCCCCCGAACTCTTTAGAAACTCAAAGAAAATCCGTTTGGCCAATATTAGATGGTGCTTTATTGCTTTGGCCATACAACCTGCACTCAAGCTGCCCCTAGCCCTAAGCCTTGTTGCAGTAGCTAACGCGAGTGGTCTGCAGGCGGCATGTGTAGAATGGCATACAATGCTGCTGTCGGGGTAGTTTTTAGGGCTGCCATTATGCTAATCATTGATAATCAGCATACCCCCTCTAATTTTTTGGTATATGTACTTTTTTGTGTGGCTGTCTACCAAACAAGGACCACATAGTAAAGTATGGTTTTGACAAGTGCCATAAATACCCAATGAGGGATTTTTGGTGATAGGTCCAACGTGCATCTCAGTGCTAGTGAGGAAAAACATCATAAAATTAAAATTAGTCACTGTGAAAAAACGAAAAAATTCAAAAATAAGAAAATTTTTTTGTTTTTGTAAATTGGTTCTTATCTGTGATAAGCTCAATTGTTTTTTCGGGTTAACCGTTAAATGCAATATCTGCTTTTAATACCATTAGTCGAACAACACTGGATAAATTCTGCTTTATGGCCGCTTACGGAATGCGATATGTGCGTATATATACGTCCCTGCGGCTGAAGGTCAGAAGTAGCGCAGGGCTATTCCATTATGTCCATTTTAACATTATGAGGTCGTACGAAATGACAACGGTCCCCCCTTTGCAGACCATTTGAACGCGTTCTAAACTAATTCAATCGTAGGTGGTTCTAAAATAGTTATTTAAATTCATATAGCTCAGACTTAAGCGCTGTTGGTACAAGTGCGGCTACCAACTTTTCTGTTCCTGTTTGTAGGCAGTCATTAAACCTCTAGAATGAAACTCTTCCCATGCGTGACTGTCTCCTATTTTCGCTTCATGGAGTAAAATATTTCAGCTCTCATTTAAAGTATGCCTTAACTGTTCGATTTCGCACGAACTTAGGCTTCCTTACAAGGCGAATTCAGTACCAGGTGTTGTTATCCCAACAGCTGATTTGCTTCTTTCTTCTTGATCATTTTTCATACAACGCCTTGTACTAGATGTAATTTAACCGGAGTCAATGAAAATTTTCTTTTGACTTGACATTCTTCTGCACGGCGAATTGGTGAAATTCGCTTTGCCACCACCTGGTATGTATTCGACTTGCTTTCTTACTTGTTCTACATTGCTTTCGCTGTCTTCCTTATTTTTCTAATAGTCAGTGCGAACATCTCAGTTGATTTCTTTTGTAAATTTATATCTCATTCTGCTATTGTTTTAATTCGTATTAATTCAATTCACTAATTCTTTTCAATGTCTTTGCAGCGAAAGTGAATATGTTTTCCAATAGCAAAGCGAAATTCCAATTTCTTTTAATGCCGAATAATAAATAGGAAGACATACATAATTTGAAATTTAACAATGATTCCGGTCACTTAAAACACCACTAACAAAAACAACACCAACATTGGCACTCTTGTTGTTCGGTCACCTGCGGCGAAGCAGCTTTTTTGGCTTAAGTAGTGCGCAGGTGATTTCTGGTGATGCATGCAGTCATAGCAATTAATATTCAACTCGCTTGCCATTTTGGCCCATTAGTTAAAGTTCATCAAGTGGCATGAATTATTAACTAAATGACACACTAATTTATATCATGCCTTTGCACTGATGACCTTTCTTGTTAAATCGAAAGTTACTCGGTCTTTTTATTATTGTTGTAATTAAGCTTTTTTGAAAGATTAGTTTATTGCTTGTGCTATCTTCATTTGTATAATCATGATGATGCTCGTATGTTAATTTTTAAGAAAATGACAATCGAAACTTTTGATACTTTTACTTTCTTTTAAGTTACTTTGTTTTCATGAATGTAGAGAAACCAAAAATATGGTGAATATGTGGTGAATATTAAATAGAAAGCCTATGACGTATTCTAGTATGTAATGTAAAATGCAGGCTTTTAACATTAGCAAACAATATAGCATGGAAATAAGCTCCAAGTACTAACTTAACAATTTTTAGAGAGCGACCGATTCGTTTCGATTTCGAATTCGATTCCATGCTTGTTCGAATGAAATCTTGGTAGGATGGAAATGCTAGAAATCTTCAAATACGACAACTACTTAGGAATTGTATTCCGGTTTTCTTTTACGAAATAGTAAGCTTAGAAAATGTGAGTTCCGATTTCTTTGCTGTAATTCCTGATTTCTATTACCAGATATTGGCGGCCGCTGTGGTGTGATGGTAGCATCCGCCGCGTACCTCACCAAAGGTATTGGGTTCAACTCCCGGGCAAAGTAAAATGAAAAATTTAGAAAAGTGTTTTTAATTAGAATAAAGTTTTTCTAAGAGTGGTCGGCCCTCGGCGGTGATTTGTGGTGTGAAAGAAACTTTGCCGCTAAATATTGTCGTGCAGTTTAAATGCGTACCACAAGGATAAGGACTCCTTCTATGAGAAAGTAGAAAAGACATGCGATGACTGCCCCGTAATGATATTAATGAACTTGCAGGGTAGCGTTAACGCCAGAGTGGGCACAAGAAAGTCTATAGCCCTACAGTTGGAAAATGTAGCCTCCACTATCAAAAATGTCTCAATAAGTTCACGCTGATTGACTTCGCCGCAGTTCGGAATATGATAATTACAAGATCCAGTATAAAAATATACTCCAAGCTGTTTGTCTGTCTTCTCCTGATCGAAGACCACGAAACCAAATCGATCACATCGTGTGTTCTGCATACCCGCACTCTATTCGGTCCAAATATCGACTCAGTTTCTATCTTGAAGCTGCCAAATTACGTACACGCCTTTGTGCAGCAGAAAAAGTGCGTGCTGTTACACAAGGATAGTTTGCCATCGAAAGACTACTCACGAAACAGACAGCTGATAATTACTTCACTTGGTCCTCACACCTGCTCACTGAGAGCAATCTGAAGAAGAACCTGAAGAAAGAAACGTGCAAGCAGCTCAGATGCTCGCTGATAGGAATAATGCGCGTAAATTCTACAAAAAAATAGGTGGTATCAGAGCATGCTGAAGTTGTGGTGGAGCACTTGTCCTCATTGCTAGCTAGTGAGTGGAAAAGGGTCCCGACAATCTAATCGCCACTGACGGAAAACACGTTACTGCACTCGACTATGACGAAGGGAGAATAACAAGGCAATATCACGACTAAAGAATAACACAGAAGTAAGGAGTTGATGAAGAGGATGCATCAACTCATATGCAAAATATGGTCGGACGAGCGCATGCCTCCAGATTGGAATTTAACATATTGTTGTCTGAAAAAATTGTTGAGATTGGTCGTATATATAGCATATATTACCCCCAACCGATTGTTCAGATAAGAAGCTTTTCGTAATTACTGTCCCATTTTAACATCTAGAGGCTTCAGATTTCACCGAATGCTTACGTATAGGGCAGTCATTGTTGTCTGAAAAAATTATATAGTTCGGTGGTATATATAGTCAGTCTCGTGCTTACTGGTTTAAGTTGTGATTGCACCACTTGTAAACATATTCCTTATAACTCAAATTGTCTAAAACACTCTCACTTTGCCGAAACTTCAACAAAATCAATAAAAAAAATAATAAACTATTGTAATATTTATTTATTTACAAAACTTAAGTCACACTTTAAAAATCACTTTCTATGTAAATTTCCAGTGAAAAGACAAAAGTAGTAGCAAATACATATATACAAGTATGCTAAAATATGTAGGTGAATAAGTTAGTGTGAACGTCACACGTGATGTTGGCAATGACACCAAAACAAACTGCGCACTACAACGTGCCAACTGCACAAGGTGAAAAAAGCGAAAAAATCATCAAAAGCGCATGCGCAAAGGTGCGTATACAGCATGCAATTGTATTTATATACATATCTGTATATATATGTATTTCCTGAGCTCTATTGAAAAATTATGAGGACACAAATATACAAAAAAAGAAAATAAATTGTATGGATGTAAGAAAGCACAATAAAGTAATGTAAAAAAAAACATAAAAACATTTTAAATGACAGACAAAAGTGCGCACAGCAAGCGCAGCAAAACTACAACAATAAATAAATTCACGAATGCACAATGCAGCTCATAAACATTTTTGTTTAGCACATAATTGTTGATATTTTTAGCGTTTTATTATTTATTTTTAGTTTCTTCTTTCTCTCTTCTTTTCCGTCATTTTCACCTACGCATTCACGCTTTTATTGATTTTTTATTTATATATTTTCTATACGTTCAACAATTTTAATATATTTTTCTTGAAGACCCACTCAGCTGCGGTCAATTGGGGGAAATAACAACAGCTAACATAAAGTTAAAATTAGAAATGAAAAATAAAATTAAAGGCAATTATTTCAAATGCATGCAGCAATGAGAGGCAACAAGAAGAGAAGGTTGCACAGTGAACTTTTCAAAATTCCAAAAACTAACGAATCCAACAACTTTTATTTTAAGGTCAACTCATTTCACTTTCTTCTAATAAAAGCACAACTTTCTGGTTGATTGTATGACTGACTGATTGACATACAGACAGCGCCTGAGTGAATAATGGCTGTGGACGGGAAATGCAGGAGCAGCTAACCAAAGAGGAAAATATCAGAAAGCGTTGATAGAAATGCATCCAAATTATAAATTGTTAGATGAAGATATTAAAATGAAGTGATGGCACACCCGCCAACTTCCATATATTTATTTATAGACAGACCTAAACATGCATACATATGTATGTATGCTTATACATATGTATGTATGTATGTTTATTTATGAGCATGCATCTCTACACAATTTTGGGCAGCAAACACACAAAACTAAATAAATTTGTTTGGACTATTGAAGAACTATTTTATATTAGCAGTGGCCGAACCGATATATAGAAATTTCGATATGAAACTTTTTTTCTGGCTGACCTTGCTTCAATTGTACAAAGCTACGAATACCTCCCGGTTTCATCATAATGTTTGGTTTTTGTACAACTTCTTGTCAACTATATAGGAACGACAAGGAATTTAGTTTGGAGGCAAACCGGTTTCAGAGTGCAAATTAAGGCTTCTTAGAACATAGGATGACACATCCTTAGAACGAAAAATGACACTGAAGATGGCACAACACCGAAACCAGTTTGTCTCGAAGCCAAATTTGACCAGGGCTGACGGAAGAACGTTCCGATAAACATCGATTATCGATCCGGTCGAAAAATCAACCAAAAACAAATTAAAATAGTCCCAATATTGTTTAACCTTTCGGATATTTAAGTTAGCCCAGTACTTACTTGAAATAAACCTTCAGTAAGATTTAAGGCCGCCACAATCAACCAAGATGTTGCATTTATAAATATGAATGAATTTCAGAATTGTCAATAAAAAAAATTTGAAAAATCATTTTAATATAAAAAATTTAACATAAAAGTCACACCACTACATATGCACTTATTCATACTATAGACACGCTGTGTGTGTGTACTTGCTTTTTGTGTAATATGCTGAATCGTGAGCATGGCCGAGGAGTTGCTTTGTACACAATAAAAATTAAACAAAAATACATAGCTGATCATGCATCATGTCTATTTCATTTCTTTCCTTTGCTTTCCTTTATTTTCCATTCTATTCTTTTATTTTCCTTTCCTTTGTTTAATTTTCTTTGCTTTCCTTTCCTTTCCATTCCTTTTATTTCCTTTCCTTTCCATTCCTTTCCTTTCCTTTTCTTGATTTTCCTTTCCTTTCCTTTCTTTTAATTTTCTACTTAATTCCTTTCTTTTACTTTCATTTCTCTTCAATTTATACTCCTTCCTTTCCTTTCCTTCCTTTTTTTCCTTTCCTTTCCTTTCCTTTCCTTTTCCTACCTTTTGTTTACGAGAAGCAGATTGATTAAATCATACCCTTCCTGCCAGAGCAATATAAAATTTCCCTATTTTGAGCTTACTTATTCATTATATTACCCATCGAATGTTCCTATTATTATAATAAAATTACAAATTATATTTCTTTTATTTTCATTCCTCTTCCATTGATTTTCCTTCCTTTCCTTTCCTTTCCTGTCCTTTCCTTTCCTGTGGTTGAATTTCAACCACTGGGCGAACTCTAGTCAATATTAAAAATGTGAAAATTTTTGTTATTTACAAATTTGGTAGTTCATATGTTGGTCTCCAAGTATCTACTGCCTAAATTTTTTCCTATACCCTTTATATGATTAGTAAATTCGTAATCGTTACAAATTTAGTATATTATCTTTCACAAATAATTTAGGGGGGGGGGGGGGGGGAGGTATAAAACTCGGTCTATCTGACCTACACCATAATATTTTTTATCGGTGTTATAAAAATCGAGAACTAAGCAGTTTTGGAAAACTAAACATTTCGGCGATATCTCTGGATATTTGCATCGTTGTTTTCGGGATAGTTTATGAGGTACTTCGAAATTTTTCGGGATTATTTTCAGATTATTTCGGGATCATTGCGAGCCTTTTCACAATAATTTGGGACCATTTTCGGATCATTTCAATATTATTTTCGGGAATATTTCCGATCATTTCGAGATTATTTTCAGATAGCTTTTGGATTGTTTCTAGGAGTATTTCCGAAAAATTCTGCGATCATTTTTGATTCATTTCAGGATAACTTCGGAAATATTCTGGTAATTATATCATCGGGACCGTCTTTTAATCATTTCTAGATCATTTTGGTGCTATCTGCTGATAGTTTCAGTATTCTTTTCAGGCTTATTTCAATTCGTATTAGTTTTGGCTTTATTTCCAAATTGTTTCGGATCTATTCCCGAAGCATTTCAGGGTAATTTGGGGGATGTTTAGAGATCACTGTGAGACTATCTTACGATAAGTTTTTTTATAGGTATAGGGATCAATTCCGTGTTATTTCAAAGCTATATCAGAATAATCCCGAAATTTCTTGTGTTATCATTTCGAAACTATATTCAGATGATTTCATAACTACCTCGGGGACACTTTGGGATTGGTGTGTTTTGGTATTATTTCCAAATTTTTTTCTGATTTAGTTCAGCGAATGTTACGTTTTTCCTAGAGTAGACACAGCTGCAAGTAATGTCTAGCAATTCATAAAATTAGATAAATCTTTGAGCTTTTTATTAAACAAAAGCATTGTAGGTTAGGTTGAGCCGGTCCGGACGGATTGGAACGTTTTCCGTCGATTCAGCGAGTTCTGAACCCTTCTTTGCCAACTCAGTGGCTTTTTCGTTACCTTTTATCCGTTTATGACAGGGGAACCAATAGGGATGTATGTGCCGGCCTGAGCGAATGTTTTCCAATGCTCCTTTGCATTCTGGGGTACTTGTTGGTGAAGTACTGTGTGAGATTATTGCCTTATTTACCGCCTAACTGCAGCTTAAGCAAGCTTCCTTCAGAATTTCAGCTGCTTTCTTCACGGCTAAAATTTCCGTCTGAAAGACGCTGCAGTTTTTAGCCGCCTTAAGGGTCTACTTATTTCCGTTAATTTGGAACCATCGGTATACACAAAAGTTTTGTAACCTAGTTTGGAAATTTTCTTATCTAAGCTAATATTTTACCTTTTGGCAACAAGAACTTCCACTATTTTCGCATGCTGAGTCGAAGAAATTTCAAAAGAGAGGTTATAAATAAAACGAATGTGTTTCCGGTCTATGTATGAATGCCCACATTCGTCATTAACTTCTCAAAATTTTCCGGTTTTTTTTTTTTCATTAAAATCCAATTATTGATTTAATACAATTGCATATTCCCGCCACATTTACTATCTCTACAAACCAATATAAAAATCAAGCGCGGTATATAATAAACAACATACAAAGAAAGACATTACATACGTAAGTATCTACCAGTTACAAGCTTACACTTACCATTTCTTTTCTTAAAATGGCTAATTGCGTATCCAATGTGCTTCCTGTCACGCTCGTCGTCAAGGCACCGCCAGCGCCAGCGGCATTTGATGTGACAGCCGTTTTCGGGGGAGTTGCATGCGTTGTTGCTGCCGTTCGTGTTGTTGCCGTTGGTGATAATGTTGCTGATGTTGTTTCTGCTGCATTTTCTCTTGTTGTGGCATTTGCTGATGCCTTTGACTTGCCGGTGGTTAGGTTGTTCGATTCAATTTCATTGGTTTCCGACAATTTCGCTTTATCAAATTCAATTTTGCCAATATTATTATTATTGTTGGCAGTGCTACTACTATTATTGATATTGTTGTTGCTACTAATATTATTATCTTCTTTTTGGTATTCTAACTTATTGTATATATTATTATTGCTCATTGGACTATGTCTACTACTTGAGTTACTATTGTTAACGTTGCTGTTGTTGTTATTGTTATTTTGGGTTTCCACATTAATGCCAGCATCATCGCTGATCATACCCGAATCCGAACCAAGCATTTTATTAATACCACTGAGACTTTTTGGCAAAGGTGGCAGATCGGCTATAGACATAATTCTGTAAGTATAAAGAAAAAAGGAATAAGAAAATAATAAAAATTAGCGGCTATATTAATTTATTGTATAATAAATTTTGCACGTAAATGAATTTATTTTTAAAGCCAACTGGATCCACTCAGTCTAGTAGATGAAATGTCATATAGCCCCCCAGATTCGACTGTTGTTTTAAAAACTAAATGGATGCCACAATTTAACTTATGATTTTAAGCAGCCATACCAACTCATGGCTTTAGTGGCTCTCTATAGTTCACAACAACATAACATTGGATCTGTTTGGCTCTCGACAATAAAAAAAGACCGATTTCAATAGCACCACACGTAAATCTAGCCAAGCAAGCTTTGAATTGCATTGGCTCCCCATAGCAGACGGTACAAAAATAAATCAGCATGCTTTAGCAGCCGGCCTTTCATTTTGATTACCAGGAGTGCTCTAAAGATTTGGCAAGCGGAATTACACGATAATATCGAGATATGATTGACCTTCTAGACTGAGGTAATTTCACCTTATCCTAGTAATATCTGAGCAGCTAAGTATGAAGTGTCTTACTGATTCCACCAACGTCATATTCCATGCAGCTGAAGCAACCTGTATCTTGATTAACCCGGCTAACCATATGCAATGCATACCACCATATTTTACAGGTAGTCAATTATTTTGGGCTCTAGCTCTCAGTTCTTTGCCGTTGGTTCCCTGCAGAAGTACAAGTCAACCTGGAAACTTTTTAATAATGTGACGCAGCGAACAGAAAGAATAATCAAGTGCATTTTTGATCGAATTTCTTCAATTAAATTATATAAATATCTATAAATGTTGTAACTGAAACTAAGCAAAAGTGTTGTCAAAAAAATTGAAAATTCGGAAAAATTTTACGAAAATTTTGAATTTTTTATTTGAGTTCCCTGAACTTTTTTTGAGTATACAGGTTTTGTAGCCCAATCAATTTTAGTCTACCAAATTCTATTCAAAAGCCAAATAATAATTTCGAAATTTTATTATTTCGAATTATCCCGAAAACCTTTTGGAACTCGGTTTGCATTGTATCAGTTACAAAATGCATAAACTTTTTTTCTTAAATTATGGAATATAAAAGATTTAAAATTTAATTGACGTAACTTTATTAAAATTTTCACTGCTATTTTCTTGTTCGCTGCTGTAAGTACATAATTCAGTGAACAAAACTCAAAACGACTCCTCGGGTTCAGCAATGGCAAGCGAATATATGAAGCTAGCTTAGGAAAATGGGTAGAAATTCATTCTAATTGGTGTGTTTCAGGAGTCTGACTAAACTTCAGCTACCACAAGAAATTTTTTATCAAAATATTTAGAAACAGAAAGCAAACAAAAAGTTGTTTTCCAAATTACAAACATAGGAGTTTATTCGTTTTTATAGCATCATATTAATCGGTTAAAATGAAATCTTAATTTACACTCAAATAACCACTTTCACAATACCGAAATGAAGTAAGCATAATCATAAAAATCGGACGACGCACAGTGTAGCGATACTATGTCATCTGCGGCTAAAATTAAGTAACGTTTCCATTTGCCAGAACCCGCGACTTGTTGTAGGAAGAAAATCTAAAATTGTATTTTTTGCCTAACTAATTGGCATGCCTTCTACATTGGTAGGCGGACAAATTAAAAATGCCGAGATTTTATCAAAAAAAGTAGCTTTTTATATGTTCCTCTAATTAGAACGATGATGGCACATCGTAAGCATTCTCTTGGTAATCTTTTCCACTCGCGAGATCTGCATTGTTTCATTGCTTTATACTAAAAAATGCAAAAGTAAAAGAAAATCAAGTAAGGAAGGCTAAGTTCGGGTGTAACCGAACATTACATACTCAGTTGAGAGCTATGGAGACAAAATAAGGGAAAATCACCATGTAGGAAAATGTACCTAGGGTAACCCTGGAATGTGTTTGTATGAGATGTGTATCAAATGGAAGCTATTAAAGAGTATTTTAAAAGGGAGTGGGCCTTAGTTCTCAAGGTGGACCCCTTTTCGAGATATCGCCATAAAGGTGGACCAGGGGTGACTCTAGAATTTGTTTGTACGATATGAGTGTCAAATTAAAGGTACTAATGAGGGCTTTAAAGGGAGTGGACCTTAGTTGTATATGTGAAGGCGTTTTCGAGATATCGAACAAAATGTGGACCAGGGTGACCCAGACCATCATCTGTCGGGTACCGCTAATTTATTTATATATGTAATACCACGAACAGTATTCCTGCCAAGATTCCAAGGGCTTTTGATTTCGCCCTGCAGAACTTTTTCATTTTCTTCTACTTAATATGGTAGGTGTCACACCCAGTTTACAAAGTTTGTTTCTAAAGTTATATTTTGCGTCAATAAACCAATCCAGTTACCATGTTTCATCCCTTTTTTCGTATTTGGTATAGAATTATGGCATTTTTTTCATTTTTCGTAATTTTCGATATCGAAAAGGCGGCGTGGTCATAGTCGGATTTCGGCCATTTTTAATACCAACACAAAGTGAGTTCAGGTAATTACGTGAACTGAGTTTAGTAAAGATATATCGATTTTTGCTCAAGTTATCGTGTTAACGGCCGAGCGGAAAGACAGACGATTTACTGTGTGTAAAAACTGGGCGTGGCTTCAACCGATTTCACCCTTTTTCACAGAAAACAGTTATCGCCCTAGAATCTAAGCCCCTACCAAATTTCACAAGAATTGGTAAATTTTTGTTCGACTTATGGCATTAAGGGTATTCTAGACAAATTAAATGAAAAAGGGCGGAGTCACGCCCATTTTGAAATTTTCTTTTATTTTTGTATTTTGTTACACGATGTCATTACTGGAGTTGAATGTTGACATAATTTACTTATATACTGTAAAGATATAACCTTTTTTTATTATGACTTTAAAAAAAAATTTTTTTTTAAGTGGGCGTGGTCGTTTCTTATTTTTTTTTTTTTTTTATACATATAGTAATAGGAGTAACGTTCCTGCCAAATTTCATCATGATATCTTCAACGACTGCCAAATTACAGCTTGCACAACTTCTAAATTACCTTCTTTTAAAAGTGGGCGGTGCCACGCCCATTGTCCAAAATTTTCGTAATTTTCTATTCTGCGTCATAAGTTAAACTCACCTACCAAGTTTTATTGCTTTATCCGCCTTTGAAAATGAATTATCGCACTTTTTCAATTTTTCGAAATTTTCGTATCGAAAAAGTGGGCGTGGTTATAGTCCGATATCGTTCATTTTAAACAGCGATCTGAGATGAGTTCCCGGGAATCTACATGCCAAATTTCATCAAGATACCTCAAAATTTACTCAAGTTATCGTGTTAACGGACGGACGGACGGATATGGCTCAATCGAATTTTTTTTCGATACTGATGATTTTGATATATGGAAGTCTATATCTATCTCGATTCCTTTATACCTGTACAAGCAACCGTTATCCGATCAAACTTAATATACTCTGTGAGCTCTGCTCAACTGAGTATAAAAATGAACTTTATTATATCTCGAATATTCACTGTCATTGGGAACGCGACTTTTTTCATATATTTAAAATAAATTTTTACATGTTTTAATACAACTCGTAACATTGTGTGCCGCACCCACATATTTAAGCGGCTTATCGCATAAGCAAATGCCCTAAACTTTCGAGTGCCTTTTTTTTTGGTCGCTTCTTCTTTTTCCACTTTTCAAACTGCTTACGCATCAGCACTTTCGTTAAAATGCTAATTAAACTTTCTTGCTAGGTAATGTTATCCCTTCATTTTTTCATAAACTCTTTTTCATTTTCGCTTTTTTTTTTTTTTTGTTTAAACAGCAATAAAGTTTCAAACATAAATTAAATCAAAATCTCCATTATAATAATAAATAAGGCAATTTGAATAATTGTAACACGCGAGGGCTAGACAAAACCGGAAAAAAAATCTAGCTAATAACAACAGTCATAATTTATTAAGCGTAAATACTCAAAAGTCTATACAATTTTGGTGGCTTACTTAACTGACTAGAAAACAAGAGCATAACCTAGTTACTATAAAAGAATAAACAAACGGAAACAGAGTAAAATAGCTTTTAATATTTATAAATTTTTTTTGTTGTAATTACAATAAGTAGGTGCAAAAATCGGTGTTTGTCAGTGAGCAGCCGCCAGTTATTGTTAAATTTTTATGAACCAATAAGTGAAACAAAAATTTTCGATAGCAGCGGCACTCAAAATAGTAAAATGTAGCTCGAGCACTTCACTGACGGATAGGAAAAGAGCGATATTTTTAAGCAATCTTCCCGGATTGCTACTATAGAGTGGCTTGAGATATTATTTAGGTTTTATGGAGCAGAATGCTTTTTAAACCGTTATACGCTTTTGTTTTAGAAAAGGGAATATTTTATTTTATCAAGTACAGAAGTATGTATTGCATTTGTTATTTGTCTTACTTAAATAGCGTAATCAGCGAGAGAATAATGTTCTTAATTTTAATATAACTTGGTAGAAGTATGACTTATCTGTAATGTATCTTTCTTTGCATCATCTTATTATTATTATAATTATCGGTTTTGTAGATGTGTTATAGTAGATGTTTTATAGAAATATAATAGACGAGTTATCGAAGTGTTATAAATTTGCCGCCTTTTCGTGGAAGGTTATTATAAATGATTTACCGTTTTGTTACTAAAAAGGTAAAAAAATTGCATCGATTTTCTATACAGAAGGGATCGATTTGTTATCGAAAGATATCAATCTATTTTCGAAATTAAATCGAAGAAAATCGATCGCATATTTATCGATTTGTTATAAAAGTTCAGTTTGTTATCAAAAAGTTAACAGTCAATTATTGAAAAGTGATGGATATGTTTTCAGAAAATTATCGATTTCTAATCGAAAATTTATCAAAAAGTTATTGATTTTTATAAAAGAATTTTCGAATTGATATCGAATCATATGAACTTGCTAGCTTTTATATTTTAATATATAAAATACGTTTAATAAATAAAATATAGTAATGCAAATAAATATAAATTCTTTATATCCCTAGACGTTGTATCTCTTTTAACTAACACACCTATACACAATTACCACAATAATAATGTAGAAATGGCCAATTCTTCAAACATATACCAAAATACCCAAAACCGGGTTTCTTAAAATTTTCGAGTTCTGTTTGAGAGAAAATAATTACTTTTTATACGATGAAACGTACTACCAACAAATATATGGCATGCCGATGGCAGTGGCAATCCCTTGTCACCGACTAATAGCTGATATTGTCTTATACTATGTCTACACGGTACACGATTTCGGTAGTATGATTTCGTAAATTACATTCCTGTCCAAACGATTATGCTTCTTCTTTTGCATAATTTCAAATAACATTTGTTTTCGCTTTTTCCCCCACAGTCGAATTAAAACGTTCAAGATAAACATGTTTTTGAAATTTGACAGCTAGTGCGGACAGACCATAGATTAATTTGCGTAAATTGTAATCGACCACAGAGTCGCTCAGTAAATTGCACATAATTTGGGTCCAATTTCGATGAAATTAAGAAGAATTTCTAATTTCGTTTGACATTTTTCACATAACGAAATTAGCTAAGTTTGAGCTAATTTCGGTTGAAATTAAGAATCTTCCGAAATCAAATTGGTTTTGGTGCCGTGGAGACATACTATTATATAAAATTATAAACGACAGCCTCACTGAGCTGAGATCCAAAGATGTACATATCAAATACATAACCAAATATGTAGTCGATATGTGGAAGCTTCTAAATGCATTCAATGGACAACATACGAAAATTCAGTTCACCCTCGAAACAGTAAAGTTCAGGAAAATAGCTTTCTTAGATGTGGAGATTCGCAATTCCCCAGATAACAATATAAGAACCAACTAGTACAAAAAAGCCTTAGCATCATCTAGAATGATACATTTTCAATCAAATCAACCATGGACTCAAAAAAGGAACACGGCTGTTTATATATTATTGCTCTAACTAGAGGAATTTAATGTTGTCAATTTTGTAAGCTTAGTAAAATGTAAAATCAGTTTTATATGTAACATGTTAATTTGCCTGTATTTAATAACTTTGTTTTTCGTTTTTTCAAAAATAATCCTGAGGAAGACGTGAATATGCGTCGAAACGCGTCGGTTGAAATGAAAAAATAGATTTTATTGAGATAAATCGGTCGAATATCTGAAAAAAACAAAATATATTTTTATTTTTAAAATCATCTTTTGAATTTTTAAAAATTTCCCGAACACTCACGAAAAATGTGTGTACCTCAGATACTGAAAAAATAAATAAATATTTGGCGCAACTTATCTACGGGGAGATTTAGACCGAGCTTCTCTTCCAATTTGCGCCATGCTTCTTTTGATTTCCCCTACATGTTTTATGACGACTCCGAACGGCATCTGCAAGGAATGTGAGTTTTCACTGGGAAGCTTTCCATGGCAGGAATTCACTTGAAATGTTTGGCAAATCACTGGGAAATGTTATAATTTTCCGTCAAATGCGGAGCCAAGTCGACCATTTTATGTCAAACAATTTTTGAAAAACATCCTAGGTCATTCTTAAACTGAGTTCTGACATAGTCTCTGCCCCCCGAATTAGCTCACTTCGGTAAATTCAAAACAACAACTTGAAGTTAATTATCGATTACCGGGTACGTAATTTGGTATAACTTTTTTCAATTTGTCCAAGACATCTGGCAGCCCTTCATATATGTAGTCACCAAACAGTTGCTTATAGCCACATACGTAATATAATATTCCCATATTGCTAGTACAATATTCTCGCAATGAGTTTCTAATACGAAATCAAAAGAATAAAGTCTACACAATTCTTGTGATTATAGCAATGTAGGTTCGACTACAAAAAAATATAATTTAGGTAGATTCTCTCATCGAAAAACAAAACCAAAATATTTTAACAGCAATGTACCGTGTGCCGTGCCTGCACTAACAGTATAGTATTAAGATTATAATGTGGCCAGGAATCATGAAACGACCCTATTGTTGACAAATATCGTTCTTCACTTTTTGAGTGTTTCTTATAGGAAATTTAACGATCCGCAGGTTTTTCACAAATCGCATTTAAAGCCAAATCGGACCGCAAATACGATTTTTTGAAATATTTCGATGCATGCGCCACCTATCGGATTATTTTCTTATTATTGCATTGTCATCTGGTTCTGAACTATATTCCAAGTTTCAAGGTTGTAGCTTGTCGGGAAGTTAATTCAATTTTAATTATAAAATTCGTTCACAACGGACAGCCGCTACACAGAGTCAAGCTAACAAAAACTTTAAACGCGGTTTCCTCGAAAGCTTGATTTCGCACAATGGGGTCGTTTCATGATTCCAGGTCACATATGCTTATAACATAAATTTCAGAAAATTTTAAAGAAATAGTGCAGAATGCCTTGAACTATAAATTGTTCCACCATTTTCCATTTTCATGATTAGGGATGAACAAAAATCAATTTATGGAATCTCTGAAATTAAAACTGAAATAAAAGTATGACTTTCCAGCTGTTTCACGAATTTTTGATTCATCAAAACGTCTCGCACGACCTAGGTCTAAATAGCTACCGACTTCGTACGTTGGCTAATATAGACATTCGTAGAGCAAATCTATATCTTAATCGCATCAATCTCAAAACTAAAAAATCAACGTTTCTTGCAAGATTTGATATAATTTTCAGGTCAAAATCTGAATGTAGTTATCTCGAATACGAGATAACCATAAAGAAACAAAACAACCGTTCACAAACAACTAAGTTGCAAATGCAATATTACCTTGCGGCGTTAAAAATCATGTTCAAAACAAGTAATAAGTAATCAAATTGTCAATATTATTACGTTGTCACATAAGTAGAACTACAAAGTAGGTACTTAATATTAGTGGATGCAGTTTGATGTTCTTATTAGTTGTAGTTTTTCAACTTGTCTTTTACAAAGTATCAACGCCAATCATTCCAGCCAACACCAAGTACAAGTATATCAATCATAAAGCCACGTTTTGTAGTCTTGACCAATAAATGAAACCGGATTGTACTTACAAGGTTGTTTACTTTTTTTCTTTTTCAAACAGGAACAAAATAATAAATCTTTAAACACACATACATATATTTTTAAATGCCTATGACAATATTAATTTTTCTTTCGTTGCTTATGCAACTTTATTCAATAATTCTATACGATTGTTAAGCATGAGCGAGAGAAATGATCTGGGTGTGATAATCATGTTTTTATATAGCTTCTATTAGCTCGGGTTGTATGTACATTTGTATGTAACAGAATTTCTGAGCTTGATTTCCAGAAGTTTGATTAATTTGAAATTTTGCACACGTATCAAGGGCCGATGGCAATGCAATAATTTGATGGTGCCATTGGCGAAGGTATCTCTTTTTGCCTCAAATAATGCTTCCGAAAGATTTGCTCACATCAGTATAATTATTCTTCGTCAATTTGAACTTCCCAAAATTTTGTATCGAAATAGTTACTTTTTCAATACTAAAATACTACCTTCCTCGACACTTTTTTGTCTTAAGGCTTTAGTAACTTTCATCTCTATCGAAATATTTTCTAAATGCTATGTCGCTTTCGTATCATAATCGTCGTTTCGCTAGGGGGCGCAGTTCTTCCCGTAGGCAGATAAGAATTCGAAACAACTGCGATGTCTCGGGCGATCATTTCTTCAGATATGTTGTATCGAATTAGTTACTTACGGGATAGAAATTGCTGACACGGACTGTAATAATTTATATGAATGTATTTCTAAAGCATTTCATTAAAACACAACTTCAATTAATGCGTTGACCTACTCAGAGAAAGAATTTGTGTATTCGATATTTGTATGTATGTTTCTTCAAAATACAAGCGGTCGTGCACCCATACAGACATACGCATTGGTGCTGAAACATGACTTGTTAGCCCAAAAGCTGAATCACAAAAGCACAACAATAATATTTAGCAACTAATAATTAGCAAGTTCATTAGCCCCAAAGTGTGTAGTGGACTTTTTTGGAAGCAGTTAATGTGATTCCATTAACGTTCGAATACGCTTTAGCGAATTTCGAGAAAGGGTGTGGTAAAATTGGTAATAAATAAGTAAATGAAATTACATTTTGTATATGTGCTTGTGAAGCAAACAAATTATAAAAGTTTATATTTGTACAATACATATATGTACATATGTATATATATATATGTATGTCAGTCATGAAATGCGTGACCAGTGATTTTTTGCTGTTTTAAGCTGTATCATCAAAAATAATAGAATTGTGTATTAATATACATACATACATGCAGCAGCGAACACAAAGTTAGAAGTGGACAGTTTTGTCATTTTCGTTAATTTAATTCCGCTTTTTTTATTTACAATTGTTTTTGATTCATCAAAAAATAATAATTTTTCAATTATAGAAAAAATAAACCAACAATAAAAATAAAATAAATGTAAGGCGCGATAACCTCCGAAGAGATCTAAGGCCGAGCTTCTCTTCCAATTTGCGTCGTGCTCCTCTTGATTTTTCCCTACAAATTGGCCGGACGGGACCTACATGTTTTATGCCGACTCCGAACGGCATCTGCAAGGCAGTTGAGTTTTCACTGAGAGCTTTTCATGGCAGAAATACAATCGGAGCGCTTGCCAGACACTGCCGAGGGGCGACCCCGCTTAGAAAAATTTTCTTCTAATTAAAAAATCTTATTTCTAAAATTTTGATGTTGCTTTGCCCGGGAGTTGAACCCAGGGCATACGGTGTGATAGGCGGAGCACGCTACCATCACACCACGGTGGCCGCCATAAACCAACAATAAATATCATAAAAATTTTTGTTCTGTCCTTCAGCTCGAATTATAACCTGGAATACTTTTTTCTCATTTTCTATAATTTAGAAAAACTTACATAAATTATGGAAATGGAACTATGAAAATTCGAAAAAAATTTTACGAAAAATTCGATTTTCTCTTTTCAATTTTGGGGTTTATTCAACTTGAAATCTTTTTTTTACCAGAGTTCAGGGATAGTTGCTGCTTAACCAAAAGCAGCAACACAAAATGCTTGTGCACAGAGGACCATATATAATCAAAAATGATTTAGCTCTACACCATCAATCAAATAATCAAATAAACAAAAAATAATTGTAAGGAGCGAATAACCTCCGAAGAAATCTTAGGGCGAGCGAGAATGAAATCAAAATTACAATAACAACAAACTTGAAAAACTGAAATTAAGCCACATATATACAGACGCAGTGATAGCCTATTTATAGGACTGCGGGATTAGAAATTTGACGACTCGAGTTCGAATCTCACTCGGAAAGGAACAAAATTTAGAATTTAAAAATACAATGCAGGGTCGAAATTGCTATAATATTAGTGTGTTCAATTCCTGTCAGTTTATTTTAAATATGTCTTAACTCATTAAATTATACGAATTTAATAAATGAATAGATGTTTAAATAGAAATAATTTGTTTACGAAAAAATTTTTTTCCAAGGGGGGACTAACGAAAAAAACGGGCTCAATTAGCTAAGCTTGGGCAAAGGAACCACGGTGAGAATATAATCATTTTACCGCTATTTTTTTTTTTTTTTTTTTTTTCGGGCTTTTTCCATTTGCATTTATTTTTATATTTTTAGGGCGTTCAAATAGAATTTTTGTTTACGATAATTTTTTTTTCAAGGGTGGATCATCCTTGGCTAATTTTGAGCAACCGAACCTCATAGTATTCATTAAAAAAAAATCCGCATTTCGGGAGTCCAACTGACAACTTTTCCGATAATTTATTTTCGGCAAAAAAGATGGGCTAAGCTTGGGCAAACGAACAAAATTATGCTTTTCAGCTTGAAAGTGGGAGGGTGCCTTAATCTTAGATAAACGAATTACATAGTTTTTATTAAAAAACTCGCATTTCGGTGTGCAAGCTCCATACAGTCCGCGATGTAGGCAAAATATCTAAGCCAGCATGGAGCTGCAACAAACAACAATGTGTGGAGGGATTTAAACATTAAAAGAACAAAAATTATGGCAATACTATATTAAGACATCACAAAATCGTATTACTAGCCCTGTTGCTTACGTTAGTAGCAGGTAACATATTTATGCATACCAAAAACAAACATCGTGAAGTATTTTGGTGGTAGTTCTTAAATAGGTTAGGCACAGGATCATTGCCGAATTCCTTGAGCGTATTTAAGATTCTATTTCTACTCCAACTGTGTACTTTTTGAAGGAACTATTTTTACATTGTTTTCAGTTCGGTTTAAGATCAATAAGGGCCAGCGTGGACTTTTCGGCAACCTTGAAATAATTTCTACTCGAAATTCAGATTAGTAAAGTAATCAATTAGACAATATTTCAGAAGCATTACTCTATTACAATTACTGGATCATTTTCAACATAAGGGAACCCAACAAAAATGGTCTATAATGATCTCGAAAAAATTGAAAATGTGTTCAAGGTGGCCATAAAAAAACTCAAAACCATATCGAAACGATTACGTAACTAAGTCGTAATTATACCATAATATATCGCGAAATATTCTTGAAACCACCCTGATAAGATCCCTGTATTATCCTGAAATTGAAACTGAAAACAATTTTTTAATAAACAAGTTGTAGTCCCTATACGATCCCTACAGCAGTACTGAAATTTTTCACATGTGATCATGTTTTCAGTACCGTTATCATCTCGGAAAAGTCACGAAAATCTCCAGTGAACCCTACAATCTGAACCCAGCTTGAAGCTTAGAGGTCTGTCTGGCAGGGTGAACTATTAACCTCGAACGGCAAAAAGTAGCTACTCCCAAATGGTGTGGGCCCTCGGCTTAACAAAAACACACAGCCAGTCACTTGTAGAGTGTTGGCTATATTTTTTTTTTTTTTTTTTTTAATCCAGTCAATAAAAAATCTTCCATACCACACAAAATTATATGCACAAACTAGTTTAAATGCGTAAATTTGCGCTAAATTTACACATTTATACGGCCATCCATATATTCATGCATTCGTGCTAAGATTCATAAATATTCCGATAAATTATTCATTTAATAATCCTCGGTTCTACTCACTTTCACAAACGTCAAGAAAAACATACTTAGCCATTTTTTAGACGTTAATTTGTATGCAAACATAAACACATTTCATATGCTATCAGGAATTTTCATTTTATAATTTTTTTTTAGCGTATTCACAATGACCTAATTTACAACATAAATAGTCTCGAAAATTTTTAGCATTTTTAGTGAAAAAAAACTAAGCACATATCATATCATTAGTTAACAAACTGCCAACACTTAGAATTTAATAGAATTGACTGCTTAATATTCTTCATTGATTACAACTTTTCTAAACAATTCTTTTACAAGTTCTCCAATTTGAAAAGTATATGCTAAGTACATATTTATATTTCTTGTTAAACTATGAAAAGTGATAAACAGCAGGAGCACGTTGCGAAAATTTTTAAATGATTTTCCGGCAAGTCAAGAACTTGAACTGCTTTCAAAAGTGTATCAAAAATTAAATTGGAACGAAACGAAATTTGCATAACAGGGTGCTGCAAAAATGTTTTTTGGAAAACAAATCGTATACTGTTCTCACACAGAAACTTAATGATCTCATTTCACCTTCTAATGAAATCGTAAATTTTTTGCTTTCACACAGAAGTAACTGCTCGATTAGTATGAAGGATGAAATGTCAAGCGAATAAAATGACAATGCTATATGACAGACAATCATGGCGGAACGATACAAGGTGGCAGCATGGTGACATACCTACAAACATAAAAAAATTCCATGTACTTGTAAATTCGATGGACAAATGTCAAAATCGTACTGCGCCGGTAGTTGATGTTTCAAATCAAATAAAAAAAGGTTATAATCAGCTGTTCGGTGCGGTCACCTTGTATCGTTCCGCCATGCAGACAATGACATTTACTTTGACAAATGACATTTTTAAGCACTGAACACACCAAAAACTAAGAAGCGGAACGCTGCCAACAGAGTTGCATTGTGCTTTTGACTTCATTAGGCATTCGATTAGCTACTAATGAAATAATTATAGATTCGAATTTTGTAGGGAAGATTGATGCCTTTATTATTCAATAAGCCGTCTGTGTGAAAACAGTATTAGCTATACTTTGAACCGACTGCATAAAAGTCGAGTATTTCCTCCAACTCCAGTTTCCGAGTAGTGGATTATTTGCTTTTGCTTCAAAAATAAAATAACCCATCTTCTTCTCAGATACCCGGGTCTGAGCAAATACTCGCTTTTATGCATAAGACCTTTTATGTACCTGTTAAAGCATTCAATGGAAATACTGGCACACACTTTATTATTTGGGTTTGTCTTCCCATGAGTAGCAATTCGAACGCCTACCCTTTCTTTCAATCTTTCCTTATACATAACTCATCCTCTGACTCTCTGATCCTTGAAATCACCTTCTCTCTCCTTCTCCCTCTCTCGCCACTCCCCCTCTTGCTACTCTCTCTCGAACCGTAAATACTACTTAGTCGAATATTTCCCGTAAAAAAATTTTTTCCTAAGGAGACCAAGTAAATTTTGTGACGTATGTATATAGAGACATCTTTTGTAAATTTACTGTATACTATGTACATAGTAAAAAGTAAGCACACCCTATATTTTGTGCAATGCGTGCTTATGTGCAATTTATTTTTAGCTTCCGTATACATTTTTAAATACAAATTTTGTAGACTTTTTGGTTATTTCAAGATTTTACTTTCAATTCGATCGATGAAAGCCTTTAGCGAAATTATTCTTTTTCTCCTTCAGCTACAGTAATAAAAAAATACGTAAACAATATATTACACATATTTCATTTAAGAATGACGTACAGAAACGATGAAATCATTGTTGAATAAAATGGACAATGGGCAATTCTAAATCAATTGCGAATAGAATATTTAAGGCTATCAGCGCAAAAGCGGCGCTACCCACAACTTTTTTCGTTTTGGTTCTCGCCTGAAAATTTTTCTTATATTTGTGGTTTTCACGTGGCGTCACTATCAGCTTATTTGCTTTTCTGTTTTTCTTTTTTACACATTTAACAGGAGCAAAATTTGCATGAAACAGATGATTTTGAAACAGACAAATTGATAACAAGCTGACGTGAATACCCCAACTGTGAACTTTCGATACATTAGATGAGTAAATCACCTTATTCGCCTAGGAACCCATTTTTGCATTGTGATAAAATACCAAATGTGATAGAGTAATAATTGCACAAGCTGAATGCACCTTTTTTTTTTTTTGTCCGGGATTACCCCACTTTAGCGCAGATAGCTTCATTTAAATTGTAAAAAAAAAAATTCCGACGTCTTGGGAAACACCTGAATGCTGAAATGGAAGTCGGCCAAAATAATTAAATGTCTTTTCTTAATTTTACCATAATAGCAATATTTTCGTATACTGCCCAACCGTTCTCTTCACTATATGCAAAAGGTTGGGATCCTACCTTGATTTTCCGACAGGGTGGATATATGATGAATATTGGAAAATCGACACTGATGATGGCACAACGCCGAAACTGGTTTGTTTCGAAACAAAATTTGATAAGGGATGACCGAAAGACGTTCCAATATACAACTTGAATTAATCCTATTTAGCAAACTACTAGAAATCTTCAGACGCCTTAACTGCGTTTTTGGGTTTTTAATTTGTGGTTTACCAAAAAACTGATGCCTCGCGAATTCTTCCTTAATTAAAAATTAATTTTGTAATTTAAAAAGCGGCCGCCGTGGTGTTATGGTAGCGTGCTCCTCCCACACCGAAGATCCTGGGTTCACGCCCCGGAAAAAGCAACATCAAAAACTTTAGAAACAAGTTTTTTCAATTAGAAGAAATTTTTTCTAAGCGGGATCGCCCCTCGGCAGTGTTTGGCAAGCACTCCGAGTGTATTTCTGCCAGTGAAAACTCATCTGCCTTGCAGATGCCGTTCGGAGTCGGCATTAAACAAGTAAGTCCCATCCCGCCAATTTGTAGGAAAAAAATAGGAGCACGACGCAAATTGGAAGAGAAGCTTGGCCTTAGATCTCTTCGGAGGCTATCGCCCTTACATTTATTTTATTTTTTAATTTAAAAAGCGAATTATCAAAGTTTTAAGTAACCAATAAATCTCACAGCCCAAACGGTAACCAAATCTGCACATTTTGGTACAACGATTAATTGGCGCTTAATTGGCTATAGGCTATATTAGCCGGATCTAAAAACGTTCCCGGTTTAAAAAAAAGTACCCTGTTGCAAAAACGTACACGGCTCTAGAGAAAACCCGGTTCTGAAAAAGTACTGGAAAAATTTATGAACTCTTAAAAATGTACCGGGTTCAAAAAAGTACCCAGTTAAAAAAACTACAAGTTCTAAAAAGTACCCGCTTCTGATTAAGTATTCGGCTCCAAAAAAGTACCGCGTTCAAAAAAGTACCCTGCTCTAAATAGTAACCCGTTATAAAAAAGTACTCAGTTTAAAAAAATACCGGGCTCTAAAGTTTTGAAAAAAGTACCAGGTTTTAAAAAAGGAGCCGGTTTAGAAAAAGTACCCACTACAATCAAAAGCATGTTTTTAGTGCTTTTGAGCACTCTAGAGCGTTACTGTAAGTTCTCGACGAAATAATAACATATGAAACTAAAGGTTTAGATAATTTTACAGAATGCCTTACTTTTCTTTCATTTAATTTCAATGATATTAATTTAAGTGGCAATGTTATACATGTACACATGTAAAAAATATTGTTTGATTTGAAAGAAAATGGAAAAATCTAATAATAATAATTTTAAAATAAGGATGTCACAAATAAATAATGTGACGAATATTATTAAACACTAAGGGATACTATCATCTCTAAGCCGATACTAAGCAGGCACTGCGGAGAAGTAGCGGAGAGATACGCACAAACACATGCATATATCTGAGATACTCACAAAAGTATGCAATCATTGGTGGAAGTATTACTCACATAAACACGCGCATATTGTTATGCGAGAAGCTATAAACGTGCATCTGTAGTTTATAGCAGGTAATTTTATAGCTGGTAACTAAGTAGTAAATTCTAGAAGAAGAAACGCCTAGAAGTATGCGAAGGAGGAAACCGAAGAGTGTAAAAGCAGCACAAGCTGAGGCATGAGCAATTGAGGTTGATTTAGCTTCGCTATCAGTTGCGAAGTATAAGTGTTATTGTGAAGTACTTTCAAAGTAGTCTAATAAAGACCATTTTACATTATTGAGTATTGGAGTTATTTATTCAACAGTTTAGCGATACGAACGTTAGTAGAAGGTTGCAAAAAAGCGGAATTTAACTAAATTCGTTACAATAAGTTAAGTAATGTAATCAAAATTGAAATGACGAATGAAATATAAAATAAAAATTTCCGAAAGCCTTTCGGCATAAGCTTCGTGTTTGGAGGGGCGGTCATCTGCTATTTTTTTTAATGCAGTCTAATATTCACGTACGTGCGTTTCAGCATATTTCTTTCACTTTTATAAGCACTGCGCATTGATTAATTTATTATGCCGTTTTTAAGAACTTTCACTTTTAATTTACCTTTATTTCCTCGACCACTATAAAAAGTGATATTAAGAAAATATACACACAAACATTTTTTTAAATATCTGCTAAATATTTCTAACACAATCACACACAAATTTTAGCTTCATTGAATAACCATCAAGTGCATCTATTCAATTATTCATGGAAGCGCAGAATAAAACTACTTTGGCCCTATAAATGTATTATCCAATGAGAAATTCGGCAAAAACTGAAGGTGAAGTTAGCTGCATGCATAAATAATAAAGCGGAAAAGAAAAAAGGGGAAAAATCCGAAAGCAAATGTGCTTAGATTGAATATAAAATACTTGGAATTTCCAATTAATGTTACTGATTTTTTCTTATATTTTTGGAATAAGAAAAGAGAAAACTGCAAATGAATTGGTAAGTAGCGCAGCACACAACTCATCGGATTTTATCACAAACAAATCAGCAACTATCATAGTATCGACAATGTTTAAAAAAATTATGTTAGTAATAGATTTAAACGACATACATTTTTACTGCTTACAATCTTATCACTGCTTTTCAAAGTTTGTTGCACTAATAATTGCGGCATGATAGGTATTTAAAAGCAAAATGGAAGCAGAAAAAATTTATGCATTTCGGAAGTTGCAAAAAACTTAAGTTTACTGGTAACATTCAGTTGATATATTAAATATATTTGCTGCAATTGAAGCATATCAAAAACCAATTGAATAACTTGTATGGTATACCTATTTTGCTATCAATGTGAACTTTAAGTCACGTCACACCATACTAATAATCACATTGTCAAATCTCTCGACTGTGACTATCATCACATGACTAAATGATATTGGTGGGCAGCATTCAGTTAATATTGAAAGATATATATGCTGCAACTAAAGCATAGCCAAAATAAATTTATAAAACATATACATATAACATACTTGCTTTGCTACGAATTTCACTTTTATGCCACATCACATAATAATCACATGATCAAATCACTCGATATGGTAGTCATGTGATCAAATGATGTGGTGATAGCTAAGATGGTGTTTTTTAAATAATTATATTAGGTTCCTTAGTTGTCAAGCAGCTTTTTAAACTTGAAAGAAAGTCACTGGGTGTACGAAAAATAACCAAGTTTTAATTAATTGCCTAATATCTCACTGCCAGTTTAATACTTGTCTAAAATGGTGATGTCACCTAGCATTGCAAGTGTTTTTACAGATACATTTTTTTTCTATCCGCCCATACTACTGCTATAGTTACATTGAAAATGGCCCATTGGCGTATTTGAGTTAGAAACCGCAGAAAAATCAATAATTAGCACAACATGGTTTATAATTTAATAAATACTTATACATGTGACTAAGCAGAAAAAATTTTAACGAGTAGGGCCTTGAAAACAAAAGAAATGCTAACCATTGCATGTTTAAGTATTTGCATAATAATTATATTTTAAATATTTTGCTATACAAAGTTTATTAACTTTATTGGTTTTAACTAGTCAATTTCTTCATTTATAACTTGTTTTATTGATTTATGTTTAATGAGTAGGTTGGTTAGTAATCTAACTAAATACATATCATTGCTCAAGAACATGTTTAAATGTTGCCCCATGTTGTTAGGTCATTAGTTGATATGACCTTCTAATCGTTGCTCATGGTTCTTTTCAACAACTAAAACTTCATTCTTGATAATTGCATACTATATTAGTTGAACTGATTCAATATCTGCAGCTGAGTATTTATGTATGTAGATACATGCATGCATATATCATTTATAGATGTGGTGAAAACCAAATTCATATGCACAGGAAAGTTCTCACGGCAGCAATCATTTTGAAGCTTCAATTTAAGTTGAGTATACGATACATACATGACATAACACGAAAATGGCAATACAATTTTGTCAATTAATCTCTTCTATTTTTATTTTCAATAATGTTAGACTAAACTTCAATGAGTTTTGTAACTGAAACTGTGGCAACAAATTAACCAATTTCAAAAATGCTTTCGGAAAACTTCGAGAACTCGATTAAATTTTACGAAAGTTTCAAACTCTTAACTTCGAAAATTTTGGATTTTTTAAGTACGCAATTTTGTGGCCTATCATTTTTAGAATTACAAATTTCAAGATATAGGTTTCTCAAAATTCGCATTTATTTTTGGCAATTTTTTTCAGAAGGATATTTCAGCTTTTCCCCCATAAAGAACAAAGCTCTGCGGCATAATTTTCGAATTATTTTCAAAACCATATCGAGTTTATCGGATGACTTTCCGTATAAATTTGGGACTAATCTTTAAGGGTTTTGGCCGTCCAACAAAGCGTGCCAGTCGCTTATTGACTCTGCTAGCTGGCGCTAATTGGTCACACTAAGAGAAATTAAGTCGTTTCCCACCTAGTCCTTCCTGCGGTGTGGAAGCCGCCCTCTTCCTCGACTTCCGTAGGCGTTTTCCAATAAGAATACTTTTTAGCCGGAGCGTATGTGGCCTAGCCAGCATAGCCGCTGCGTTTTAATTCGCTGGACTATATTGATATCTGCGTAAAGCTCGTACAGTTCATAATTAAATCTCCTTCGGTACTCGTCGTCGCCAATGCTTAGAGGTCCATAAATCTTTCGAAAAACTTTTCTCTCGTAAACTTCCAGAGCCGCTTCATCAGGCAGGATGGGTACGATAAGCAAGATAAGTCTCGAGAGAGGATTTTACTTTTCAATTGCCCACCTAGTCCAAAGTAGTATTTATTGGAAAGAATGATTCTTCGGTGGACTTCCGATTGTTGTTTGTGATAATGCTGGTTAATAAATAAACGAAACTTTTTAATATTTCTAAATTATTGCTGCCAACAGTAGCGTGGTTGCCAGGGCTCAAGTGGGCTGACTCTTTGCTCTATGACAGCAGGTACTTTGTTTTGTCCTCATTCGCCATCAAACACATATTTTCCGCTTCTTGCTTCAGTTTGGAGCAAGCAGAACTTACAGCGATTACGGGTATGCAGCCCGATGATATCAATGTCATCAGCATTCTCCAGTAATTGCACGCATTTACAGAATAAAATAGATAAACTTAGGAATATTTCGGAATTGTTTCATGGGTATTATGGCGATTACTTCTGGACTATTAAGGGACCGTTTCGGATGGCTTAAGGGACCTTTTCGGAGCTATTTCAAGATTTTTTGACTATTTCGGTACCTTTTCAGGATTGTGTTATATCTAGATCTTCACGGAACTGTTCCGGATATGAATTTTTCGGTACTATCTGCGTATAGTTTCGATAATATTTTCGAGATTATTTCAGCGTGATCTGTCAATTCAAAGCGATGTTACTACCCGAATTCAAAACCTCAGACACCGGGGCTCCTTTTCTAATGAGCTGGATTTGAAGGACCATGTCAGTATACAATCCCGGGTGATGGAATTCACTATTCTCCGTTAGAGGTGGGTACACGCCAAACCTTCAAAGCTGTTTCGGATGAGTTTCTATGCTGTTTTTGTATTAATATCGCCGAGACCATTACGTGACTCTTTCGAGACTATCTGCGTTTAGTTTCGCAATAGTTTTCTTGTTTATTTCGGGACTATTTCTTACCAATCCAGGAATGTTTTCGCATCCATTTCGAACTTTTCGAGAATCATATCGTAAGGATTGCTACGGGATGTTTTTGAACTTTCACCAGATCTTTTCGAGATTGTATTTATTCGGAATTATTTCAAGACCATTTAGGGATTATTGCGTATAAAATTTTTCAGGAGCATTGAGTGCCACCGTTTTAATTAATTTTTGGCCTGCCAAACTTTTAAGAGCTCAATTTTTGAAATTGTCCACCTATGCGTAAAATATATTCAATTACTTTATTTTATTACATAAATTTTTAAGAGCGGAAAAATTCAATGCTAAGCACTTCACTTATGAATCATGACGCATGTACTTTTGTATGCTTAAGCAAAATGAACGCTGCAAATGAGAAAATGTTCGAGGAGATTTATTTTGATGCCAGAACATCAAAAATTTAATTAGACGAAAAATATAAGTATACTAACATTATCATTATAAATATTGCGATGATCTGACCCAAATCTGGTCTGAACCGGAACGATATCATTAAATGAACGAAGTTAACCAACAACAGCCGTCAACACTAATTGAGCCAGTTGACCTTTAACGCTACAAGAACTCTGGTGAAGAGTATTTATATTTATACATTTTTATATGCGATTAATATATAACGTGTTTTGCTTTTTTGCAAGAAGTGAACTAAAATTTTGTAATAACAGTCACAACAATCAACAGTTTAGCAAATATTGCGTTACAAACGCAAAAAAAAAAGCCAAAAACAATTTAGACAAAATATATACCTACTCACATTGGGTGTTTGATGTTTGTGTATTGTTGAAACAATAATATTCGCGTATTGGTATTAAAAACTAAACAAAAAATTAAGTGATTGACATGGCCCAAAAGCTTTCTGCATGCCTTAGTTTAAAAGCGTTGGCGTTGAAGTGGAAACTCTCCAGCTGATTGTTGGCGAGCAGGTGAATGAAGCGACAAACAGCAGTGAAAAGAAAAATAGCAGTGGTAATTTTTTAATATTTTTTTTTACCTTAGATATATGTATTAAGAAAAAACACTTTCGAATTTGGCAACTGAAATAATCACCATTACCTATTCGAAAAAATTCGAAAATTCGAGCAAATTGTACGAAAACTTCTAACTTTTCACTTGAAGTTCTCTAAAGTTTTTCGAGTATGCAGATTTTTAGCCCAATCAATTTTTTTTTTTAGATTTTTTAGCTAAGCATGAACATTTTTTTTTTTCGTAAAATATCTAAAAAATAAGAATTTAATTGCTGAAATTTGAAAAAAAAAAATGCCACTGCTGTTACTTTGTTCGCTGCTATATATCGCTCATTTATTTCAATAGTGTCATAACTCAAAAAACATGACTTTTGAGTTAATAACATAGAAACGTACCCAATATCATGATCTACGTTGTATAAAAAAATCTTTGTGATCCGTTAAAAATTTACCACGTGCTATAAAAATGAAAATATGCCTTTATATGCGCAACATATGGCAGTTAAAATCTTTGAATGACTCTCCTGGAAAATTGTGTTTTTTGAGTTATGACACTATTGAAGTAAATGAGCGATATAATGCCAGTCATCGTGTGCTACAGTAGTTGCCAGATAAATATTACAGGTATTGCAGCATTCGAAATATCAGTTAATATGAGCACAATCAAACACCGGGGGAAAGAATCTAGAAGAGACCAAAAACCAAATCAGAACAACAAGGGCGAATAAAAGGAAAAACACGAAAAAAGAGAGAGGGAAAAATTAAGAGCATGTAAGGAAAATGTTGCCACCGAAACTGGAGGCGCAATGCGCCACACTCTTAACTCTCTTACTGAGATGCTTCTATGTACAAAAATTGCACAACATTGCCACTTTTTGAATTTTTGTTTTAATTCAATACGCTAAATTGAATTTATTAAAAATAAATATTTAAGTAGGGTTGCAACTTGAGCAAAATTGTATTCTATATTACATTCATTTATTTTTCCATGCGCTAGAATGCAAGATTGCCACCTATTCAAAGGAACCAAGCCATAAACTCTTTCGTAGTGCAATGCCCGGTGAACCTCGTTTTCAAATAAAATTCTCAATATACATATGTGGAAGTGAAAAACCCACTCCTCCTTCAGACGGCTGTCGCTCCCCCTCAGATTCGATTTGCTTACTGTAACTGGTTGAACTTTGACTTAATCGGACTTAACTCCGACATACGCGCTGAATAACTTGACTTGTCTTGTGCTTCAGTTTTGTTGTTGCCTCTAGTTTGCTAGGGCTATGGTCGAAAGTACTGTCAATGCAACGACATCAAGTACTATTACTATTACAACAACAAACACTTAACAAAAATATAATTATATAAAATTTAGCACCCAATGAGACTTGCTCTAAGTGATAAATAAAAAAGACACTCATACGCTATGATGCACAAATATCTTCTTTTTTTTTTTTTGTTGATTCAAAAAAAATGTATATAAAAATTTCAGTAAGTTGGGTCGGCTAATGGCGCTAGATCTATGATTTATTTTATGTATGTAGATTAATTTAGCCAACACATTATACTTTACTGTCAGAAGAAATTCATCCGCAACATTTTTGTGTCCACCACTGTTTGTATACATACACTAAAATAGCAGTGACTATTTTGAACAAATTCCGTCAAAAAACTTCTTTTTTTGTTTTCGATAATTTAAGGAAAAACTGCTATGAACTTTACAACTGAAACTATGCAAACCATTCTCAAAAACGTTTTCGAATATATGTTCGAAAATTTCGAAGTTTTTATTTAGAGCTTTTTGAATTTTTTGAATTTTTCGAAAATGCAGTTTCATAGCCCGATCAATTTTAGTCCGCATTTGATTTTTAAAAATTTTCTTTTAGATGGGTATTTCATAATTACCATATAAATATTAAGTTAGGCAAATTTCGTATGCAAGAAAATATAAAGCAGTATTCAAAAAAAAAAAAAACATCCAGAAATCAATGCGAATTTTGAGAGACCTTAAGCTTGTACTTTGTCAGACTACAAAACTGCATACTAAAATAAATTCAGAGAACTCCGAATAAAAAGTTCGAAACCTTCATAAAATTTTTTCGATTTTTTTCGAAAACCATTTTGAGATTTATTATCAGTTGCAGAATTCATAGACACTTTATCTTAAAATATCGAAAACAAAAAAGTTTAATTGCCGAAATTTAGAAAAAATAAATTCCCCTGCTATTTGCGTGTTCGCTACTGTATATGTGTAAATATATGTATGCTTTCCATTATAAACATTTACGTTTACTTACGAATGTAAAGCAGTTTAAACGCGGCAATAAAATATTGTTGGTAACAAAGTGGTAACAACCAAAAACAGCAATCACAACAACGCGCAAGTACAAATAAATAGATAAATATGAAATATGCTGCATGGAGCACGACTGAGTTGACAAAAACGACTAAAAGTGCACCACACGCGTCGCTAACGCTTACCAGCGCGCTGGCGGACAGTCGCTGTTTTTATTTTTCTTATTATATTTGATTTTTGTCAGAGCGTTGTTGGTTTGAGTAAAAAAAAAATTGTTGCACTCACAACCGCTGAGCCGTCAAGTCGACGAACTTTTAGCGCGCCAATGAAACCACCGGAAAGCCACAGCCATTGCAGCAGTTGAACTTTGGTATTATATATTACTTGCCTGGTATGTATGTAAATGTACAAAGCCAAGACAGCCACAATATTTTTGCTGTACTAAATTTTTTACTCATTTTATGCTTTTAAGTTACTTAAAAACAAGAACATATTTAGGCAGTCAAGTAAAGAATTGAGTACCTTTTAAGCTAACCGCACCAAAGAAACTTGTAGATATAAACAACCGTTCATGTTACAAACAAAGAGGGTAAAGAGGCAAGGAATAGTAAAAGGAAAATACCAACAGAATCAAACAACTCAAATGACAGCAAAAAATGCCATAGTAATAATGTAAGAATGACAAAAACGAAACAAAACAAATCACTTAAAAACTTAAAATAAACGAGTACATGCTAGAATGTAAAGTTTTTAGTTTCATTTTGTCTGTCAGTTTCAAAAATTATTTACGTAACGCTAGTACAAGGATGATTTAAAAGCATTTCATGTTACCGCCCACAAGAATTTTAGTACTTGGAAAGATGTAGAGGTTTTTTCTAGTTTAGTGCAACTGAACTTCAATGACATGCTAAAGCAGCCTACTCCTGGTAGATCTTAATTCTTGAATGATTATGTAGCAGATAATATATTTTTAGAACAAATTTTTAGTACTGATTTTAGTACTGATTTTTAGTACTCTTCGCAGGATTTTCCGCCTTGCATTTATTTTTTTATTTTATTATTTTATTATTTTTTTTTTAACTAAATAATGAAACGAACTACGCGCTCACTAATAACATTTTTAAAGCAGTTTTATTTCGAGTATAAGCGAAAAACTTATAGCATGTACTAAAAAACCTTCGTCACTCTTGCAAACTAAAGCACTACTTTTACCTCCTGTAATTTTTCTTTATGTGTTTAGTATTCCATTTCGTATCAGCTTTAACCAGACCTTTTTCTAAAGCCATCGCTCTCTTTTAGTAGAGGATTTAGAACACTTTTGCTTTATTATTACTTTTTAGCACACTTAACTGTTAAATTTTCAGCATTACCAAATAATATTTACTTCATCTCACCTTTAAATTTAGTCCGAACTTTAAGGTTGGTTAAGGAACCGCGCCCTCTTTAAGCTTTCATATTTACAACTGGAGATAATGGTCACTAAACTTAGTAACAGTGAAACAAAAATTTCAGTATCGCTAAAAATGCATTGACATAGAAAAATTTGTACCGAAAACCATTCACAAGTCATATTCAGTTTTCTTGGATTGTCAGATGGGATTCCAAAATAGTCCCGAAATGATAAGGTAAGGATGCCAAAACAGTACCAAAATTATCTAATGAGGATCTCAAATGATTACTCAACAATTTCTAAGTTACTCCGATTCTACTCCAATATAGCTCGGAAATAATTCGGAGATGGTACCGAAAATACTCCAAACCCTTTCAAAACCAGTTCCGAAATGATAACAAAATGGTCTCACAAATTTGGCGCAAACGATCACAAAATATTCATGTAGTTATCTCGAAAGCTATCCAAGAACAATGTGAAATAGTTTATAAATGAACCAAAACCTAGCCCAAACATAATTCAGATACAACGTGGAAATTATATAGAAACTATTCTCAAAACAATTTATAAATGAACACAATATCATGCTGAAATGATCTCGAAAAGAATCTCAATATAATTCCAAATATAATATTGAAACGGTGCCAAAATTAACCTGAAAACGAGTCCGAAATGGTATAGAAAATAATAGAGCAGAAAATCCGAAAGATGATATCTTATTCGATCCGGGAAGTTGAGCCTAAAATTATCTCGAAATTAATCCCAAAACCTACTGCAGACAGCCTTAAAATAAAATGGAAATAATCCCGAAATTGTTCCGATATATTTTGGAATTACTCCCGATGGTATCATAACACAAGCTCAAAACGATTGCAAAAAAAAAACAAACGCAAAAATTATTCTAAGCACAATCTCGAAAATTTTCCAGAAATATTTCCAAAATGATATCAAAAGTAATTCTGGAATAATCTAGAAGTAGTCACAACGAACTTATCCCGAAGACAAGCTCAAAGTGCTTCAAAGATAACTTCAATATGACTCAGAAGTGGTGCCAAAATGTTCCGGGAAATGTCCCTTTGTGCTCTCAAAACTTAACGACCTGTGCCCTTCATAAAACCTAGTGCTTAGAAAATGTTTTCAAAATATTGGCTACCTATGTGCACTGAACATCTAAACATTTTAACATTAAAATCTTCACAGGTCAGTAGTTAAAAAATGTTCACGAAAGTGCCCCCTCCTTTTTCTTCTTGTAGCGATAGACACTTCCCGAAGCTGCTGGGGAGTATTATCGATGTTGATGGCCCTTTATCGTATATGATCTGATACATTCTCGTAACAAGCTGAATTAAGCTACTTGCCTGCCCGACCATCTCGGGCACGATTAATTTTGACCACATAGGTGAGATTAACACTTGGAATGAAGATGCTGTGAATCGCTTATCACCCCTTGAATCCCTTAAGGCACGCAATAGTATTTGGTGATATATACTATTTATAATACCACGAATACCTCAAAGAACTTCGCGTTATAGTTGGGAGTATTTGGAATACTATGAAGTTTTCTTGGTAGAACATATATATGTATAAACGTTTAGCTCACTCTAGGCTCGATGCTTACTTGCTCCCCGTTACAACTAGCTTTTGATGCGGAACCGTAAATGCCAAATAACAACAAAGCAATAACAACAACAATTAAATCCTAAGCGCAATTCCGTCATCCAGTCGACCCGTTTGAGAATGTAGGTATGGAAAATACAATATTTTTGCAACTTAGTAGGGGTTGGAGTACGAATAACCCAATAAACATATGGCAATACGCGAAATGAAAACCAACAAACAAATAACAAATGATGGTATGAATTGCGTAATACTAATTGAGTGATTCTATTGAGATAGAGAGAAAGCAAAACCTAGCAATGACATTGACTGACCAACATGTCTCTAGCAGGAAAAGAGTTAAGGAAAAGGAGAGTGAATGTGAGGTTTCGAGTGTGGTAGTGAAAGTGGGTGTGACAATGGAAGGGAGTAGAGAATGAGCCGTTTAGTGAGAATTACAATGATAATGAGACTTAGAGTGAAGTTAAAGTAAGAGTTAGAGTGGTAGCGAGATTGAGAGTGAGAGTTAAAGTAAGGCCTACAGATAGAGGAACTGCAGCGTAACAGTTATTATTTAAGACAGGGATTTTGCATTGAAACTTTCCGCTAAAGTTAAGTTCTCTTTAAGTGACTGCTAATGCGGTTTAACATGAGTTTATGACTTGTTGATAAATCACGAATTATACATGGTAATATACATATATGTACTAATATGTAACACTGCAAACTGTTTATGAGTACGGATGTCATAAACGTGATTTTTTTTTTTCCTTTTTCTGTTTGCGTTGCATTTATTTTTACAATCAGCACTGCAGGTGCAAAAAGTTATAGCTTAACTGGGGTTAGGGGCCCACGCATAAGCGAAACATAAATATATGCAGCTGTTTACAAGCTTACATTCGTAATAAATCTAAGATACAAAAAAAACGCTAATTTGTGTTTCACATGGCTTGAGCGCAAGCTCGTAACTAAATTTTAGATATGGAATTTCATTCAGAGCTATGGAGATATTACATGCATGGCTAATTTATTACCATAACTTTTTCTTAAGCAATTGGGATGCATAAAAAACGATTAATATCCATTATGTAAAAAATATTAAGCAGCTACTTTATTAAATAATATACTCGTAGCAGCTAATTAGCCAGTGAATGATTGGCCGTAGGATAATTAAGTGATCTTCCAAAAAAGTATTGAAAAAAGTTGAAGGTTTTTAGGTAATTTTAAGAAAAAAGTAGTTTTTAGAGATTTCTTTTATTACTGTTATTAATTATTTATCTACATTCTTCCAGTTTTATTTAAAAAAAAGTCGAATGCTTTCTGCGCAGTTTGTTGTTGGGTTTTAGAAAATATAAATTTTTGTCCGCTTTAAACAGCAGCGAACAAGAAAGTAGTAGTGGCAATTCTGGTCCAATTGCGTCACTTAAGTTTCCTTCTTTAATTCTCAATAACTTAAAAAAAATGCCACGACTTTTTTAACTGAAAGTATGCAAACCAATTTCAAAAACGTTTTCGAAAAATTTCGAAGCCTTCATTTAGAGCTTTGCGATTATTTTGTATATACAGTTTTGTAGCCCATTCAATTTAAGTAGGACAAAGCATGTGTATAGGTTTCTCATAATTCATATTGATTTTTGACACATTTTTTCCCCGAAAGATGTTTTATAGTTACTTCCATACGTAGGGCGCATAGCATTATTTTTCATATGAAAGAAAATCTGAAACACCGTTCGGAAAAGGTTGTCAAAAATCAGAGAGACCTATAACTTGTACTTTTTAGATTAAATTGATTAGGTTGCGAAAATTCATAATCAAAAATATTCAGGAAACTTCAAAAAAAAGTTTGTAGGTTTCGTAAAATTTTCTAGAATTTTAAAATTTTTTCGAAAACATTCTATAGATTGTTTGGTACAGTTTTAGTTACAAAATTTATGGATGGTTTGTCTTAAAATGTCGAAAATTGCTTGTTGAAGGCAAGAGAAACGAATTTAATTAAAGTTTTGCGGATGGTGACGTGACAGCTAAACTGCTCTAGTAATATCTCCACATACTCTAAATGGGGTAATTGGTCTCACAGCAGTTCCTGGAATTGGGGAAGCTGACTATTTGGGAAATATGCCCTCTGAACAGGCATTCCTGTTCCCGCAACTATTTCACATATTCCCTACTCTGGCCATCGAATACAAGGGCAGGAACTTTTCAATATATAGCTTGGTCGAAGCTGGAAAGGTTCGAGGAGATATAGGAGAGCTGAATTCCGTATGTCACTTCTTTTAACAAGGCGGTCTACATAGCTATCTACACTTGTAGAACAGACCGGGCTGCAAATAAATTACTTATGGGCTAGCTGCTAAGTCATATAGCATTTCGCACATCTTGATCAATAGAGATTCAAGTGAATGTCCTGAAATTGTGAAGATATGTATACAACCGGATTCCCAGTTAAATTCATAATGTTAAAAACATTTTAAAAATTCACGATTATCGTTTGAATCACTGAACTGCCGACTGTAATGTATTCGCGTACTTCTGTTATGAGTTAAAAGCAACATGAATTACTGATTCTTTGAATTACATCGCTAATATACCCTTCAGTTGCATTGTCAGTATTTTCTCCCAGGGTCTAGATTTTTGGCGAACAGCCTTTCCAAATAGTAGCTTATTTACTTCTTGCTCTTTTATGGGTCGGATACGCTGCGGCTATACATCTATGTACATGCGCATGTGTAGTTTATCTAACGTTGTCTTAAGCTGGCTGCGCTTTTAGGTGCTGTGTACATACCCGATATTACGTACCCGATATGTTTACTCTATTTAAAAAATTCAACTTCTCATCTCAAGAGGAATTAGTTAAAACTAAAAATTTCATTTGCTGTTTTGCCTTTTTTTGGATGCTTGAAACTTGAATCTTCTCATCTTGTTTTAAGGAGCACATACATTTTATTATTTTCCGTACATCTTTCATGCTTTCGAAAGCATCAGGCATTTATCCCGAAATCGGTCGAAATACATGACAAATTAGTCCCGAAGTGATCCTAAAATGTTCTAAGTGATCGCTCCCAGCTCCAGAAAGATAATAGCAAGTCCCAGCGAAAAATCACTATGACTTGGACTTGAAAAATCGACGTGGCTGAGACAGACTGTGACGGCTTGAATCTGTTTGTTAGCTGCGATAATATGAATCATGGAACCCATGCTTTGTGCACTGCTATGTACCGCAGTAAGAAGCTAGCGATGTTTTTTTTTTATAACTCTTCTATTACTGTAATTCACGTATAAGAAAATCACTGCGATTTAGCACACAGTCACAGATCACATTATTCCTCAATAATAGCAGCAGCTGCTAACTTTTATTCAAGTGTTTTGTATACATACATACGTGTATTAATAATAAGTAAGTCAGTGTGTCGAGAAATACTTAGCTTTTAATAAAAATAGATGCTGCGCATGCGTGTCAGTAGCAAACATTTTACGCACATTGTATGTAAATTTTATCAAGATGAACACTTTTTTGGCTACTCAGAGAAAAAATGATGGCATTTCGAGTATAATAAAAAAAAAAAAATTTTTAATCAGCAAAAATAAAAAATTCAATTAAGTAGCAATGGCTATTGTAACTCCCAAAAAGCCAACAACAACTCTGCGCGGGTTTTGTTTTTTTTTTTCTTTTGTGGTTTACAAGTTTTGCTTACAACTATCCATTTCAATTGCATTGGTATTAATATCTACGTATTTTTTAACTTCAGGTCATTTGTGTACGAAACACATACATTCCTGGTCCAGTGCGTATTTATCTACATGCATGTCCGTTCTTTGTTTTTCATTATAACTTGTTTTTTTTTATTTTATTTAAGTATTTGTTTATTAAAATCTTATTGGTGATATCACGAAATTGCACCGTAATTAATCTCAAATTTTAAAAGTTTTGCCGGTCCAATTTTAACAGGCGCAACCAGCTAAATAAGTTCAGCACGCGCCAATAATTTTTTTTACTTTTTTTACATCAGTGTATGAATGTTCCATAGATGGGCACTTTGCCCTAAATTTAAGTTCAGCTCATTTAAGTGCAATAATATTTGAAATGCGTGCAAATGAGTTTTAGTGCATTAGTATGTGGGATTTAGTCCGAATATCAATGCGTATAATGAGTTAAATTCACTTAAATATTATATTATTCGAAAACTGTCCATCTATGGTATACAGAAATGGTTATTAATTGACACAGAAATATCTGAAATGATAAAAACTAAAGCTGAAAAAAACTAAAGGTGAGAAGCTACAAATTTGTATAAATAAAATTGGATGTGTCTTAAAGTGTTCAAAATACTCAACCGAACTTTACAAAATTTTCATAGCAATTTCACGTGGGCGTCCGGTACTTATCTGGCTATATAAAATTTTTAGCGTGAACGGTGCCCCACCCTATTAGGAAATATTTTATCTACGTATTATTTAGGCATCCAATATTACATATACATCAAAAGATTTAGGCGTTAGAGGTAGTGGATGTTAATGAGGGAGTAGGAATGAGAGTGGAAGTGAGGGTGTGTTAGGTTGATCCGCTATCTCGCCGTAATAATTCGAAGGTGGTATCTAATATTTGGTATATAAATTTTATAAACTCATTTAGATTGGCGAGGTGGAGGGAGTGGAAGTGGTCTTGAAATTGAGAGTGGGAGTAGAGTAAAAAATAACGGTGCACAAACTCATAAACTAGGTGTTTGTTTCCCTGACCTACTCGTGTGCTAGTGCCGGAAAGAGGAGGGGAATATGGGAGTGAGTGCTGGTGTTCAGCATTGCTAAACTACAAATTACGGCAGGCCCTATGGCGGAAGTAGCAGGGTGAAAATGCTTTATAAAAATGAAAGATGTCGACGAATGCTGGGATTTAGCGCAGAACACATCGTTGGATGCAACCATTGTACGTGACACACTGACAGGCGGGTGATCGTCCTAAATAAATTATTTTCCAGAAAACGCAGCAAAACCATTTCTCTGGAAAGGGATTATGTTCAACACCTTCCCGGACCAAGGGAGTTTGGAGGATTCCGGGTTCTATTATCAACTTCGAGGATAACAATTTGTGTCAATAATGCGAAGCAAAATGTGGTTACACTGAAATGACAGTTCTTGCTCAGGAAAACCCGAGATTCCCGGCACATAGATGCGGCTGTCGTAGAAAGCGACAGTTTATTCTTTGTCATTAGCTTTTGAAAGTTTCGATGTCTATACATGTGTGGCTTTGTGACTCAATTACGCCAGAATGACTAGAGCAGTTTCGATGCGATTATGCACACAGATAGCCGGTATGGCAAACATAATATCCGAAATTAGGGTGGCTAGCAGTTTTAAGTCAGCGACCCATAGCTTTCTTATGAGAATATAAGAACCACCTCCCCCCCTACTCTAGTTTCGTGTTGAACTTGGAGTAGGCGAGCCTCGGCTTCTAAAGAAACAATATTCGCCACGGGTAAGTGAATTTGACAATTGGATTGAAGAAGCTATAACTTGCGCAAGCAGTCCCTTGAAAAAGTTGTGCTACACAACTGCTTGATTCATTTAAGTATTTTAGTCACCTCTTACGGCAGGCATACCTGTCGTGGGTGTATTCTTGGCCCCTTAGCCCGCTGGAGGGCAATTTTCCACTTCTTTTCTGCTACTTCATCCTTTTACTTTGGATTTCCCTACACCGTCCTCTTTTTTGCTTTCTGCCCTTCCCTCCCACTCTCCACATTTTCCAGCTCCCTACCCCATCCCTTCCCCTGTTGCTCGTCAGCACCCCTCCGTTGCCATTTTGTACGCACTCTAACCCACCTTTCCTTTTTTTTTTTTGTCTTCACTTCCTCTCATTACTTAAATCTGAAAATGTGACTATTCGTAATTTTAATTTTAATTCTCCTAGAGATATTTCGTCATTTAGGATTGATGTATCCGCACAAAACTTTGAAATCATTTTAAATAATTCATTTTGGCCGCCCGGTGCTTTTGTACGTGAATTTGAACATAGGCGTAACGTAAATATTCCTAATCTTGCTACCGTTCCTTCATATATTTTATCAAAATGTAAGAGGTCTAAACACTAAACTAACTGATCTGTACTTGGAATCATTTAACTGTAGTTGCAATATCATAGCTTTTATTGAAACTTGGCTAAAGCCTCATATATTTAATTCGGAGGTTCTTTGCAATGATTACCAAATATATAGAAATGAACGCTTGAACAGAGTTGGAGGTGGAGTATTGCTCGCGGTACATTCTTCTACTTATAACTTCTGCTGAGGTTAGTCTACCTGTTATAGAAGCGACGGTGTATTAGAATCCAGCTGGGAATTGGTTTCACCTATGTTGCCATCTCCTATATCCCCCATATTCCGATCCCTCGGTGTACATGAATCATATTTCGTTGCTGAAAGCTATCAATTCAATGATGAAGCCTATTTATTCCATAATTGTCTTGGGTGACTTTAATCTTCCGCATGTTTCATGGACCACATCTGACCATGATATTGTACCTGTTTCCTCCAAATTGTCCAGCAACGACTTTTTAGCCGAAATAACTGACCTTTGCTTTAGACAGATAAATATAGTTCCAAACATGTCCGGGAGGGTCCTTGATTTGGTATTTGTTGATGATGCATCAAAATTCACTCTTAGGAGGAGTGAACCTCTTATTGTACCTGAAGACCTTTACCATCCTTCCCTGGAAATAGTTTAGGAATTGAAAAAAAGTTCTCGGAGTTGCATCACTACTGTATACGATTCTAGTTTTAGATTTGAATTTGCGAAGGATAATTTTAATAAACTTAACCAAATTTTATCTACAGTAGTTTGGCCCAAATACGGCGCAGATATTGGCAAAAACGTTTCGGACTTCAATACCATCATTCACTCTATTCTGGAAAGACACGTACCTAAGCGTAAACGTGTTTCCACTAAACTAGTTCAAATATGGTTTGACAAACAGCTGAAATCTTTAAAAAAAATAAAAAATCGCGTTCCTTCAAGCTGTACAAGAAGACGGGTTCACACTCTGACTTCTTGAAGTACTCTATATTGCGTCATAAATATTTTCAATTAAACAAAAAGTGTTATAATACCCATCTCTGTACGATGAAAGAGAAAATAACTTGCAATCCGAAAGCTTTCTATGATTTCGTAAACTCTAAACGTAGGGTTAAAGGGTTTCCTTCTGGTATGAAATACCGTAATGATTTCTCTAGCGACGATCAAGATATCTCCAACTTCTTTGCACAATTTTTCAATTCCAACTATTCCCCTGAATTGATTTTCTTCTCTAATGAATACCCATAAATCAGTTAACGCAATTAATATTCCAGCAATATTTCCTGAGGAGGTTTTTTTACATTTAACGTCTTTGAAGGAATCTTACAAACACGGTCCTGACCTTATTCCCACATGTTTTCTTAAAAAATGCGCTGAACATATTTATCAGCCCCTAACTGACTTATTCAATGTGCCCCTAAAACATGGAGTTTTTCCTGCTGCTTGGAAGGAATCTTTTCTTATACCCCTTCATAAAAACGGCAGTAGGTCATGTGTAGAAAATTATCGAGGAATTGCAAAATTGTCTGCCATCCCAAAGGTATTTGAAGCCATTGTTACTAATCAGCTAACATTTTCCATTTCTACGTTGATTACAGATTCACAGCACGGGTTTTGTAAAGGCAAATCTTCCATTACCAACTTACTTGAATTCATAACTCATGTTTCTAATGGATTTAGAGAAAATCTTCACACCGATGTTATTTACACTGATTTCAGTAAATCATTTGATAAAGTTTCCCACTCCTTGCTTATCCACAAGCTTGATCGACTTGGCTTCCAACCTGGTCTCACCCAGTGGATCTCTTCGTATCTCTGCGGTAGAACGCAAAAAGTCATTTTTAAAAATACTCTTTCAAATGTTATTAATGTTCCCTCTGGCGTCCCACAAGGCAGTCACCTCGGTCCAATTCTGTTCTTGCTATTTATTTATGATATCTGTACCACAATAAAATATTCCAAAATTTTAATGTATGCTGATGATGTAAAACTGTTTAGGTCCTATACGTCTATTGATGGACGTCCCTTGCTTCAAGCGGATTTAAACTGCTTAGTTTCTTGGTGCAACGCAAACTCAATGCCGCTGAACCTCAATAAATGTAAATTCATGTGCCTCTCTCGAAGATCTTTGCCAGCAGCCTCTTACGTAATTAATAATTTTTGTCTTGAATCAGTAAATTATTTTGTTGACTTGGGAGTTACGATGAATGCTAAACTTAGTTTCAGCCTTCATATTATGGCTAATGTCAATAAGGCTAGAGGTGTTATATCATTCGTGAAAGGATGGTCTAAAGAATTTAGTGACCCTTATGTAAATAAAGCCCTTTTTACCACATTAGTTAGACCGATACTAGAATACGGATCAATAGTCTGGAATCCACGATATCAAGTTCATGCAGATAGACTAGAGTCAATACAGAAGCAATTTTTACTTTTGTCTTTAAGGAATTTTCATTGGGACTCTGCGTATAATCTTCCACCTTTTACTAGTCGGTTAAAGCTTATCAATCTTCCAACGTATTATTCATGGCTAAACTACTGAATAGACTGATTTCTAGCCCCTTTCTTTTGAACGAAGTAAACATCAATGTTCCATCACGAGTGTCAAGACAATACAGACCTCTTCTTTTGTGGCAGTGTAGAACTAATTTCGAATTAAATTAACCTTTTCGGTGCTTGTGTCATGATTTTAACTCACACTCGAACTCGTTTGATATAACAGATTCACTTTTTACTATAAAGAAAACTGTCCTATCCTATCTTAACTCGTAACAAAATAAAAAAATGTTTATATAAAATGTTCACTTATTTAACAATGTAGTATATGTGTTATTTCCAACTGTTATGTATAATACTCAGCTGATGATATTTATTCTCTAGCTGAACAGTTTTAGATCTCAACGCTTAACAAACCTCCGCCTATCAACAACTCGACAAAAAGAAAATCCGGGCGTCATGCGGATGCGCCCCTCGTGTCGGTTGGGCGGGCTTTGGAGGGTATTTATCCTTTGGGTTTATTCTTATTATTATTATATTATTACTATAGCTGATTAAAGATTGAAAGTAACCAATGGCTTAAGTTGCCCCAAATTACAGTTGCTTACACAATTCGATCACGTATGTACATATATTTAGATGAGAGTTGTATATATTTGGATAAGAGTTTTCGAAAATCGGCCGTCTGCAAATTCTTTCCGAACAAAACTCATTTTATAGTATTTTATTAAATATATATATATTTTTTTTTTTGTTGCATAAATATTGCGCATAGCAATAAAGCACTTTGCGCATGCGTGTAACTTTATGGGAGCTTACCTAATTTCCATTGTTTTATTTCATTTTATTTGAAGCATAAAATAATGTGTCGTGCACACTTTTCACAAAACTTCAGTTTAAGTAAACATACAAGCCATAAAGTTTTTCGGTTGATGCAGATCAACCTCACATACACCAGTTTTTGTTTAATGTGGAGTTGGCATGCAATGCAAAAGTCGCAACGTTAAAGCACCCACTTCACACAACACTTTCCAACACCAGCGGCCTCTCGACTGCACTCCACTCTTTTACTCACTCGTCGTATTCATTCCCTTACAATTTCCACACAAATTTCACTCATTTTCCCGCTACCAAATCACCAACAACACGTCATTTCAGTGCTACGAATTAGTTGGTGAATTGCTTCCGGTGCATGGTGCTTGGCTTACATTAATTGGTTCGTTTGGCCGTTTGTTTGGCTTTGTCGCAGTGGTCGTCAAGCGTTTTGTATTTTAGTTTGTTACGGCACTTGATTTTCAGTTGTTTATTGTTGTTGTTGTTGTTTGTATTTCTGGTTCATAGTCGGTCAACACGCGCTGGTATGACATGCCAGTGGACTCCCAAATTATGCCGCCTGTAGTTGGTTGGTCGACCATTTGGTTAGAAGTACATGAAAAATTTTAATTTTCTTTAAATTCAGTGAAGTGTGGTGCAAAAAAACCTCAAACTAACTAAACAACAAAGAAAACAACGAAGCACCAACAGTACTGTTGAGAAAATTGTCTTATGAATTGAGTAAAAATCCACGCACACACCAATTCACATGCCCCATAATGAAAAAACACCAAAAACTGCTAAGAAGTCAACTAAGTAAATGTAAATAAATTCGCATGTTTACGTAACCTCTGCGCCTGCGCACAGACAGCACTACTATTTTATGCTTCAATCGCATGCAAGTAAATCTACTTGCTTTATATCTACGCAGTGTAAAAGAAGATTTTCGGTTTGAAAGAGTCGTTTGAGACAACATATTTTGTAACTAGTTCACAAAACAATCCAGTTTCCGACCCTTTGCCAGCCATACTACGAAAAACTTTACATGCCGGTCATATCCTGGTGTGTTCAGGGCTTGCATTCAGCTGAATCAGTAAATCTTTTCCCCCTCTCCCTCTCTTGCTCCCACTGAAACCATGGAGCTGTTTGAGCTGTGGACTTCACTACCGCTCTAGTCCCAGAAAACAGTGTCCAGACAACTTACCGTACGATTTACAAAAGTAGTTACTTGTTTTCAAATGCCGTCATCCAGTGAGTTTTGCAGCTCCGGCTCACGCTCAATTCTCACGGGAATGCTCTGGCTCATTGAGAGACTTGAGAAGCAGATGTCGCCGCTGTTTTTCATTTAACTCATACGGCGAAAGGCCAAGCAGCGACATCTATTTTTGAAAAAGTAGGTTTATTAAAGGCAGCGTTGCCAAACTAAAGATAAGAAACTAACAAATTATCTGGCTCATAAATTGAACCAGACTTCTATCTGGATTTATCTGGCTCAAATCGTTGTTGTTGCATTTACATGCAAAATTATTTATCTGGCTCAGGCTCTTCGCCACCGGAAGATGGCTAAAGAGCTCAGTTGTACTCATTGTGAATTCATACAAGTGGCGAATGTTTGACAAAAACGTTCACAATAGTAAACAGCCTCGATCACCTGTTCAATCGCTGTTCGATTACTTAAATTATTTGCTCAATAGTGTTTTTCAAAAACTTTTGTTTATTGAATTATTTACATATTTTAAAATGTTTGCTTAACTGGCTGCTCAGATTTTATTTGTTAACTAGATTTTAGAAATGAACAGAAATATGTAATCTGATTTTCAGTATACACATTTAAAAGAAAAGCTGATTTGAGACACAAATGGGCAATTCATGGCAGCTCAATTTAATAACCGCGAGCAAAAAAACAAACCTATCTTCCATTCTCTGGCCATTTGCGACAGCCATTCTCCCTGTCAGCTATCATTTGACAGGTAGGTATAACCATGGAGTAATAGAAAGATTTTTCACTTGTATGCATTCACAATGGTTGTACTATTCCCATCGCAGCTGTCTCAAGTTTTTAATACCTGCCCCTAGTCAAGGTAGACAGAGGCAGTAAAAATGCTTTGTCATCTTACCCTTCTCATGTGAGGGCTATAATACCAGCACCTATATTCCTGACCCAGTAGTTCTATAGAAAATTCTCCGTCGTCCCTTTTCCATCAAGGCAGGAACGTAGTCAGCCCAATACCTATACTCCTTGTTCAGAACCTCATATCTAATCCGAGCGCCCATGCGGCTGGCGCTATGAAAATGCTTTATCGTCTAAACTTCTTCAGAGCATGAAAGCAGGCAGACTACCACTTAAGTTACCAACTCCAAACACCAGATCTCATCCAAGCGAAAGCAGGGCAGATGTACATAAAATATTCCACTGATTTATCCTTCCCAATACGGAAATGACAGTAAGACCAGAAGTTACATAACTGACCCAAAGCAGCATGCCTATTCGTAGCAATAGCGGGACAGCTGCACTGATAATGCATCTTATCCTCTCTAGGCAGTAAGGACAGAAAAGCCAGCATTTGTACTGTTTAAACAGCCTATTTTAGGCAAGGCAGATGCAAAAAATAAAAAAGTATGTTTCATTTCAAGGCAGAAAAACCAGTCCAATCAAGAGTAATATTGTTTACTCAAAGGCCTCACAACCTTAGGCTAACAAAGTTGCTTCTATCATTAAAAAGGGATGACCGTAAACTCATGACGGGTACTGCCTTCTGGAGCACATGCCTTTAAATTAGGCTTGGTCAGTGATAGCAAATGTAGGAGGGTTGCAGGAGGAAACGATTGATAATGTTTTTTTAGGGGTTTTCAATTTAGTCGTTAAAAGAAACTGCTGGTAACACTACGGACTCATTCAGTCTATGTGAAGTCCTCATGGACCGGCCAGTTCAACCTAACCTAACCTGAGCCGTATACCAGTTCCTATCGAAGCTAGGTTGCAAAGTTGGCGATATTTAGCGGGCGGATGTGTATGGTCCCGTTTGCTTTGCAGCACACCAGGCTACAGCTTGAATCAATGAATGAATGGAGTTTGCTAATATATACTGCTAGTTATCGCAGTAACTTGCTACATAGTCGCACGGTCTTAATTCTTATGATATTGTTAGGTATTTCATGAAGCTCCTTAGCCTCAAGATCTTGTGCGAACACTTTCTTGTTTATTTTTCCTTTCTGTATCACATATTTGGTTATTAAGCTATATACATGTATATGTGTGAGTAATGTCATCTTCGCTCTTAGTCTATTACATGTATGTGTGACTATTTCTCTTTCTTTTTCGCTCTGCTGATTACATGTGTGTAAAATTTGCTCTTCGCTCTTGGCTTTGCTGTTTAAATGCATGTGTAGCTGTTTGCTTTACTGTTGTTGTGCTCTTATTTACTGGCAGCATAGAGACGAATCGAACTGCTAATATTCGCCAAAATGACAAAATCATAATAACATGAACATTTGCTAAATTCTAATTTCAAGATTTCATTTGCTAACTCATCCAACTTTTGAGAGAAAATAACCCATCGCACCCTACAAAGCTAACCAGAAATGGAACACTTATGACTTAGTCTTTAGTCTGCCTTACTATGTGGTACATGAAATTATTACTTACTCTAAAGTATGAATACTTTTTAAGTAAGTCTCTTGCATAAATACCCCATTTCCCGCAAATGATTACGCGATTTTATACGACAAAAAAGTGTGTCAGGAAATTGGAAAAATTTGTTTATTTTATGGCTACTAAAGCAAAGTGGGAAAATCATAAATAGCAAACTACTTTTCCAAACTTTGCTTATACCAATATAAGTAGGTTAAAGCTGAATATTTAGCTCATATTTGCGAGTAACATAACAATATTTTTATTGACATAATTCATGAAAATGTTGCTATCGCAAAAGATAGTGAAGAAAAAACTCTGTGGACTTTAAAATGCGCTCTTAGTCGTGTCTTCATATCGATTTGCTCGTTCCGGAGACTATTCAATATTTTTTTTTTTCTTCCGAAAGGGGTTCAAAAAAGTCGTAGTTGAGTAGCTTGAATACCCGGCTTCAATGGCGGGAACATTTAATACGAATTTTGGGACGATTATCTTTCATCAATTTCCAAATTTGATTGAAGAGACTAAACTGATTCTTAATTTTTTATTGAGAGGCTAATCGATGTTGTGCTATCCTCAGTGTACTTTTTAAGAATTATGTTCCTGTTAAGGCAGATGCTGTAATTCGATACTATATTTTGCTTATACCGATCTTCCTCAATTTGGAAATTTCTTAAGTCTGCCTGGATATTTGACCACATTCCCTGAGTAGAGGATCAGGAGGCACACTCCAAAGGTACCTTACCTATATCTCTAAACCAAGGGGTGCCGGAAAATTGTTCCAAAATAAATGTACCTTTTACCCTGTCGAAAAAAAATTAGCAACAAAGACAACGCTTTAAACTTGTGGGAGTAAAAAGTTCGAAATTTTCTCGAATTTTTGCGAAAACGTTTTTGATATAGCTTTGTGTAATTTTAGTTACAAAATTTTCAAAAGTTTTTTTTTTTAATATAGAAAATAAAAAAAGGAGGCTAATTTTTGAAATTTGATAAAAATGGTCACTTTTATTTTTCTGTTCGCTGCTGTAAATTTTCTATACATAGTACTCACAAAATACAACAACAGCGAAGTAGCACCACACAAAACAATAAAAACCGTTATATTGTGTATGCTAAACTTTTTAAATGTAAGAACCGTTAGAGCATCTCATCAGTCAGGTGGTTTGATTAGTGAATACACAAACGAAAATCATTATGTATTGAGGTACTAAGTCAGCTCAATTCAGCTTAAACAAGCTATTGAACTCCACTGGGCAGAGGTAAAGGCTGGTGAAACAATGTGTTACCTACAGAGGGAAAAATTTAAGCCTGTACACCAACGAGTGGTAGCATCAAAATTCATTGTATTTCAAAGATACTTGTGAATATATTTTATGACTTGATATGCATACCAGAAACAACAAAAGGCATATTTATGAGATTTTGTTTAAAAAGAAAGCGAATAAACAATGTTATTGAAATTTACTGAGACGGCAATGTATTTAATTGTAAGCCACTCTAATTATACTCTACTACAATTAACAATAGCAATAAAGAAAGACAGTAATTTAAATTATGGTGATGAGACTGCTAGAATTTTTTGAGTTACAAAAATGCTGAGGGTACCCACAACTTGTTGTTTTTGTGAAAGAATGATCCTAAAAAACATTTTTGTCAATTCTAGTTTGAGATACATGAGAATCAGTCCATTTCTCTCATTTCAAACGTTAGTTTTCAAATGCATTTCAAATAACCGTTGATAGCATTCTCAAGCTAAAAGGCATATTTTTAATATGGAATTTATCTATATTTTGAAATTGAGAATTTTTGGACTATCAACTATTTCTCAAACGAGAATAAAGTGGAACGAAATGGAATCATCTGTTGTGCCACTTTCGGTAAGCAAATTTATTATTTGCCTTGCTGCACTTTTAACTCGTTTAGATTTATGCATAATGTAGTACAATATCACTTAATATTATTAAAATGTATAAGTACTTCCTTATTTTTTATACCTTTATATTAAGTCGCTTTCATGTTTGTCCCCTCATTTCCATACGAATTTTAGACCCACGGAAAAGTCTTTTTCGGGAACTTCCCGTTGAGCTAGATACTTGATACTTAGAGCATAGTTCAGATCTGGGACACATTACAATGCAAGTGAAAAAAAATCCGCTGGGTGGCGCACTGATCGAGATATACAGACAATTTATTTTAAAATGGAAATTTTGCGATCGACTTTTAACTAACTTCTCGGTGACCTAGAGACTTGAAACTTAGCACATGGTTTGCGAGTCAATGGCGCTACAATTCGTGGAAAACAAAATGCCGCCAGGTGGCAGACGAATCGAGATAAACGAAAATCCCTGAAAAAACGCACGGAATCTTGCGATCGATTTTTAAGTAACTTCCCGGTGACCTAGAGACATGAAACTTGGCCCACAGTTGGAGGCTTGGTGACAATACAATCTACAGAAAACAAAATTACGCTAGGTGGCGCGCTAAGTGAGATAACTACAAATCCTTGAAAAACGAGGGGAATCTTGCAATCGATTTTTTAGTAACTTCCCGGTGAGCTGGAGATATGAAACTTAAACCGTGAGTCAGAACCCGGTGACAATGCAATATATTATCAAAAAAAATTCGCTAGGCGGCGCATGGATCGAGATATTAAGAAAATTAGTTTTGATTTGGGAACCTTTCAATCCATTTTTAACTAACTTCCCGGTTACTTAGAAACTTGTAACTTAGCACATAGTTTGCGAGTCGATGGCGCTACAATTCGTGGAAAACAAAATGCCGCCAGGTGGCAGACGAATCGAGATAAACGAAAATCCCTGAAAAAACGCACGGAATCTTGCGATCAATTTTTAAGTAACTTCCCGGTGAGCTAGAGACTTGAAACTTAGGCCGTGAGTCAGAACCCAAAATTCCAAATGCCTTTTTGTAGGCAGCACTAAAAAAGTGAAAATAAAAAGATGATAAAAAAATTTTAAGGACTATCTTTATATAAATGGATCAAAAATAGAAGGCAATTTTTCCTTTAATACAGACATAATCTTGTTGTATTTTGACTAAAAAACTTTAACAATAGCTATTATAAAAGAATTTCGGGATTTAAAATTATAAAGGTAGAGCGCGTGCTGAAATTTTAAATAATCAATTAGTTAATCCCAAGTACACGGTTTGCCTTAAATTGAAAGATTGCGCTCCACCTTTATAGTTTTAAATCCCAAAATTCTTTTACAAGAGCTATTGTTAAAGTTTTTTAGTCAAAATTCAACAAGATTATGTCTGTATTAAAGGAAAAATTGCCTTCTATTTTTTGATCCATTTATATAAAGGTAGTCCTTAAAATTTTTTTATCATCTTTTTTTTCACTTTATGTCGAACTTCACTCAATAAAATCGCTTGTTTAAATTTCCAACTAAAGTATGCAAATTAGTGATCGCCGAATTATCAACGGCCCTATCGATAGCATTGATGTAAAATAAGCATGTTGTACTAAATTTTATTTTATTTTTGGGTTTCATGATCACTTATTATGTCTTTAGAATTTATACACATTGGCGCCAAAAGTATTCACATTATTATTAAAGAAAATATTCCATGATATCGATGGTTTTCAACCAGAATGGAACGAAATGCAAGTATATCTCAAACCATTCTCAAGTTGAAGAACAACGTTTGAGAAAAAGTTGAGAGAATATTTAGTTTCAAATGATAAATAATATTGAATATCAAACTGAGACTCAATGTGTTTCTCAAACATTTTAGGATTTTTGTTTTCAGTTGTTGGGATCTTGGCTGTTGAAAGATTTTTGTGGTAGAAGAAATAAATTTGAAATTACTAATAACAAATGATTCTTGGGTTTTGAAAAAATTTAACTTCTCAAAAGTGCAGTTGTGGACACAAAAATAGCAGCAAAAACTATTACCAAATTTTTAGAGATAGTTTCTTTTTTTTTTTATTTCTATAATATAGGAAAAATATTGAATGAATTAAATAACGAGAAAAATCTCATCAAACTTCAGCTTTTTGGGAATAAAATGAAAAAGTTTGGCAATTTGAAGAATATTTTTGAAAAGTTATCGATTCTTGGAATTTCGAAAAATTAAAAAAAATAGAAATAAAATATTGAATTTTTTTTATAATTTGAACACATTTTTTGAATAAAAACTTTCATTTTAGTCTCACGAATTACAAGTTTGAGATTTGTCGAAATTTGGATTGATTTTCAACAATTTTTTATTCGACGGGGGCTTTTAATTAAATATTTAGTGAAAATTAAAAAAAACAATGGATATCAGAAAGGACAAGCCGATAGCTGTTTCAATTATATCTTATAAATCTCTACAAAGCCTTTTCTACCGGTAGTTTATTCGAACCCATATTGCTCCTATTAATTACCTTCTACATTCTACGATACCCGTCGGAAAAAGTTTTCAAAATTTAGGAGTGCATGCTTCACTTTCCTAAAACTCTCAATAAAAATTTGGAAAATTTTGATGAAAATTTTAAAAATTTCTCGTAAATTCAAATTTTTTTCGAACACGTTTTCGAAATTATTTTACATAGTTGCTGTCTTACAAATCATGAACATATTTTTTAGTTAACAAAACAAAAAGTGATGAAATTATTATAAATCATTTTTGCTACTAGTTTGTTCTTCACAACTGTATAATTGATCAAAATCAAAAACGCATTTAATATTAAAAAAAAAACAAAATCAGTTAATAAAGCTCTTAGAAGTGGAAATTTTATGGAGCTTAAGCTAGGTTGGAAATTTTTATGAACATTTTGAAAAACATATTAAGTTTTCGAATTTTTTCGAAAGCAATTTTCGAAACTGATTTCAAAAGCTTAAAACGAAAACTGTTCTAGTTAGATGAAATATAGATGAAAATAAATAACTGATGAAATTAGCTAATAATTTACGACAATTTTTACTCGCAAGTGTATATGTATACAGCAGCTAACAAAAAAAAGCAGCGTACATTTTTATCAAATTTTAACAATTTAGCTTTTCTTTTTTTATTTTCCATACTTTTAGAAAAACTGCTACGAACTGTGTAATAAACATCCAATATACCAACCAGTCTCAAAACTCGTTTTCGTTTGGAGAAAATTTTGAACTTTTTATTGGAGCTCTCTTAATTGGTTGAGTATGCAGTTTTGTAGCCCAATTAATTTTAGTCTGGTAAAGTACAATTTTTAGGTCTTTCAATGTTCCAGATTTTTCTTTTTCATAAAAAAATGGTTACACTTTGTGTGGATCAAAATCTAAAACACACTTACGAAAAAATATGTTCAAAAATCAATGCGAATTCTAAGAAACCTAAAAATTGTTCATATTTTGTTACACTAAAATTGATTGGTCTTCAAAACTGCGTACTCAAAAAACTTTAAAGAACTCGAAAAGAAAAAATCGAAGTTTTTGTAAAATTTTCTCAAACTTTCACGAATTTTAGAATTTTGTTCGAAAACGTTTTTGAGATTGGTTTGCATAATTTCTGCTACAAAATTCACAGAAGTTGTTTTTTTTTCTTCAAATATCGAAAATAAATATAGAAGAATTTTAAAAATTTGATAAATTGATTGGCCACTGCTATTTTTTCTTTACGATTCTGTATATATAAAAATGTATAACCATAAAAAACGAAATACATACCAGCACAAATGTTGTTCAACTGCAATTTTGTTTACCAAATCCAAACAAATATTTCTTAAACTTGATTTTCAGTCAATCTTTACTGACCGCTCGGAAATAAAATATATTCACCAAACGGCTTTGCTAATTTTGGTGAGAGTATGTATATACATAAGTGATTATTTAGTCGACATATTTGCCACTACATACATGTATTTTTTCGTATGTAAATATGTATGCACTGACTTTTTTTTTTATTGATAACTATTTTTATGCGCCGATAAGCAAAATTAAAAAAAAAAAACAAAAAAAAAAAAAATTATATGCCAACTGAAATTCAAATAATACAAATTAAATGATGTATGCATTTGTAGGCATACAAAACAAAAGTATAATAAAACAAAATATAAAATGTTTATAACACTACCTTTACATAAAATCTAGTTTGAATTTTACTGATTCAGCAACTCAAAAATTTGGGTGGAAAAGACGGCGGCATGGAGAACTACTACTAGTAAACGAACACTTCACAGACAAACATGTGCAATGTTGCCTTGCAATGTCAGTTAATTCAGGGTAAGGAGCAGACTGCGACACATCAAAAGAGTGTTCGAGAATGCTTTCCACGAATAATCTCATGCAAGTGAGAGAATCATTGCACAGCGGCGACTATAAAAGCAACGAGTTAGCAACAGCAGTTGATTAGTTGCATTAACTCATTATAAGAGAAATGCGACGGCCATTATGATGTGGTGACAGCGTGTTACGAACCCAAGGCACTGGATTCAAGTCCCAGGAAAAGCAACATCAAAATACTTTAGAAAAAGTTTTTCCAAGCGAGGTCGACTTGGCAGTTATTAGCGACAATTCGTTTGATTTGCACACGCCTTTAGAAGTTGGAGTTAGCGACTTTTCACTTCCCCAAAAAAAAATCAGTTTGGAAAAAAGAAATTCAATATTCATGCGAATATTTCGAGAGACCTATCTTCTTTACTTTGCTAGACAAATATTTATTGGATTACAAAACTGCATACTCAAGAAAATGCTAAAAACTCTAAAAAAAGTTCGAAATTTTCTCAAGTTTTTTTGAATTTTTAGATTACACTGAAAGAAATGGTGCTAGTAAAATAAACAAATCGGTTCTGTTGTTCTTGACTTAACGGAGATTCGGTGAAATTGATCGAATTATGGTTAATTCGACCGAGTTCTTTGTCAAGCGAACAAATTAGTTTAGTCATTTCAACAGAAGAGAAATTGTCGCTCTTAAGTTAACAAAATTCTATAAAATTGACACGTTCCTAATCAATCTAACTGATTTTTTTGTTAACACAACTGATCTCACTGGTCATTTCAACAGCGATCAACAGTCAATACATGAGCAAATTTCAAAGACAATTTTAAGCTCACTGCGCTCTCTACTTTGTACTTATGTATGCTATACTATATGTATGCACGTATTTACGTATGTATATGGCAGCCGCCGTGGTGTGATAGTAGCGTGCTCCACCTTCCACACCGAAGACCCTGGGTTCACACCCCGGGCAAAGCAACATACAAATTTTAGAAATAAGGTTTTTCAATTAGAAGGAAATTTTCCTAAGCGGGATCGCCCCTCGGCACTGTTCGGCAAGCACTCCGAGTGTATTTCTGCCATGAAAAGCTCTCAGTGAAAACTCATCTGCCTTGCAAATGCCGCAACATAGGTACTTTCGTACAAAGCTGTCGCAACAACTTTTTTTTGTTCATTTGACTACTAAAACGGTCAATTACGAATCAACGATTTGTGTGCAGTTTATTCAAAATCTTGTTGCGATGGATAAAAATTTACAGAAATTTCGGTTGAATTGACCCGTATTTCGGTTGATTTTACCAGTCTTTTTCTTTCAGTGCACTTTTTATATATATAACATTTTGGAAAACACAAAAACGTGATTATTTTAAAACCACTTTTGTATAAAAGATTTTTAAAAGGATCGTAGACGAATAAAATAAGCTATATCGTTGCAAAAAAAGAGCTTTATATCAATGGTATTTCATTCCCCAAGTGGATTTATAACAATAAATAGGAAGAACTTCAAATTTTTAAAAATGGGCGTGGCACCGTCCCTTTTATGACTAAACAATTTTCTATGTTTCGGGAACCATAACTCGAAGAAAAATTAGGTCAGAATAGAACCATATGTATATGTATTATTGCGCAGCCTTGTAACACTATTAAGCACACAAAACAAACAACAACAGCATTTCAAGTGTACAGCTCGGTTTCACCCAAACTTAGACTTCCTTACTTGTTGAGATTGGTTTCCGTAGTTTTAGGGACACAGCTCACAGAAGTTTTTTGTTCAATTTTCGAAAATATAAAACAATTTAACTCACGAAATTTTATAAAAATTGCCACTGTTTTATCGTGTTCTCGGCTGCAGTTTCTTAAAATTGGGTCTTAGATGTCGAGTTTTCCACGAATTTTAGTAGAGTTCTGTAACTATGGATCCAATTTCGAAGTACTTAGTTCCAGAGCACATTTCTTCAAAACCGATAGCAACATTTCCGATTTGCATAAAATTTCTAAATATCGCAATCCATGCGCCACCTAGCGGACTTTTTTTATATTGCATTGTTATCGGGATCTGAAAAATGTTCCAAATCTAAGGTCTCTAACTTGAATAGAATGTTACTTCAAAAAATATAGCAAATTTCCCAAATTCGCAATAAAAATAGGCAAAACCCTCCTAATATAAAGCTGGCAAATAAAACGTTAGTCCATAAAACAAAACTATAATAATTCGCATGAATTTGCCACTGTTTGAATCATAAAAACTTGCTGATGCCCTGGCAACTTTCACACATACCTACATACATCTGTACGCAAATTGTTGCATTGTTGCATATAACTTCGTATAAATTTTCATGCTTGTTCAGCTGAACTGCAAACAAATACTCAACACTCCATTTTCAAATGTTGAACACGACAACTCAGCATTTGTTGAAATTCGTTGAATATTTTTTATTTATTTTTCTTCGATGCACTTTTATTATAGCACTTTGTTGTTTACACATAATTTTGGTATAGTCATTTTTTTGAGTCTTTTCGTAATTTGTTATTGCTTTTTATGAGCTTTTACTAGTTTGCGCTACACGCCCACATGCGCTGATGACCAGTTCGCTGACATATTGCAAATTAAGAAAACTATACTTTATCTGGAATAATTGTTATTTTGGTTTGTGGCTATTTTAAATTATCATATTTGTTTTTTTTTTTTTTTTTTGCATGGATGTGGCCATTTGCCAATGACTAGCTAGCAGTTGTTTGTTAGGATTAACTCCTCATCAGGCTTTCAACATCACATAACGTGTAGTACAGACATGCAGATCTCTTTAGAGCAACGATTTAATGCATGTAGTACAGCAGACCGAGCCGTTGCTACTAACAAAAGGCACATTTCCCTTTGGTTTCCCTTTTTGGAAATATAACCTCAAGGAAGGCTGTTGATATTTTATACCCATGATAATCCTACCGAATAATATACGAGACTGAAATTAAAAATATTATATAAGGAAACTGTTAATTTCTACTACCTCAACCTACATATTTAGAATACATCGAGGTATTGTGGCAAATCCACTAAAGATGCCCCTATTACGGTATACAACTCAACTTAGTTGGGTTGTAATTAAAACAACTCAACTTTCAGACAACTCAACTCCTGTTTGGTATTACGAATTACAACTTATTTCAGTTGAAGTTGAATTGGTGCTGCCAACCTAAGAAAGTGATGATTTGACAGATAAATAAACAGCTGATCAATTTGTGGCGAAAATTTAAGCATTTGCAAAGTGATTTTTTTATTACACGATATTATATGATATGAAATCTATTTTATAATGGCGGAAATGTTGGTGATTAACATGTTGCGAATACGAAAAAAAACATTCGCGTGATCATTCCAATCCCTTGGAGCTACCTAGCACCAAGTAAGAAAATGTTTAAGTGACAAATGATGAGCTTCAAATGAAGTTATTTTGCAGATTTGAAATGCAGCATTTTGCTCATTACTAAACAAAATTATTGACCATTTCCGCAAATGCTTTCGAGGGAAGGCTGTACCCCTATTTTAAAATTATGCGCCACACTCAGATTCCTTGCTGATAGCAGCTATCAAAAATGCTGTGGAAATGATTTTGGTGTTGGACTGGTTTTAAATATTATTGAGGAGCATATTTGTGCGAAGTGGATTAAAACCCAAACAGCAAAACGTTTTTTTTTTCTATAAATGTGCACAAAATTGTTGATTATTGTTTGATTAATTGATTGATTGATTTTTTTTTTTTTTTTTTTGTAACGTTTTTTGAGCCCGTTCACCATCTAACTCTTATCAAAGATGGTATCAAAAGACGCGTTTCGATCTCCGTTTTTAGGATTCAAAAGCGGAAATTAAAAATATTTCTGTCGTAAAATATTTACAAAAACCCACAAAGTGGCCCGTGAGGGTCCGAAATATGAGGCCCTATCCACAGTTTTTTTTGCAAAGAAGATCTTTCTGTGTTGGTGGCATTTTGCCGCGATTTGTAAAAATAACCCTGAGTGGGTCCAACGCCTTTCTGCATTAATGTGTACAAAACATCTGGAAAAATACAACCATATGAAATTTGAACCGAAATGATATGACAAAAATTAAATTTTTAATATTTGTTTTCGGATTCTTAAATCGGAGGTCGAAACGTGTCTTTTGATACCAACTTTGAAAATTTTTGTTAAAAATTAGGTGGTGAACCGTCTTCTAAAACTTAACATTTTTTCAAAACAACTGCTAATAATCAGTTGTAAGATTTTGACGTCTTTGACAACTACACCAACACAAGGTTGTAAACGGCAATGCCACAAAAAGTTGTTAGAATAGACAACTCAACCGACATTTTTTTTGACAGGTTGAGTTGTAATCTGTAATACCAAATTGCGAAATTTCAACCCAACCAGAGTTGAGTTGTAAACGGTAATAGGGGCAAATATCTCTACAATGAACAACAGCTCTAAGGGTCGTTTTCACCATCTTCAGTTGGATACTTATCTATAAGTTGTTGAAAATCTCTGTTTCGATGCTAACTGCACCATGGCATAAGTTAGTTGTTTTGTTGGTTTGAAAGAACGTATTCACAATCCCGTCCTGTTCCAAAACTTAAGATTACACAGTTTTGTTATTTATGCTGTCGGAATGCAATTGATTCCGATCAACACAAAAGCTAGCAACTCAGCAGAATGAGCCTCTTTTATCGGATGGTTGGAAAGGACGTGTTTCCAATCCTTCCTGCACCACCTTTTATATACACGTAATTAATCATAAAATATTATTGTTTTATTATTTTTGTTGAAATAGGTGTGACTCTCATGAACCCTCCAACTGTTTTTCTGAGACGATGTTTTCGGGAACTCTACCCCAATTTGATTGCGAGCGATATATTTTACATAATGCATAAGGTTCCTCTGTGTCTGTTTGGATTGTCCATGTACGCTCAAGGTTCAGTAATATGAAATACAAATACAAAATATTTTATCTTATTGGAAGGCTTTTGCAATATTCTAATAAACTTTTTTCGAGTGTTTAGGTTTTCACCTCGAGGCCAACTCTACACAGCTTAGCTAAAAGCATTATTCAATAAAATATGATAATTTTTTATCACAAATAGCCTTCATATCTAGAAAACCGGGAGGTGGAAGGAGTTGAGTGAGAAACATATGAGGGCTGGCATGATATAGTTTTGAGCTGAGAGAGAAGCTTCAGTATTATGATATTATTCAGGGCTTTATGATAATGGCATTGCTCATATCAACTAATAATCTTCTGCAAAAATCTCTTAAAAATAAATGCCCTTTTTACCTATCATTGAACAGCTACCATTTAGCTACTTGTTTAGCTCGCTTTTACAATACGAATAACCATAGCGCAATATCTCTTCATCAGCTAACTAGTGATCACTATTATTGCAAATCACAACTCCACACACAAATCAACAATGACAAGAAAGGCCAATTTTTGCAACAAAATGCAGCAAACGAACATCATAACTGTTATAATATTTGTTGCTGTATATTGAAGTATTAGAAGAAAAAACAATGTGTAGAGCAATGCAAAACCTCATATTATGCCATCAAATGTATTTTATGAGATTTCTATATTGTTATCGGGATGACGTTTATTATTGTTATACTCAGCTGAGCAGAGCTCACAGAGTATATTAACTTTGTTCGCATAACGGTAATCCGTAACGGCATAAACTAATCAAGATAGACATAGACTTCTATATATCAAAATGATCTGGGTGAAAAAAGAAATTCATTTAGCCATGTCCGTCCGTCCGTCCGTCCGTCTGTAAACACGATAACTTGATTAAATTTTGAGGTATCTTGATGAAATTTGGTATGTAGGTTCCTGGGTGCTCATATCAGATAGCTATTTAAAATGAACGAAATCGGACTATAACCACGCCCACTTTTTCGATATCGAAAATTTCGAAAAACCGAAAAAGTGCGATAATTCATTACCAAAGACAGATAAGGCGATGAAACTTGGTAGGTGCGTTGACCTTATGACGCAAAATAGAAAATTAGAAAAATGTTGGACAATGGGCGTGGCACCGCCCACTTTTAAAAGAAGGTAATTTAAAAATTTTGCAAGCTGTAATTTGGCAGTCGTTGAAGATATCATGATGAAATTTGGTAGGCACGTTACTCCTATTACTATATGTGCGCTAAATAAAAATTAGCGAAATGGGATGATGAACATGCCCACTTTTAAAAAAAAATTTTTTTTAAAGTCAAATTTTAACAAAAAGTTTAATATCTTTACAGTATAAAAGTAAATTATGTCAGCATTTGACTTCAGTAATGATATGGTGCAACAAAATACAAAGATAAAAGAAAATTTCAAAATGGGCGTAACTCCGCCATAAGTCGAACAAAAATTTACCAATCCTTGTGAAATTTGGTAGGGACATAGATTCTATAAAGATAACTGTTTTCTGTGAAAAGGGGCGAAATCGGTTGAAGCCACGCCTAGTTTTTATACACAGTCGACCGTTTGTCCTTCCGCTGGGCCGTTAACACGATAACTTGCGCAAAAAACGATATAACTTAACTAAACTTAGGTCACGTACTTATCTGAAGTCACTTTATCTTGGTATAAAATATGGCCGAAATCCGACTATGACCGATATCGAAAATTACGAAAAATGAAAAAAATTCCATAATTCTTTACCAAATATGAAAAAAGAGATGAAACATGGTAATTGGATTGGTTTATTGACGCAAAATATAACTTTAGAAAAAACTTTGTAAAATGGGTGTGACACCTACCATATTAAGTAGAAGAAAATGAAACAATTTTGCAGGGCGAAATCAAAGACCCTTGGAACCTTGGCAGGAATACTGTTCGTGGTATGACATATATAAATAAATTAGCGGTACCCGACATAAGATGTTCTGGGTCACCCTGGTTCACATTTTGGTCGATATCTCGAAAACGCCTTCACATATACAACTAAGGGCTACTACCTTTTAAAACCCTCGTTAATACTTTTAATTTGATACCCATATCGTACAAACACATTCTAGAGTCACCCCTGGTCCACCCTTATTGCGATATCTCGAAAAGGCGTCCACCTATAGAACTAAGGCCTACTACGTTTTAAATAATCATTAACACCTTTTATTTGATACACATGTCATACAAACATTTTCCAGGGTTACCCAAGGTTCATTTTGCTAAATGGTGATTTTCCCTTATTTTGTCTCCAAAGTTCTCAGCTGAGTAGGTAATGTTCGGTTACACCCGAACTTAGCCTTCCTCACTTGCTTTTTTTTTTACTTTCTGGTCTCTGCTGTCATTCATCATCATTCAGCAGAGTAGCAACTTCAACGTTAGCAATAAACAAAGCGTTATGAATTTAAAAAGCAACTTCCTTCCATTTCAACTGTGATCATAGCATAATCGATTGGAGTAGCAGGAAAGAAGCAGTACATTGCAGTAGCAACGGTAGTTAAATTGAATTGCTTGCAATTACAAAAGCAACGGCAACTCTGTGCAACTGGACACCACAACCTTTGTGTCATGCAACATTGATTCATTCAGTAAATGCATTCCAATGAAGCCCAATCCAGACCCCGATAAAAATTTTGCGGTTCTGTTGGTTTTGTTTTCCTTTTTACTTGGTAGCACTTACAGACATATGCACTAGGGTGTCCGATATTTACCAACTTTTTTCCACCCAATATATTTTACTTTAAGTCTGACTACAATTTATAAGGACCATAAAATAGTGACATTATAATCATTATAACCCATGCTAGAAAAACGATACATTTTCCAGGTCAAGTTTACGGCAATGAGCTACACATTGTCGAACATACATAGGTGAAGATTATATCACACGTCTTTTTATTGCATTCCATCTTTATATCTTTACTCTCCAAAAAAAATTGTACAGTGGTTATACTAAAATTTTAATATCAAAGTTCAGTAAGATGTATGTCTTTGTTTAAAGATACATTTTTCGTTTCTCCTGGTCCATTTATATATTGGAAGTACAGAAATATTTTTATCTTCTTTTCATTTTCTACTTTTTTTGCATTTGCAAAGTAATCTGAAATATCTGCAAGGTTGCATGTATCTAGCTCAGTGAGTAGTTACATGAAAATCGATCGTAAGATTCCACAATTCCACATGGACTTTTTATTACCTCAAAATAGATCAATACCTGTCCCATCTAGACAACTTTTTATCATAGAAACAACAACCTAATAAAGCCCGAAGTTTCGTTCAAAGCTTCAGATCTCTAGGTTGTCGGGAAGTTCCTTAAAACTCGAAAGCACAATTTCCAAGTTCGAAAGATTTTTTGAATTTTCACGATCCCTGGAAATCCTAGCAAACTTTTTTCCTTCATGTTAAATTGTCATCGGTTTTTGATGTGTGTTTCAAGTTTCAAGACTCTTATCTCTCCGGGAAGTTACACAAAAATGAATTGCACAGTTCTTCAATTTTGTACGGAAATTTGGCGGAAAGATATCAAACGATGCTAATACAAAGGAAGTAAAATACAAAACCACACGAAAATTACAACTGCCTTTTGCACATACCTTCTGACTGAAGTAAAATTTTCATTAACAGCCTTCGTAACGATTATTACTAGATTCAAAACGCGTCTTTAGATACTTCTCCCGACGGTTTTGGAACTGTTTTAATTGTTGACCGCGGTTTTTAAGTAAAATTAAGCTAGTCTTTGTATAAGGGAGAAATCGTTTATAAATTTATAAATAAAATATATCACATTTGCGGCATGGTTTAAAGAACTAATAATAGTAAATTATTAGTTTCATAATTTCATTTGAGTTTTAAACGTACATTTTAGAGTCGTTTACGGGAAAAAAGTTTGTAAATAAGAGGTGATCTATTATATGTACACATGAGTTCAGTGCCGCCAACTCTCATAGAACTCAGCCAGATCGTTCCAGAGAGACTTTATCGTGATCCAGAGTCGGATAGCGCATTGGAACTCAACTATTTATTGGTCTGTCAACGGCACAAGCACACACACACACATACTCATTGTTGATTAGGTATGGTGGCATAAATTGTAATAGATTTGTGTTTTTTCTGATTCATAACAATAATTATCCACAAAGATGTATAAATTATTTATATATTTTATTTCGTATAAGCAACCCATTATTACGGCTGGTTTGGATTCAGTTATAAGTGACCGCATATTTATATTTTTTCCTTTTATATTCAAACGCTCACTAGACCGTATCGTAAATATAAAGTGATGATAAAAAAATATCAAAGACTACCTTTATATAAGTAAACCTTTGCTGCATTATTTCAATAAAAAAAAACCATGATAACATCACATATTGAATAAATTATTAAATAGACGCAATATATACAAAAATTACCCACTAAAGCATGACTGGTTATACAGAGATGGCCAGCACTGCATATAGCTGCTTCTGATTGCTGCTTGTGGGTGTATTGCTTTTGTATGAGGCGCACTTGTCAATTTATCGTTCAACGTAACGAATTTACTGCAAATCCTCTTATTTGCAACCTTCTACTAACGTTCGTATCGCTAAACTGTTGAATAAATAGCTCCAATATTTAATAATGCAAAATGGCCTTTATTAAAGTAATTCACAATAACACTGATACTTCACAACCAATAGCTTGCTTAAATGAAACTGATTGTCGCGCCTCTACTGTTGCTACCTTTTATACTCTGCGATTTCCTCGTTGCATCTTTTAGGCGCTTCCAGAATTTACTTAATTACTGCAAAAATTTTGAATATAAAGATATTGCATGCGCGAACTTCGGTGGAAAGCAGCGGAGCGTAACAAAATTCCAGTAGGTCACTTCCACCACACCAAAAACTTTAACACAATTTTTAACATAATTTAAGCACAGAAATACACTGATTGGAGTTTTAGTGAGTAAAAGTTAAAATTCTGAATACATTAGCTGAATAAAAAGTGTACAAATAATTATTAAATAACAAATACAGACAGTGGTAGTTTAACAAATTCTGCTGTGGTAAGTGGTGAATGTGACCTACTAGAATTTTGTGAAGCTTGCCTCACACGATTTTTCGTCTATGCAATGTATCTATATTATATCGTTCTGTCTTCTCCGCTGCGTGCACGTACATATATGTAGACATAATGATTGATCTATTGATGTGCATACAAGTCTCTGCTTAGCATCGGCTTACAGATGATAGTATCCCTTAGTGCTGCTAATATTCGTTACAATATCACTGATTCTCTGCAAAGTGTAAATATTCATGTATTTTCTATCTTTTATCATTAAATGGCGATAAAAGGTTAAGTAATAAGGAACTCATCCTATTTCAGAGTCAAAAAGTCAGTCATGTCTTTTTCTTAGTTTCTTTTTTTTTTATTTTTTTTTTTTAAGTATTGCAGAATATCACGCGTTTCTACATTCTTTTAAAAATGCATAGAAATTTCTTAAATCTAGACGGGAAATGGAACTGTTGTCCCCCAGTTCTGGTAAAATTATAAAAGTTCGAATTTCGTAGTACTTGCGTTACTTTTTTCCACGTTGTCTTACTCTGTATCGTTTTGTTAACTGAACTATTACTGGCACTTTAAATATATATCAATTGAGCCTGTTAAAACGAATTCCATCTATATAGATGTGTACATATGCGGATAAGAAAAACGCTTGTCATCACTTAGAGAATGTTTAGGAAACCCATCTAGCGGCAGTGGGAAATAACTCGCTACAAAATGGGTTATTCTAAATTACGGAAAAACACACCTCTGTTGGTCGAAGTGTATATGGGGTATTCCATCCCAAAGACGTTTTCAGAATTTTTTCAAATTTTTTCATCCAACTCAAAAGAGGTTATGAATTTTAAAAAAAAACACCGTTTTTTTTTTTCAAAATGCTATAACTTTTTCAAAAATTGACCGTTTGGGATCTTTTTTTTTTTTTAATTTGTTTTTAAATGTACTTTTCGGAAAAAATATGGGATGGAATACCCCATATATATATAGTACCTATAGCTGAATCGGTTGCGATGAATAGTAGACTCACACCATTTTGGGTCATTGAAGTGAAGAATAGCGTAGAGATTAAATGGAGAGACATATTTCAGTTGCAACTGAGTATAATGCATACTGAAATTTAGCAGTACTAATTTTCCACGCAACAATTTTTAAGTATATATAAAGTTACACACTTAGCAGTCTTTATAAAGTTGAAGTGCATATGTATAAACGTGTCAAAAAACAGGGCTAGTAACAGTGAAGGACATGACAGAGATTACTGTGGCACCGTGGGCATAAGACCAAATTAGTGAGCGCCGTGGGCGTAAGTTTCTCTCTTTAAAATAAGCTAATGCATTTTCCTAATATCGACACTTATTTTCTGTTAAAACAACTAATGAAATCAGTTCAGTGCACTGAAAAATCTGTCAGATTGACTGAGAATATGTCATTTTTACAGAATATTGTAAGTTTCTCTATATTGGTATAATAATAATAATAATAATAATACCCAACGGATTAATACCCTCCAAAGCCCGCCCGACCGGCACGAGGGCGCATCCGCATGACGCACGGATTTGTTTTTGTTTTATTCTATTGACAACTGAATGGAATATCACACTCTCTGGGTTCGAAAATATTCCAAACCAAAATTATTTTGCAAAAACATCTTATTTTAGAGAACTGTATTGAATAGAAGCCCCTATCTGCGTTTATGAAATTCCACTCAGCAGTCGAGAAAAGGCGAAACTTCTGTATTCGCGATAGGCCCCAAAGCACATGTATATATGTACATCAGACTGGGTCGATTTATTAACCGATATCGCGCCATCGATTTTTCGATAGGATTTGGGCTCAGGAAAAAATAATTTCCAAGCCTGCGAAAAAAAAATGTCGAAAGGGTAAATTTTTCGACGAAAACACTCCCCAAAAACCAAAAAATATTTTTTTTTTCAAAAATCTCTTGTAAAAACGTTGGCGATAACAGTTTTTTGAAGAAAAAAATATTTTTTGGGTTTTGGGGAGTGTTTTGGTCGAAAAAGACGCTTTCGCCTTTTTTTTCCTGGGCCAAAATCCTATCGAAAAATCAGTGGCGCGATATCGGTTAACTTTCGCTCATACAAACCGACCCAGGTTAATATACATAGTATAAATATGCACGGTAATTGCAAAATAGGAATTTTTATTGCATAAAGTACATAGTATATATTAAAGAAACGTTTGCTACTCAGAATTTGACATATGTAAGTATCACCTCGCAAGTTTTTTATTGCATTTTATTAAAGATTTTACAAACTTGCAAGCATGTATGTAGATTTGTAGTAAAAAATAGCCATATGCATACTTAAACAAAAACATTTTTCTACCGAGAATTATTTTGCAAAATCTCTTGACTGCCAACAGACTTACGTTTTTACCCAACTCAGCGTTCGTAGAAATATGTAGCTTGAAATAAAAATATTAAATTACAATTGGGAATATTTAAGTGGAAAGAATATTCGCCACAAGCTTGACTCGCCAATTTGAGTTTTCGTTAAAATATTCTACTACATACAGATGGGAAAGGGAAAGAGATGATAAGGCGTAATTGAAAATTGGGAGATCTTGTAACATTAAGGCCCGATTTTTTAGTGCGAGTTTAAACTACAGCTCAAGTAGACTAGAGTTAAACCCTGCCACTTTGGCCGCTTAAGCTGAAATGAACAGCAAAATTTTATGTTATCGAACAAAGTAGCAAGGTTAAACGCGAATCAACTTTAACTGGAGTTTAAACTTGCACTGAAAAACTGGGCATAAGTACCGAAAAAATGCAATAAATTTCAGATGAGTAATTAGTACAAATATTTTATTTATTTACTTTTTTCTGAGATCATAGACGAGTGAGTTTTGGCGCATTTAGAAAATTCACTGGCTGTGTTTCGAAGCACATATCTTTGTGTTCCCCTCCCTTTTTATTTGCAATGTGACTAGTTAGTTATTTAGGTTTGTTACGTGAACTCAACACTCGACATGAGTAATCAATAGCATCAAAGTGGGCTTCAGATATCGCTAACACACATCTATACTTGATGCGAATGCATGCAGGCATCTATAGTAGTATATATTGTATGCATTAGGGTAGGCATAATATTCTAACGAATAATATAAAAGTATTAAGCAAACGAGTATTGACTTTTATCTTAGGTTTGTTTTCTGTTCCATTATAGTTTTAGTTATATCATCCTAAACAAGGGTACCCACGCAATGGCTATTTTGGCTCTGTATGGCTCCCAACAACATGACGTTGGCTCCGGCGGGCTCCCAACAACAACCAAATTGATTTCAGTAGAATAACACGTAAATTAATTACAACATGCTTTGAAATTGAAAGGCATTTTATTTATTATTTTGAACTGCGTTACTACCGACATTTCACACATGACACAAACGAACGGAACAATAATCATTCAACATTCATTCACGACAATTTTGTCATATCATTTCTTATCATTCCCTGAAAGAAGTTGGTGTACTTTAAATCAGAGGTCTTCCATCTAGTGAAATAATTATTCGTGCACATTTCACATACATATATTATTATCCTCTTTCGTATAGTAGTCGCTAAAAAAGCATCGTATCAAGTGTTAATGCGTATGTCTTGCCTCCGCGACTAAATTAGCACCACGACGATGGCAACACTCTTACGAACAAAGTCAGTTCTTCAATTTTGGCGATCACTGTTTTAAATTGCCGTTGTTGCCGTTTGGCTGCGTTAGTCAAATCCCTTAAGCTCCCTTGAACACATGAACTTGGATAACCATAAAAAGTCTTTGCGTCCCAATTTGATATAGTACAACAGCAGACACGAGTGGGCGATTACTTTATCGTGGCTGCGATTTAAAACCATCCCTTTTCAGCAATGGTTCAAGGCAGGCCTTCTTCATGACGATTTTAAAGAAATTCATATCTCAGAACTTAGCTGGGAACATTCTCTCTTGGAGCTCTAACAAAGCAACTTCTTCAAGTACAATGCCTTAACTTTGGTACTCGAAAAATCATGGCTGTTGGTTGTTTGTGGTTACCTTCTTGATTTTCTAGTGTTTCTCACGAAAAATGTTATCGATTTCAACAATAAGGGCCACCTTAATTTGCATATATATTTGTTTACAATCAAGCGTGGGGATAATTGCAGATGCAGATTATAATTGAAGTTCATGCACACACATACCTACAAACATACACTGTAAACAGGCGGGTCTAGAATTTTTATAAAGCTAAGGTAAAACTATGTGTGTACACACACTTTCACAACATAACCGTAAGTCACGCATCAACGAACTTCACGTAAATGTGCCAATTAAAAATGCACACACAGAATTACAAACAAACCAAATTGAATGGCGAAAATTTTGGTTGTTCTTTTGTATTGGTGAATATGTTGATGGGCGTAGTGAATATGAATAAATATTTTATCTCAATACAGAAGAATATAAAAAATGTAGAGGGAACAAGTTTTAAGAATAAAAAAGGCATGATTCAGGTTAAAAATTCCAACTAAAATGAGTCACAAACGCAGCGTCGAAAGCGTAGTAACTGCGCTGATTTAAATAAATAGACTCTAGTATGGACCTCTCTATTTACACAACTCTATACACATATGTAAATATTACAACAGCGAACACGAAAATAGCATTGCCAATTTTGATAAAATTTCGTCACTAAAATTTTTATTTTTATTTCTTTTTTCGATAGTTTAAGAAAAGATGTCTGCGAATTATTTAATTGAAACTAGAGAAAAAGTTCGAGCAGAGTTTTCTCGCGAGTTTCGCCTTCTCGTAAAGCTCGCGAGATTCTCGACATTCAATTTAAGCGATTCATCGGCTGTTTTATATAGAGCTTATGATTTCTTCTGGAGCGAAAGCAAAAATTTCCACAAAACCACAACTAAAAACACTGAAATGTATAGAATGCTGCCAATTCAGCGACTGAATTCAAAGTAGAGAAGCTCGCGAGTATTACGAGTATGTCGAGATTCGAGTATCTCGCGAGAATAGAACGTCGAGAAGCTCGTGAATATTACGAGCATTTCGAGGTTCGAGAATCTCGTGAGAAGCCTTGTTCTCGTTGTCTCGTTAAAAATATTAAGTATTGTGAACAAAATAATACATATGTATAATTAATATGTTTTTGAGTTAAATGTCATTGGAAAGCAATATAATCAACAAAAAATTCACAAGTAAGAAAAACAAGTGTATAAATACTGTACATACAGCAATTAAGTTTATGACGAGAACCTCGCGAGATTTACTAGTACTTCAAGGCACGAGAATCTCGCGAGAAGTCGAAAAACTCGCTTGTGTTCGAAAAGAAATCGTAAGCTCTCGAGTTCTCGATTTCTCGGGTCTAGAAAATCTGGCTTGTGTTCGAGAAGAAATCGCAAGCTCTAATTGAAACTATGCAAACAACCAATCTCAGAAACGTTTTCGAAAATAGATTCGAAAAGTCGTTAAAATTTTACAAAAATTCGAACTTAGTCCTCTTTCTCTGTTACGAAGCGAACGCTCGTTTCGCCTCAGAGATGAATTTTTCGCCTCTTTGCACTATGTTAAACGACCAGGGCACAAGACGGCAACAGCTGATTCTTACGTTACGATAACGTAAAAGACAATTATTTATAACGAATCTTCGGAAAAAATTTTTCAAAAATCAGAAAAATTTTTGAGAGACTTTAAACTTGCTTTGTGAGATAAAAATTTATTTTGGTCTAAAAATGCATACTTAAAAAAATTTAAAAAAAAGCTTGAAAAATTCCTAAAATTTTCTAGAATTGAAAAATCTTTACGAAAACGTTTCTGAGATTGTTTCATTTATTGATTAATTTCTGTTACAAAATTCAAAGAAACTTTGTTTCAAACTATCGAAAGTAAAAAGAGGAGGATTTAATGACGAAATTCGATAAAAATTGCCAATGTTTTTTTCGTGTTCGCTACTGTTAAAATCATATTCAATTTTTTTTCTTGAAATTTTAAATATGTTACCCTTGTCATCATCATCATGACAAGTTGGCGCACATAGCCAAATGTCACTCAAATTTTCATCTCATCACCAAAACTCGCACCTTTTCACACAAAGCTAATACTACAACAAAAAAAATAAAATACAACAACAAAAAATTCAGAAGACGCTCCTCCAGATCCACTAAACTTTTGAAAGAAAACGAGTTTGACTTACAACTCGTTGACGTACTCTAAGCCGTTAAGTAAATGTTCAACATATCAATGCAAATGCCAAAAGCTCGTGGGATTATGACTATGGTGCAGACAGTGAAATAAGTAGAGTTTTTATTGCTTGTATAAAAGCTTAAAAATCGTCATATACTTGGTAACAACGAGTCAACAAACACATTTTGGAAATAATTCATTGATGGTGGGCCAAAAATGGGGTGCATTTATGCGGAAGCTTCTATGCAGGCGTAGATTTTTCTCGTGAACCTTGGCCTGGCATCAAAGCTTAAAGACTGCTTGTGCTATTTTCTCCAGCAACAAATTAGGGAAATCACTCCAGTGTAGAGTCCCCTTGTTTAGCTTCGAGGTACTCAGAGAGGTCTTTGTCTCGGCATTGTTAATCTGGTCTCCATGGTAACTGCCAAAAAAATTAAAAACAATCGAACATAATTTGTAAAAACTGGCTCCATTATGTTCTATAGGAATTAATAGGTCGCTGAAGAAATATATATTTAATTAAAAACAATCGTTCTTTTTTATCTACGCGTTGCGATAAGTTTTTTCATCTTCATCAGGCAGACTGTATATTTTCACACAAAATATATAGCATAAACGAAAGGGCCTACTAGCAGAACGGCAAGTTACCTTGCTTGAAACACAAGCAAGAAAAGAAATTTAGTACCGCAAGGTTGTGGAACCTAATGGCATCACTACAGTCCGCTAGCTGGAAATGATTTACAAAACGAGTGTTGCTTTGACCTAGATCCCACTGAGCCGAAGGATGTTTTAAGTAATACCAAGAAATCGCCTAACAACTAGCTTTTAACACTTCCCAACGAATGCACTATGAAGCAAAAATATGGAACTGAACCCAAAACAATAAAAAATCGTTATTCTGAACCAGGCATATGGGTCGTACCAGAACGACGCGCTTTTCATAACTTAGGACCAATTAGTGCTGGACATTCATTGTGTATCTACTGCAACAGGATCAGGCATAAGACTGAGGAAGTCTGGGTGCTGCAACAAGAAACAGTATGGCCACAGCGGTACCCCGTACTCTCAACGAGTTTCCTTGTGAAGGCACAAAATCTGACTTCCTCTTACCTTCCTTGCAGTTTCTAATGAAGTTTGTGGTGCGTTCCCCCGCGATAAGGGGCTTAAGAATTGTTAGACTGTTAAAGGGGATGGCCCCTCTAAATTAAAAATTAATCGTAGTGTTGGAGCAGAGACTTTCTCTGAGCAACTGCAGGTCGCACTGTTCATCCGCCTCAAAAGCTTAGCCAGCACATCTAAGCGCATGTACTTGGCAGTGAGAGGGCCTACGGTAATTTGCTAAAAAATACAATAAGACTCGCAACCTGTATGCATATACTCGGAGCGATGCTGCTCTCATGACGCTTAACGGCCAGATTACATCCTTTAAGGTAATCAGAGTGTGTAAGAGATAAGCACGACTTACGCAACCATTACACTTGTCAGTGTTTCTGCTCACATGAACATTGAGAACAACGAGAAAGCTGATGAACTTCCCATGGCAGGTAAATTGGTAGATATCACTGAGACGGTCATTGTACATCAACCACTGACAGCAATTACTGGAACATCCATAACAAGTACAAATGATTGTCATACGAAAAAGGGATTATTTAGCCAACTGTAAGACAACCAAATAAATATGATTCGACAACAAGTAGAGAATTGGGAGCCAGGAAATAAATCTACAGAGTCACTGCCACAATAACAAGGCACCGGCCATTAAGACAATATACAGAATGATTGGAGAACCACTTCAATGCGAATACAGGAGTTGCGACCTTGAATATAAGGCATAAGAATGACGTAAAGGAAATGCCAAAACAATGTGCATAATTCTGTTTGAGACTGGATAAATATTCGTTTTTATTACAACGGAACATAAGTTTATGACTTTTACCAAAATTTCCCAAATTTAACTATTAGTTTTCAGGGACATATTCCTTAGCTCCTTTATAGCCATTCATTTGATTTCTTTCCAACTGGCATTTTGAATAAAAATTTTCAAAATATTTACTAAACTCCATCCCTGGAAAATACCATATCATCCATATGAATGTATTCAGAGCAGACATGATTACCTGACACTTGGCTTCCAATTCAGCAGCATTTGTCGCATTGCAGCCCTCCTGGGTTGCTATACATACAAAACAAAATCAGCTTTGATTTGATGGTATCTTATCTCAAAAGACTGTCAAGCAACGTATGCGGTGATCAAAAAGGGACAATGTTGATTTTTGGGTTACAAACGCCAAGTGGTCGCAATTGCACATAACCCGCTGTGCACCGGAGTTCAAATTAAAGTAAACGAGTAAATATCATAAATAAATAAATAAGTTGACTTCACATTGCAGTTGCACTTTATCAACCTTAATTGCAGGCTGGCAGACGTTGGCTATGTATAGAAATTTTTGAACGCATTCCAGCTTGCATTACGAGTCCTCCACATGCTTTGCTATGAATGAGTGTGAATAAATTAGTTTTGTATGCTTGTGTGTAGTGCATTGTAATGTGAACTGCCTTGCGGTAAACATCCGTCTGTACCGTATCTGTTTTTTCCATGCTATTGATTGATCATGAGAGGAAGAGTAAACAGCATACCTTAACTAGTCAAATATCAATATTTAAAGGACAGATTTTCAGTGCTGCTGAAATTTTTTGTTTGCCTACAGTAGCATTCAAAGTAAACATGACAACATTGACAGGAACAGGAAATAAAAGAAAATCATTGATTTTTAAGGTGCAGAACTACTGCAGCCGTTGCTTTACTTAGCAACTCATAAAGGAAGAGCGGAGATGTGGTAAAGTAATATTACTTTAATAATAGTTTATTCAGCTGCGTAGACGACCTCGGACATCAGTCGGAATAGGAACAAAAATAATTATTTCGCCGACTGAATATAAAATGAATTGCCTCGGGATTTCCACCATTCTATTAGGGGAAACAACTTTGATATGCATATGCTCATTTTATTTGTCCAGATCTGGAAATTCTGCTTACCTCTTTTATTTAAGCTTTGAACTATATTGTTCTCTATTGTATTGCCTTCGGTTCAAGCCATCCGGATTTAGAATAAGCTATTTTATATATTAAGAAATGCGAATTAACCGGTTACGAATTACAGCGTATCGCAGCCTTATAAATGAAATGAATGAAAAATTGCTCCAATCCAAATCTAACACCGCACACCGAAATATGCGCGAAAGGTGCAAAATCGCTGAGTCGCTCTCCTTATGCCTTATGATTCATATGATACTTGCAAAAGCTAGCACGTATGGCAATATCAGGTGAAGTGAGCTGCGTACCAGCATGATAAAGGGTTTAGACAAAGAAAGTACGGTTGCTTCGATGCATTTTGTAGTATCTTCCCGGGAAAACTTACATAACAGAGAGAACCGCTATAATGCTGCAGGACAGTATAGCCACAGAGATCTAAAAGGCAGGACAGTATAGCCACAAAGATCCAAAAGGCATTAGGCCCTAATACGATTAAATTATATATGGTATTTAGGAGTCGAATGTAATGATTTTACTGAGAAGATGAGCAAGGTAATTGCCGAAGGGGATGTAAACGGAACAGACAGGTCCGTACGAATACTACTCAATTCGGGCAACGAGCTTACTGCGAAACAACCAGGATGATTACTAGGTCTCAATATTATGAGGGACCCTATAGCGAAGATTTGATAGCAATCGGAATCTAAACACATCTGGCGCGGGAGTCCGTATGGGCACTATCACAGGTACCATGTAATGCATCGTGCCTAGTTTAACCTTTTACCCAAATAAGAACAACATTGGTCGTGAAACGCTCCACATAGAGTCGTGCTACTTTTTAATTTTCTTACATACGTGTTTAATGCCGAGTGTTTTCCAAAAAACTGTTGAGGTGAACCCGTTCTATATATAATATTATCCAGTCTCAAATAATATCTAAAGTATTATGATGATGATTTAACCAGTACTAGAATCCAGAACCCAAGAGATCATGTTTCCATCACACCACGGCCTGCGCCTACCCAAACAAGATATAACTTGCGCAACTGGAATCTTTGGAGGAAGATGAGAGTATACATATTTAACGGGTGAGGATCTGAAGACCCCAAAATTCCTGTGAAAGGAGGTCGATCAGCTTCAAGGTTCACTGTTGTCACATCTTATAGCCCTCACTACAGTCGATTTTCGTACCACGAACAAAGAACTGCCGAGCTAACATTTCCCAAAACTTTCAGAGAGTGTTTTTGTCGCTAGACAGATAAACATAAAAGTACTTGAAGTTAGCTACTACATGATAGTCGGAACCATTAACGATCAATATGTTTGAACATTTGTCTGCGCCTCTTGGTCCTTATCTTATAGAGAAGCTGACAGGGAATGCGGTCTCATTCCCACCACAAATCCAACACTACATCTGCGCTGCTCTTCCTCTACATGACCACTTTGGTCATCAGATACATTTTAGGGCTATATCATTGGCTTTCGCTCTCTCTAAGCTATAAACCAGCCGGGGCAAAGTAGCTTTCCTTCATTGGATATATGTTTTAATGTGGCGGACCCATAGTACGATACCTGGTTTCAAAATTAAGGAATATATATTTACACACTTTTATTTGAATCGCGAGTCCCGGTTTCAATAACACCTCTTGTATAAACTTTAGTGATTCCTTAAGCTTCTTATACATGAGTCTACTTTCTGGTTAATTCTATAAATTCAATCAAAATGATTAGAAAATCGACTAGTAGTCACCTTTAAGGCGAGTATTTCAGAGTGGCTTTCTTTGAACTTTCCTGTTCTAGAAATAGTTCATTCAGGACTCCAAAAAAAAAATAATCCATTAGGAATAAGACGTTTAGATAAATGGAAACTTTCCGGTTTTACTTATATATTCCACAAATGGGCTCGCTCTCCATAACATGCTATCTGCAATAGTCCTAGTAGACCTAGTCTTTGTGTAACCGGGTCAGAGACCTCAGTCCTTTCAGGAACCAAAAAATTTTCAATTTTGTGCTATATAAAATAGTTTTTACGAATTAAGAGAGATTCAGTAAATATATTACTCACCTCTTCACATTGCGGCACCGTTTCACATTTTCTGCCTCCTTCACACTATCCCAAGAATCACCAACACCCAACGAAGACATTTCATCCAAACGCTCTTCATCTTCCAAACCCGAATCTTCTAAACTAATATGACAACTGGTCATCGTAACTTCTTTGCCATTATCGCCAACCTCAATCCAATCAGATGTACGTATGCGCGCCGAACGTTCGGTACCATAAGGCGACGAATCCGATGAACAGCCAGAAGGACAACGTTTACGTGGTGCAACAACAACACCATTTAATTTATTATTACGGTTATGCTTTTGTATATCATCTTCATCGCCATCTTCAGTATCTTCTACATTATCAGCATCGACGTCTTCAGTATCGGGATCATGATCATCTAAAGAATTGTCTCGTTGACGTGTATTCGGTTTGTTGGTTTTGTTTGTTTGTATAATATCACTGTCAGTTGTTGCGTTATTTGACGCTATATTCTTTGTTGATGCTAATGTTGTTGTTGCACTGTTTATTGCTGCTATTGGTTTACTAGATGGCGGTGATACTGGACTATTTAAAGGCGTACTAATTTCTTTAATCAATTTATGTGTCTTGCCGCTAGTCAAATTCTCCATAGAACTACTTCTACCACGCATAGCAGCCAACTCCGATATGAGTATCTCATGAAAAGCTGTCTTACGTTCTGGCGATTTTAAAATATTCTCGATATTTTCACCCAATGTTGGGCTAGCTGGACTTGTGTTGATATTTATGCGCGTGCAATTATTATTGGACGTTTCACTGTTGGTGGTTGTGGTGCTAACAACGGTGACCGAAGCACCGCATATAGGATGCTGTAAAGCTTGCTCATGTTTCGTAATCATTGGCGGCGTCTCGCTAGCATGACGCTGTTGACTTACAATAATTTCCGAAAATAAACGTTCCGCTGCATTTCTCAAATTATTCTTAAACTCAGCGGTTTTACCACCTAAAAATGATGTGGTATTAGTTGCTGCAACGCCCGTATTGATTGTTGTAATATTGGCACGTGTTGTAAAATTATCGAGTGTTGTTTTCGAGCGACGAAATAGCGAAACACTGGATGAGTTAGTAGTATTCAAGCTGACATTATCATCGTCCAAATCCAATGTAGCAACAGGCACTTTAACTATTTTACGTGGACGTGGTAAAGGTTGCGCAGATGTAGGTAATTGATCGAGTTGTATTTTACCAACGCGTTCAAAGTCAACACGTCCCAAACTGAGACGTGTATCTTTGAGGTTATGCGTTTGAGTTTGCGCTTTCGGTGAACCACCCATCGAATGATGACGACTGAGATTAACAGCGCTGCTAGCATTTTGTACAATAACTATATTATTGCTTGTACCACCAGACACATTTGTAGCGCTTACGGAGTTTGTGGTTGGTTTCGGTTCTGATGTTGCAGTTTTTGTTACACCGCCACTATTAAGAGGCACTTTGTTGATGCTTGAATTTTGCTCGACCTCAGCGTGTGCACCATTTTGCTCTGTAGGCGCTTTCGGTTTCATAGTTGGTATATCAGGCGCTTTTCGCAACTTTAGCGGTGGTTTAGTACCGAGTCCTGTTGCGGTTTTAGGAGTGTTTGTTGCCGTTGTAGGCGGTACTTCCGGCCGTTTGGGTGCACTCATTGACGGTGATTTATAAATAACTGTACGTCCAGCAGCTCCGGTTTGTGCAACAACTGTGCTCAACCCGATCGGTTTCTTTTGTATTAACGGATGTTGTGAATTTTGTTGCATTTCATTTGTTTGCACACCACTAGCACCAACATTCTCGCGTCCATTCACTGTTGCAGTAGCAGAACTGGTTGCTGTGCCCGTATTATTTGTTTTATTAACACGATTCTGTGCATTCACAACTGCTTCTACACCATTGCGCTGTGTTTTCAATAAACCCGCTGAATTTGCGGTTGCATACGATGGCCTCGGTGGTACGGGAGGTCCCGCTTTTTTCAACGGCATTACCACCGGCACCGTTGTGGTAGACATGTTCTTCGTTGGTGTTATTGGTTTTGTAGTTATAGCGGCTATTGGTGTTGCCATAGCTAGTATTTCGTTTGCGCTGATTGTTTTCTAGTCGCTGATAGTGCTTCTTGTCGTCTTTGCCGTTTCTTTTTCTGTTGCTTTAAGTCTAAGTCTAATCAAGTTTTACTAAAGCGTTCGCTATTAGCAATACTTGATTGCTTGTATTTTCTATGTTTGTAGCTTGTTTTTGTTTATGTTCTTGCTCTTGCTTGTTTTGTGTATGTCCGTCGTCTTTAGTGGTGGCTCTCGACACAATATCCAACCGAAAAACCTGTATTTGTAGGTCACTATTTGTTTGTGATTCTTTGTTGTTGTCGTTGTGTTAGCTGCACTTTTAGTGGCACTATAAACTCGTTTTCCCACTGCACTGTCAGTTCACACCGCTCGTTGTCTCTGTCGACTTTTGGTCAATTTTTTAAATTTTTTTTTTTCAATAAAAATTTACTATGGCTGCTGCATTCACTTCGTACCCCGCTTACGTCTGTTTTAACGCCTCTATAAAGAGTTGTTTCTTCTGCTGATGCTAGTCTATACGCGTCTAGCGCACTTTTCTAGTTTTCGCTTTATATTTAGCGTCGCGCGCGCCTATTTAGTTTTTTTAATAGCGGAGGCTGACTCGTCTGTAACTAAAATTTGAATGTAGGTTAGTTGAGTACTTTGCTGGTCACTTCGCGCAATGGTTTATAAGCTCTTTACATACAATGTACTACATTATAGACTATAGAGAGAGTGACAACTAACTGACCGTAGTCCCGCTTCACTAAAGAACTCGCCTTTATTCTGCTAAACTAGTTTTAAAGCAAACTAAACTTTGTAAAATTTCGCGCATGCGCTTGGACATTAACGTAGTACATAAATATCGATTTCGATGAATAGTTTTTAGTAAGGAAAACAAAAAGACTTCCTCCCATCGCCGTAACACGCATGCGCGCCTGGCAAGGCGTGTGTGGGTGCCTTATGCAGTAAACGTTTCACTTTTCTGGTGCACTTAAAATAAATCGCGCTTCATTCACACACTCGCCACACGCACAGTGAAATTATTTTAACAAAAACTAGCATTTGTTTGCACACTTTACGCCTGCGCAACACTTTTTACACTCGTAAATTGAAGAGAAAGACAAAAAAGGAAGCACTGCACAAATACTGCTTTTCTGCTGTTGATTGCTGTTGTTGTTGTGCTTTTTCTGTAGTATTATAGATTTTATTGCTTTAAATTTTGTCTATTTGTTGCAAAAATAATGTTTTTTGATGTCAGTTTTATTTGTTGCTTGTTTGCCAAAGGAAAGGTTTTAGATTTCCTACTGTGTTCGAAAAATTTTTTTAAAATTTTCTTGAACACAATTTTTTTAACCGATTTTCCTCTTTTTTTCACCTCTCACACATAAGCTAACAGCTGCAGTTTTTATCGCACTATCACTTTTTTAAAGTTTTTTTAACATATTTTTTTATTTTTTAATCGCTGCTCTCAATTCGAGCTATCGTTAAATGACACTATAAAGCAAAATTTATTTCTAGCGATCGAAAAAAAACAGCGATAGGATTTTCAGTTTTTATTAATTTTTGCTCTTTTTTATTATATTTAAAAAAAAAAAAAAATTTTAGATTGTATATCGAAAACGATGTAATAATTTTTCAAAAATTGTTTTCGAAAAAAATTTAAAACTCGAAATTTTTTTCGAAAAAAATTTGAAATTCCAAACAATATTTCAAATCTTTATGAAAATGTTCAAATTTTCTTTTTTCATTGCACAATTTTATGGTCTAATTCGTATTGATTTTTTTAATTTGGTTTCTAAATTGTGTTTTAGAACTGCTTCCATACAAAGTGTGTAGAATTTTATTTTCATAAATACAATGCTAATTTCGTGATTTTCTATTTTTTCTTTGTCTTGTTAAAATAAGTTGGATTACAAAACGTACACTTAAAAATAAAAACTTTGACATTTTCATTTAAATACTTATTTAGAAATTTTTCAGTTTTTTAAATTTTTCGATACCATTCTCGAAATTTCGTTTGCATAGTTTTCGTTAAACAATTTATAATTGTTTTTTTAACTAACAATGTTTGCAAATATCGAAAACTTTTTCGAAAAACTTTGAAAATTCGAAAAATTTTAAAAACTTCCACCACATTAAACATTCCATTAAGAATTTTAGGACTTTGTGTATACAAAGAAAGTTTTGTTGCTTATTATTAGCAACTTCTGTTTTTGTGTTTTGCATTCTATTAACACACGACAACTCTGTTTATGGAACTCTTGGACATTACGTTTCAATTTATTGTAAGGAACTTTTTCATTTTTTGAAAATTTCAGAAAAAAGCATCAAATATTCAGGACTTCAAACAAAGCTTATTACTTTAGCTATGTATTGAAACGATATTCCGTCATCCCATGTCAAATTAAATTTTGAAACAAACCGATCTCGGCGTTGTGCTATCTTCATTTTTCGTTAAAGAAAACAAATTGCTGATTTTTGATGGCCTTGTAAGTACTTATTATTGTAAAAAATTTAATGAGCTGATAGGCCTTAGTTAAATAAAACACAATATTTAAAGTTGTGTTTTAGTTTTACTTCGTCGATATTTCGATTTCAGTCTGAAATCATCTTCAGGAACATATGACTATGTTTGATCGACTGTCGATCAAACATAGTCATATGTTCCTGAAGATGATTTCAGACTGAAATCGAAATATCGACGAAGTAAAACTAAAACACAACTTTAAATATTGTGTTTTATTTAACTAAGGCCTATCAGCTCATTAAATTTTTTACAATAATAAAGAAAACAAAAATAATAAATGTTTCTATGAAATCAACAAAGGTTTCATATTTATTGGAAATATTGAAGATACTTGGTACCCGTCCGCTTTCCTCGTCGCTCTCTCTCTTCCTAACGTAACGGGTGCCACCAAAAAAAGTTGGTGTTTGTAAAAACAGTCTTTTTACAACTTTTACAGATTTTTTTAGTATCTTAAACATGGTTCAACTATATGGTTGGCTCATCTGTTCAAATTGTCAAAATCTGTGTATTGATGTTGTTGCGAATGGTATGGAATGGAAACAATTTGTTGGTTTCATTTTGAGTTTGCGATCTCCTTTTGACAATCCCATCGACCATGCAATGAAATAAATAAAATCAGCTGATGAGATGAGCCAACCATATAATTGAGCCATGTATCCTAAAATTCCAATTGAAGATTAGGTAATTTCTAATAACATTTTTAAACACTTTTCAAGTTTTATAATTTTTTCAAAACCCTTTCGAAAGTGGTCTTCGCAATTTTCGTTATATAATTTTTTTTTTTTTTTATTCCATTTTAATTTGTTTTATTTTATTTTTTTTATTCCATTTTATTTTATTTTTTTTATTTTACATACATTCATGTGCATAAATAAGATCTTCTTAATGTCTTTATCATAGAAAAACATATATTTCGACTAACCACTATTTGTGTTGCCTTCACATCTTCACAGCCAAAAGCAGTCCTGAGAAACGTTACTGCCACGGCACACAAAAAAACGAAATATTTCTTTAGTTACAATCAGCCTAGCAAAGCCTTATTTTTGTTCAAAACTGACATGTTAGTAATCAAATTTTGTATTCCTGCTTCTTTCTTTTATTTTATCTCAACCCTGCTCCTATCTTTTCTTTTAACAACCGAACATGTCGTGATTGAATGCAGGCGTGTAGCATCATTGGTTGGGACGGACGCACCGCTACCAGGTCCACCTATCGATTTTAGCAAAGTTACGCAGAGGCGTATATGCCTCTGTGCATATAAGAAAGTGCACCCAATTACACAAGGAGAACTTGCCCCCGAAAAGATATTAACGAAACCGATAGCTAGCGATTACTTCAATCGTCTCTCACTCTTGCTCGCGGAGATAAATATCCTCTTTGGTGGTGTAGCCGAGCAGGGGATCATATTTCTCTCTTTACCTACCACCGCAGCTGGCACTATTGTTTTCGGGCGATCGTGCGAAAATATATGGTGTGGTGTGGAACATCGTTTGAAAAAAAGGACGCTGCAGCGATGAGAGGTGCATGGGAGAGTAAACGTGACGCGGAGAAGGACAAGAGAAATGACAGTGCGAAAACTTGCTGCTTGCTTGCTGCTATGTCTGGTTTTAAGGGGCTCATTCTCTATAACGAAAAGAACGTTCGTTTCGCCCCAGAGACGAATCGCTAGTATACTTACAATATGTTAAACGATGGCAACATATCATTTGACAGTTGCTTTCGGCTTCCTTATTGACATAAAGTTAGAGACGTAAAAACTGAACGAAAGTGATAGATAATACTATTGCTTGAAGAAATCGTTCGCAATACAGAATGAAGCCCTAAGTTCTGTGCAAGACTAATAAGGATCCATTAAAAATTATCATAACTGTCTGCTCTTTCGGTACCTTTATTTTTAATCAGGGGAAGTGGAGGCCTCCAATGTGCTGAGAGAGGTTGGGTAGGTGACGTGATTTGTTACGCAGTGGCCAAAATCTTTTAGGCGGTTAAGACTAAATAAATTACATCCCAAATACATTTAAATAAGTTGCAATACTTCTGTGCTGCCAAATTCTAGTGCAGGGTTTAATAGCAAGTAAGCCAATATTCATTACAAATTCATTTGATTTTTGTTTACATATGTAAAAAATCGAATTCAAATCGTTCGAATAGCTGAAAATTACAGGTTAACCGAATAGTCGAACGTGAAGAGTTAATCGATAAGTCGATAGCTTTCAACTACTCGAATATTCCTAACCAAATAACAATATTCGACTATCGTCAAAATCGAGTTATTCGCTTAATCGACTAACCGATTAGTCCGTGCTTTACTGTATTCGCTTAAAGCTTCTACTTAGAATATATTTCTTGTCTTTAAGCACCGTATGAGTAGCATTCTCCGCTTAAAACGGCACACCAAAAAAGTTGATTTATTATTTTCTTCATGTTGTTGTTGTTGTTGCAGCAATGTTTCGCCCCACCTAATAGCTGCGACCGATCACAAATTGTCATCAATATCCTCTAACGGGAGTCCAAGGAAACTTGCTGTTTCGACAGGGGAGGACCATAATGAAAGGGGGGTTAGAGGCGTTGGTTCCACAATACAATTAAAGAGATGGTTGGTGTCATGTGGGGACACATTGCAAGCTGGGCATACATTTTGTATGTCGGGGTTGATTCTGGATATGTAAGAGTTTAACCTGTTACAGTATCCAGAATGAAGTTGAGCCAGAGTGACTCGCGTTTCCCTGGGGAGTATGCGTTCCTCTTCCGCAAGTTTTGGGTACTGTTCCCTGAGTACTGGGTTAATCGGGCAATTCCAGGCATAAAGGTTCGACGTCTGTTTGTGGAGTTCACCAAAGACCTGCTTGTGTTTTTTTGCTTCATACGGCTGAGTTCTCAGGTGCCGTATTTCCTCAAAATGCTTACGGGGATGACTCCTTAAGTCCCTAGGCGGTGTTGACTCATCAATCAGATGTTTATTGGGATGCCCAGGTTTCTGGGTATTCAACAGGAACTGTTTGGTTAGCATCTCATTTATCTCTTTGATGGAGAGTATTCTCGCCTCATTATAAAGATGGTGTTCTGGGGACATAAGAAGACAGCCCGTGGCGGTTCTGAGCGCAGTATTTTGGCAGGCCTGTAGCTTCTTCCAGTGGGTGGTTTTTAGACTTGGCGACCATATAGGGGACGCGTAGCACGCATACGGCTGGCCAATTGCTTTGTATGTGGTAATGAGCCTTTCTTTGTCTTTTCCCCAATTACTGCCAGCAAGGGATTTGAGGATTTTATTGTGGCTCTGGATTTTCGGAACAATTGCAGCTACGCGCTCACCAAAATGTAGATCCTGATCAAACGTCACACCCAAGATTTTGGGGTGTAAGACAGTTGGTAGCGTAGTGCCATCGACGTGGATATTCAAAATGGTCGACATTTAGGACGTTCAAGTTGTAAATAAGGTCGCGGATGATTTAGTCGGTGATAATGCTGGTTTCGCGAGGCCAAAAAACTGGAGAGATCAGGGAGGTAGCCGTTTATTCTGTTGCAAAGCTCATCGATCAGTGGGCCCGGGCCTGTGGCCATTATTGTGCAGTCATCGGCGTAAGAAACGATAGTAACTCCTTCCGGTGGCGAAGGTAGTTTTGATATGTAGAAATTAAACAAAAGAGGGGATAGGACACCACCCTGTGGCACCCCTTGTTTAGTTCTTCTTGGCTTTGATGTTTCGTTTCTGAATTGCACCGATGCCTGCCGGCCACCCAGATAATTTGCGGTCCACCTTTTAAGACATGGGGGAAGGGTAGACCCTTCCAAGTCTTGCAGTAATGTGCCATGGTTGACCGTATCAAAATCTTTTGATAGGTCTAGCGCTACGAGTACTGTTCGATGATGGGGCTTCTGATTTAAACCACAATTTATCTGGGTGATAATGCCATTTAGCGCCGTGGTGGTGCTATGGAGTTTTCTAAAGCCATGCTGATGACAGGCTAGCTGCAAATTTGCTTTGAAATAGGGGAGCAAAATGGCTTTAAGCGTCTTGGCTACTGGCGATAGGAGAGATATCGGGCGATATGACTCTCCTATGTTAGCTGGTTTCCCAGGCTTTAGTAGCCATTTTCCATTTTTCGGGTATGACAAAGGTGGAAAGAGGCAGGTTGAAGACATGTGCTAAATATTTGAAACCTTCTTTCCCTAGGCTTTTAATGGTTTAGCATGACCGATGGCATCCTCGACCTCTTTGGCTGTGATGGTAATTGGTGACGCGCTGAACTTATGTTTATGTGCGTTTCTGTTGGCCCTCCGTCTATTTTTTCCGACCGTAGAATGCATTATATATATTGTGGGCAGAAAGCGCTCGCGCAATTTTTCGCATCCGACAGCACTTTGCCGCCAAATGCGATGGAAACTTTGTCATTGTGCCTAGACGGATTCGATAGGGACTTTACAGTGGACCAAAGTTTACCTACACCGGAAGAGAGGTTACAACCGCTTAGGTGTTCCTCCCATTTCGCCCGCTTGTGTTCACCCACAAGCAATCTGATGCGTTGGTTTAGATCCCTTATTTGGGGGTCGCCGGGATCGAGCTGTCTTATAAGGTCACGTTCTCTCGCTAAATTTGCGGCCTCTGCCGAGAAGTGGGGCCGAATTTCGGGAATTCTACCGTTGGGAATGAAACGAGCCGAGGCGGATTCAATGACCTTGCGGAAAGCACGCTCCCCTTGGCGGGCATCAGTTGGGATAGGGAGGGAAGCATAGTGGTTGTCTATAAAGGATTTGTAGTCGTCCAACTTTCATTTTTTATAGTTAATGAAAGTGCGTTTTTCTGCGACGATGAAGTCGGCGGAACGCTCGAACGAAATAAGTATAGGCAGGTGGTCGCATGCCAATGTTACCATCGGCTGCCAGCTGACGCAGTTTACGAGCTCTGCGCTCACGATTGAAATATGTCAGCTGAACTGTGACAACTTCCTACCATACGTGTGGGGACGTCTCCGTTTATTGTGCAGAACGTCGTTTCTTCTATTTGATCCGCTAACATCTCACCCCTACTGTCCATCCGCAAGTTTGAATGCCATATATCGTGATGGGCACTGAAATCTCCTAAGATAATGCGATTGTTTCCAGTGAGAACGCCGCTGATATCAGGGCGGTACCCACTGGGACAACAGGTGACAGGAGGGATGTAGATGTTCATGATTTCTAGGTTTGCATCGCCCGACCGGACAGATAATCCTTGACGTTCTAAGACACTGTCCCTGCGGTCGATGTCGGGATCAAATATATGATATTGCACAGTGTGGTGTATGATAAACGCGAGGCCGCATACATTTCTGCTCTCGCGGTCTTTTCTGTGGACATTATACCCAGAACAGGTCTGCAATGCAGATCTTGCCTCTTCATGAAGTCGACTACCTCCGTGATCTTCCCAGTTAATCCATTACAGTTTAACTGCAGAATTCTGAAATGCATGGGGGGAGACGTCGTCACTCTGGGAGTAAGTGACGAGTGACTACGCCTGGGTTGTGGAAGGCCAGAACGCGATTGCTGTTGTGGCCCTGGGACTAGACGCCCTTGGGTAAGCATTGGGGTACCCGGTGTATTTGGGTATGCGGCCTGACAACATGGCGCAATGAAACCCGTCGGGAGGTTGCCGTCGCGGAGCCCAGAACATCTAGGAAAGTGGCACCGTCCATGGCAGGAGCTGCATTGGGCGGATGTCGCAAACGTATATATTCAGTGCTGGCAAACGGTGCAAAGGGAGGTAGGGCGGGAAAGAAGACGGGGGCAGGGGCTGATGCTCGACATTGCTCCCGACTCTACTGCAGAGATTGTAGGTATGAGTTGGAGCAGCCGTGTGAGTTGGTGGCGCCGTGGGGCGCGAGCAACAGCGTGTACTTGTTGTGGCTTGCTGAGCAGCAGGGCTGCTGGAAGGTAGCGGGTAGCGCTAAGGCGCAGACTAGGGACGTCCTAGGGCGTGAACAGCAAGGAGCCACAAAAGATTTGTAGAAGTTACGTGGACGTCTGGTTTTGGGTCTAGCCCAGAACAACCTGTCCGATGCAACCATCCCTTACACGAGACACACTGACAAGAGTATGACCGTCCTAAAAAGATTCTTTCCGGCAGATGCAGCATAACCATTTCTCAGGACCGGGGTCACGAGACGGAACCGGATTGGGCTCTATACCTTCCCGGATCAAGAGAGTATGGAACACTCCCGCTACAAGGATCTGCGGGGAGGATGACAATTTGTGGGAGGGACGCAACAAATTAAATGGGGTTACACTGAAATGGCAGTTCTTGATCGGGAAAAATCCCGAGTCGCTCCGGTACATAGAACCGACGGCCTTGGGAAGCGTATTTTCTTCATCGTGATTAACTGCTCATCTGGCGTGTGGATTTTATTTTTGTAATACGGTGATTTTTTTAAGGTCATAAGTCAAAGCACGCCATCGTGAATAACCCAAATGTAATTTCTGTGTATTTCCCAAATGTAATTTCTGTGTATTTGATAAGACCCACATACCGACGCACGTTGAATTACACGTCACTAATAGTCCGGTGGTGTGCCTACATACAACAGAACCTTTTTCGCACTTCTCTAGACTCAAGTACGTATTTTGAGATGGTGTATCCGAATATAGCCCTTATTAATCGCGAAAAAAGTTGACCGATTATAGCAGCTCGGAATTATTGTTATTTAATTTTGTAAAGTCAAAGTCAACAGATAGATCCAGCAAAATATACATTTTTTTAATTTAAGCGGTAGGCTTCCTCGATAAGTTCAGAATTGTTCCGAAAGGCTTAGAACATACATATGTACGTCCGAAAGGTTTCCAATAGATATCGGTTTCCCTTGGCCAGGTTTTTCATCAACCCTAAATTTGACTGTTTCATTTCCAATGCTTTTGCATGCTTTTTATGTCGCCAGCTACAAAAATTTCCAATATACAAAATGTTTCATTGTCTGCAATTGGGGAACCTGACTTGAGTATGAATTGCATATTAATTTATTATTTTGTGATGAATTTCTTTCTTGACCTAAAAAGGCCATGAATAATTTTAATATCTTAATGCGCTTATTTGTTTGTTTTTGGCGTTGTTGTTATTGCTAATTGACTTATTATTATTCAACTTTTACATATGCACACATTTTAATAATTTCATTTATTTGTGCAAAATTTTTACTTTTGACAAAAACCAATATAAATTTGTATATCCAGCTATGCTTGTAAAACAGGTATTATAGCTTTAATCGTATAACGGTGCACTGTAATGATCAAAAGGAGTGTAGATAGATATAGACTTGAACAAATCATTATTATCAGCATCGAAAAAGATATTAATTGAACAATGTCCGTCTTTCGGTCCATCCTTCTTCTAACATAACAAAGAACACAAACGTACAGGTATTTAATATACTGATTTGACTTATTTTGTTTTGTTGTTTTTACCCTTGTCAAATTTGGTTTTGAGACAAACCGGTTTCGGCGTTGTGCCATCATCAGTGTCGATTTTCGTTCTGATCTGTTGTTGTCGCTTGTCCTGTATTTATGAGCTAAGGAACGAATATTCAATAGCTAACACAACAGAGCTAATAGAGAAAATTGAGACCGTAGAGCTAACAAAGAACAGCAAATTGGTATCTTTTGACATACAAGATTTATACCCATCAATACCACTATCGGAGACTTTGGACATAGTTAGCTCAACAATAGTTCATAATACAAAAAACAAAGTGAAAAGTATGCAAATCACAAATACGCTAAGAACCACTTTACGTCAAAACTATTTTCAATTCAACAATAAAATATATAGACAAAAAAATGGTCTTGGAATGGGAAGCCCCACATCAGCAATTCTTATGGAAGTGTTCATGCGAAATCTGGAAGAAAAGTGCATACAGGAGCTGAAGTCCAAATTAGGCGTGTCATTTTATGCTAGATACGTGGATGATATAATATGCGTTTTAACTACTAATAACGAAGAGCTTGTACTGGAGCACCTCAACAAGCCGCACGGAAATATAAAATGTACAACGGAAACCGAAAAAGACGGAGGAATCAACTATCTAGACCTCACGGTAAATATTGATAAAGAAGCCAAAAGATTTAACTATGACATATATAGAAAGCCAACGGCCACTGACACAATAATACATAATACTTCAAATCACCCCCAACAGCATATAAATGCAGCATTAAGGATCTTGGTACATAGACTTCAAAGAACACGTCTCACACAAGAGAGAACTTGAGGTCATATATAATATCGCTGCAAACAACAGATATAAAAACGCACTAGTAGATAAGCTCAGAAGGACAAATGGAAAACCAAAAAGAAATAATGAAAAGAAAAATAATAGCTGGACGACTATGACATATACTGGAAAACAACATCTAAATTGGCAAATTTCTTTAAAAAATACAACATTAACACAGCATTCAAAACATCGAACAATCTAGGGCGAAAACTATGAACTAACACTAACTCACAGGATCCGTTTAGCAGTCACGACGTATACAAGCTTACCTGCGGATGCCAACATAGTTACATTGGACAAACAGGACGGCAAATAAGACCGAGGTTCAGAGAACATATTAGAGATTACAACAAAAAAATACGGAATCCAAACATTATACCCGAGTCTAACTTCGCGAATCACATGATCGAGAATGAATGTTCCCCAGCAAACATCAAAAAAACAGTTAGGGTTCTTCACATACAAGCAAAAGGCCGACGTCTCAACTTACTCGAAAACATGGAAATCTAGAAACAGAAAACATTCAACGGTAGAAAAATAAACGAACAGATAAACACAATTTCTGACACAATGTTCGAGCCTTTAAAACTTGTTTAATAGAAACAAAGTAATCACACAGGCACAACAGACAAACACGCAACAACAAATAAAAACAACACAATTAACGCACCAAACAACAAACACACAAAGAAGGTCAATCGACTAAAATTACGGATTTTTACCTGCCCCAGTCAGCCACACAAATCGATCAGTGAAAACCACCCTCGGTTCTGAATGAACACACAGCACTTACACATAACTAAATATACACAAGCATCAATTTTGAAAATACCTGCGCATGTATCTACGAACTATAAATACAGGACAAACGACAACAACAAATCAGAACGAAAATCAACACTGATGATGGCACAACGCCGAAACCGATTTGTCTCAAAACCAAATTTGACAAGGGATGACGGAAAATCGTTCCAATATACATCATCACACTGATTTGCCTGGGTTCAGAAAGATTGGTATTAAAAATAGCGGAAAATGGAGCATAACCACGCCCACTTTTTCAAAAACGAATACATATCTCGAAAAATGGAGTAAAATGAATTTGTTAACACATATTGATTCCAAAATTTAACAAGCCATATATCCAAAGCCATGGAATATCATTTTGGCATAAGAGTTGGTCCTCTAACTGAGTAAAAATAAACAATATCGCGTGGCGACCACGCCCACGTTTTTGAAATTTAATTCTTAAGTTTGAATATAAGAAAATTTGCAACATTTGTGGGATGTAACTATATTATACTGATACTCCATCTCAGTTCATGATGATGATATTGTAAAGCTGAGTCCGAAAATATTTAAAATGACTGTCCCTTTTTTATTGAATCTTCCCTCAATACTTTTGACAGGTAAAATTTTTACGCAACTTATCCATAAAAGTTTTCTGTTAAAATAAGAGAAATCGGTTGAGATTCATGCCCACCATCTTAGAGTGGCTGTGAAAAATGTATCTGTAGAATTTGAAATTGGACATTCTTTGAACAACTAAGTTTTTTTTTTAACATTGCACACATGTATGAACGATCAGTGGTAAAAAGGGGATTTTATATTAAGAATGAATAAAAGTGAACTTTATAAGTACATCCGTAAAAGTGGGACAAAAGAAAAAAAGTCAGTAAAACTGGGACTTATCATATATTTCAATTCAAACAAGGATAGGTCAGTTCATGTAATAAGGCAAGCACTCATCGCTGTTTTCATAAGAAGAGGACATACCAAATCATTAAAGTAAATATGGATGCATCACTACATTCACTAAAGGGAGGTGCATGTATTTTCATATCAACTGATATGGAGCTAAGTCCCACCTTTGTCCTTGCGTAACCGATTAACCAACTTCGGTCAAATTTTGAACGGGAAAAAGAGGTATCGTATATTATTGCACCATTTTTGTGCTATAGCTGCTTGCTTTCGTGATCACATCAGAACTACTTCAATAATATTTTAATGATAATTTCGAAAATTTGAGAACCAATTTAGAACAATTTCAAGATTACTTCGGGATTATTTAAGATAACATACCAGAGCAGCTTCTGGATAATTTAGAGACTATTTCGAAACCATTTTAGGACTGCTAAAGTTCGAGATTATTTTCGGATTTATATCGGTACATATTTTTAACAATTTCAGCAATACTTATTATTTTAAGTATCACTTCAGAAAAGCTTCTGCATTGTAAAACGAATTTGTTAATATATCAATTTTGTACTATTTTCTCTACGAATGATGATTCGATGTTTCTGAGAAAAATCATATGCCGCCTTAGCATTAGTTGGTGAGTAAAAACGAGTTATTCAGTAAAAATGAGACTCCCATATAACTTTCATATACGGTTTCGATGAGTTGTCCCATTTCTACTGATTTGTTTCTTTTTTCGTTTTTACGGATATGTTTTAAATTATTTCTTTTATGCACTACGTTAGGTTAAGTTGAACAGGCTGGTCCATGAGAAACTCACATAGACTGAATGAGTCCGTAGTGTTACCAGAAGTTTATTTAACAACCAAACTGTAAAACCCCATCAAAAACCAGGACCTATGTTGTAAAATAAATAGGACGCTCTTGGCGAATACTAGGAGCTTTCTATGATCTATGCCACTTGCTGCTTCTAGATCTAACAACTGTATGACTTCTAATAGCTTGCCTTAGCCTGGCAAGCGCAGGGCACGAGCACAAAACGTGCTCTATCGTTTCCTCCTCCAACCCGCACTACCTTCATCTGCTATCACTGACCAAGCCTTAAAGGTATGTGACAGCAGCAGGCATTGTTCAGTCAGAATACCTGTAATGAGTCTACTCTCCTCTCTTTTTATTTATAGAAGCAACCTTGTTACACTTTCCAGCACCGCGCATGGACCCACGCCTTTCCCGCTTATCGTGTGCACCTCTCGCCATCTCTTAATCTCACCCAATTTAATTGGGACGTTCTCTTAGCAAGCTTCAAGGGATACGCCCTTTTTAGCTGGGGCATCCGCTTTTCCCTTCCCAACTATTCCCATATGCCCTGAGACCCAATATAGATGTAACGTAAAGTACGCAATGAGAGTTCGTAGCCCCCTCTCTGCCTGCATTAATAAGTTTGGCTGACACTCTCATTTTTAGGACTCCAGTGCATCCATTCACTAGCTTAGGAGTAATTGTGTTAGATTGCAAGGTACGAAAGGCTGCCTGGCAGTCTGAATTAGAATACTCTTCGAGGATAAGCTTCTTCGTAAACATTCTCTACCGCAAACTTCTATTGCATAGATTTCTACCTGAAAATATTGGTGATAGCATCTTAATTCTATAGATCTCTTTAAGTTTGGCCCGTAGATGCCAGCTGCCCTTTTTTCGTCATCAAATTTTGATCCATCCGTGAACCAGACCTCTGGGTAGGGTAAGTATTTGGATTCCCTGCTTATCAAAAAGTTACGTTTACAATGGATACCTCAAAATTTCGTGAGTTTCTGAGCGTGGGGTCGTAGCATCACGTAGTTTCAATACGGGATTGCATGCTTTTTAACGCAGAGATATTTTGAGGTCTCAATGCAGCAAGTGTTGTCGCTGCCCCCTTAGAATAGGGAAGGGAGACATTCCGACTAAGGCACAACTAGTCGAGGTAGTTTGCTTAGTTTTGTTATTGCTGTTCTTCGCGTGGTCTTCGGGCAACAAAATAAGAAAGCATAAGTGACTATTGGCTACACAAAAGTATTAAATGTCCACTATACCATTTTCAAAGATAGCGCCCATGTTTTGCGATAGGGTCGAGTGCATGCTAAGAAAGCTCTTGTTGCTTTGTTTAAGGTAGCATCTAGATGAGTATTCCATGTGAGGGTTCTGTTCAGTGTAACCCCAACTTTTTGGTGTCACTCTGGAATGGTTCTGCAACTAGGGTAGTTTTGTTAGGATTAATACCAAGCCTTTGCTATCCACCACCTTTCTATGATGCATGCAATTGGATATTGTTTCTCGTGCCTTCCTGATGAACATTTTACTGAGTCATCTGCATGCCTTTGTGTGTCAAATCCATTGGATTTCAGGAGGTCATCTATGGATATGGTTCGCAAGAAAGGAGAGAGTACACCCCCTGGAGGATATCCCCTAGTGTCCACAATTGGCTCAGTTGTCCGTCCCAACTCAAGGCTGATTTTTCTTCTATTTAGCATGGATAGCACCTAACAAGGGTTCAATGGGCTTATATCCTTACCAATGTTTGTTTAATAGATTGATACGTCGTCTTAGCGAAACCTGCTGAGATGTCAATAAAAACGCAGAGAGCTATATTTTTAGACTCCAAAGCTTTTTCAACTTTTTTTCTGTGAGGCAATAAATAGCCATCTCAGTGGATTTTCTTGCTTGATAGGCAAACTGAGTACTACACAGAGAGAGTTTGTTTAGGTTCACCTTCCTAATATTCTGATCAAAAAGTTTTTCCATACCTTTAAGAATAAAAGAACTGAGGCTAATTGATCGATACGACGAGGACAGCTGCTTGATGTTCCCACGTTTTTGTATAAATAGTACCTAAATACTGAGAAATATTTAAAATATGTAGTTTCTTAAGTAACTGAAGTTGCTGTTAATGTGTTCCTTTTTTCAGCTTTTTTTTATACAATTATTTTTTTTTTTTGATAATTTCAATTTTTATTATTACACTGTGCAACAGCCGGCTGGGTAATGGACCAAGCCCACTTTTTTGTTGAAAAGGGAAGCGAGGCGCCTTTTCAGGAAGAAAAAGCGGAAGCAGAAAGGCGTGAGTGCGAGGAGCTTGAGCTGCTAGCCACCAGGAATAACGCCCGAAAATTTTACGAAAAATACGGCGACAGACGGAAGGTTTTAAGACCGGGGCAAACTCCTGTAGAAACGAAAACGGCGACCTTGTAACTGATGTTCAGAGAGTGCTTAGATTATGGAGGGAACACTTCTCTGCTCTCCTGAATAGAGGCAGCAATTCACCGCGCAGAGATGAAGAACCCCACCCCGCAATCGATGATGATGGAATATATGTCTCCCCGCCCGATGATGACGAAGTTAGGATAGCAATAACCAGATTGACAAACAACAAGGTCGTGGGCGCTGGTGGATTGCCTGCGGAGCTATTCAAGTACGGCGGCGAGGAGTTGGTAAGGCGCATGCAGCAGCTTCTTAGCAAAATATGGACGGACGAGTGCATGCCCGTCGGTTGGAATTTAAGTGTTCTTTTCCCAGTCCACAAGAAGGGGATACTGCCAAATGCACCAACTATCGTGGAATCAGCCTTCTTAATAGAACCGGCTGATTGGACCTTTTTAGTGCGGCTTCAGACATGGTAAATCTACCATCGACCAGATTTTCACAATGCGCCAAATCTTGGAAAAAACCCGTGAAAAGAGAATCGGCACACATCACCTCTTCGTCGACTTTAAAGCCGCCTTCGACAGCATGAAAAGGAGCTGCCTATATGCCGCTATGTCTGAATTTGGCTTCCCCGCAAAACTTATACGGCTGTGCAAAATGACGTTGAGCAACACCATCAGCTCAGTCAGAATTGGGAAGGACCTTTCCGAGCCGTTCGAAACTAAACGAGGTTTCAGACAGGGCGACCCCCTATCGTGCGATTTCTTTAATTTGATGCCGGAGAAAATTATACTAGCTGCAGAACTTAACCGCACTGGAGCAATATACTATAAAAGCGTGCAATTACTGGCATATGCTGATGACATTGATATCATCGGCCTAAACACCCGCGCTGTTAGTTCTGCTTACTCCAAACTGGAAAAAGAAGCGGTAAAGATGGGTTTGATGGTGAATGAGGACAAAACGAAGTACATGCTGCCATCGAGCAAAGAGTCAGCACATACGCGCCTTGGCAACCACGATACTGTTGGCAGCCATAATTTCAAAATAGTAAAAGACTTCGTTTATTTGGGAACCAGCATCAGCACTAGCGACAACATCAGCACTGAAATCCAGCGAAGAATCAATCTTGCCAATAAATGCTACTTTGGACTAGGTGGGCAATTGAAAAGTAAAGTCCTCTTTCGGCGAACGAAAATCATACTCTACAAGTCACTTATCGTACCCGTACAAAGTACTATCTCCGTTTTTCGAAATTAGCCTCCAAAAAATAGATATCGGCTTTCGAAGTTCGAAATTTTACATTTCGAAATTTAATTTTTTTTGTTAACGCGTTCAGCAAATTAAAAAATTAAAAATGTGTTCGTGGTCCGCTCTTTTCCCTTATTTGAAAGGCTGAATTCTTTTTTTGAGAAATTTAGTATAACAGCTGTTATACGAGGTGAAAACACAGAACTTCGAAAATATTTAAAAACCTCTAATTTCCGAATTTTCGCAACGCATATAAAAAAAGCTTAATAGTGCTGTGAAGGTGGTTAAATTGCCTTTATTTTGATATGCATATCTTTAAAGTTTATGAAGAAAAATTTATCGAAAAAATGCGTTTTTTGTAGAATTTCAAAATTCGAAAGCCGATATCTATTTTTTGGAGGCTAACTTAGGACAACGGAGATAGTACTTTTTATACTTTAGCCTCAATCTCCTCAAAAAAGTTGGTTTGGTCCAATACCCAGAAAAAATTTTGATTTTGTCGCATAGTATTATGGAATTTTTCCTTCTATTTCACGTTGTATTATTCTTATTAAAAATCTGCTGCTGGGTATATAATCTTGGATACTGTCCGCACTAAGAATATTATACTTGTTTTTTTCTTTTTGTATTGCCAAGTTAAGCGTCTCATTTATTTTTCACAGGAATTTATTTAATTTAATTCTATTAAAATTAACTTTTGTTGCAGGTTCGCGATTACAATAGGCAAACACACAGCTACACACACACACTCGCAAACATATCAGTTTTAAAGCACACACCCACAACAATGCTTTTTTATTGTTGAGAAACGTCATCTGCACACCGGTCTTTATCTGCGTCTCTATTGTCTGGAATTCTGATACCTAAACGTCAAGTGCAATGGCTGATGAACGCGACTGAGCAGCAGCAACGACATCAGCAGACGAGATAACACTCAACAACACAATTTTACTAGTACACTGATGCACATCCTGTAATCAAATATATATGTATATGTATGTATGTTTGTATGCCAAATTTGTCTTTTTTATGCTATTTAATAATCATTATCATTATCAGTCGTGCTTAAACATTTTATCGTGTTTTTTTTTTCTTATTGATGTTGTTTTTATTTTTATTTTCGGCCTTTCAAAAGTTATATCAAGAAGAATTTCCGAGCTCTAGGCCACACATATATATTAATAATAAAAAATCAATTAATTATACCATATATGTTGTATTTATTTATTTTGCCGATATTTCGATTTCAATTAGAAATCATCTTCAGGGCTTCTTATTATCACAATACATTACAAAGTTAAGTTAACTTATTGTAATATACAAAAAAAAAAAAAAAATCACATCTCTTCGAAATTCCCCTTCACTAACACTACACTTATACATACTTTATTGCATTGTGTATTCATTTAAACAAATCAACAAAAATGTTGTATCTAATTGTATGTAGTACATTATTCTTTGCATTTCGTCGTTGAACTTTTTAAAGTTATTTTTATGTCGAACACTGTTTGTCGATGATATCGCATCGATAGCCGTGTTGTACCGCTTAGCACGAGAGCCCGAAACAAACTGAGGCTCTACATAAGCTCACCTTTGCAGCGGCCGCGTGCTGCCATTCTGTCATACCTACACATGCATACATACATTCATATAAGAAACCCCAGTGTAATAGCCCCAAATGCTGCTCAATTGTTGTTTTTGCGGCGCTCACTTGAGCTTATGTGTTGTATGTTGATTTAGTTGTTTGCTCCATAGCCTGGTGCTACCCAGCTCTACCTCACTATTACTACTCATTGAAATGAAGTGGCGCTAGTCTCTCAATGTTTTTATTCTCTGCATCACTTTTGTTTTGTTTATTTTTAGCTTAACTCCGCTGTGGTCATGCCGCATAAAAGTCGTAACAGCTCTTTTTGATGTGCATGCTTCCTTATGCTAATATGAATGTGTGTATGTGTGTTTGCGGTTTTTGTTGTATTGGTGTATCTGTGTTTTATAGTGCGCGAGAATGGCCGGCTAGTATTTGCAATTAACCTGTGTGCTGTCTGTGTAACTGAATGGTGATGCCACCTTTGGGAGCTAAGCCATAATACATGGTGGATAGCATATTGTAGCGGTTAAAAACAAAGTCTAGCTCAAAAAAAACACGAAAGACTGATTCCCCGTAGCAGAATTTCAATAAAAACACTACATTTTGGTAATATGTGTGATATATAGTACGTGCATATTAGGTTGGTTCCTATGAATCAAAAAACGATTTTTCGTATCCCTTCAAATGGTAATAACAAGATCATATATATTTTGATACCGGTTGGAGAGGATTAAAGGGTGTCGCACAGGGGTCAAAGTGTTTATATCTCATAGGAGACTCAACAAATTAAAATAATATTATGGTAGAAGGCATCAAATTTCAATCTTGGTCTGTATTGGAATCGGTTAAATAGTCGTATATTTTATGATGTATTATATAATATGTCGTGCTGCCTCGGAAAAAAGACGCTGCCTATAGGGCCATGCTACAAACGGGCGCCCCAACGCGACGTTATAATGACGTGAAGAATGAAGGGAGACGTCTCTTAAGGAGGAAAAAACGAAAGACAGAATGTTAGTGCCAGGAGCTTCATATCCTAGCTGATAGGAATAATGCCTACAAATTCTACCAAAAAATCCGGTGGAAATTTCCTGCAGACATTATAATTGGGACCTGCTAACCGACATACAGAGGATGCTTACGATGACGGAAAACACGATTCGGCATCCGACTATGATGAAATGAGAATCGCAATATCTCGGCTAAAGAATAATAAGACGCCGGCTAATAACGGACTACCCGTCGAGCTGTTCAAACACGGAGACAAAGAGTTAGTAACGAGTATGCATCAACACCTATGCAAAATATGGTCGGATGAACGCCCTCTAGATTGGGATTTAAGTCTGCTCTGCCAAACCCGCAGTGTATGTATGTTTATATCACGTGTGAGGTTCTCTTTAGCGTACTGTGCGAAATACTGAATCCCAAAGTCAACGAACTGATTGGAACTTATCATCTACACTCACCATCTTTTTTTAGACTTCAAAGCAGCCTTTGACAGCGCGAAAAGAATTTGCTTGGATGCTGCTATGCAATTGCTGGCGTATTCTGATGAAATTTTTTAATTATTTAGAAAAAAGATGTTCCAATTAGAAAAAACTTTTTGGAAGCGGGGTCGCCTCTCGGCAGTGGTTTCGCAAATGCTACGATATAAGCTCCGTTTTATTCTCTTCGCAGGTAAATCCTGAGAAGTATTGCTTCGCTGGATTAGATTAAGAGACAAGAAAAAATCCGTCTTGCGGTATGTGAGGACAAGACGAAGTACTTGCTGTCTTCCAAGAATTAATGGGCGCAATCGCGCCTTGTGAGCAACGTCAATGTTGACGGATATAAATTCGAGACTGTGAAGAACTTCTTCTATAAGAGGACCAGAATTAACATCAAAACCAATGTGAGCTTAGAAATGAAACGGAGAATAACTCTAACCAATAAGTGCTTCTCTGAACTGAGTAGGCAATTTTAAGGTAAAGTATTCTCTGGACGAACAAAAATCATGCTTTACAAGTCGGCCATCATGTATGTGATGATGTATGTCTCGGAGTCGTTGGCGGTATCGAAAGAAGATGTGATTGTTCTTGCAGTTTTTCGAATGATTTATGGTCCTGTCCGTGAGGCCGACGGCGAGTATCGAAAGCTGATGCGGTTACTGTTTTTGTTTTAGTTTCACCGATTTGAAACTTCCTTCGGTTCCCCGGCTTTTACCATCCAGTACAGCTACGATATTATAGACATTTCAATGAAATATATGGAAATATTATCGTATCAATTCTTTATCCAAAATCTAGCTTACTGACATAAACCTACCAAATCACGAGGATGCGTGCTTGGACACACTGCAAAATTGCGGTTATGAAAATGACGACAACATATCCAGAATCTTCGAGTACATTCCACACCTCAAACTGAGTACATTCCACACCTCAAACTGAGTACACCTTATAACCGTCAGTGTAGATTTGCATTCCGTTGCAACAGTTCCACCATCACCTCGCTAGTACCATATTCGGGTTAACCCCTTATTCCTCCCGAAATAGTGCTTTACCAGCTTAGAAATCAATGCAGGCTTTACGCACACATTCCACTGAGCTTTTTTTTTTCAAATTAGCCTGCAATCTCATCTTATTTTCAAATATTGGCAATAGGCGACTGGGTTGTTTGCTGATATTTTATTACATATGCTTGTCTCATTTCGGGATTTCATCTTTACACATGTCAGGTATAATTTAAGTAGATCTGACAAAACACCAAAGAGGAGAGCAACTATAATGAAAGGTGCAGTTGTTTTTGTATTGTTGAAATCCGGTTGACTGCATCCCTGCGTGCAATTAATCCCTAAAGAGATTGGTCTCCGATTGATCTCCTTTGTCTACATTTGGGCATAATTGATCCCTTTTAGTCCCTTTTGGGTACAATTTAGATTAGCCAGTTTGAATCTTAGTAACCCATTGTAAGAAATATTAAAAAAACGGCAGCGAAATTACACAAATAAAAAAGATTACAGGAGATTTAATCGAATTATTTAAAAAAACGCGGAGCCCTATACTGAACCTAAATTACTAGGACTTAACTACTACACCGGAGTTAGGGTTAAATTTTCGGAGAATGTCAAACGTATCGAAATGGTATCATATCCCAATAAATTCGTGCGCTTCCTTTGCGATATGGACTAGGTCGCAAAGGATTTTATTAAATGATCCACCCAAAATATTTTACTTACAAATACTTTTAAACTTTCCCACATACTTCAATAACTTCACGAATTGTTCTGTACTTAAAGCGTGTTACTTTCCACCAGAGCCGCCAAACTAACAACATTTTCAAAAGAGAATAAACACCAACAATAACAAATATTGAGTAAATTGGCATATTGCCAAATCCGTCTGAGCTCTCAAGTTCACAACTTCAGAATGCAGTAACGGTGGCAGCAGACGCCTCCAACTACACGAATCGAAAGGGATGACATTAATTTTGCAAAACAATGTCTATTGCTAACGGGAAAACTTAGAACGAGTGCATATCAATGCACAACCAGCATGTTTAGACTAACTAGGAACTCAAGGAATGCAAACACAAAAGTGCATGTTAGAGCCAGAGCTGCAAACCGGTTTCCTCGCCTTAAAATGCCTTTTCATTCTAATCTTAAAATAAGTTTCTGTAACGCCCTATCTTAGCATAAATTCTATATATTGTGAGGTGATATAGGGTGTTTATGAAAAAAAAGTCCGAAATGGGCCTTTTTTTAGAAAAAGGGCAAAAAGTGGAGTAAAATGCGTAAGTAAAATTCATATGGAGAAAGTCAGCCTAAAAGTGTACTACAAACATTGATTTTGATCGCTTCGATGTGTATGAAGTGCACAGAAAAGCATGCAACATTTGGTACAATGTGGTCATAAGGAATAACCGCCTAAGTCTTATGTGAAAGCAGAGAACATATACTCATGTTCTGTGGTAAAAGATAAGTATAGGAGTTATTCTAGTGACCATATGGTTCTAAATGTGGCATACTTTTCTGCGCTCTTGATACTGTTTTTGATATTTTTGGCAATGGAGTTTTAGCGTTGGCGAAGGTTGGAAATTTGGGGCATGAGCGTAGAGCACAAATATGTACATCCATAATATGGACTGTAGTCGATAATTAAATAACCAAATTTCCATAAATAAATCTTTTTCTTCGATAATCGGTGATCATACACAAATTCTAGAGGTGCTTTTTTTCTAAATTTTAATGTTACTTTGCCCGGGAGTTGCACCCAGGACCCTCGGTGTGGTAGGCGGAGCATGCTACCACCACACCACGAAGGCCGCCAATTAAACGAGAAACCAAAAAAATTTGTGAGCAAGTTAGCCCACAGGCAGTTTTGGCAGCTTATAATCTAGTTCCTATGAATGGGTCGTAAAGATTGACTATTGTGGATTTAAAGTGGATTAGTGCATATGAAAAATGTCCTTATTAAGTTGTTTTGAATTTTTTTTTTAATTCCTTTTCATTCTTCTCTTAGAATTTGTTTTTAGAACGCCCTATCTTAGCATAAATTCCATGTATTTTGAGGTCATATAGGGTGTTTATGAAAAAAAAAATCTGAAATGGGGCGTTTTTTTCTTTAGAAAAAGTGCAAAAAGTGGAAAAAAGTCAGCCTAAAAGCGTACTACGAATATTGTTTTTCCTCGCTTCGATCTGTCCCCCAAAACAGTATGAAGTGCGCAGAAAAGCATGCAACATTTAGTACAATGTGGTCATAAAGAATACCCGCCTAAGTATTATGGCGTTAGCGATGGTTGGAATTTGGGGGCACGAGCGTAGAGTACAAATACTTCAATATGTATATGGCGATGTATCGAAAGATATTATTGGGAAAATCAATCAGAGTTTGTAAGCAAAATGATTGTGCTTTCACATGGTGTATAAAGAGGTGTTTTCGTAGCGAAATTACCCAGTAAATTCAGTATAAAGCTGTGTTTTTCGTACCTTTATGAAAGAATATCTCGAAAATCAGAACCACCTTAAAAAGTCTGACTCAATATTCAAATTCAGCGAACCGAAGACCTTTTGAAAAATATTGACTCATTTATGTTTAAATTAAGTAAAGCATACAAATTATAGCATACCTCAAGGCGAAAACTTTACTATTCTTCTTCTCTCTGTCTAAGATCTTGGTGCACAGATTTTTTCTTAGAACAGTGCTTGCGAAATTTTCCGGCAAATAATTTTCTAGAACCTCTGGCTACCTCTCGAGAACTATTTTATGCGAAGTTTCTAAACAAAAGAGGCAAAAAAGACTTCCGTGAGGAAAGTAACTGTTTAAATATAACTTATATAACTTATACTCCTCGCAAATTTTGACTAGATGTACCCCTTTAAATAAAAGTGGTCAATGGCAAAGAAAACATGCCTAGGCACGGAAAAAAATTTCAGGCTTTCATTCTGAGCTGGAGTCACTGTGCCCCCAAAAATTGCACTTGCACAGTGTCATTGTACCGGTACAAGTATTTTATAATGACTCCAAGCACTGAAGCGAGCCGCATCGGGTTTTGAGTTGTTTTCCAAATTTGGTTCTAATATTTACAGCCCTGCAAGAATGTATATGTAAACTCATTTAACAATGCAAAGTTTAAATCGCAAAATTTCATTTTTTGGTATACGAATAACTAGAAATGTCAAGAAGGAAATAATAAAACTAAAATATAACGATTTCAATATTTTTTGTTTATTCACAAATATATTTTATGACCAAAGTTATAATGCCAACAACCCAACTCAACCAAATGCAACTCACCCATCTTCATCACTTCAACATATTTAAAAGTCCTTTGTGCTCCGCACTCGATCCGCACGCGGGCACTTATAGCGACAATGCCAGAATATTGTTCACGTGCCATTCAATAGATTTTATTGCTTTTGGAGTTATGGTGCGGCTGTGACAAGTTAACGCCAAACGCCTCAAAGGATATATGTAAAATACATCTACACAAAAAATGTTTACATTGTGTACTTAGTCGATTCATACAAGCATTATAAGCCCGAAAATGTCACCATCATCAGACAAATAACGTGTCTCACGTTCATTTTTATTTTGGCTTTCACAATACATTTGTTCTGTTTTTTTATACCCCGCTGTACGTCTTGAATGGTATAAATTAATTGAGATGGATATAAGCTACCATATGTACAAGTCATATGTACAAATTTTAGGGTATCATATCTCGAACTCAGTTTTGATGACTCAGACCCATATTGTACGTTGAAACCGTTTTGCATTCTTTGCTCGACTTTCTTCGCTATGGTCATTTTAAATTTGCCATATATTGCTAGTGATTTTAGAATAAGTGAAAATAGGGCTAACACATATCGAATCGAATTCCGCAAAGAGGGTAGATAGTAAAATTTTAGGTAAGGAAAGAAGAAATGGGCCGCCTTGGAGTTTTATTCATGGTAAAACTATTAAGAGGGATGATAAGCAGTCCATTTCTGCTTGGCGAGGTTATGTTTAATATTCTTTTTAGGCCCTCTCGGTATTTCCAACCGCTATATTTAATTACATGTAGATCGAATTTTCAAATGCATGAACCTCTGCGTTGTCTGTTTCAAGATTTCAATAATCACTGCAATAATATTGATACTTGTGACACACTTTACAGTATAAAAAAATATTTACTCACTGCCTTGAACTCATAACTGTTTTTAAATTAACATGCTAAACTAAATCTTTTATTTCTTTCGTTTTGCAAATTCTTTTGTATTTAGATTGATAAGCATAAGATTTTTCAATCTATAGATTAATTAATAAATACGAAATGATTTGGGTGGCTTGGAATCACGTCCTTTCCAACCTCCCATACATCGCAGCCCTACTTATTGTGTGTTAGATATACATCAGGTGCTCGACATCACGTCCGTTCCGACAGCACTAATAATCAACTCCGTTGCTCGTCATCACAGTCCATCCCGACAACTGATTTAATAATACTGTAACGAATTTAGGGAAATTCCACTTATTTGCAACCTTGAAACTGTTGAATAAATAACTCCAATATTCAATAATGCAAAATGGTCTTTATTAGACTACTTTGAAAATATTTCACAATAAAACTTATACTTCGCAACTAATAGCGTGCTTAAATCAAACTGATTGCTGCTTACTCAGCTTTCGCTCCTTTATACTCTCTGCTGTCTCGCTCGCATACTTCTAGGCGTTTCTTCTTCTAGAATTTACTGCTTAGTTACCAGCTATAAACTTACTAGCTATAAACTACAGATGCACGTTTATAGCCTCTCGCATAGCCATATGCACGTGTTGATGTGAGTATATATGTGAGAACTACTTTGCTGGTGATTGCATAATTTTGTGAGTATCTCTCCGCTGCTTGTATGTACATATGTGTATACATAATGATTGATTTGTTTATGTAAATACAAGTGGCTGCTTAGTATCGGCTTAGAGATGATAGTATCCCTTAGTGTTGCTAATATTCGTCACAATATATATACAGATTTTATAATATAATTTTACTCACTATGTATACTTCTGTAATTTATTCTGTAATCCGTAACAAAATTTAGTCTGATTAATTGTTAAATTTGTAGACTAATAAATAAATAAATAAAAAAAAGTATGCAACAGTTTTTATGCTTTATTTAATTAATATTTTCTGTACAAATAAACATTGCTGGTTAATTTAGGGCCGACAAATTTTAGAACCAGCAACGAGCTAATGCTTTTCTGAAGGCTTTCGGTATGCTTAACTGAATCCGTCGCCAGAATACTCAAATTGCCTCTGGTTTTCGAGACATTTTTACCTGAAAGTGTTAAAAATACGTTCTTCTGCTACACTGAATACGGGTTTTCGTCACGAAAACTTCCTCCTATTACAAATACACAGTTTTATTTTTTTGGAAGGACCCCTCTGCCATTTAAAATATTGTTCTTTAAACTGTATAGAGTATGCGATATCTTCTCCATACAACATTTTTTCCTAGTTTGAGGTCTATTTTTGGGCACGTTAGTTAATTAATAACTGCCTATAGGCGAGATAAGCAAACCAACCGTGCATATTCGAAAAAAATTATATTAAACTAGCAGACCCGGCAGACGTTGTTGTGTCCTAAATTTGGTATAATGCATACATTTTAATAAACTTTTTCCGTCTAACTCTGCCCTCGGCCCTCTACACTTTTTCCTAATCTTTGTATTCCCTCCTCCCTCCGTATTTTTCGCTTCATCTATCTTCATCTTCGTCTCATTCTATCTCTTTCTCAGTCTCCTTCTCTCTTTTCTCTTCTCTCAAGTTTTTCTCATTCTTCTTCATATCTTATTGCCAGTCCCAGAGGGTGGTATGTATTATGTTCCAGTCCCATTCCCAGTCCCACTCCGAGTCTCAGTCTCAGTCCCAGTCCTAGTCCTAATCCCAGTCCCTGTCCGTCTCTGGTCTACTTCCCGGAAAAAAGCATCGTAAATACTAATATAGGCAAATTTATATACCAAATTTCAGCAAATCGAATAGGACGTATGTAAATAAGTATGTAGGTATTATTAATTCATGTCTTTATTTCGGCTTCGCATGCATATTTATCAGTTTTGCCAGGTTGATGCGACTAACTCGAATATCACAACGAAAATTACTTTAAAACTCTCAGCAACAGCATTCATTTGATATACGTAATACACACACATTCTAGGGGTATCCGGGTCCATGTTTTGGCCTATATCTCGAGACCCTAGTCAATCAGCGGCATAAGGCTTACTCTGTACTAAAGCACACATCAACAGCTTCAATTTGATATCCATAATGTAAGCAGACATCCTAGCGTTACCCTGATCCACGTTTTGGCCTATATCTCGAGACCCTGTGCGTCGATCCTGAATTTTCTTTGTTATAAACCTCACGAGACCTTTCCAACGAGTGCCAAACCGTGGAAATCGGTTCGTGCGTTCTGGAGTTATAGCGTCAGGAAGGAAACCCCGACTTATTTTTATACTCAGTTGAGCAGAGCTCACAGAGTATATTAAGTTTGATTGGATAACGGTTGGTTGTACATATATAAAGGAATCGAGATAGATATAGACTTCCATATATCAAAATAATCAGGATCGAAAAAAAATTTGATTGAGCCATGTCCGTCCGTCCGTCCGTCCGTCCGTCCGTCCGTCCGTCCGTCCGTCCGTCCGTCCGTCCGTTAACACGATAACTTGAGTAAATTTTGAGGTATCTTGATGAAATTTGGTATGTAGGTTCCTGAGCACTCATCTCAGATCGCTATTTAAAATGAACGATATCGGACTATAACCACGCCCACTTTTTCGATATCGAAAATTTCGAAAAACCGAAAAAGTGCGATAACTCATTACAAAAGACAGATAAAGCGACGAAACTTGGAAGATGGGTTGAACTTATGACGCAGAATAGAAAATTAGTAAGATTTTGGACAATGGGCGTGGCACCGCCCACTTTTACAAGAAGGTAATTTAAAAGTTTTGCAAGCTGTAATTTGGCAGTCGTTGAAGACATCGTGATGAAATTTGGCAGGAACGTTACTACTATTACTCTATATGTACTAAATAAAAATTAGCAAAATTGGATGAAGAACACGCCCACTTTTTAAAAAAAAATTTTTTTAAATTCAAATTTTAACAAAAAATTTAAGATCTTTACTGTATATAAGTAAATTAAGTCAAAATTCAACTCCAGTAATGATATGATGCAACAAAATACAAAAATAAAAGAAAATTTCAAAATGGGCGTGGCTCCGCCCATTTTCATTTAGTTTGTCTAGAATACTTTTATTGCCATAAGTCGAACAAAAATTTACCAATCCTTCTCAAATTTGGTAGGAGCATAGATTCTATGACGGTAACTGTTCTCTGTGAAAATGGGCGAAATCGGTGGAAGCCACGCCCAGTTTTTATACACAGTCCACCGTCTGTCCTTCCGCTCGGCCATTAATACAATAACTTGAGCAAAATCCGATATATCTTTACTAAACTTAGCCCACGTACTTACCTGAGCTCACTTTTTCTTGGTATAAAAAATGGGCGAAATCTGACCATAACCACGCCCACTTTATCGATATCGAAAATTACGAAAAATGAAAAAAATGCCATAATTCTATACCAAACACGAAAAAAGGGATGAAACATGGTAACTGGATTGGTTTATTGACGCAAAATATAACTTTGGAAAAACCTTTGTAAAATGGGTGTGACACCTACCATATTAAGTAGAAGAAAATGAAAAAGTTCTACAAGGCGAAATCAACAGCCCTTGGAATCTTGGCAGGAATACTGTTAGTGGTATTGCAAATATAAATAAATTAGCAGTACCCGACAGATGATTTTCTGGATCACCTGGTCCACATTTTGGTCGATATCGCGAGAACGCCTTCACATATACATCTAAGGGCCACTCGCTTTTAAAACCCTCATTAATACCTTTAATTTGATATCCATATCGTACAAAAACATACCAGAGTCACCCCTGTCCCACCCTAATGGCGATATCTCGAAAAGGCGTCCACCTATAGACCTAATGCCACCTCCCTCTTAAAATGCTCAGTAACACCTTTCGTTTGATACCCATATCGTACAAACATTCTAGAGTCACCCCTGGCCCACCCTAATGGCGATATCTCGAAAAGGCGTCCACCTATAGACCTAGTGTCCACTCCCTCTTAAAATGCTCAGTAACACCTTTCGTTTGATACCCATATCGTACAAACATTCTAGAGTCACCCCTGGCCCACCCTAATGGCGATATCTCGAAAAGGCGTCCACCTATAGACCTAATGCCCACTCCCTCTTAAAATGCTCAGTAACAGCTTTCGTTTGATACCCATATCGTACAAACATTCTAGAGTCACACCTGGCCCACCCTAATGGCGATATTTCGAAAAGGCGTCCACCTATAGAACTAAGGATTACTCCCTTTTAAAATACTCATTACCACCTTTCATTTGATACCCATATCGTACAAACACATTCTAGAGTCACCCTGGCCCACCCTAATGGCGATATCTCGAAAAGGCGTCCACCTATAGACCTAATGCCCACTCCCTCTTAAAATGCTCAGTAACACCTTTCGTTTGATACCCATATCGTACAAACATTCTAGAGTCACCCTTGGTCCACCTTTATGGCGATATCTCGAAAAGGCGTCCACCTATAGAACTAAGGATTACTCCCTTTTAAAATACTCCTTACCACCTTTCATTTGATACCCATATCGTACAAACACATTCTAGAGTCACCCCTGGCCCACCCTAATGGCGATATCTCGAAAAGGCGTCCACCTATAGACCTAATGCCCACTCCCTCTTAAAATCTCAGTAACACCTTTCGTTTGATACCCATATCGTACAAACATTCTAGAGTCACCCCTGGCCCACCCTAATGGCGATATCTCGAAAGGGCGTCCACCTATAGACCTAATGCCCACTTCCTCTTAAATTGCTCAGTAACACCTTACGTTTGATGCACATATCGTAAAAACACATTCTAGAGTCACCCCTGGCCCACCCTAATGACGATATCTCGAAAAGGCGTCCACCTATAGACCTCATGCCCACTCCCTCTTAAAATTCTCAGTAACACCTTTCGTTTGATACCCATACCGTACAAACATTCTAGAGTCACCCCTGGCCCACCCTAATGGCGATATCTCGAAAAGGCGTCCACCTATAGACCTAATGCCCACTCCCTCTTAAAATGCTCAGTAACACCTTTCATTTGATTCCCATATCGTACAAACACATTCTAGAGACACCCCTGGTCCACCTTTATGGCGATATCTCGAAACGGCGTCCACCTATGGAACTAAGGATCACTCCTTTTCAAAATACTCATTAACAGCTTTCATTTGATACCCATATCGTACAAACACATTATAGAATCACCCCTGGTCCACCTTAATGGGGACATCTCGAAAAGGCGTCCACCGATAGACCTAATGCCCAATCCGTCTTAAAATGCTCAGTAACACCTTTCATTTGATACCCATATCGTACAAACAAATTCTAGAGTCAGCCCTGGTCTACCTTTATGGCGATATCCCTAAATGGCGTTCATCCATAGAACTATGGCCTACTCTCTCTTAAAATACTCTTTAATACCTTTCATTTGATACACATGTTATACAACCACATTCCAGGGTTACCCCAGATTGATTTTCCTTATTTTGTCTCCATAGCTCTCAACTGAGTATGTTATGTTCGGTTACACCCGAACTTAGCCTTCCTTACTTGTTATATTATAGACTAATAAAACAGCACATTTATGATAAAAGGGATCAAATCCACTATTATATCTGCTACATAACGACTAACAAAATACTATTTAAAAGTCTGCCTGAAAGTGTGCTACACATATCATGGTATATGTAAATTTTGAATGAAGTTAGTTTTCGTGGAAAAATTACGTATTGAATGCAGCCGAAAACATGATTTTCGTACTTTTTTGTCAGAATATCTCGAAAACAAAAACCAAAATAACAAGTAAGGAAGGCTAAGTTCGGGTGTAACCGAACATAACATACTCAGTTGAGAGCTATGGAGACAAAATAAGGAAAATCAATCTGGGGTAACCCTGGAATGTGGTTGTATAACATGTGTATCAAATGAAAGGTATTAAAGAGTATTTTAAGAGAGAGTAGGCCATAGTTCTATGGATGAACGCCATTTAGGGATATCGCCATAAAGGTAGACCAGGGCTGACTCTAGAATTTGTTTGTACGATATGGGTATCAAATGAAAGGTGTTACTGAGCATTTTAAGACGGATTGGGCATTAGGTCTATCGGTGGACGCCTTTTCGAGATGTCCCCATTAAGGTGGACCAGGGGTGATTCTATAATGTGTTTGTACGATATGGGTATCAAATGAAAGCTGTTAATGAGTATTTTGAAAAGGAGTGATCCTTAGTTCCATAGGTGGACGCCGTTTCGAGATATCGCCATAAAGGTGGACCAGGGGTGTCTCTAGAATGTGTTTGTACGATATGGGAATCAAATGAAAGGTGTTACTGAGCATTTTAAGAGGGAGTGGGCATTAGGTCTATAGGTGGACGCCTTTTCGAGATATCGCCATTAGGGTGGGCCAGGGGTGACTCTAGAATGTTTGTACGGTATGGGTATCAAACGAAAGGTGTTACTGAGAATTTTAAGAGGGAGTGGGCATGAGGTCTATAGGTGGACGCCTTTTCGAGATATCGTCATTAGGGTGGGCCAGGGGTGACTCTAGAATGTGTTTGTACGATATGTGCATCAAACGTAAGGTGTTACTGAGCAATTTAAGAGGAAGTGGGCATTAGGTCTATAGGTGGACGCCCTTTCGAGATATCGCCATTAGGGTGGGCCAGGGGTGACTCTAGAATGTTTGTACGATATGGGTATCAAACGAAAGGTGTTACTGAGATTTTAAGAGGGAGTGGGCATTAGGTCTATAGGTGGACGCCTTTTCGAGATATCGCCATTAGGGTGGGCCAGGGGTGACTCTAGAATGTGTTTGTACGATATGGGTATCAAATGAAAGGTGGTAAGGAGTATTTTAAAAGGGAGTAATCCTTAGTTCTATAGGTGGACGCCTTTTCGAGATATCGCCATAAAGGTGGACCAAGGGTGACTCTAGAATGTTTGTACGATATGGGTATCAAACGAAAGGTGTTACTGAGCATTTTAAGAGGGAGTGGGCATTAGGTCTATAGGTGGACGCCTTTTCGAGATATCGCCATTAGGGTGGGCCAGGGTGACTCTAGAATGTGTTTGTACGATATGGGTATCAAATGAAAGGTGGTAATGAGTATTTTAAAAGGGAGTAATCCTTAGTTCTATAGGTGGACGCCTTTTCGAAATATCGCCATTAGGGTGGGCCAGGTGTGACTCTAGAATGTTTGTACGATATGGGTATCAAACGAAAGCTGTTACTGAGCATTTTAAGAGGGAGTGGGCATTAGGTCTATAGGTGGACGCCTTTTCGAGATATCGCCATTAGGGTGGGCCAGGGGTGACTCTAGAATGTTTGTACGATATGGGTATCAAACGAAAGGTGTTACTGAGCATTTTAAGAGGGAGTGGACACTAGGTCTATAGGTGGACGCCTTTTCGAGATATCGCCATTAGGGTGGGCCAGGGGTGACTCTAGAATGTTTGTACGATATGGGTATCAAACGAAAGGTGTTACTGAGCATTTTAAGAGGGAGGTGGCATTAGGTCTATAGGTGGACGCCTTTTCGAGATATCGCCATTAGGGTGGGACAGGGGTGACTCTGGTATGTTTTTGTACGATATGGATATCAAATTAAAGGTATTAATGAGGGTTTTAAAAGCGAGTGGCCCTTAGATGTATATGTGAAGGCGTTCTCGCGATATCGACCAAAATGTGGACCAGGTGATCCAGAAAATCATCTGTCGGGTACTGCTAATTTATTTATATTTGCAATACCACTAACAGTATTCCTGCCAAGATTCCAAGGGCTGTTGATTTCGCCTTGTAGAACTTTTTCATTTTCTTCTACTTAATATGGTAGGTGTCACACCCATTTTACAAAGGTTTTTCCAAAGTTATATTTTGCGTCAATAAACCAATCCAGTTACCATGTTTCATCCCTTTTTTCGTGTTTGGTATAGAATTATGGCATTTTTTTCATTTTTCGTAATTTTCGATATCGATAAAGTGGGCGTGGTTATGGTCAGATTTCGCCCATTTTTTATACCAAGAAAAAGTGAGCTCAGGTAAGTACGTGGGCTAAGTTTAGTAAAGATATATCGGATTTTGCTCAAGTTATTGTATTAATGGCCGAGCGGAAGGACAGACGGTGGACTGTGTATAAAAACTGGGCGTGGCTTCCACCGATTTCGCCCATTTTCACAGAGAACAGTTACCGTCATAGAATCTATGCTCCTACCAAATTTGAGAAGGATTGGTAAATTTTTGTTCGACTTATGGCAATAAAAGTATTCTAGACAAACTAAATGAAAATGGGCGGAGCCACGCCCATTTTGAAATTTTCTTTTATTTTTGTATTTTGTTGCATCATATCATTACTGGAGTTGAATTTTGACTTAATTTACTTATATACAGTAAAGATCTTAAATTTTTTGTTAAAATTTGAATTTAAAAAAATTTTTTTTTAAAAAGTGGGCGTGTTCTTCATCCAATTTTGCTAATTTTTATTTAGCACATATAGAGTAATAGTAGTAACGTTCCTGCCAAATTTCATCACGATGTCTTCAACGACTGCCAAATTACAGCTTGCAAAACTTTTAAATTACCTTCTTGTAAAAGTGGGCGGTGCCACGCCCATTGTCCAAAATCTTACTAATTTTCTATTCTGCGTCATAAGTTCAACCCATCTTCCAAGTTTCGTCGCTTTATCTGTCTTTTGTAATGAGTTATCGCACTTTTTCGGTTTTTCGAAATTTTCGATATCGAAAAAGTGGGCGTGGTTATAGTCCGATATCGTTCATTTTAAATAGCGATCTGAGATGAGTGCTCAGGAACCTACATACCAAATTTCATCAAGATACCTCAAAATTTACTCAAGTTATCGTGTTAACGGACGGACGGACGGACGGACGGACGGACGGACGGACGGACGGACGGACATGGCTCAATCAAATTTTTTTTCGATCCTGATTATTTTGATATATGGAAGTCTATATCTATCTCGATTCCTTTATATATGTACAACCAACCGTTATCCAATCAAACTTAATATACTCTGTGAGCTCTGCTCAACTGAGTATAAAAAGTCTGATTCGGCATTCAGATTTACCGAACTGAAAATCTTTCGAATAGACTAGCTCATGTTTGGGTCTGGACTTTTTTTAATTTTTTCGATCTATATAATCATTAACATCCTCATATTGGGATGTTTAAAAAATATTGTGACGAATATTAGTGACACTAAGTGATACTCACATCACTAATCTGATGCTAAGTAAATGAAGTCACAACAACAATAAAGCAGACAGTCACTTGTATCTACATAAACGATCAATCATTATGTCTACACATATGTACGAACACGCAGCCGAGAAGCAACGCACAAACACATGCACATATCTGAGATACTCCCGAAAGTATGCAATAAGAGAAGCTATAAAATCGTGCATCTGTAGTTACAGCTGAGTAATTTTATAGCTGATAACTAACTATAATAAAGAATTAAAATTGAAACTCCTTATAGTCGTTTATATATATAGACGACTATATATATATATAAACTATATATATATAAAGGAGTTTCAATTTTAATTCTTTATTGTGTGAGTCGTTTACCGCTCTATATTAATTATTTAGATAACTAACTAGTAAGTTCTGGAAAAAGAAGCGCCTGGAAATATGTCAACGAGGAAACCGCACAGTATAAAAGCAGCGACGGTGAAGGCACGACGATCAGTTTGATTTAAGACGCTATCTGGCGAGCAATAGTAGTGTTATTGTGAAGAACTTTAATAAAGGCCATTTTGCATTATTGAATAGTGGAGTTATTTATTCAACAATTTAGTGATGCGAACGTTAGCAGAAGATTGCAAATAAGGGGAATTGCACTAAGTTCGTTACAATATTTTGCATATTTGAAGGCGCATAATTACTTTTTTATTCTTAAAGTTTTTTAAGTTATTTGCACAAGGATTTCATCCGAGGGCACCATAAGTGAAATTTTCCGGCAAATATATTTCTTAAATATTTTAGCTCTCGGGCGACCTTTGAAATATATTTTTTATTAGAACTATCCAAAGAACTAATGTGAGACCTAAATGGTTAGAACGCCTCAATTAACCCTACCACGTATTTTTTTACATTGGGAAATTACTTCCGCAAGTGGAACGAGCCATTACTAAGAAAAGGCCTCTTTATAAATATTTATTTAACTTAAACCGATTATTCTCTACACAGTATTATCGAGAGTTTACTGTACTTCAGCATAAATAATAAATTGCATACCAAATTCACTAAGAAAGCAAAAACCTACTGAAACATGGTTGAATAAGTGGCAGCCACAGAAGACGGATAGAATTAGGCATCTACATTTTTATACTCAGTTGAGCAGAGCTCACAGAGTATATTAACTTTGATTGGATAACGGTTGGTTGTACAGGTATAAAGGAATCGAGATAGATATAGACTTCCATATATCAAAATCATCAGTATCGAAAAAAAATTTGATTAAGCCATGTCCGTCCGTCCGTCCGTCCGTCTGCCGTTAACACGATAACTTGAGTAAATTTTGAGATATCTTGACGAAATTTGGTATGTAGATTCCTGGGCACTTATCTCAGATTGCTATTTAAAATGAACGATATCGGACTATAACCACGCCCACTTTTTCGATATCGAAAATTTCGAAAAATCTAAAAATTGCGATAATTCATTACCAAAGAGGGATAAAGCGATGAAACTTGGTAGGTGCGTTGAACTTATGACGCAAAATAGAAAATAAGTAAAATTTTGGACAATGGGCGTGGCACCGCCCACTTTTAAAAGAAGGTAATTTCGAAGTTTTGCAAGCTGTAATTTGGCAGTCGTTGAAGATATCATGATGAAATTTGGCAGGAACTCCTATTACTATATGTATGCCTAAAAAAAATTAGCAAAATCGGAGAACGACTACGCCCACTTTTAAAAAAATTTTTTTTTAAAGTGAAATTGTTACAAAAAATTTAATATCTTTACAGTATATAAGTAAATTATGTCAACATTCAACTCCAGTAATGATATGGTGCAACAAAATACAAAAATAAAAGAAAATTTCAAAATGGGCGTGGTTCCGCCCTTTTTCATTTGATTTGTCTAGGATACATTTAATGCCATAAGTCCAACAAAAATTTACCAATCCTTGTGAAATTTGGTAGCAGCTTAGATTCTAGGACAATAACTGTTTTCTGTGAAAAAGGGCGAAATCGGTTGAAGCCACGCCCAGTTTTAATACACAGTCGGCCGTCTGTCCCTCCGCTCGGCCATTAACACGATAACTTGAGCAAAAATCGATATATCTTTACTAAACTCAGTTCACATAATTATCTAAACTCACTTTCTATTGGTATAAAAAATGGCTGAAATCTGACTATGACCACGCCCACCTTTTCGATATCGAAAATTACGAAAAATGAAAAAAGTGCCATAATTCTATACCAAATACGAAAAAAGGGTTGAAACATGGTAACTGGATTGGTTTATTGACGCAAAATATAACTTTAGAAAAAAACTTTGTAAAATAGGTGCGACACCTACCATATTAAGTAAAAGAAAATGAAAAAGTTCTGCAGGGCGAAATCAAAAGCCCTTGGAATCATGGCAGGAATACTGTTCGTGGTATTACATATATAAATAAATTAGCGGTACCCGACAGATGATGTTCTGGGTCACCCTGGTCCACATTTTGGTCGATATCACGAAAACGCCTTCACATATACAACTACCACCACTCCCTTTTAAAATTCTTATTAATACCTTTAATTTGACGCCCATATTGTACAAACACATTACAGAGTCACACCTGGCCCACCTTTATGGCGATATATCGAAAAGGCGTCCACCTATAGAACTAAGGCCCACTCCCTTTTAAAATACTCATTATCACCTTTCGTTTGATACCCTTATTGTACAAACATTCTAGAGTCACCCCTGGTCCACCTTTATAACGATATCCCGAAAAGGCTTCCACCTATAGAACTAAGGCCCACCCCTTTTAAAATACTCATTAACACCTTTCATTTGATACCCACATCGTACAAACAAATTCTAGAGTCACCCCTGGTCCACCTTTATGGGAATATCTCGAAAAGGCGTCAACCCATAGAACTAAGGCCCACTCCCTTTTAAAATACTCATTAACAACTTTTATTTGGTACCCACATCGTACAAACTAATTCTAGAGTCACCCCTGGTCCACCTTTATAACGATATCCTGAAAAGGCGTCCACCTATAGAACTAAGGCCCATTCCCTTTTAAAATACTCATTAACACCTTTCATTTGATACCCATATCGAACAAACAAATTCTAGAGTCACCCCTGGTCCACCTTTATGGCAATATCTCGAAGGCCCACTCCCTTTTAAAATACTCCTTAACACCTTTCATTTGATACCCATATCGTACAAATAAATTCCAGAGTCACCCCTGGTCCACCTTTATGGCGATATCTCGGAAAGGCGCCCACCTGTAGAACTAAGCCCCACTCCCTTTTAAAATACTCATTAACACCTTTCATTTGATACCCATATCGTACAAACAAATTCTAGAGTCAACCCTGATCCACCTTTATGGCGATATCCCTAAATGGCGTCCACCTATAGAACTATGGCCCACTCCCTCATAAAATACTCTTTAATACCTTCCATTTGATAGACATGTCATACAAACACATTCCAGGGTTCCCCTCGGTTCATTTTCCTACATGGTTATTTTCCCTTATTTTGTCTCCATAGCTCTCAACTGAGTATGTAATGTTCGGTTACACCCGAACTTAGCCTTCCTTACTTGTTAAATTACTAAATGAGTGAAAAGGAGGCGCACGAGTAATTAATGGCCTCCTAAGAAACGAGACTAATAAATTATTAGGAAGACAAAGATAATTTGGGCACGAGTATGGCGGTATTAGGCCAATGACCTCTCTAACGCCATGAAGAGTGAAAGTATGAATTAACTAGAGGGTCATAAAGCAGTGGGATAATACCGTATTTTAAAAAACAATGTTTAGCATAACGCGAGCCCTGAATACAACCCCGACGATGACGAATAAAATAGCGTTAATAACAACGTGGAAGGTTGGGGTGCGGGCGCTCAAATGGAAGACGAGCTGACACGTGTATACCGAAGTTTCCAATAATCCAACGGGTTAAGGGGCTTAGAATATACCCACGGCAAGTATGCCTGTCGTACGAAGCGACTAAAGTACTTAAATGATTCAAGGGATTTCCAGCGCAACTTCTTGAAGGGGCTGTCAGCGCAATTTATAGTTCCTCTAACCTAATTGTCAGTCTCACTCACCCGTGGCGAATACCGATTCTTTAATAGGTGAGGCTCTGCCGAAGTTAATCATGGAACTATGGGGTGGGTGGCGGGATGGCCTGGAAGGTTCAATGTGATCATATTAAATCATTCCTGAGATCAACATCGATATCACTCCCCGAAATATTCGAGAAAGGTCTTTATTGCTACCGTCCTGCTTTATGTGGCAGAAGCATGGACCATGACAACAGCAGATGAAGCGGCTATGGGAGTGTTCAAGAGAAAGGTTCTTCGAAAGATTTATGGACCTCTACGCAATGGCGATGGCAAGTACCGAAGAAGATTTAACGATGAGCTGTACGAGCTATACGCAGACATCAATATAGTCCAGCGAATTAAAACGAAACGGCTGCGCTGGCTAGACCATGTTATGCAAATGAAAAATGACGCTCCGCCCAAGAAAGTGTTTCTATCGGAACCCGCCTATGGAAGCAGAGGTAGAGGGCGGCCCCCACTCCGTTCAAAGGACCAGAAAAACGATTTAAACTCCCTTGGTGTGACCAATTGGCGCCGGTTGGCAGAGAGAAGGAGCGACTGGCACGCCTTGTTGGACGGCCATAACCGTTTAAACGGTTAAGCGCCAATTAAGTAAGTACGTAAGTAAGGTCTTTATCGCTACAACAACAATAGAGCAAAAAAAAGCAAAGATATCAGCTCCTATTACAACAATAATTATAACAACAACAAAATAGTGGAAAAAATAAGTATGTCCGGCAAGAACGAGGGCATATTTGTAGCAAAAGTACACATCACTATTGAGTTCTACTTTTCTTAACTGTCGTAATCTAGAGCAAATAATTCTCACCGGGGCATCAAATACAATGCGGATAAAAACATAAACCATGTCGTATTTGTATTTTAGTCCCCTGAACTGCAGGGGACTCTCACCGATTCCGTCGCCAACAATTGTGCTGCTCTTGTTCTTTTGCTTTTTTTATATCCACACTTTGTCTGTTGCAGTGATGACTGCAGTGACAAAGCCGACCGGATATCTGAGCAATGATAGCAAAATTTGAGAGGAATGAAATAAAAATTGGCATCTAAATTTGGTTAGAACCGAAGATTATATACCCAGCTGTTTGTTGCTGTTTTGGATGATAAACATAAAATTGTACGTAATCGCAATTTAACTTTCATAAATATTACAATACTTTTGAAAACTGCTGATAGCAAATCTTAGATTATTTCCAGTACTAGAAAAATAAAATTTCCCCCAAGGGACTTTAAATCGTTTTCCACCTGGCGCTTTCAGCGGAGTGGAGGCTGCCTCCTTCCTCTGCCACCATAGGATAGATAAGAATACTTTTTTAGCCGAAGCATTATCTTTCATTTAATTTAAAACCTGCATATTAAGGCGAAGCTTTTCAATATCTCTTATATATACGCTTACGTACAAATAAACGATGCGGACGAAAAGGGTAAGGACTCCTTCTATAAGAAACTTGAAAAGGCATACGATGACTACCCCCGCCATGACATTAAAACCATGCTAGGCGGATTTAACGCCTGTATGGGCAAGGAGAGTCCTGCAGTTGGAAAATTTAACCTTCACGATGTATCCTATTCGAAATGGTTGAATACTGATTGACTTTGCCGCGGCATGAAATAGTCATTTGCAGTACCAGATTCCAGGATAAAAAGATACACCAAGCTCCTTGTCTGATCGAAGAACACAACCAAATCGATCACGTAGTGATCGACGACAGACATACTTCCAGTCTCCTGGATGTACGCACTCTATGAGGTTGAAATATCGACTTGGACCACTACCTTGGGGCAGCCAAGATAAGTGCACGTCTCTGTAAAGTTTTCAATCAAAGAAGTGCTCACGAAGCCGGCAGGTGGTTATAACATCACTCGGCTCTCATACCTGGGAGCATGTTTTTCTCTCTCATTACGTACCACCGCTGCTGTCACTATAGGTTTTCAGCAAGCCCGCAAAAACAGCTGGTACGATGACGAATTTCGAGCTGCCTCGGGGCATGATAATGGCGACCTTGTAATTGACGTACATAATGTGCTTAACTTCTCCTTGCCAGCTAGAGAGGGAAAAGACGAACTCGATACCCTAATCGCCGATACCGGAAAACATGTTCCGGCACCCATTTATGATGTGGTGAGAATGGCAAAGCCCGGCTAAAGAATAAAAAGGCACCGGGTAATGAAGGACTGACCGCCGAGCTGTTCAGGCCGCCTTCGACAGTACAAAAAGGAGCTGCCTATATGCCGCAATGTCTGAATTTGGTTTTTCCACTAAATTTATGCGGCTTTGCAAAATGATGTTGAGCAACACCATTAGCTCAGTCAGAATTGAGAAGCACCTATCCGAGCTGGTCGAAACTAAAAAAGGTTTCAGACAGTGTTACTGCGTATCGTATCATATTCACACAGCGATCCGCTGGCGAAGTCATGATTTGCGAACGTAAGATGATAATCCAGCCAGAGAGATATTATCGGAAGCCTCCTATAGATGCAGGGAAGGATGGACCTGGGGTAAAACGATTTAAATTTCCTTTGTGTTACCAATTGGCGCCAGTTAGCCCAACATTGAAGCGACAGTCAATTGAATATGTTTCCATCCGGTTCATTGTATGCTTTTCAAGTAATTTTACGCACATACATTTTTATACTCATTTGAGCAGAGCTCACAGAGTATATTAAGTTTGATTGGATAACGGTTGGTTGTACATATATAAAGGAATCGAGATAGATATAGACTTCCATATATCAAAATAATCAGGATCGAAAAAAAATTTGATTGAGCCATGTCCGTCCGTCCGTCCGTCCGTCCGTCCGTCCGTCCGTCCGTCCGTTAACACGATAACTTGAGTAAATTTTGAGATATCTTGATGAAATTTGGTATGTAGGTTCCTGAGCACTCATCTCAGATCGCTATTTAAAATGAACGATATCGGACTATAACCACGCCCACTTTTTCGATATCGAAAATTTCGAAAAACCGAAAAAGTGCGATAACTCATTACAAAAGACAGATAAAGCGACGAAACTTGGTAGATGGGTTGACGTTATGACGCAGAATAGAAAATTAGTAAGATTTTGGACAATGGGCGTGGCCCCGCCCACTTTTACAAGAAGGTAATTTAAAAGTTTTGCAAGCTGTAATTTGGCAGTCGTTGAAGATATCATGATGAAATTTGGCAGGAACGTTACTACTATTACTCTATATGTGCTAAATAAAAATTGGCAAAATTGGATTAAGAACACGCCCACTTTTTAAAAAAAAATTTTTTTTAATTCAAATTTTAACAAAAAATTTAATATCTTTACTGTATATAAGTAAATTAAGTCAAAATTTAACTCCAGTAATGATATGATGCAACAAAATACAAAAATAAAAGAAAATTTCAAAATGGGCGTGGCTCCGCCCATTTTCATTTAGTTTGTCTAGAATACTTTTATTGCCATAAGTCGAACAAAAATTTACCAATCCTTCTCAAATTTGGTAGGAGCATAGATTCTATGACGGTAACTGTTCTCTGTGAAAATGGGCGAAATCGGTGGAAGCCACGCCCAGTTTTTATACACAGTCCACCGTCTGTCCTTCCGCTCGGCCATTAACACAATAACTTGAGCAAAATCCGATATATCTTTACTAAACTTAGCCCACGTACTTACCTGAGCTCACTTTTTCTTGGTTTAAAAAATGGGCGAAATCTGACCATAACCACGCCCACTTTATCGATATCGAAAATTACGAAAAATGAAAAAAATGCCATAATTCTATACCAAATACGAAAAAAGGGATGAAACATGGTAACTGCATTGGGTTGTTGACGCAAAATATAACTTTGGAAAAATCTTTGTAAAATGGGTGTGACACCTACCATATTAAGTAGAAGAAAATGAAAAAGTTCTACAAGGCGAAATCAACAGCCCTTGGAATCTTGGCAGGAATACTGTTAGTGGTATTGTATATATAAATAAATTAGCAGTACCCGACAGATGATTTTCTGGATCACCTGGTCCACATTTTGGTGGATATCACGAGAACGCCTTCACATATACATCTAAGGGCCACTCGCTTTTAAAACCCTCATTAATACCTTTAATTTGATATCCATATCGTACAAAAACATACCAGAGTCACCCCTGTCCCACCCTAATGGCGATATCTCGAAAAGGCGTCCACCTATAGAACTAATGCCCCCTCTCTCTTAAAATGCTCAGTAACACCTTTCGTTTGATACCCATATCGTACAAACATTCTAGAGTAACCCCTGGCCCACCCTAATGGCGATATCTCGAAAAGGCGTCCACCTATAGACCTAGCGTCCACTCCCTCTTAAAATGCTCAGTAACAGCTTTCGTTTGATACCCATATCGTACAAACATTCTATAGTCACCCCTGGCCCACCCTAATGGCAATATCTCGAAAAGGCGTCCACCTATAGACCTAATGCCCACTCCCTCTTAAAATGCTCAGTAACACCTTTCGTTTGATACCCATATCGTACAAACATTCTAGAGTCACCCCTGGCCCACCCTAATGGCAATATCTCGAAAAGGCGTCCACCTATAGACCTAATGCCCACTCCCTCTTAAAATGCTCAGTAACAGCTTTCGTTTGATACCCATATCGTACAAACATTCTAGAGTCACACCTGGCCCACCCTAATGGCGATATTTCGAAAAGGCGTCCACCTATAGAACTAAGGATTACTCCCTTTTAAAATACTCATTACCACCTTTCATTTGATACCCATATCGTACAAACACATTCTAGAGTCACCCTGGCCCACCCTAATGGCGATATCTCGAAAAGGCGTCCACCTATAGACCTAATGTCCACTCCCTCTTAAAATGCTCAGTAACACCTTTCGTTTGATACCCATATCGTACAAACATTCTAGAGTCACCCCTGGCCCACCCTAATGGCGATATCTCGAAAAGGCGTCCACCTATAGACCTAATGTACACTCCCTCTTAAAATGCTCAGTAACACCTTTCGTTTGATACCCATATCATACAAACATTCTAGAGTCACCCCTGTCCCACCCTAATGGCGATATCTCGAAAAGGCGTCCACCTATAGACCTAATGCCCACTCCCTCTTAAAATGCTCAGTAACACCTTTCGTTTGATACCCATATCGTACAAACATTCTAGAGTCACACCTGGCCCACCCTAATGGCGATATCTCGAAAAGGCGTCCACCTATAGAACTAAGGATTACTCCCTTTTAAAATACTCATTACCACCTTTCATTTGATACCCATATCGTACAAACACATTCTAGAGTCACCCTGGCCCACCCTAATGGCGATATCTCGAAAAGGCGTCCACCTATAGACCTAATGCCCACTCCCTCTTAAAATGCTCAGTAACACCTTTCGTTTGATACCCATATCGTACAAACATTCTAGAGTCACCCTTGGTCCACCTTTATGGCGATATCTCGAAAAGGCGTCCACCTATAGAACTAAGGATTACTCCCTTTTAAAATACTCCTTACCACCTTTCATTTGATACCCATATCGTACAAACACATTCTAGAGTCACCCCTGGCCCACCCTAATGGCGATATCTCGAAAAGGCGTCCACCTATAGACCTAATGCCCACTCCCTCTTAAAATGCTCAGTAACACCTTTCGTTTGATACCCATATCGTACAAACATTCTAGAGTCACCCCTGGCCCACCCTAATGGCGATATCTCGAAAGGGCGTCCACCTATAGACCTAATGCCCACTCCCTCTTAAAATGCTCAGTAACACCTTTCGTTTGATGCACATATCGTACAAACACATTCTAGAGTCACCCCTGGCCCACCCTAATGACGATATCTCGAAAAGGCGTCCACCTATAGACCTCATGCCCACTCCCTCTTAAAATGCTCAGTAACACCTTTCGTTTGATACCCATACCGTACAAACATTCTAGAGTCACCCCTGGCCCACCCTAATGGCGATATCTCGAAAAGGCGTCCACCTATAGACCTAATGCCCACTCCCTCTTAAAATGCTCAGTAACACCTTTCATTTGATTCCCATATCGTACAAACACATTCTAGAGACACCCCTGGTCCACCTTTATGGCGATATCTCGAAACGGCGTCCACCTATGGAACTAAGGATCACTCCTTTTCAAAATACTCATTAACAGCTTTCATTTGATACCCATATCGTACAAACACATTATAGAATCACCCCTGGTCCACCTTAATGGGGACATCTCGAAAAGGCGTCCACCGATAGACCTAAGGCCCACTCCCTCTTAAAATGCTCAGTAACACCTTTCATTTGATACCCATATCGTACAAACAAATTCTAGAGTCAGCCCTGGTCTACCTTTATGGCGATATCCCTAAATGGCGTTCATCCATAGAACTATGGCCTATTCTCTCTTAAAATACTCTTTAATACCTTTCATTTGATACACATGTTATACAACCACATTCCAGGGTTACCCCAGATTGATTTTCCTTATTTTGTCTCCATAGCTCTCAACTGAGTATGTTATGTTCGGTTACACCCGAACTTAGCCTTCCTTACTTGTTTATACTCAGTTGAGCAGAGCTCACAGAGTATATTAAGTTTGATTGGATAACGGTTGGTTGTACATATATAAAGGAATCGAGATAGATATAGACTTCCATATATCAAAATAATCAGGATCGAAAAAAAATTTGATTGAGCCATGTCCGTCCGTCCGTCCGTCCGTCCGTCCGTCCGTCCGTTAACACGATAACTTGAGTAAATTTTGAGATATCTTGATGAAATTTGGTATGTAGGTTCCTGAGCACTCATCTCAGATCGCTATTTAAAATGAACGATATCGGACTATAACCACGCCCACTTTTTCGATATCGAAAATTTCGAAAAACCGAAAAAGTGCGATAATTCATTACAAAAGACCGATAAAGCGACGAAACTTGGTAGATGAGTTGAACTTATGACGCAAAATAGAAAATTTGTAAAATTTTGGACAATGGGCGTGGCACCGCCCACTTTTTAAAGAAGGTAATTTAAAACTTTTGCAAGCTGTAATTTGGCAGTCGTTGAAGATATCATGATGAAATTTGGCAGGAACGTTACTCTTATTACTGTATGTACGCTTAATAAAAATTAGCAAAATCGGAGAAGGACCACGCCCACTTTTAAAAAAAAAATTTTTTTAAAGTAAAATTTTAACAAAAAATTTAATATCTTTACAGTATATAAGTAAATTATGTCAAGATTCAACTCCAGTAATGATATGGTGCAACAAAATACAAAAATAAAAGAAAATTTAAAAATGGGCGTGGCTCCACCCTTTTTCATTTAATTTGTCTAGGATACTTTTAATGCCATAAATCGAACAAAAATTAACCAATCCTTTTGAAATTTGGTAGGGGTATAGATTTTATGGCGTTAACTGTTTTCTGTGAAAATGGGCGAAATCGGTTGATGCCACGCCCAGTTTTTATACACAGTCGTCCGTCTGTCCTTCCGCATAGCCGTTAACACGATAACTTGAGCAAAAATCGATATATCTTTACTAAACTCAGTTCACGTACTTATCTGAACCCACTTTACCTTGGTATGAAAAATGAACGAAATCCGACTATGATCACGCCCACTTTTTCGATATCGAAAATTGCGAAAAATGAAAAATATGCCATAATTCTATACCAAATACGAAAAAAGGGATGAAACATGGTAAGGTAATTGGATTGTTTTATTGACGCGAAATATAACTTTAGAAAAAACTTTATAAAATGGTTGTGACGCCTACCATATTAAGTAGAAGAAAATGAAAAAGTTCTGCAGGGCGAAATAAAACACCCTTAAAATCTTGCCAGGTATTACATATATAAATAAATTAGCGATATCCAACCGATTATGTTCTGGGTCACCCTAGTCCACATTTTGGTCGATATCTGGAAAACGCCTTCACATATACAACTACCACCACTCGATTTTAAAACTCTCATTAATACCTTTAATTTGATACCTATATCGTACCAACTCATTCTAGAGTCACCCCTGGTCCACCTTTATGGCGATATCTCGAAAAGGCGTCCACCTATAGAACTAAGCCCCACACCCTTTTAAAATACTCATTAACACCTTTCTTTTGATACCCATATTGTACAAACAAATTCTAGGGTCACCCCTGCTCCACCTTTATGGCGATATCTCGAAACGGCGTCCACCTATGGAACTAAGGAATACTCCCTTTTAAAATACTCATTATCACCTTTCTTTTGATGCCCATATTGTACATTCAAATTCTAGGGTCACCCCTGGTCCACCTTTATGGCGATATCTCGAAAATGCGACCACCTATACAACAACCACCACTCCCTTTTAAAACCCTCATTAATACCTTTAATTTGATACCCATATCGTACAAACACATTCTAGAGTCACCCCTGGTCCACCTTTGTGGCGATATTCCGAAAAGGTGTCCACCTATAGAACTAAGCCCCACACCCTTTTAAAATACTCATTAACACCTTTCTTTTGATACCCATATTGTACAAACAAATTCTAGGGTCACCCCTGGTCCACCTTTATGGCGATATCTCGAAACGGCGTCCACCTATGGAACTAAGGATTACTCCCTTTTAAAATACTCATTAACACCTTTCTTTTGATACCCATATTGTACAAACAAATTCTAGGGTCACCCCTGGTCCACCTTTATGGCGATATCTCGAAACGGCGTCCACCTATGGAACTAAGGATTACTCCCTTTTAAAATACTCATTAATACCTTTAATTTGCTATCCATATCGTACAAACGCATTCTAGAGTCACCCCTGGTCCACATTTATGGCGATATTTCGAAAAGGCGACCACCTATAGAACTAAGGCCCACTCTGTTTTAAAATACTCATTAATACCTTTCATTTGATACCCATATCGTACAAACGCATTCTAGAGTCAACCCTGATCCACCTTTATGGCTATATCCCTAAATGGCGTCCACCTATAGAACTATGGCGCACTCCCTCATAAAATATTCTTTAATGCCTTTCATTTGATACACATGTCATACAAACACATTCCAGGGTTTCCCTCGGTTCATTTTCCTACATGGTTATTTTCCCTTATGTTGTCACCATAGCTCTCAACTGAGTATGTAATGTTCGGTTACACCCGAACTTAACCTTCCTTACTTGTTTTTATTTATATCCATTCTATTTTCTATTTTTCTATATTGTGTAAAGTTTCAATGACAAACACTCAGCTCCACTTACTTTGTACCACTCACTTATGCTTCAATTGATTTCAACCCCATTTTCGGCAGCTTAAGTTCTATATGTATTATACTCAATGTGTTTTATGTAGACAGCACCAAATTAGAAAAGATTAGAGTACAACAGCCTTAGTATCCTTGCCGTTGCAGGAAGCCTTAAAAATGAAGGTTAAGCTTTTCTTAATACATATACATATACCTACTTATGTATGCCGGCTCTGGGTTAAATGGCTTTTAGCAAACAATCTCTTGACAAAAGTGCGATTCTAGACAGTACGTAGACAAATACAAAACGCAAGGAGTATCCCTAGCCCAAAACACTCGGTAGACACCCTCCTGTTATCTGTCCTCGAAAGCTTCCTTGTGCAAACTGAGCTTTACTCGTTGCATGTTTGAACTAAATCAACAAAATTAACCAAACCTTTAGCTTTTTGGGAAAAAACGTGTCCTTTATTTTGATGGGCACGAACAAATTCCAAAAGGATCTGAAGTAAAAACAAGTAAAGGTCTAAGTTCGAGTGTAACCGAACATTATATACTCAGCGTGAGCTTCAATTGTACATTTCATCTCAGATAAATTACTTTTCTACATAACACGTGGCACCGCCCGTTTAAAAAAAATGTCTCCCCATTTCGTCTTACAATAAAACTTGATAAGTTAAATATCATTGATTCAAAACTATATTTTGCTAAGTTGTTGCTTATTATTCTAGTCTACGACCCTTTTAAACTTGTTTTATATCTAAGTTGCCGTGGTCTTTAAGCGATCCCGTCCATTTTTACTAGAAATATTTTCTGCCATCAGAAAAATATGTATGTGTACACAATTTCATTACGATATGTTAATTTTTCGTCGAGTTATGGCTCCCAAAACATAGAAAATTGCTTAGTCATAAAAGGGGCGGTACCACGCCTATTTTTTAAAATTTGAAGTTTTTCCTCTTTACTGTTATAAATCCACTTGAGAAATGAAATATCATTGATATAAAGCTCTTTTTTGCAAAGATATAGCTTATTTTATTCGACCACGAACCTTTTAAAAATATTTTATTTAAAAGTGGGCGTGGTCCTTAACCGATCTCGTCCAGTTTTTATAGAAATATTTCCTGCTATAGGGAAAATTTGTGTACCCAATTTTATTACGATCCGTTAATTTTTTTCGAGTAATGGCTCCCGAAATATAGAAAATTGCTTAGTCATAAAAGGGACGGTGCCACGCCCATTTTTTAAAATTTGATGTTTTTCCTATTTATTGTTATAAATCCACTTGGGAAATGAAATACCATTGATATAAAGCTCTTTTTTTACAAAGATATAGCTTATTTTATTCGTCCGCGACCCTTTTAAAAATCGTTTATTTAAAGGGGGCGTGGTCCTTAACCGATTTCGTTAATTTTTCTTCAAAGCATTCCTTATAGTAAATTTGTTACGAATTTTGTTACGATAGGTTTAACGATTTTTAATTTATGATTAATAATATTTGTAAAATTGATTTTATCACAAGTGGGCGGTGCCACGCCCATTTTTATCAGTCCACACGTCAAATTTCAACATTCTAGGTGTATTATTTACTAAATAATCAGTTTGTTTGTGTTTTTCAAAGTGTTATATATGTATACAAAAAGTGGGCGTGGCTATCATCCGATTTCGCTCATTTTCAATATCAATATATTCTGGGTCCAGATAAGTTCGTGTACCAGATTTGGTAAATATATATCAATATTTACTCAAGTTATCGTGTTAGCGGACAGACGGGCGGACGGACATGGCTCAATCAATTTTTTGTTTCAATACTGATGATTTTGATATACGGAAGTCTATATCTATCTCGATTCCTTTATACCTGTACAACCAACCGTTATCCAATCAAAGTTAATATACTCTGTGTGCAAAACACGCTGAGTATAAAAATTATTTCTCTCAGTGTGGTAACACTTTTGTGCTAGTAAGTATGCGTATAACTGCAGCTTATTGTATTTGCTTTAAAATACTTTTCCAATATTTAGAAGCCATAAAATATGCGTGGGTATTAGGCTAAGCTCCTCAATATTATTTGATAAGGCACATTTGAGGAACGATAGAAGGATATTTACAGAGCAACAATAAAAAACGGTTTAGGGTCACAAGTTTTCAATTTAGGTCTGTGTAAAAGTCCAGTCGTATGGAAGCAAAAATATCGAACTCGTTTCGCAAATGTTTTATGATGTACATGGAATGTCCGTTCATCTTTCAATAAATCTGCTAGCCGCCTGATTGCAAGTCCTGATAACAGCAAAGCACGAGAGAAACGGTTACGGCCGTCCAACAAAGCGCGCCAGTCGCTCCTTCTCTCTTCCAACCGTTGCCAATTGGTCATACCAAGGGAGTTTAAATCATTATCCACCTGGTCCTTCGAGCGGAGTGGGGGCCGCCCTCTGATTCAATAGGCAGGTGCCAATAGACACTTTCTTGGCCGGAGCGTCATCTTTCATTCGCATAACATGGCCTAGCTAGCGCAACCGCTGCAGTTTAATTCGCTGGACTATGTTGATGTCTGCTTATAGCTCGTACAGTTTATCATTATATCTTCTTCGGTACTCGCCATCGCCAACGCGTAGAGGTCCATAAATCTTTCGAAGAACTTTTCTCTCGAATAAAAGCAGAGCCGTTTCATCTGATGTTGTCATGATCTCTGCTTCTGCACCATATAGCAGGACAGGAACGATAAGTGACTTGTAGGGTATGATTTTCGTTTGCCGAGAGAGGACTTTATTTTTCAATTGCCTATCTAGTCCAAAGTGGCATTTATTGGCAAGAGTGATTCTTCGCTGGATTTCAGAGCTCATGTTGTTGCTAGTGTCGTGTATTGACATTGTGAGAAAATTGACCAACCCACTGTCGGTCAAACCTCTGAACAAGCGGATCGCGATCAGTGAAGGTGGTCGACTGCGATGTGAACTCTGACGGGCGCCGTGGTGTGGTGGTAACGTGCTTCGCCTACCACACCGAGGGGAGTTCAACTTCCGGGCAAAGTAACATCAAAAATTTTCAGACGAGTTTTTTCAATTAGAAAAATGTTTTTCTAATCAGGGTCGCCCCTCGGAAGTGGAATGGCAAACACTCGGAGTGTATTTCAGTCATGAAAAGCTTCTTAATGAAAACTCGTCTGCCTTGAAGATGTCATTCGGAGTCGGCATAAAACATGTAGGTCCCGCCCCTCCAATTTCTAAAAAAATTAAAAAGAGCCATACGCAAATTGGAAGAGAAACTTGGCCTTAGTGTCCTCGGAGGTAAATCGCGCCAAGTATTTTTTTTTTTCTTTAGAAGAGACATACAATCCATGATCCGTGAAATCAAAATCATGCTTGGTATTTTTATAGCGAGGGTGTGCAGGGAAGGCGACCATGGTCCTATTGTTGGGAAGTTTAGTCTACGTAATGAACAAAGAAATAATGGATGCATTAACGCCTTGGCAGCTGCGTCACTGTTGACCGATATATATTCGAGACAGTGAATGACATCAATCATAATCAGCAAATATTACTTTGGTATGAGCAGGCAATTGAAAAGTAAAGACCACTCTCGATGAACAAAAATTATGCTCTATAAGTCTCTCATCATACCTGTCCTGATGTATGGCTCAAAATCGTGGGCGGCGTATGGTAGGTCCTGTCCGTGATGCCAACGGTGTGTCGCAATAGATTTCATGACAAGCTGTATGAGCTTAACACAGACATGAGCAGAAAGTAAGGAATTGAGTCCCACAGGTTTCGCTGATCGAGTTATGTGTATGAAAGAAGGTACTCCAGCTAATAAAGTATTCTTATCGACACTCGTAATTGAAACCAGACTAAAGAGGAGACGCAGGTTGTCGATCTTCTTTAGTACTTCCAATTAAATTGGTTTGAACAATTTGATTAATTTTTGATTAATTTTTGATTAACGTAACTTGCTACGGGTCGGCCAACACAAATAGCTCAGGGAGTAGTTTGGAGAGATATGAGTTTAAGACAATATTCAGGTCAAAGTTGATCCGAATGTCTCTCTTCCTGGCTCAATGAGAAATTAGCTTAAAATCAACCAAAACAGCAAATTCTAAAGATCTCTAATACCTCGATCCCTGCCCCATTTAGACAATGCAACAAAAGGAGAAAAAAAATTCAGACAGGTGGAGCACGGATCGAAGTAAAAACAAAACTCATATGAGATTTGAAATCTTTAGTTTTGTAACTTCCTGGAAAGAGGTTTATTATTTGAAAAGCATATCAGCGGGCGGATGAAGTGAAATACCTAAAGCAAAAAGTTCCGCTTGGGAGTGCACCGGTCGAGGCATTCGGAAATTCGATATTGCGATCAACTTTCAAGACTTGCCATAGCTAAAAGAGTAAGAAAGTGAGCTTTTGTCCTACAGTAGGAAAAGTCAGCCTCCACGATGAAGCATCTCCTATCGATAATTGTAAGAGTGCAGTTATAAGAGAGTTACTATGGGTTTTCATTCTTCACTTTAAGATGTATGAAACTGATAGTCGTGCAGACATTTTATGTCGTGTAAGCGAACGGGTATTACCATTCCGACTTTAGAGAATATTGTGATAGCGGCTAGTCTTGATCCCATCTACATTAATCAAATGTCAGATAGCATGAAAACTGTTTACGGAGCTCGCGGTGAAGTTTTCGTGCAACCGGATGTCATTATTCATAAGATTAAAGAAGTTCTAGATAGAGGTACCTTACCAAGGCAGATTGTGTATTGTAGAAGCTGATACAATCTATTGGTACCAAGAATATTTTTGAAACATATTTGGGCCCGTGGTGATTTAAACAATTTAATCCGCGACATTTAGAGCACCGTGGGGTTAAGCCATTCTAGGGCGGTGCCCACGAAAGTATAACACTTTCTCTCCTAATATAGCCTCGGACCATTACCTTGAGCTACGCCTCTATCGCGAAGAGACTAGGAAAATTTGCCGTCGAGAAGCTGCTCACAAAGGAGGCAGTTGATTATTACTTTACTGGGCTCTCAGACTTGCTTGCTGGCAGCAGGTGTTGATCTGGCGAATTAACCAAGCAGTGGTAGAACATCTCTCACTTCCTACCGACCGCCGATGTGGACACCACACATTCCCAGCGATCTCGAAATAATAACTGGTACGACGAAGCACGCTGCCTATTAGAATATATGGAAGCTGTATTATGACACATAGAGTAAAGGGGAACTTATAGTAAGGAGAAACGTGAGGCTGTTTGGCTTGTGTGCGCGCATCCTTATATGCTAAGAATAGTGACCGAAAATTGTAGCAGAAAATCTTAGCAAAAAGTTCGATGGGCTGAGTTTCTAGAGCTGAGCTGCAAAATTATGATTCAAGATAGTGAAACAAAGAAAAGATTGGAAATAAGAAATTATAAAAGGAACGCGACTGAAGAGTACCAAGCAAAAGAGGGATGGAATAAAAGATAGGGAATGGGGAAAAGAGTATGAGAGGAAGAATAGGAGTGTAATGGGAAGAGGTAAAAGAAAAAATAGAGAAAACAAAGAATGTTTAAAAAGTGATTCACACTCTATGTATCTTATGGAATATTCATAGGGCAAGAAGGAATGTGAAATGTTTCATAAAAAGAACTTTAAGGTATCTGTGCACAGCCACTCGGAAAAAACGTGGTCGGAGCTGGTGTTGCAATACATGTATTCCGTGCTTTTTGACGCGCTTAGTCCGATTCCGCTATCAGAATTGATCTAACGGATCGTGGTTCGGCCTTAGCCTCAAACAACGGACACTTTGGTTACTTGGACTATACCAGCGGCAGGTATGTCTATCGTAAGAGGCGACTAAAATACCAAATTGATTCAAAGGGCTGTGAAGCGCAACACTTTCAAGGGGTTGTCAGCGCAATATATAGCTTCTCGAACCCCATTGTCAACCTCACCTGCCCGTGGCGAATCCTGTTTTTTTAACAGCCGAGGATCTGGCGACCCCAAGTTCCTCATGGATCTAGGGGGTGGGTGCGGTACGGCCTAGACAGTTTCATGTGGTCATACCAAATCGAGATGGTCGGGCTAGTATCTTAATGGTGCTTGTTACCGGAACGTACCGGATCTGCATCGATAACACTCCCCAAGTCCTTATCGCTACAACAAACAACACAGTTACTGAGTGTTGTTTTTGAGGTTAGAACCGCACCGCAACGCGATAGGCCAATTCTGATGGTGAGTTCGAAATAAGGCCTTCAAAATGCATGGAAGTATATATAACGCACTAATTTTAATACAATAACTACTAACTTCGAAAGCGATAAGCGCTAAACTGGGGGCTAGTGAGGTCACGGCATATCCGTGGAAAGAGACCCCTCAGGGCGGGGTCTTGTCACCACTGCTCTGGCTTTGCGTTATAAATAACATACTTCGTCAACTTAACAGAGATGGGGTTAAAGTGGTGGCCTACGCTGATGATGTAGTAATACTGGTATCTGGTCTGTGTGATTAGTGGGATCATGCAGGGATCACTGAGGAAGCTAAGCAGTTGGGCGGAGACCGCCGGACTAGGCGTTAACCCCTCAAAGACAGAACTAGTGCTCTTCACGACTAGGACGAAAATCCCATGTTTTAACCTTCCCACTCTCGATGGCCCGGAGTTGAGTCTTTCCGATATGGCCAAATATCTAAGAGTCTTTTTAACACCAAGCTGAACTGGAGGCTTAACACAGAGCACAGAGTCAAACAAGCCTGCGGGGCTATGTATGCCTGCAAAGGAATGCTAGGTAAAAAGTTGGGTCTGAGGCCAGACCTCATGGCATGGATGTATAAGGCAGTTATTCGACCAATTCTGACATACGGGGCACTCGTATGGTGGAAGGCGGTAGAAGTGAAATACATAACTAACATGCTAGGGAAAGTTCAGCGATCTGCCTGCGGAGCGATCACGGGGGCAATAAGATCGTGCGCCTCGGGAGATTTAAATGTGATATGCAATGTTCCACCGATAGATCTCTTTATCAAGGAAACGGTATCTCAAGGGGCCCTAAGACTTCGGGAGTTGGGCCTTTGGAGGGAGCGTACATACGGGCACGGCCGTATCCTGCTCAATATTAACGACATCTTGTCAAAAACGGATTACATATGTCCAAGGACAGTCTTCGACACAAACTACAAAATTATCTTCCCTACAAAGAAAGATTGGAAAGACGGGGGATTCACTCAGAGATTCGACATCTCGGTTTTCACGAATGGATCTAAAATGGCTTGCGGAGTGGGAGCGGGAGAATTTGCGACTGTCCCGCACACGACCTTGTGTATGCGGCTTCCCGACTCGGCAAGCGTATTTCAAGCTGAGATTTTCGCTATCCAAGAGGCGTGTAAAGCGTTAATGAATATCAATGGTAACTGTAACAAGGCAGCCATTTTCTCCGATAAGAATGCGGCTGTTGGGGCCCTTGGGTCAGAGACGATATCATCAAACCTGGTTGGGCAGTGTGGGGAGAACGCCATGATTCTGGCGAGCCCGCAATTCGTTACCTTGATATGGATGCCGGGGCATCGAAACATACAGGGTAACGAGATGGCGGATGAGCTGGCACGGCGTGGAGCGGCTCTTGATGTCTCAGGAGCGAAGAAGGTCCTTGCACCCCTGGGACTCATCAAGGGTCGCATCTCCCAGCACTGGTTGAGTGAGGCCAACAATAGGTGGAATCGGTTGCGGACCTGTAGAGTTTTCAAGAGCATGTGGCCACTATATAACGAAAAACGATCTGTAGCTGTCCTTAAGCTGAACAGAAGGGATATATCCAGAGTTCCGGTGCTCACGGGTCATTGGACAATTGGGGTACATGCGGCACGGATGAGACTGGAACACAATACCTCCTGTCGCAGCTGCAAGCGTCCGGGTGCGGAGGAAACGGTTGAGCGTCCGCTGTGCGAATGCCCAGCACACTGTCGAAGCCGAATAAAGTTTCTTGGAAAGCCCTTTTTCGAAAGTCCCCCAGAACTCAAGGATATTAGGCCGGGAGAGCTTCTCAAATTTATAAACTCCACGGGATGGACATAGGGGGACGGATTTTTTCCTGAGGTGCGTGAAAATGTTTATTAGTTTTCTTACAACACGTCTTCATTGGTTAAATCACGAGTTTGTGGTATCCAAACGGCGCATGAGCTAATTGGAGTCAATTGGGACTCACCACTCTAACCAACCAACCAACGAACTTCGAAAGCATTATGTCTTGGAAGTTAATTTGGAAAAAACGGGGAAATATCTACGTTAAGTTCATATAATTTTGGGATAAAAATTTGAATTTTATTTCGTTTTATTTAAATGTGTTCCAAGCCCCTTTTAACGAGAAAAACAGTTTTTCTAATTTTTTGTTTTAGATAACTTCTCACTTTCAAGACGTTTACTTAATAATTTATTTATTTATTGTAAACTGTATTTGCAATGTTGCTCAATTTAATAGTTATAATAGTAATTAGCATATATTTAAACGTAGTTTTTGTTTTCAGTTTTTTTTTTAATGACTTACGACTAACAATTAAACTAAAGTTTCATTTCTTTTTTGTGTTTTTTTTTCTTTTTTCTTTTTTTTTTGCATTTTCGAAATTGTTATTAAATGTATTTATTTATGTATATATAGTATTGTTTATGTAATTCGTTTGTTTCACTTTATTTGTAATTTCAAAAACACACATTTAATTTAAGTTTTAAACGTAGTAATTTGTTGTTTTAATAGTCAGTACACTAATATATATGTATGCATGTAAATATAGTATCCATAGTTGTATACTTTTGTAGGTATGTATACAATAATGCATTTCAAAATCATTGATATCTTTTGTTTTACCATTGTTTTTGTAGACTTAATTTTTGAAAATAGTTGCATTATGCTCTTCTATGCTTTTCGTTTTTCACGCTTTTTTTTACGTAATCATTCATAAGCTGTTTTTTTTATATATAAGAATATTTAATAAGTATAGAAATTAATGTTGTTACACAACAACTAAAGGCAACTAAACAAAATTAAATAAAACATATTACGTTATACATTTGTGAACACAAAATTATTACCAAAGGCATGAAAAATATTAAAAAACAAAATTTTTATCTTTCTTTCCTTTTATTTTGAAGAAAACTTTAGTGAATTTTTTAACGAAAACTATTCAAACCAATTTCATTTCAATTTTGAATTTTCTACATACTTCAAATTTTCAGAAACTATTTGAGTATGAGTTTTGTAGTCCAATTTATTTAAGTATAACAAAGCGCAAGTTTCAAGTATCTGTGCTTGTTGTTGTAACAGTACTTCGCCCCTCCCGAAGGTGCGATCACTCACAAAATTTTCATCAATATACTCTAACGTGAGTCCGCGGAAACTCGCAGTTTAACAGGATTCGACCAAAGAGATGTGTGTGTCAGCGGGACGTGCATACATTGGGTATGTCGGTGTTGATGCTGTCAGTTAGGTCAGAGTCTGGATTCAAGTCTCTCAAAATTTGTAGTAAAAACTTTGAAGTTTGCTGAAGATTCTTGAGCACTTCTTGAATGCTCGAATATTTAAAATCTGTTTGAAACTTTCACTATACTATTCAATTTGGAATTTTTAAATTTTCTCGAAAACGTTTTTTGAAAGTAGTTTAAATAGTTTTTATCACACAATTTATTTTAGAAAAATGTAAAACAAACGAAAATAAATGAAAGGCAAATAAAACTTTTAAAATGTACTAATAATTTTTGCATTCACAGCTGTATGTATGAAATTAGCAGAAGTTTGGTGTTACTAAATGACAATATTTATAACAAAATTTAGCTAAATTAATAAAATTTACTAATTATAAAGTTGAGACGCATACTTATATTTTAAAAGTTTTAAAAAAAATTTTTATTTTTTTAGTGCTTTGAATTAACTTTAATGTTTTTTTTAAGAATACATGAGCTTAACACCGGCTTATAATAATTGAATATTCAATTATTACGTTTTTCTAAGAGAAACTGAAAAGAAAGAAAGACGCATTTACTGGCATATTGCTATGGTACCATTTCGAAAACCGCCACGAATTCATCAGCAGGCAATTTCGTAATGCTATCAAAGGTTTCACCGAGATTCGAACAACTCTAAAATAAAAAAAAATAAATGTAAGGCGTGATAACCTCCAACCAATTTTCGTCGTGCTGCTCTTGATTTTCACTACAAATTGGCCGGACGGGACCTACATGTTTTATGCCGACTCCGAACGGCATCTACAAGCCAGATGAGTTTTCACTGAGAGCTTTTCATGGCAGAAATACACTCGGAGCGCTTGCCAAACACTGCTGAGGAGCGACCCCGTCTTCTAATTGAAAAACCTTATTTCTAAAATTTTGATGTTGCTTTGCCCGGGGTGTGAACCAATGGCATACGGTGTGGTAGGCGGAGCACGCTACCATCACACTACGGTGGCCACCGAACAAATCTACATAACACACAAATTATAGAGACAGAATGTCTCAAATGTGTTATTAGTGTAGAAATGAGAATAACTGAATTACACAAGGAAACAAATACAAGCAGGATAGCCTAGTGGTTAAGGCAACTGCAGTTTCATCGTGTGATTCGCGGTTCGCATCTCGGCTCGAAGGTTCAACCTTTGATAACATTACGAAATTGCCTGATGATGATTACGTGGCGGTTTTCGAAATGGTACCATCGCAATATGCCAGTTAATGTTTCTTTCTTTCTTTTCAGTTTCTCTTAGAAAAACATAATAATTGAATATTCATTTATTATTATAAGCCCGTGTTAAGCTCATGAATCCTTAAAATAATGTGTTTTGTTTGTTTTGCTTTTGTGTAGTAAGTAAATTTCATTGTTTTCTTTATCGCAATTATTATTTCAGTATATTGCACTTGAAGCCAGTGAAGTAATGATTCACGATGAGGAGGGAAGATAGTCTACAATTTATAATTCTTATCTTGTTTTTTTTTGTTTTTTTTTTTTTTTTTTTTTTTTTTGTATTAGAAAATTTACGATATAAAAATTATGCAGATATATCCGTTTATGTATGCATGTATATACATATGTGTAAATGCAAACGAAAAAAATAAATATAAAAATATAAAATATTTTTTTATATGTAGTTTTCCAGCTTTACTGATCTATTAGGGTCAAGTGCAAATAAAATGTTATTTATTCCACCATTTAGCCCAACGTTTCGATAATTATCCTTATCTTCTTCAGGGGCGGTATTGGTATTTAAAAAACGATTTTATTATTACTTTACAAAAAAATTAATTAAACGTTACCATCACTATATGGTAAACTTGTCAAACTGACATATAGTGATGGTAACGTTTAATTAATTTTTTTGTAAAGTAATAATAAAATCGTTTTTTAAATACCAATACCGCCCCTGAAGAAGATAAGGATAATTATCGAAACGTTGGGCTAAATGGTGGAATAAATAACATTTTATTTGCACTTGACCCTAATAGATCAGTAAAGCTGGAAAACTACATATAAAATAATAAAACTGATCGGAAATTACCATAAAATATTTTTATTTTTTTGTTAGTGGCAAATTTTGGATTAAAAATTGTTTGCAAACGAAAATGAATCGAATTAAATCAACATGAAAATAGCAGCAGAAAATGTTTCGAAATAACATTTTCATATAAATCTCTAATTATAAAAGTTTTATAAATCTATTATATATTTTATGAATGTATTGAATTGGGGGGGTAAGTGTTTAAAAATCTTTAAGTTTCGAGATTTTTATTACTAATTTTCAGAAACTTTTTGAGTGTGCAGTTTTTTGCATATTTTTTGTTTAAAACACAAAAGTTTTTTGTAAAATTAACGAAAATAAAAAATAGAAAATATTTGATAAAATTTGTTACTAATTTTTGCGGTGTTTTGGTATTCCCAACTGTAAATTAACCAATTCACCAAAATAAATCATAGCAGACTCAAATTGCTATAAGGCTAGTTCGGCACAAAATCGATATCAGCCCCAGACTAATGATTTTTCAATAGTGTTGTAAATATTCTGGAGGCTCTACCCAATATAGTTCTCAAAATAATCAAGCAATTATGCCACACACTGCTTTATCGACGGATATAATACATGATGCTGAAATTATGCTGAAAATATTCTGATACCACAGCGCAATGAAATTGTGTTCACTAAAATATTTAATAATTTTAATAGACTTTTTTTCCGCCTGATTTCAAATTTTTATTTGTTTTATTTGTTCTATCTTCCCAGAAACATAACAATTCTAAAATAAAAACTGTTCGAAAATGGCCGAAAAGTTATTCTAACATGATCTCGAAATGTTCTAGAAAATAATCCTTAAATTTTTTAAGCAATTCCTATAAAATCCAAAGACAGGCACGGACTCAAAAGTTTGTTGGCTAAATATACAGCTGGAGCTTTTATTGGTAGAATCCCAATCTTATTTCAAACACTTTTGTTTGACACAACTTTTCGAAACTTGAGTTTAAAAATTACAAAAAACGCTGCATTTTCCAACCAATATTAAAAGATGTATGGGTAGAAATTTTTAAAGTGGTTGCTTGGTTTTCAATAGGTAAAATTTCACTACAAACCTTGTAATATCAATGAAAATGTCTTGTCATTGGACGTCAATTGAGTCTACCGTCCGTTCTGGCTACGAAGAGGCTTTTAAAATGAGAAATAAGTGAAAACGGCAGTTGCCCCTCGGTTTAACCACGCACTGCTTTCCATTTCGAGGCTGTTATGTGGCAGCGGGTTAGGGGGCTTAGAATATACGCGCGGTAGTTATCCATGTCGTAGGAGACGACTAAAATACCAAACTGATTCAAGGGGTTGTGTAGCGCAACCCTCTCAATGGGTTGCCAGCACAATATATGGCTTCAAATAAACCCGCCTTTGGCATCAAATAAGCTGGTCAGTTTAAGGCAGCTTTTGATGTCTTTGGTCTGATAAAAATTAAGGATTACAGTGCTGTTAGCATTATGACACATACTGTCTATGTTAGATCCTTACGGACCGGCCCCTGTCACCTAGTGTAGTGGTTCACACCGATTCACATGCGATTGTCCATTTTTCGAAGTTCGAATTAATTTTTGAAAAGTCCTAATTTCGAACAATTGTGAAAGTTTTACCTCGAAATTCGAAATATATTGGCAAATTTGTTTTTAATTTTTTTGATTTTTTGGGAGTTATCCAATAAAAAATAAAAAGTTTTGAACAACATTTCCCAACAAAATCCATATACCAATCTTTGCTAGAACTAGGTAAGTTCAAGATTTATATTTAAAAATCGACATACACGTAGCAATAAATCGTCAACAGTGACTTGACTTTACATCCAGGGCGTGGCGGTTATACAATGAGATGGTATATTAAGAGCCTAATATGAAACAGTGGCAAAAAATTTGGAAAAAAAAAACAATTTTTCACTGAAATTGTGTAAAAGCTTTCGCACAGTTTTCGAACCGGACTGCCGGCGAATGCTACATCCGCTAAACTAACTCGCACATATGAATATTTTGGCAAATATTAAAACAATGATTGGTCCGGAAGTACTCAATTGTGACACTGTTCTTCTTTACTTCTGTGGAAAAAAAATATTAAAAATTCTTTGTTGTTAATTTTTCTAAACACTGACGATGGTATTACGCCGAAGTCGGTTTGGCTCCAATCCAAGGTTGACAAGGGATGATGGAAAATCCTTCCAAAATAATTATGGTACAATTGTTATTTCTATTATATGAATGTTTAAAATAATTTAAAACGTGTTCCGGACGAATGGTATAGTCCCTATGAAAACCACAAATAATCGGTGTAATGGTATCTAAGTATGCATCACAGACATCAAGACAGTTCAGCGAATGAAAAACGAGCGGATAAGGTGATTGGGCAATGATACGGGAGTAAATGAAGCTGCTGCGCCCTACAAGGTTCGGTTTGGTTGAACTGACCGGTCCTCACATAGACTGAATGAGTCCATAGTGTTACCAGAAGTTTGCTAATCGACAAAACTGAAAAAGACATAGAAGGACGTAGAAGGACGTAGGACCACGCTCTAATTATTATAATTTAGCTATTAAACTTCTAAAATTTGTTTTCAAATTCTACTAAATAAAATTGCCAACTATTAAAGAAAAATGCGCAAAAATAATTGTAATATTTTTTTTCTCATCATATTTTGTTAGTACATAATTAATTAATTTGAAATCCAATATAAAGAAAATAATCACAAATGCTGTTATAATTATGTATATAATATACCTAATATGTGTTGGCCATATTTCTGATTTAATTATTCAATATGGCTATTAACTTTTTATGTTTTTGTGGTTTTTCTTAATAAAAATGCATAAAAATAAATTTCATACGAAAGAAAATATTTAAAATTTTCATAAACATGCAATTAACATGTTATATACATGTATATATGTATATAGCCTTAATATGTATGTATGCAAATGTATACCCTAGGCATGTTTGCATGGAATATGAAATCCAATGCAACTGACAATTGATGGCATGAATGGATAAAAGGATAAAAAGGAGAGATAGCGCAAAAAACCCCAAAATTACGACTGATAAAAGACGAATACATTTGTATATGCATACAAAATATTTATCCATGCCTAAGTCATTGAATATTTAAGGATGCGGATATCGGCTTCATCCATTCATATCATCATTTTTACAATTTTTTTTTTTAAATCTAGTTTTTATGAATACCCTCTTAAGTTATGCGCTACAAACCATTTTCAGATGATTTCCTTTTGGTTGTAGGTATTTTTTAATGGGCGAAAAGAATTAAATTAAATTAAATTAAATTAAACTATCTTATTAAAGGCGAAAAAGCTATTATATACCAAAGCTCTAATTTTACTTCACAAAATAGTGTTGAAAAATTAAGCAAATAAATGATAATGTTCGGCGTTCTTGTTCTGTGAAACGATGAAGTGAAAAGAAATTTCAATACATTTGTTTGCATTTTTTTTTTCATTTCACAGAACGAGGAATCACCGCCCCCCCCCCCCCCCTCTTGCACGCAAAAATGGTTTGCAATCGGTTTCAGTAATTTGCTTCCTTTTTTATATTCGTTACATTAAAAAAACATATATTAGCAATCGTGTAGCGAAAACTATGTATGTCAATTTCAAAAATATTTTCGAAAAATGTCGAAGAGTCGAAAAGTTGTATCTTTATAAAAAAAAAAATTCCAAACTTTTGAGGTCCAAAAATTTAAGTCTAACGAAACTATGTAAACCAATTTCAAAAACGTTTTCAAAACAATTCGAAAAGTCGCGAAAATTTTTAAAATCTTTATAAAAATTTCGAGATTAACTGTTGACTAAAATGAGTCAGTCTACAAATCTGTATAAACAAAAAGTTTACTGAAATTCTAAATACAAAATTTCGAAATTTTTATGAAGTTTTTTCAGCACTTTTCGAATTTTCGCACTTTTTCGAAAATTTTTTGCAAATTTGGCCTGCATAGTTTTTGCCATAAAACACATTCGAGTTTTCTCCTAGGTTTATGAAAATAAGTAAAAGAAGAAATTAGCCGCTAATATTTGTAAATCACTTTTTATGCTGTTTTTTACTCGCTGGAGTAAATAATTCAATGTTTAATCTTGCAGGTTGTTTTTTCCTTAAATACACTATTTCAATTATTATTTTTGCCAATTTCCAAGCGATAGGTATAACAACTTAAAACGTAGTTTTATATTTTTTGTTAAACATATAACTTTAATTGCCCTTTGCCTTATCTATAAAAAATATGATTCGAAATAAGATTAATTTTCTTCTAACACTTTTCTTTATTTCTTTTTATACGTACATATATACATAAACGAAATTTACTAAAGAGAAAATATACTAATGATGTAAAACCGAACATTTATTAAATTTCTGGAAAAAACCCAAAACTGTCTAAAAGATGTGTAACAAATATGAAATTGATAAAAAAAATTCCACAGAAATATGTGAAAGTCGCTAAATAGTGCTTTTTAATATATTAGGGCGGTGAACTGCATCCGGATTTTTCAACTTATAGCTAAGCAAAAAATCCGGCTATCCGCATATCATAAATATTCATAAATGGGAAATTCGGATATCCGCTGGTCGGCTATCGGGATATGCGCATGTCCGCATACTGGAATATATAAGTTGAATATCTGCATATCAAAATTGAACGAAGCAAAAATCGAAAAATTATTCACAAAATATGTTTGTAAATTATTAAATTAACGTCAAAAATTAAAAGGCTACAATTTTACAAACAAGTGAAAATAAGAACAGTGCCATTTGTTTGTATTGTGAAAAAACGTTGTTAATTGATTTAAATGCCCCACGAATTTATTGTTATTAATGTTAGATAAACATATATCGTACATCAATTTGTTGCTTCACTGGATATCAAAAAATACGGTTATTAACCGGATCTTCATAAATCCGGATATCCGGATAGCTTCACAAACGAATATTAACCGGATATCCATGCCGCCCGGATTTTATCCGTGTCAACGGATATCTGTATGGATATCCGGATATTCGAATATGCGGATAGTCCCAGCCCTAATATGTATATGTATGATATACAATTGAAAATCAAATAAAATATCCCCTATAGACTCCTGGTGCTCTGTAAAACAATTAGTTCTTCTGAGCTAAACAACTCCCAAAAATTCAATCTGATTATAGTTGATCTACTTTCCTGAAAAGATAAGGCTCTCGGCACAGCCGAAGCAAGACCCGTCCTCATATAAGAGAAAATTTTAGTACTAAATAGAATTAACTAAATATGTTTTTTCGAAATATCCATAAAAATTTAAAACCACTGCTCCAATTTTCGACCTTTTCAAAGCTTATAAAAAGACAGCGTTTCAAGGTTTACAAGCTATTTTGATTTGAAAATTTATTTCAAAACCAAAATGTAACTAATCTTAAACATAGACGAAACCGAAACCGAGAAGTTATTTAAACTTTTCTTTTGTAAAACCTTTTAGTAATGAAATTAAAGTTCCATTTCTTTAATCCTATAAACAAAATTCTCTAAAATAGAAAGTTTCTTCTTATATCTTTAAAAAAAATTAATAAAACTATTTATTTAAAGCAAGCTTCATCTGAAAATGGTATATGTACACACACTCATAAAATTTATATGTATGTAATTACACTGGATCACAAATTCCAACTTTTTTTCTGCACCAGAGACGCCATTATGAAATTCCTATGTAAAATCACCCCCTGAATCCGAAAATCAAGGTTATTTTTAACTCTATGGTGACGTTTTTGAGATATTTACGAATAACCGTTTTTCAAAAAAAAAAATAAAAATTAATTAATCATATATATCTCAAGAACGAATTAAGCAATTCCAAAACAGTTTGAAGCTTTTAAAAGGTAATAAAATTTGCTATCAACTGTGCATACAACACTTTTTGCTCGACCCTGCAGATTCAAAGATAACGAACAATCATTACGGATTTTCTCAATTTATTTTATAAAAATATAAAAAAATTTGTACTTTGCGAGGAAGGATTTCGAAAACTTTTTATTATTTTGCTGCATTCATGCTGATTCGTTCTTGGGATATATATATTTTTTTTTTTTTTTTTAATTTGGTTTAATGGAGGGGACTATATTAAAAGTCCCATATTCCAGGTTATTATCAATATTATATGTTGTTTAATTAATGGATTAAATTTCCAATGTTGTATAGAAGCACGTTGAGCTCCACCAGTACACAATGGTAATACCAATTCGGCCAGAACCATGTGTAGCAGCTTGCTATTAGTATTTGACTCTCCGTGATTTGTAAAATGGTATTTAAATGGCACCACGCCAGGTTATATTCAATTTATCAATTAATTAATTAATGTTCACAGAAAGTGATTTCAAATTTTTGCAATCAAAATTACAATTTAATGTTCATAGATATGCACAGTATTGCATAGCTTTTAAAGCGAGCTGCTTATTCAGCAAAAAATTATAATCCGTAATTTGTTCCGTTATAATTCCGACAATTTCCTTAATTTCAAGTATATGGCCTGTTGTCATGTGCTAAACATTTTCCCGTTACGACAGTTATACGTAAATCGAGTTGGTATTATGTGGCCCACGCCAGGTTATCAATTCCAATTTTTCGATATGCTTTCACTTATACTTTCACTGATTCCTGTTGGGAGTGCACAACCACTATCTGACACCAGATCAGTGAAGCACTGCATCTCCCAACTCCGCCGAAAAGCCAGAAGGAAGCATAAAGCCAACCTTGAGGCCTATTAAAATTTTCGGCTCAACTAAAAAAGCCCGACAAATTACAGTTGAGCCGAGGATGACCCGCACGACCACTCTGACTGAACGACTAGAACGGAATGTGGGATATATATGATTAAGTGGAATTAATTTTTTTTTTTAATTTTGTTTTTTTTTTTTTTTTTTTGAAAAACGATTATTCATAAATATCTCAAAAACGTTACCATAGAATTAAAAATAACCTTGATTTTCGGAATCAGGTGGTGATTTTACATAGGAATTTCATAACGGCGTCTCTGGTGCATTTTGGCTGTAAACCAGTGTCATTTATGCATTGCTTCAAAAACTCTGCTTAACTCTCAATTTTAACACATCAATTTTAGCCTAAACAACGACTTACCGCATTTAATTCGTCATTATTCAATAATTCATTAATGTTTACATAATACTTATTTAAATTACATACATTCACATACACGTAGAGGTTTAAGAGAAAAAACTTTTGCTTAAAACCATGATAAGTCAATCACTTTATATCTATTAAACACTAACGTGACATACATTAATATGTATTTAGTTATTAAATGTCATTCATTGACAGTTACTACTAGGTGCAAATGCACATATTTTGTTATATATGTTCGATACCTTAATTTTATTTGTATATGTTGTTTTTTTTTTCAATAATCCTCCTTTTTACGCCTCTACGGTGAAGGGATCACGAGAATGATGTATTTTCAAATGCTTATTATGATTTGTTTTCGTTGTGGAACTTTTGCCGCATATCGTACATTGAAATGGTCTTTCGCCAGTATGTATACGTCGATGTTCGATGAGATAATAATGTCGATGGAAGGACTTTTTACACAGGTCACAGGTAAATTTCTTATTACCATGATGTTCACGTCGATGTCGCATATAATTGTATTTTCTAATAAATTTACAACCACAATATTCGCATGTATATGGTTTGATTTGTTTATGTGCATTCATATGATTCTTAAAATCAACTTCACGTACAAACGCCTTTGGGCAGTGTTCACATTTGAATGGTTTAGCGGTACGATTAGCATGTACCCAAGAATGTATTTTCAAATTCCATTTGGTTGAGAATGATTTATTGCATATAGCACAATCATGTTGTGTTTCCATTGAATGTGTGGCCATGTGCGCTTTCATGGAGGATTTAGCAAAGGTTTGCTTACATAAAGGACACTCCATCGGTTCGGTATAATCGAATTTATCGGAATGCGCTAAACGTATGTGACGACGCAATGAATTTGCATGTACAAAACGATCACAACAGTAGGGGCAACATTTCGGTTTAGCATCGTGTGTTTCCTTGTGCCAAAGAAAACGTGCTTTCGATGGCAAAACTTCTCCACAATGACAAACATATTCTTTCTTTCTTATGACCTGTTTACCATGACGCTTACGATGTTGCGTTAAGTTCGAATAGCGTTTGAAGTACTTACCTATAAAAAAAAAGAAAATTCAATTAAAAATAGTCAAAGTAAACAAAATTTTCAACAATAACTTGCACAACAATCTTTTTAGTTTTTAGCTTTATATGCATAAACTAATAAGGCCACTTACCGCATACTTTACACTTGAGTGGCGTAAGTCCAGTATGCATGCGCATATGTTCCACCAATGCGCTACGCACCACAAACTTTTTGTCGCATACATTACAACCAAACTCTTTCCAACCCAAATGTCGTTTCAAATGCAATGAAAAATTCTTCCAACGCTGAAACGTTTTGCCACACGTAAAGCATTCGGCGGGATGTTCAGTCAAATGTGCATCATATAATTTAACCGAGGTAAAACTACGTCGACAAACATAACAGAAAAATATCGATTGTTCAATGACTTTCTGCTCGATTTCACTTAAATTATGACTATCTTTAAGTGTTGAAATATTGTATGCTACCAACATGCGATAGAGTGCGGCTAATTTAGTTGCTGGTGTTATCATTGCTAGTGGCTGAAGGTGAGTTGGTGGTTTTGTATCCACTACATCAGTTACAGCAATATCACGATTTTCATCATTTGCATTTGAAACGCCTGTTGGGACTAATGCCATTACTTGCTTGTCATCCGTAAATTCTGGCTTAGCATGTGTATCACCAGCTTTGCCTGGCTCAAGCGTAGAACCAGCTGTCGGCTGATATACATTTTCCACTTCAATTTTAATAATATCATGCTTTGAATCCTCCAATAATTCCATATTATCTGCATGTGCGAGTGATTGGTTATAACCATCAGTCATGCCTAAAGTCAAGGCATTATTCGCACCGCCGCCAGCGGCAGTTATGTTAGATGTTGATGATGAAGGAGCAGCCGTAGCTGAGCCTACACTCGGACGCTGCACACATATCAAACGTCGGTTTTGGCGTACATAATTATGTTGCTTTACCATATGTGAATTACGATCTTTAAGTTTTGGAAATTCGTCTGTGCAATGTGTACATTGATACACTTTCTTGCGTTGTCGCCTTTGATCTACAATTAGCAAAGAATTTGCATTGTCGCCATCAGTAGCGCCTACTGCAGTCGTAGTACCACTTGTTGTGGTGAATACTGCTGCTGTAGAAGTAGTTGCATTAATGCTGCTCTGTGATGGCGTTAATTGTTCATGTGCTTGCAATTGCTGCTGATGTTGCAGTTGATATTGATGTGGGTTTTGCTGTTGTTGATGTAGCAGCATTTGTTGTGACGTTATCGTTGCCGTTGGTTGCATGCGTGACAATGTCGTCTTTTCGATTCTTCCTGCAACGGAGGCATCCTTGCCACTGTCTCGTTTACGTTTCTTTTTATTCGAAGTCGATGGAGATGGCAATGCGTCGGCATGACGCGAAAAAAGTTGGAAATTGCCATTGCCATTTGCTGCAGACGAGGCTGTTGCTTCCAAAGGCAAGCGAAAATCGAAGCTATTTAATTTAATTAAAAAAAACGAGAATAGATAAGTTATAATAAAACATATGTTTAATGAATATGAACAATAAAAGAACAACCTCTTGACGTTGTTACGGTTTGAGGCGGCTGCATTGCCTGCTCCAGCAGCTGATGCACTCAAATCCTGTACGGTGAAATACTCATCATGATTCCAACCATTTTCTTGCTGAAATATGCCGGGAAAAGTTGTTTTGAAAAATCGTGCAGAAATTTCACCATACGTCTAAAAAAAAAAGGGGGGAATATATCTTATTAATATTTGCAATGTAAAAGTTTGAATGTGGGACGTCTGTGGCTCAATCATGCCAGATCAGCTGTATGGAGTTACATAAAATTTGGCACACAGATAGCCAATGACCTTATCAGGCGGATCAATGAAAAATGTTTGGGAGGCTTTTACAAAAAATTGAATTGCTCAACGTATCTTTAGTAATGCAGTTACTACGCGAAAATTAAGTTATTGTAGTTTTCTTTTTAGTATGGCCAAGGCTATGTAGAGCGCCAACAAAGAGTGGTGAATTTCATGGAGCCAAGCATTTGTATAATTCTGTTTTCAATTAGCGATATATGTATATTGCATACTTTTATCTGGCAATCAGCTCAGCCTACCAAGTTGTTGGAATCAGAATTGCACTACGATTAATTGGATCATTAGAGAACTTTTTCGTTGGCCTCAACGATTGAATGTGTTGAATAATGAATTTGAACACTCTTAAAATGAAATTCCAGTGCTACTACGGCTAGGGAATCTAACATCTACTCTGATAGCCAAGCGGCTATCAAGGCATTGACCTCAACTACAGTGCGATCGAGGATGGTTTGGGGTGCCTGACCTCGCTTGCGATTGCATCGAATTATTTTACAATTAAGATTATCTGGGTTGTTGTTGTAGCGATTAGGTTACTCCCCGAAGGCTTTGGGGAGTGTTATCGATTTGATGGTCCTTTGTCGGATACAGATCCGATACGCTCCGGTAACACAGCACCATTAAGGTGCTGGCCCGACCATCTCGGGAACGATTTATATGGCCACATTAAACCTTCAGGCCATACCTCCCTCCCCACCCCCAAGTTCCATGGGTCTCGGGCCATAGTGATATCCCGGGTAACTGTCAAGCGGATCTCTTAGGCCGCATCGGTACAACTGAACCGGATGAAGATGGCTGTAGCGATTTCGAGATTCCGCTGGCCACCTGTGGATTGCTCCTCCATAGCTGGACCTCGAGTCAGCTCAGCAAACGTTGGGCTGACACCACGTCTTGCAGGGTAGCAAGATCTTTCTGGCCGAAAGTGGATGGCAGGAGGTCTGCTGAAATAACTGGGTTCACTAAGGCTCACCTATCAATGGTCATTGGGGTTTTGACAGGGCACTGTCCCATGGGTATCCATGCGGTTCGTCTCAATATACTGGAAACTCCATCCTGCTGCAGCTGTATGGAGGATGATGAGGTGTAATCACCAAATCACTTTAGCTTGATTGCCCAGCTTTTGCCAGAACTAGGCGAAAGTACTTCGGTCGCGACTCACTTGGATCTCCCGATGATTTATCCAAAGTTGAGATCGGTATCATTTGGAGCTTTATCGTTGCTACCCAACGATTCTCTAAGTAGCTAGATCTAAGTCACCGTTATATTTGGTGTATGTGGTATCACAACGGACCTTTGTCTTGTCCAAGTGAGCTTTCCTTATCAGGGCAGCTACCACCTAAACTAACCTAACCTAAAATGAAATTCGGAAACAAAAACTCAAATATGTATGCCCTTATCGACATCGAATTGCATCCATTCGTGATTAATGCCTCAATAACGGTTTACAACTCAACTCTCTTTCATTTGAAATTTTGCAATTTCATATTACAGGTTACAACTTAACCTGTCAAAAACAATGCCGGTTGAAGTTGCCTAGTCTAACAACTTTTTGTGGCATTACCGTTTACAGCCTTGTGTTGGTGTAGTTGTCAAAGACATCAAAATCACCACCTAATCTTTATCAAAAATTATCAAAGGTGGTATCGAAAGACGCGTTTTAACCTCCGTTTTTAGATTCCGAAAGCCAAAACCAAAAATTGCATTTCAGTCAAAAGATATAAGCAAAAAATCGGTTCAAATTTTCATGTGGTTGTTGTATTTTGCCAGATTTGTTGTACACACTCACACACTAATGCAGAAAGGTCTTGTATCCACCTAGGCGGCCGAAGGTCGCCAACGCAAAAAGTGTTCTGTGCAAAAAAGGTTTGAATCGGGCCACATATTTCGGACCCTCTCGGGCCATTTTATGGGTTTTTGTATATGTGACCCGGTCTATGAAAAGGTGGCTTATGACTCAAAAAAGTTTCCACTTTTTTTCTGGTTCCGATAGTTTTTGAGACGCTCTTTCACGTGGTGAAAACTAGAAAGTCCTAACTTGCTTAGAAGTTTACTAAAAATGTAGAGAAAGAAGAGCACAAATGAAAAACGATGAAGCCTTTGGTTCCTTCGATGGCTGGTGAAGCATCCTCAGATTTTTTTGATAGCATTTTTTTCGATGGCAATGGAGCCAAAATATCGGTCAGAAACTGGTTTGCGCTTTGCCTTTTTGGCATGACTGTTCATAATGCAAAAGAAAAACTACTAAGAAATGCATTGTTTATCTTTAACAGCTGTTTCTCGCAATTTCTTTTTTGAGTCATAAGTCACCTTTTCATAGGCCGAATCACATATATCTTTCGACAGAAATAAACTTTTTAATTTCCGTTTCCGGATTCTAAAAACGGAGGACGTAACGCGTGTTTTGATACCATCTTTGATATTTAATGGTGCACCGTCTTGTAAAACCTTAACGGACAACAATTTTAAAGAAGGCGGATAATTAAATTAATTTAAACAAACTTTATAATCTGTAGTTATTGGGTTTTAATCCACTTCACACAAATATGATCCTCAATAATATCTAAAAACATTTTAATAATTGTAGGTGTTGTCCAGTCCAACACTAAAATCGTTTCCGTCAGCAAAGAAGGACCAAAATGCTTCCTTTCTTAGAAGCTCATAATTTGTCACTTAAATGTTTTCTTACTTAGTTCTTGGTATTTCCAAGTGATCACGCGTATTTTTTCCGTATTCGCGACATGTCAAGTTTGTCATCAACTTTTTCGTCGTAATAAAACCAATCTAAGCTAATATCCATTTTGCTATTAATAAAAAAAAAATTACTTTTTCAAATGCATAAATTTCCGCCACAAATTGATTAGCTGTTCATTTATCTGTCAAATCATCACTTTTTAACACACTTATATTAGCTTCACTTGTATTTTGTAACTCTCTAGGCTAGGCGTTCAAAGATACCCATCTAGCGGTAATTATTAAAGAATGCTGTGCTACAGCGTGCTTTGCACACAGAATATATTAACTTTGATATAATAACGGTTGGTTGTACAGGTATAAAGGAATTGAGATAGATATAGACTTCCATATATCTGTCCGTTAACACGATACCTTGAGTAAATATTGAGATATCTTCACCAAATTTGGTACACGAGCTTATCTGGACCCAGAATAGATTGGTATTGAAAATGAGCGAAATCGGATGATAACCACGCCCAGTTTTTATATGTATGTATAACATTTTGGAAAACAAAAAAAACCTGATTATTTAGTAAATAATACACCTAGAATGATGAAATTTGACGAGTGGACTGATATTGAGACTCCTGATAAAAATTTGAAAAAAATTTTAAAATGGGCGACACCGCCCACTTGTGATAAAATCAATTTTACAAATATTATTAATCATAAATCAAAATCGTTACACCTTTACTATAAGGAATGCTTTGAAGAAAAATTAACGAAATCGGTTAAGGGCCACGCCCACTTTTATATAAAAGATTTTTAAAAGGGTCGTGGACGAACCAAATAAACTATATCTTTGCAAAAAAGAGCTTTATATCAATGGCATTTCATTTCCCAAGTGGATTTATAACAATAAACAGGAAAAACTTCAAATTTAAAAAAATGGGCGTGGCACCGCCCTTTTATGACTAAGCAATTTTCTATGTTTCGAGAGCCATAACTCGAAGAAAAATCAACGGATCGTAATAAAATTGTGTACACAAATTTTCCTTATAACAGGAAATATTTCTAGAAAAAATGGACGAGATCGGTTAACGACCACGCCCACTTGTATATAAAAGATTTTTTAAAAGGGTCGTAGACGAAAATAATAAGCTATATCTTACCGAAAAAGAGCTTTGTATCAATAGAATTTTACTTTCTAAATTCTTTAAATTGGAAAACACTAAAATTTTTGTGTGGCACCGCCCCTTTTACGGCTAAGTAACTTTCTATGTTTACATATCATAATGAAGTTGTGTGCACATATTTTCCTTATAGCGGAAAATATTTCTAGTAAAAATGGACGGGATCGGTTAAAGACCACGGCAAGTTAGATATAAAACAAGTTTAAAAGGGTCGTAGGCAAGAATAATAAGCTATAACTTAGCAAAAAATAGTTTTGAATCAATGATATTTCACTTATCCAGTTTTATTGTAAGAGGAAATGGGGAGACATTTTTTGAAATGGGCGGTTCCACGTGTAATTTATCTGAAATGAAATGTACAATTGAAGCTCACGCTGAGTATATAATGTGAAGCGAATGCTATGAATCACACGAAGCTGAAGCGAATGCTATATATGTACGTATGCGTCGTATCATGCCTCGCTCAAAAGCAATTTGCGATCACAGTTGACAGCGAAAAACCACACGAACTGAATTTTTTTGTAAAAATGGTTATAATTTTTGTTCTTTTCAAGTCATGCAGGGTGGCACTGAACATTTTAAGTGGCTACAATTTCACAGGGCGAAGTGAGAATCTTAAAAATGTTTGCACATGAAAGTGGCGACAGTTTCGTGTAGAAAAGAAATCACCATTAGACATCTTTACTTGTTTTAAACTATATTTATGTTATTTAGGTGTCAACATCCATTTAACTTCAACTGAAATAAGTTGTAATTCGTAGTACCAAACAGGAGTTGAGTTGTTTTAATTACAATCCAACTAAGTTGAGTTGTAAACCGTAATAGGGGCATAAAGCATTGGATGCAAGGGTGCGGAATACGGTGAAAATATGGAAACAGCGAACTTAAGGACAAATTTTTCGAAACTCTATCGAAGCATTAGAAGTAGTAAACAAAACGTATTTTGTGAATGTTACCAAGGGTTTACGCAAATTGGCGTTTGGCGTTTCAATCGCAACACCCGAAAGGAGTTTCTCATGTTCAAAGGCAATTAAAACCTACTTACGAAGTACAACAGGTCAAGAAAGGCTCTAATGTCTAGCATCCATGACTATTCACAGGGACATTAACCTGTCAGTTGATGAAATATTGGAAGAATTTTTAAAAATCAAGGAAAATCCATGGTTTCGTCCGATTTTTTTTTTTTTTTGGATACTGCTTGTATGAATAATATTGTAACCTACGTTTCCCGTTGTTTGTTGCAGCGATAAGGACACTCCCTGAAGGCCTTGGCGAGTGTTATCGATGTTAATGGCCCTTTGAGAGAGTAGTGCTGATTCAATGAACTCCGTGTTGGAAAAGCACACAAACGAAAACGGAGTAGAAGAGTGGAGAAGGGTATGGAGCAGAGGAAGTAAAAGAGCTCTCTCGCAGTACCGTGCAGCACTAAGAATTGTCCAACGCCTGGGAGCAGTGGTCGACCCAACAGAAGTGGAGATCGAGCGCTTGGAATGGGCCCATGCGGCGTTAGAAGTAGGTCGAAGGCAGTTCAAAAGGCTTGCTCCGAGAAACCCTCGGTTCTGCAACCGGTACGAGGAGAAAGACGCGTCGAATGGCAGAATGAAGAGGCAACGTTCGGCGGAAGGCGGGAGAAGCATACATCTATATTGGGCCCCAGGGCATATGGGTATAGATGGGAATGAAAAAGCGGATGAACTAGCTAAAAAGGGCGCATCCCTTGAAGCTTGCTCCATAGACGTCCCAATTAGACTGGGCGAAATTAAGTGAATGCGAGAGGTGCACATGATCGATCAAGCAGGAAAAGCGTGGGTTCAAGCGCGGGGCTGTAAAGTGTCGAGGATTATGTGTAGGTCTTAAAACCTTAGACTAACAAAGTTGCTTCTATCATTAAAAAGAGAGAACTGCAGACTCATGACGGGTATTCTGACTGGACACAGCCTTCTGGCGTTACATGCCTTTAAATTAGGCTTCGTCAGTGATAGCAGATGTAGGAAGTGCGGGCTGGAGAATGAAACACACATCAGAATTCGTTTTAGAGGTATGGTTCCTTCGGCAAAGTTTCTTATTTTGATCCCTAGAATACGATTATCATAGCGCAATGAGCGATTTTTAAATCGAACCGACCTATTAATGGTGCTGTGTTACCGGAGCGTACCGGATCTGTACCCGGCAAAGAACCATCACATCGATAAGACTCCCCAAAGCCTTCGGGGAGCAACCTTATCGCTACAACAACAACAGGCATACCTACCGCGCTTATATTTTAAGCCCCCTAACCCGCTGGGGGACCTACATTTACTCGAAATCTGTTATGATTTTTTCATTAACATCCTTTGTCGGAATATATTGTTCCACGTTTTTGGGGCGTGTTTTAACACCAAAAACCCCTCCCGGAGTTAAAAATACTGTTGTGTTAACAGTGTATCACCCCATTCAATGGCCTGACCTGGAAGTATCTATCTACTGCCTATATCTATCGAAATGTATCCAGTATTTACGAGACTCAGTTTAACCTATTTTATACTTATGTAATACGTCATATATATTTGCAATTTATGGTAACATTATTACTAAATAAATATACCAATAAAATCCTTCAATCTTGATGTATATTGGAACGATTTTCCGTCATCCGTTGTCAAATTTGGTTTTGAGACAAACCGGTTTCGGCGTTGTGCCATCATCAATCTTCTTAAAAGAGGCGCCGGGTCATTTGGGGATAATTTCGGGATTGCTTTGGGGATCACTGAATAGGGCCAGCCAGCTTCCTCCGGGAAAGAGCGAATGAAACAATTTCGGGACCTTGTAGGAATGATTTAATCTGTTTCCGGATCATATCAGCATTGTTTTCGGTACCATTTTCTGAATTTCAGGATAGTTTCAGAACACTGCGTGTCAGATCGAGACCCCAAACGTGTTAGAAAAGTGGGTACTGTACAACATATAAATGAAATTTCTATCTCCATCTTAAGAAAGGCGTGTCAATGTAATAAAAGTGAAAGTTTGTATATGGTGATGTCCAGACGTATATCATTCTAACGTAAATCATCACGCCAGAACAGCTGGAAGAAGGCATTTTTCTAAAAGGAACATTTCCACGTTTCCTTTTTTTTAATCGTTTTCGCGCTAAGATTTTGATTATAAAGGGTCATGGGGTCGGGGTATACGCAATATAATTTGGCATTTAGGTCATATAGAATGAGTTCTTCTCATGTGAAAAAGTGAGATTTACATCTACATTTTACATTTTCTCAAATACTCACCGGCTGACTCCATGAATTTTCAATATCGCAATTGCTCTCCTGTCCGGATATTTCACCTTTAGCTGGCATTTTCTCATCTGTACGTATGTTTAAAGCATCAGCTGTACTACCACCAGCCAAGCTGCTATCTGTGGCGACGGCAAATGACGATGAAGTCGATGAGTGCGTAGCTGGCATACCGCCTACAATCTCACGCTTGCAAGTATCCAAATCCAAATATTTACTAACTTCACCACTATCTATGGCTGCACTGCAGTCCACCGCCAAAGCTGTTTCAAAATCAGAATTGGCTGTTGCCATTGCATGATGATACCAATGCGATGCATTGCTACCTAATTCGCCATTAGTGCCGTGTACACCAACAAAGTGATTAGGTGCATGAGATTGCCGCTGCTGATTGGAACTTGTGGACTCATCAGTATGCACTGTATTACTACCAGATGCAAGCGTAGCTGCTGTAGTAGCATCCTGTGCTGCCTGCTGATATATGGCAGAGAAATTGCCAGTTTTGGAATCTATTTGCTGAGTGCTACCACCAACTGCAGCACCACCATTTCCATATAGAAAACTAAATGGATAATCTGTGAAACTATGATTGAGATGTTGTTGCTGCTGTTGTTGTTGCTGATAGTCTTGATTACGTTGTTGTTGATTAACAAAACTTAAATCTTTAACTTGAGACGTTGATGTGCTATTGTTTGAAGTGCTGATAAGTATATCTGAAGCTGATTGCGATTGTGAATACGATGACGATATAACAATCTCTTGCACTTCATCATGTATAAATTCGTCTTCACAACGTAAATCTGTTTCTGAATCACTGCTATTTGTATTTATGTTACCGAGTGGCACTGTTGTTAAGGTAGGTTTTCCCGTTGACTTTGGTTCATTGAATGTTTTTGATGAGTTAGAGAAAATTGAATTGGCAGACAGGAAATTTGAAAGATTCGTACGTTTCTTTGAATTGGCAAAATCTAGTAGAACACGCGCATCGTCAGTTACTGCTGCATCATGATTGGAATTACTACTCGCCTCCTTTAGTTCCTCCTTTAAATAGTTCGTTGGTGGGTCAGATGATTGTTCAGTTTTACATTGAAGGATTGGTATTTTACTGTCTGCATTGGAATTTAGTTGATTTCCAAGTATGCTAAGACAATTGGTATTGCCTGCACGGTTGGTATTACTATCGCAAGTTGGTTCAATTTTTATTAAATCATGTGCTACCATTGTTTGTTTCACTTGCTCTTGTTTTTGCTTCTCCTGCTGTTGTATTTTCTCTTGCAATTCCATTTGTGCTTTGGTTGATGTTGTAGGCTGTTCATCTAGTGCTTCTACATCTTGTTCTTTGCTAGTTATTTGTGGATCTCTATTCTTATTACAGTTATAGTTGTTTTGGTTGTGGTATTTGTTGCTGTTCTGGTTGAGGTTATCATTTGCATCAGTCTTTGATAATTTTGGCTTGATAATCAGCTTCTTTGGACCCCTTTTTGGCATTGGTAGTGTAACCATGGGAGGTGTTTGCTTTTGCTGCTGCGCTGCTATCTTTGACTCTGATTCTTCTTGCATTTGTTGAAAGCCATTTACATCTGACGCATCTGGTAGCTGCTGTGGCTGCTTAACATTTTCCGTTTGTTCTTCCTGTTCTTGTAGTTGTATAATGTGTTGCCGTGATAAATCTTGTATAATTATTGATGTTATCTTCGGTTGAGTTGCAGTTGCAGTCACATCGCGATTCGTATTTCTTGATTGTGTTTCATTTGCTTTCGAAGCATTTGTTTGTTGATGTCCTAGTTCCTTTTGGAACTGTTGTTGCTGTTGTTGCTGACTAGTCGTCGCCATGCGTATAACACTGGTTACGTGACTCGAGCATGTTGATGTTGATGTTATTGTGGTTGATGGTGGTACGTTGGTTGTTGATGCAGTCATTGACACTAACTTATTGGCATTTTGTAAATGCGACAGAACATCGCTTAAAGCATTTTTATCTTTTGTTCCATTATCATTTAATCTAACCTTATTGCTGCTACAATTATTTTCAACTAATTTTTCAGTCTCATTTGTGTTGGCGTTTGTAGGTGGTTCGATTACAGTTGGTGCATGAAAATCTTTAAGCTCATTTTGTTGTTCGAAATACTGCTCATTTTGTTGTTCATTGTCGTTTTGTTCGTCTTGTTGCTGGTTTTGCATTTCATAGTCATCGTCAGGTGGTTCTACCTTTTCAACTTTCAATAAAGGTAAGGGCATAGACCCAGATAGCATACTACTTTTTGATGATATTTTACTAGATGCTATAATATTTCCGACTAAATCAAGATATTCATCCAAATTTAATTGTACATCACTTAACACTGTTATTGTATTCTTAGAGCTACGTTTTCTTGATGTAGCTGCTGCTGTTGAATGGGAATTGTGACTATGGCTGGAAATTGATGATGACGGGCTGGACATTATATTGGATTCGTTTGTGGTATTTGAGCTTGAATTAGAAGTTGAACTTGTTGTTGAACTAGAATCACAATTTATATCTGCGTTAACAGCACTTGAGGATGTACCAGCTGATGAAATATTTCTATCGCTTTTTGTTTTATTACTATCACTACCATACATTTTTGCTTGTAGCTTTTCACTGTCGATAGTAGCGCTCTTCTCATTAACTTCGGCATTTTTCAATGAAGATCTACGAGAAATGCTTTCACTTTTCGAACTTTCAGCACATTCTTCAAGATCCATTGGCTCTTCACCACCTTTATTTTTTTGTTCTTCATCAATTGTATCGGTATTCTTTTTATCGTTGTTCTTCATATCACTGTCATTTCCATCTTCGGCATCATCATCAACATTTTCATCGTCTTCATCATCTTCATGTATATGTAAAACGCTTAATGGCGACTGATAAATACGTTCAATAACCGAAAACTCGCCATTCTCCTTTTCAACGCATTCGACAATATGTTTCGGCGTTTCTTGTACAATAAAATCGCCATTGTCGCGTTCCAAATAATGTGCCACCGGAGATTCAGCATAGCGCAACACAGAAGATGACGAGGGTGTTTGTGACGCTGACAATAGCAATGAATTGTATGGTGAAGTTACTTGTCGTATGCCACCAGCGGATGCTATTGAAATTATGGCTGGTGTACTAACAGACACAGAACCACTCACAGTTGTAGCGGGCGTGGGTATTGCTGATATATGCTGATTTGGTATTGTGGCACTGGTTATAGCACTAGTGTCAATAGCAGCACGTTGTTGTGGAGCAGTTAAAGATTTAATTGGTATACCAAAATGTGTCAACGAATGTGGCAACTGATGTAAATTATTTAGCGCACGTGTTGGTGGAGGAGGCGGCGGTGGAAGCAGCAATTCAGTCGACTTAGCTTCAACTAATGGTTTAACGTTTATTGTTGGTAAATTTTCAAGTGACTGCTGGTGATGGTGATTTGTTTGCAGTGATGTAGCGACATTTGCAGTTGTTTCTTGTTGCGGTGTTGGATGCATTGTGGAACGCTGCTGACTGTGAAGTGGCAGCGGCTGCTCTTGATGCTGATGTTGTTGTTGATCTTTTTGCTGCTGTTGCTGTTGTTGAAGTTGGTGCAGTTGTTGCCGTTGATGTTGTTGCGGTTGTTGTTCCGGTTGTTGTTGTCGTTGTGGTCCTTGTCGCTGTTGTTGATGTTGTTGTTGCTGTTGTTGTAGTTGTTGTAATTGTTGTAATTGTTGTAATTGTTGTTGTTGTTGTTGTTGGTGGTGTTGCTGCTGTTGTTGCTGTCGCTGATGACTATGTCGTTGCACCTGATTATGCAACTGATGTTGATGTGTTGGTATATGGCTTTTGTCTATAGTGGCATGGTTGTTTTTGTTTTGGTTATGCTGAGATCGAATTTGACTTATCGCTGTACCATAAGCCGGCGGTGGTTTTTGATGTTGCATTTGTGCTGATGAGTGAAAAGGGAATAGCTGAAAGCACATAAGAATGGATGAAATTTATTGTTATCATGCTTTTGGATAGGCTTAAAGAAAAACAAAGAAAACGCGAACTTTTTCATGATAAACATTGTTTTACTCTCCTGAAAAATTACGATTGTGTCGCTTAAAACGTTATTTGTGATTGTAAAATTTTAAGAGGTTATATATATGATGAATTTCATATCAAATCCAATATGCGTTGAACCCGACCCCCTCAGAATTTGATGAAATTTTGCATGGGGCTACATCTTACCCACCCAAACACAACCTCATTTTTAGAAATTGCATTTTCGAAAAATTGTGGGCGTGGCAAGGTATCGAAATATCCGAAAATATTAGAAAAATTACGTTAATAGGTACTTTTAAAGTGTGATTACTACGGAATGGCTTTACCGATTTCAAAGATCTTCATACCATTAGAAAGGTACACTGAAAAAAAAAATTATTTTAACAAAATTTAAAACTGAAAAAACACTTCAAAGATCAAGCGATTTTGAAAAATAAAATTTTATTTTAGAAAGGTCTATTTAATATATATAACATATCTGAAAACTAAAATGGGGTTTTTTTTTTTATTTATTCAGGTAAATGCATCTCTTGGTTACATTCTGATATTTTGATATCACGCGTAAACTAATCAACCGATTTCAAAATTTTTTATACCGTTAGAAAGGTATTAAAATCACCTTTTGAAAAAATACACTGTAAAAAATTTTTATTCCAGTGGGGTGCACCCCAGCTAACATCAAAACAACGGCTCGAATACTTCACGTACAAGGAAAAGGTCGGCGGCTCAATGTACTTGAGAACATGGAGATATACAAGTTAAAAACATTTGATGGCAATCAACTAATAAATACAGATGTGTGCAGCTATCAAGAAAATGTTCCTCTCAACTTCGAAACATTAGCTTAAACGAAGCAGCGCTAATATCTGAGCATTTTCCAGCAGTCTCCGACATTCATCGTTGCCGTATTTGCGAAAGTTGTCGCTTTAAACTTAAGGATGCTATCAAGATTGCTGATAATCAGCGTTCTACTGAAACGGAAAGTGAAGAGGCGCAAGAAATCTTGACTAGCGGTGAATTGTATCAAGAATATAAGGAAGTTCCAACATGCAGCAGCTATACTAAATCACTCGAACGCAACGAACTCGTCGACAATATAAATAAGCATGTTATTCCTCATCTTGGAAGCCATCCATCGCCAATGAAGCGAAAATATTTAGAAAGGGATTCATACTGCAAAAAAAAAACACAGCAAATTGCGCAAAGTATTTCGGATTCACTTGGAGGCGGTTCACTGTCAACTTTATCAGAAGACCTAAAGAAGATCAAAGCTTACTACGAACAAAATTTGAAGAACATGAAATATCAAATCGAAAACTGCTCAAATAATTTGGATAAGCAAAAAATATTATCTCTATTACCAAACACCATGACATCTAAGGAAATTAAAGACATTTTTGGGCATGATTTATCTTACGAATTGATAAAAATTAGCAAAGATATACAAAAAAATAAAACAAAGTTTTCGGACGTCAAACGCTCTAGCATGGACAGGCGTATTTTACCTGAACAAACTTTAAACACAGTAAAACTGTTTTATGAAGATGATGAAATCAGCCGAATCATGCCTGGGTCACAGGACTCAATTGTAGTAAGACAAGGAAACATACGCGAGAAAGTTCAAAAAAGACTAATGCTGTCATCGCTTCGTGAAACTTACTATGAATTTAGAAAAATACATCCTTCACTTCAATTAGGATTTACAAAATTTACCATGTTGCGACCAGAGAATTGTATCAAACTTGTGGTTGGAAACCAGCAAAATGTTTGTGTGTGCACATTGTATCAGAATGTAAAACTGATGTTCGAAAAATCCGGTGTGAAATCGATGGAAGGTCAACATAATTTCAGAAGCTATAAAGATGTTATTAAATTCGTTGTCTGTAATGGTAATATAGAAAACAGCGAGTGTTGCGTATCAATGTGTGGTCGGTGCTACGATAATTTAACGAACCTTAGAACGATGATGTTGGAATATTACGAAAAAAATTCGATTCAAGAAGTCATTTACAAAAACACTCAGATGTAATCACGAAACCATTTCCTCTACTACAAACACATTTGTTGACGATTTTGTACAACACATCAATAAGGTGGTGTCACATCATTTCACAGCTAAGCGCCAGTCCCGCTTCGTAAGTGAACGAAAAATGACACTGCTGCCAGGAGAACTGCTAATTCAAATGGATTTCGCTGAAAACTATGCGTTTGTTATACAAGATGCCATTCAAGGATATCATTGGAATAATAATCAAGCCACCATACATCCGTTCGTTATTTATTACAAAGATAACGATAATTTAATTCATAGAACCTTTGACATAATATCCGATTGTAATATACATGATAACATAGCAGTTCATCTATATATTTCAAAAATTTTTAATTTTGTTAAGACTAATATAAGCAATTCAATTACGAAAATTATCTACGTGTCAGATGGTGCAGGAGCACAGTACAAAAACAAATACAACTTAATTAATTTATGTCATCATAAAATTGATTTCGATATTCGCTGAGTGGCACTTTTACGCAACTAGCCATGGAAAATCTGCATGTGATGGTATAGGTGGGACATTAAAAAGAGGCGCTCGGAATTATAGCAAACGTATAACACCTCCATAGAAGTTGCTTACGCAGACGATGATGAATACAACAAAACAAAAGAAGAGCTACTTTCAAGATACAAAAATGCCAAAACTATTACGGGAACTCAAAGCTTCCATTCTTTTGTACCTTTAGATGAAACATCACTAAAAGTAAGCAAATATTCCGAAAGTCAGCAGTATGAGCTGCGCAAAGTTGTATATTAAATCTAAATAAATAAAAATAAAAAATTAACTTTATTAAGTGTATGTCTATTTATTGTGCGTGTCTGAAAAATTTGATAATACGATTCTTGTTCGAATCTATTAGAATACTTACTCATAGTATCTGTATCTGTATAACTTCCAAAGTATAGATAGGTACCTTTTTCGTCACACAATAATAGCAAAATAAAAAAAAGTTAACAAGAGATGGTTTTACTTATACATTTTTTTAAAAGAAAAAAAAACACCATTCTAGCTTTTATATTACATCGACCTTTCTCAAAAAAATTTTTTTTAAATCGCTTGGTCTTTGAAGTGTTTTCCCAGTTTGAAAAAAAATGTAGAAAAAAATTAAAAAATTTTTTTTCTTTCAGTGTAATATAGAATCTTTACAGTATATGTTTTCAAAGGTGATTTTAATACCTTTCTAACGGTATAAAAGTTTTTGAAATCGGTTGATTAGTTTACGCGTGATATCAAAATATCAGAAAGTAACCAAGAGATGCATTTACTTAAATAAATTTAAAAAAAAAAACCCCATTTTAGTTTTCAGATATGTTATATATATTAAATAGACCTTTCTAAAATAAAATTTTATTTTTCAAAATCGCTTGATCTTTGAAGTGTTTTTTCAGTTTTAAATTTTATTTAAAAAAAAAATTTTTTTTCAGTGTACTAAAAAATTTTTACAGTGTATTTTTTTTGAAAGCTTATTTCAATACGTTTCTAATGGTATGAAGATCTTTGAAATCGGTGAAGCCATTCCGTAGTAATCACACTTTAAAAGTACCTATTATCGTCATTTTTCTAATATTTTCGGATATTTCGATACCTTGCCACGCCCACAATTTTTCGAAAATGCACACAATTTCTAAAAATGAGGTTGTGTTTGGGTGGGTAAGATGTAACCCCATGCAAAATTTCATCAAATTCTGAGGGTGTCTGGTTCAAAATGTACGTTTTTTTCAGCCTTTGATATGAAATTCATCATATGTGACATGTACGGTATATACAATATTAACATAAATATAGCCGATCGGTCTTACCTGCAGTCCAGGTGGTGGTGGTGGCAAAGCTGTAGAATAATATATTTTGAGGTTTTGCTGCTGCTGCTGCTGCTGTTGTTGGTGTTGTTGCTGATTGTGATTTTGCTGAGTTTGTTGTTGTTGTTGCTGCTGATATAGATGTTGGAGCTGTTGATTTGGCTGCTGAACCGGATGCATTGGAACGTGGCGATGTGTTGACAAATTGGCTGGAAATAGATTTGTTGCATGTGATTGATGTAAAATTTTATTCGGCATTTGACCAATCACAATAGGCATTGTAGTAACCATTGCTGGAGGAGGTGGGGGTAATGTAATGCGCTGCGATACCAGACCAGCATTATTGCTATTTGCATGTTCAACATGTTGCTGTTTTTGTTTTTGCTGCTGCTGCACACTTGTTGCTGGTGGTTGTTGTTGTTGGTGTTGTGGTAGTTGCGGCTGCTGCAGTTGTTGCTGGTGTGGATCTAATTGACTTATAGATAATTGCTTTTGTTGTGTTGGATGATATCCACTCGCGGTATAACCTTCAAACCCAGCACGACCTGCCACTTCTCCAAGGCCACTGGGTGGCGCTAATGCCTGAGCAGCAGTTTCAAGTGGGACCCTAACCTTATTTTCAATTCCGTTACTTTCATCAAGCTTTTGCTCTACATTGTTCTTTAGACGTATTTCGTTCGATGTCCTGGCAGCTGAAGGCGATGTTGATGCTGCAGCTGTGTTTGTTGCCAATGATTTGGTTATTGCTGGTATTGCGGTAAAAGCGAGTGCAAAGTTTAGACCACTGTTGCTGGGTGCTTCAGTTCCATCAGCGGTGATTGGTGCCGAAATTGGTTTTATTTCATCTGGTTCTTTTTTAGGCTCGCTTCCACCACCCTTAGCACCACTTAGGGATACCGCGAGTGCAGTACTTGCAGCTGTGCCAACACCACCGGAAATCGTCATTTGAACAAGTGCTTTGATCACTTGTTCCTTAGGATGAGTCTCTAAATGGTCTGACAGGTTCATGCCAGCATGCAGAAATAGTGTGCATACTGGACACTGTACGTTCTCCCCCATTTTGTATATAACTTTTTTTTTTTCAACCTTCTCGATCTAGTTATGTGTTAGATTAAGTCTGACAATGTTGATGTTTCAAGTCTAGGAAAGGCTTGAAATCATAAAATCGGTGCACTTCTGTATATATCCATCTTCGGTAGAACATTTGTAAATTAATCTATAGAAAGAAAACAAGATGCAATTAACTATTAAGTTATGATGATATTATACGTAATAAGGCTTAATATTAATATACACATAGGTACTAGCATTCCCGGCATGTACTCATTTGAAAAATGGTCCAAAATACCGTACTTATTACTCTCTACCCCTTAATCTCAAGCTGCCACTAGAACTTCTACATCCCACACTCCCCTCACTATCACTCCCACTCCTTATCTGTCAAGATTTGCTGAATCTGTACATGAAAATAAAATAAAAGCAGGCTGTCCGTTTCCAAACAATTGCCGATTTTTATGATGAAAACTGATATTGATTTTTGGCGGTGTCAAATCCTTGCCACAGCAACATCAAGGGAGGAGCATAAAAAGAAGGCTGCGCGAAAGTACAAATCCGTTGGAGTTACCTTCTTCTATTCAGGAAAGCATTTTTCTGGCTACCGTGCCGACTATAGCGGAATCAGTCTTCTTAATATCGCATATAAGGTCACGTCAAGTGCATTCTGCGAAAGTTTGAAGCCCACCGTGAATCGGCTGATTGGACCCTATCAGTGCGGCTTCAGACCTGGTAAATCTACCATCGACCAGATTTTCACAATGCACCAAATCTTGAAAAAAACCCGCGAAAAAAGAATTGACACTCATCACCTCTTCGTCGATTTTAAAGACACCTTCCACAACACAAAAGTAAAGCTCTCTCCCGACAAACGAAAATCATACTTTACAAGTCACTTATCGTACCCGTCCTGCTATATGGTTCAGAAGCATGGACCACAACAAGATGAGATGAAGCCGCTCTGGTAGTGTTCGAGAGAATAGTTGCGACGGCGAATACCAAAAAAGTTTTAATGATGAGCTGTACGATCTTTACGCAAACATCAACATAGTCCAGCGAATTTAAACGCAGTCGCTAGGCTGACTAGGCCATGTTATGCAGAGAAAGAAGGCGGCCACCACCCCGCTGGAAAGACCAGGTGGAAAACGATTTATATTCCCTTGTGTCCAATTGGAGCCAGTTAGCAGAGCCAAGAAGCGACTGACGCGCCTTGTTGAGCGGCCAAACCGTTTAAACGGTTAAGCGCCAAGAGCCGAGTGCAACTCTTCTTTCGTCATACGCCAAAATCTATTTAAGCCTTGTTGTTGTTGTTGTTGTAGCGATAAGGTTGCTCCCCGAAGGCTTTGGGGAGTGTTATCGCTGTGATGGTCCTTTGCCGGATACAGATCCGGTACGCTCCGGTAACACAGCACTATTAAGGGGCTAGCCCGACCATTTCGGGAACGATTTATATGGCGACATTAAACCTTCAGGCCATCCCTCCCTCCCCACCCTCAAATACCATGAGGTGCTTGGGATCGCCAGAGCCTCGTCTGTTAGTAAACAGGATTCGCCGCGGATAGGTGAGGTTGACAATTGTGTTTGGAGAAGCTGCATATTGCGCTGGCAACCTGAAGGGTTGCGCTACACATCTGGTATTTTAGTCGCCTTCTTGATGATGTTGTTTTGCCCGGGGCGTGAGCCCAGCATCTTCGGTGTGGTAGGCCGAGCATGCTACCATCAAACCACGGCGGCCGCCTGGCTGATTATAAATTTGCTTCATAGTCTTCTTGCATTGAAATTGTGCAAAGATTTTTTAAGAAGGCTTAAATAGATTTTGGCATATGACGAAAGACGAATTCAACTCGACTTGTCCGCCAGAAAATTGCTTTGCTGAATGGAAGAAGACAACTCCAACGGATTTGTGTTATCCCGCCGTCTGCTTCTTCTTATGTTCCTTTGTCGATGTTGCTGTGGCACCAATTCATTACTAATTTTAGTCAATTCCATATGAAATGCAATATTGTGTATTGTTCATATTTTATTTCTAAATTTTAAACAAACTCGCAGCAATAATTAAACTTTTCAATTTCTTAAACAAAAATAGAAATGCGCAACAAAATTTCAATTGGCAAAACAGCTGACTTCGAAAATTCGAAATTCCTATTCCCCAATTATTCTCCTCCCTAGGAGAACAGAATTGGAGGAATTTTTCCGCGGGAATAAAAAAATCCGTGAGAACAAAATTTCGCGAGAATATGTAGAACTGGTCTGATAATAAAATTTTTAATTTTGTGTATTTAAAAAATAAAAAAGGGAAAATGTAGCTGTATTCTCCCTTCTTCCTATACTTCCTCTCTTAGCGATGATACTCCCAATGGTCCTTTTGCCATATATTGATTCGATACATCCCGCAAACTAGCGCCAGGAGGTTACTAGACCGAACAACGCGGGAACGATATGATTTGATCATTATAATTTTGAATATAATTGTATTGTATTTTCTTTTCGAGCTTTTATAACAAGTATTAAAAGCGATCAGTATGTATGTATATTACACTGCCACACAAAGTAAGGGGTCAATTTCGAACTTCAAACGTGAATACCTTTGTTTGGAGGCTAACTTCGAAAAATGAAAATTGATTTTGAAGTAGAGTGTAATTGATTTAAAACTAAGTGTGAATATGTTCTGATAACCCAAAATGTAGGGTTGATTTTCCACCATTTCAAACACTTTTTAATCTAAATAAAAAGGTATATTTAACTGAAAAACGTTGTGTATAATTTAGAATAAGTTACCATGGAACTACCCACTGTACACTTATTAACATCAATATGTATTCATTTTCAGGTATACAGATAGTCCCTAGCATGTCGATGACTTAATGATATATGAATTAATACAAATAAACATCGATAGGGGTCGTTATTCGTGCATGACCTTCAATTCGAATATTTAATCGAAAATATTTAAATTGCTGTTTGCTCATTATCAAACAAGTAGGAACTTTAACATTTATGTACACAGATAAACAACAATTGTGAATAAACACAAACGTACATAGGAAAACAAAACGATAACTTAATGAGACGCTAATTTTGACAAATATTTAAATTTTGCCGTACCTACATACATTCTGATCGAGTAACAAGTGGTTCAATGGCGATCAATAATACAGCTATGAAAACAACAACAAATGACATATGTATTTTCTCATGAGGTTCTGACAAAAGGCAAATGATAATGCAGAAAAGCCGAAGTTAGTTGTCACATTGACTATAACGCAGAAATCAATTGAGAAAGCGAAAGATAACAAGTAAGGACGGGACTGTCTTCGGCTGTGCCGAAGACTTCATACCTTTCATGAAAGGGGCTCAACAATAATCTTCTCCCATTCGTAATCTCCAAATAATCGGTTGTATAAGATAAGAAATATACAGTGAACAGATGTACATACCTAAATGATTTTTAAGATAAATACAAAATAAACAAGTAAAGGTGCCTAAGTGCGGGTGTAACCGAACATAATATACTCAGCGTGAACTTTCAATCGTACTTTTCATTTCAGATAAATTACTTTTCTACATAACACGTGGCACCGCCCGTTTAAAAAAAATTTCTCCCCATTTCCTCTTACAATAGAAATTGATAAGTGAAATATCATTGATTCAAAACTATTTTTTGCTAAGTTATTATTATTCTAGTCCAGCGATGGGTAAAACGGCTCGTATGAGCCTTTTGCTCATACGGGCACGCTTTGCACATTTAAGTGCTAGGTGAGGGACGATCAAGTGCAGGTATGTGGGGCGAAGAACACAGGAAGAGAATAATATACAAACACACATAAGATTGATAAAGAGAGAAAATAGAGCTGCCACCGCTCTTATTATGTTCAAATTATTAAGCGTTTTAGGATAAACTAGCCTTTACCGGCGGCTTCGCTTGCACTAAAGGCCACAAATATGTAATGTCGCTTTTGTGATTCACAACTCGAACTGAATTTTCAGTTGTAATTTTAAAAGTTCCTTTATGATTCAAATCATAAACAATGCAAGTTTTAAAATTAGAAAAATGGTTGCCGTAAATTAAACACACATGCTCCAACAATTTTTGCAGTGTGGATTTAACGATATATGTATGTGAGCTGAAGAAATTTGAAAATTCATCCATAATTTGAAATTTATAAGTGAAAGCAAAATGTATCTGTTAGTTAATGTTATGTGTATATATGTTTATATGTGCTCAACAACTAGACGAATTTAATGTTGTCAATAATATAAGTTTAGTGAAATGTAAAATCAGTTTTATATGTAACATATTAATTTGCCTGTATTTAATAACTTTGTTTTTCGTATTTTCTAAAAAATAAATTAGAATCCTGATGAAGATGCGAATATGCGTCGAAACGCGTTGATTGAAATAAAAAAGTAGATTTTAGTGAGATAAACCGGCCGAAAAGCTCCAAATAAAACAACAGAAAGCAGTTATGTTTATAATAAAACTGGTAAAATTAGTCGTTGTTTATGCGATTGGTACCTTTTTTTTATTTGTAAATTGATACATTTCTTTCTAGGCTCACGGCAACACTACCAACAAGTCTGAAAAGGGTTTCGTATTCCCACGATTGTATACGAAACGTGCATTAGTGCGTTTTTCTACTACTACTTCCTCTAATGCTACTATTTTAAAAATACTTTTTTAAATACTTGTATTTATTATTATGTAATTAAATGTATGTGAAGGCGAAATGAATGTCAATAATGCGCTGCCTAACATAAAGTCGACTTCAGTCTATGGTTATTCCGTTTTTCGTATTTCTTGCCAAAAAATGTATGTTTTTGTTTTCGTACTATTGCAACACAGTTTGGGAATTGTTTTTCGAGGTTGAGAGAGAATATTTTCATTTCAGTTTTTTAGTGTTTCCGCAACCTTCTTGCGATGAATATCGTTTGAGACGAAGCCTACGATATTTCCAATATATTCCTTTACTCCCCTAACACCCCAAAACACACAAACGTCTCACCTAGCTCTCGCTGGCACTGAAACTGATTTAGGAGCCGAAAACAGGCCCATCCCTGTTCTAGTCTAAGACCCTTTCAAAGTTGTTTTATATCTAAGTTGCCGTGGTCTTTAACCGATCTCGTCCATTTTTTTCTTACAAATATTTCCTGCTGTAGGGAAAATTTGTGTACCCAATTTTATTACGATCCGTTAATTTTTCTTCGAGTTATGACTCCCGAAACATAGAAAATTGCTTAGTCATAAAAGGGGCGGTGCCACGCCCATTTTTTTAAATTTGAAGTTTTTCTTATTTATTGTTATAAATCCACTTGGGAAATGAAATACGATTGATATAAAGCTCTTTTTTACAAAGATATAGCATATAGTAAAGGCAACCTCTCTGGCGAATTTTGTTACGATAGGTTTAACGATTTTTGATTTATGATTAATAATATTTGTAAAATTGATTTTATCACAAGTGGGCGGTGCCACGCACATTTTAAAACATTTGTATCAAAAGTCTCAATATCAGACCACACGTCAATTTTCAACATTCTAGGTGTATTATTTACTAAATAATCAGGTTTTTTGTGTTTTCCAAAATGTTACAGCTGGGTATAAAAATGATACTGGAGTAAAAATTGCTTTTGTGTGCATTTGTAGCGCAGGAAAGAAATCGAACGTGAAAGTGTTAAGTATATCTGCTGCATTATCTACTATATATGTGTATGTATGTATATATCTACTAAATATTTACATATATCTTTGATATGTGCTATGTATATACATATATAGTATAGAAGAGAATAGCAAGATAATGATGTGTTCTGTACAGTAAATATAAATTAATACACATTTTATGTATATATACATACATATTTATCAGATGTTCAAAACAGTTAAAATTGCATGTATGTTTAAGCGCACAGGTTATACTCGTATCTCCACATGATACATACATACATATAGCATGTTTGCATATTTGTGAGTAATTCCATATCAAGTGCCATTGACTTTTGATGATTTTGAATTACAAATCCCATCGTAAGTAGATGCGATCCGTTTGCTCTGCCTGAAGAAGTTTATCATCCTGCTCTTTTGTTTTTGGAGTTTCCGGATCTTCCTGAGTATAGGTTTAAGGTCGCGGTTGAGACTTCTCGCCGGTTTCTGCTCAGGAAAAACAATTGCTCCGAGCAATCGAAATTCCAAGAAATACCTCTTCTCAGAACAATGTGCTTCACGATGTTTTTCATAAATACATACCTTTAATTGATACCTCGACAGCTACTCCATCAATTCCTTGGTGCATTAAAGAACTCAAGCGATCGAAGCGATACAAACTATCTGCCACATGAACTGACCATCTACTCCATTTTACGTCACAATTATAACACCTTAAACAGCCATTGCTATAAAGAGTATATTAATAGGTTAGGTAAGTCTGAACTGGCCGGTTCATGAGGACCTCACATAGAGTGAATGAGTACATAGTGTTACCAGAAGTTTTTTTAACGACCAAACTGAAAAACCCTTTGAAATCCAGGACCTATGTTATAAAATAACTCTGCCTTCTTGACAAATACTAGAACCTTTCTAGGACCTATGCCACTTGATGCTTCATGATCTGACAGGTGTATCACTTTTTAGACGTGCTCGATTATTTCTTCCTCCAACCCGCACTACCTGCATATGCTATCACTGACCAAGCCTAATTTAACAGAAGAAGGCAGTGTTCAGTCAGAATACCCATCATGAGTCTACAGTTCTCTCTATTTAATGATAGAAGTAACTTTGTTAGTCCAAGGTTGTAAGACCTGATCTTCGACACTTTGCAGCCCCGCGCTTGGTTCCACGTCGCTTGAGCGATCATGTGCACCTCTCGTCTTCTCTTAACTAAATGGGACGTCTACGGAGCATGCTTCGAGGGATCCGCCTTTTTAGCTAGTTCATCCGCTTTTTCATTTCCATCTATTCCCTTATGCCCTGAGACCGCCAATATATGTAGATGTATGCTTATCCCTGTCCCGATTGCTTACACTCTAACAGACTTTTAGATGCTGTGCTGTGCGAGATTATTGCCTTTATTGTTTAAGCTATTTTCTTCCTGTGTTCCTACTGCTTTGGTTTCGGCTGCTACTTTCGCTTGAAAAACACTAGAGTGATATGGCAACTTGTAGGATATATTTATTTCCGGTTCAGCGCAGTGTCCGGCAGTCTCTACTCCTTCCGCTACTTTGGAGCCAACGGTGCACACGGATCAGGTAGTCTGTTTCTGTAACTAATGACGCTATATTACTACGGTCTGTGCTCAAGTTCCCCAAGGCAATGAGCCCCGTTTCAGTTGTTAACGCTTTGTTCTTTGCCACCAGTTCTGCAGGTGGAATATGAAGAATAGCATACCGTGCAACCGTCGGGGTTGTTTTCAGAACGCCCGTAATGCTAATCATTGATAGCCTGTATATCCCCTCAAATTTTTTGAGGTAGGTTCCTTTTTGTTTGGCTGTCCACCAACCAAGGATTCCATAGTAAAGGATAGGCTTTACAATAGCCGTAAATACCCAATGAAAGAGAAAAGGCGATAAACCCCACGTACACCTCAGCATTACTTTACATGCATAAAGGTCCGTCGAGGCCTCCTTCACTCTCTCCTACAAGTTGATCCTCCATAAGTTACTGTCTAGAACGATTTCTAGACCTTTTTTTCTCATGCAGGGTCACTCCTCCTAGCTTAGGCCTGGCCCATTTAGGGACCTTGCACATCTTAGTACAAAAGACCATATGGTATACTAATAGGATTAGGAGTAAAATTTTGTGTAACCCAAAGGCGTTCTACTAAAGACTAAAGGGTTTCCTTGAAGTTAATGAAGTTAACAGTTACACGCACTTAAAAGGTTTATATCTGCCTTCAAATTAGTTGGCCACGTTAAAAACCTATTTTATCTTTAACCGTGAATTCTAAATGAGTGTTGTTTCGTAAGTGGGGAAACTTGTGGGCATAAAAATTACAAAAGAGTAGCAAGTGAACTTTACTACCTTTTTCTATGTACGGCAGAGTAGGTTAAACCAAGTTTTATGACATCGAAACGGCTACTTGAGCGACCTGGGTCGCCATTATGCCTATCTACCTACTACCAAGCTAGACATCGGTTAAAATTGTATTTTACTCTTTACAGTAGTTTTAGTGTGATGCAAACATACAAAAAGAACAAGAAGGGACGGGACTGTCTCGAACGCGCCGAAAACCTCATACATTTCATGTATAGAGCTGCCTGATCATTCCAGATTACTTATTGGTGGGCGTTTTTTTTTTTTTTGTTAAGGACTTTCAATTTTGAAATTTGGACAAAACTTTGTAAAAGGGGTATTATCTCTGTCTAGAATCCAAAGACAACGTAAACAGTTTTCCATTTTACTGTAAAAAGTTTTCTACATGCAACAATAAAATACATTTGCGAAAAATTGTCTACGGTTTCCACCGAGCCAATGTATATTTGAATAGAAAATTTAGAAATGTGACAAGAATGTTGACATTGAAATATTAATTTCAATAAAAAGATGATAAAAAAATTTTAAGGAATACCTTTATATAAATGGACCAAAAAATAGAAGGCAATTCTTCCTTTAATACAGACATAGTCTTGTTGAATTTTGACTAAAAAACTTTAACAATAGCTCTTGTAAAAGAATTTTGGGATTTAAAAATATAAAGGTGGAGCGCAATCTTTCAATTTAAGGCAAACCATGTACTTGGGATTAACTAATTGAATAATAATAAACTAATTTTTTTTCTTTTGATTTAAAATTTAAAAATGCGCTCTACTTTTATAATTTTAAATCCCAAAATTCTTTTACAAGAGCTATTGTTAAAGTTTTTTAGTCAAAATTCAACAAAACTATGTCTGTATTAAAAGAAGAATTGCCTTCTATTTTTTGGTCCATTTATATAAAGGTAGTCCTTAAAATTTTTTTATCATCTTTTTATTTTAAATTTTTTAGTACTGCCCACAAAAAGGCAATTGCAACTTTGCTTAGTAATTTAAGTAAATTCTTATCTTTATTTATTTGTTCAAAGTAGCAAGATTTCAGAGAATTACTGGAATTGACAACACTGGCGAAAACAACAGAATTCCACCTCGCATCATAACAAGAGAATTCCACCTCGTTTGTCAGATACTTAATTTGCACAGCTGAAAATCGTGGTAAAATTCGCATACGCCTGAAAGTCTAAAAGAATCGTGGTGAAAGTCGCGTACGCCTAAAAGTATGCAGGGACGTGCATTGAGTTGGGCCTTCAACGAGGTGGAATTCTACAACGCCTGCGACAGTCAGGTGGCTAGCCATGAAGGTATCGCCTAATCTTCTAAATAGTTCGACTTGTGCGTTACGTAGCTCAAATTTTTTGATCAAACATTGTACTGTCACCGAGTTTTAAACTATATCAGGTTTCAAGTCTCTAGATATCCAGGAAGTTAGTTAAAAACCGATTGCAAGATTCCCAATTTAAAACTAGTTTTCTCAATATCTCTATCCATGCGCCACCTAGCGGAATTTTTTTGATAAAATATTGCGTTGTCACCGGGTTCTTACTTACGGCCCAAGTTTCATGTCTCTAGCTCATCAGGAAGTTACTCGAAAATCGATCGCAAGATTCCCCCGTTTTTAAAGGATTTGCAGTTATCTTGACTAACGCGAAACCTAGCGGAACTTTTTTTTCTATAAGTTGTATTGTTACCAGGCATCTAACTAAGTACCAAGTCTCTAGGTAACCGGGAAGTTAGTTAAAAATGTACTGAAAGATTCCCAAATTAAAATTTGTTTTCTTCCTATCTCGATCCGCGTGCCACCTAGCGAATTTTTTTATCAAATGTTGCATTGTCACCGGGTTCTGACCACGGCCAAAGTTTCAAGTCTCTAGCTCACCGGCAAGTTACTCAAAAATCGATCGCAGGGTTCCCCTCGTTTTCAGGTATTTTCGTTTATCTCGATACGCCTGCCACCTGGCGACATTTTGTTTTCCACGAATTGTAGTGCTATCGACTCGCAAACTATGTGTTAAGTTTCAAAGCTCTGGATCACCGAAAAGTTAATTAAAAGACGATCGCAAAATTTCCATTTTAAAATTAATTGTCTGTATATCTCGATCCGTGCGCCACCTAGCGGATTTTTTTCACTTGCATTGTAATGTCGCCCAGATCTGACCTATGTTCTAAGTATCAAGTGTCTAGCTCAACGGGAAGTTACCGAAAAAGACTTTTCCGTGGGTCAAAAATTCGTATGGAAATGAGGGGACAAACATGAAAGGGACTTTATATATAGGTAAAAAGAAAAAACGTTCTTAAATCGAAAAGATATTTCTTCTATAAGCGGTGCGTTCTCTGAGTGTTGTATATTTGGTGTAGAAACAGTGGAATAAAATCTACGTTTACTACGTTTCCTAGACAGAGAGAATTGTCTTAAAGCATTCCATTTTCATGAAAGGTATAAAAATCACAAAAAGATAGGGAATTCAATTTTTAAAAGGATAACAGTGGGATATTAGAACAGATATTTAGGCACCTTCACCAAAGACTGGTTCCCGAGATTGTCGAGCTAGTATCTAAAACTACTGGGGTGTCTTTATCCCTAAAATAAGAAGAATATCTAATAAATTCCGACTTTAATCAATAATTCTTCGAGTTATTCCTAGAATGAAACTTTAAGAGGTAAAGTTATTGGTTAAGTTTTTTAAGGTTGTTTTAAAAATATGTAGACTAATAAATAAATAACAGCTGAATACCCAGAAACCTGGGCATGCCAAGAGCCATCTGATTGATGAGCCAACACCGCCCAGGGGCTTCAGGAGTCATCTTCGTAAGCATTATGAGGAAATACGGAATATATATTAGTTATTTTTACGAACATAAAATTCTGACCAATAAGAAAAAATTCCGAAATAACTATGCACAACTTTGCGAGCGACAACAAAAACTCCAAAAATAACTACGATTATTAGAGTAAATAAAGTATTGGGCCCGTTCGTGTGTTACGATCCTTGATCGAAAACTATAATAGTAGTAGTGGAGTAATAACATATGTGAGATGGGGACAATTCGTTCTCATATATCCACAGTTGATTGCCATTTTCAACAAAAAGGTTGACCGATTTATATCTATCGTTTGAGTCAAAAATTAGTCTACAAAGGTTTGTCTTTTGGTGGCGGTTATTAAATTGAAATGCCATGAATTGCCCATTTGTGTTTCAAACCAACTCTTCTTTTAAATGTGCTTATACATATATTCGTATATAACATCTACAAAAAATGTTTGGAAACAATATTGAGCAAATGATTTAATGAAACGAACAGCGACTTAAATGGGCTAAAATTATTTTCAAATTGACTACATAATAGGGCTCCTAAAGAGAAAACAACACTGCTACAACAACAACAACAACAGAAAACGGTCAATACCCCAGCGGGTTAGTGGGCTTAGAATATACCCGCGGCAGGTATGCCCGAGAGTCGACTAAAATCCTCCAACCCAATTGTCAACCCCACCTACCCGTGGCGAATCCTGTTTCTTTGACAGCCGAGGGTCTGGCGACCCCATGTTACTTATGGATCTAGGAGGTGGAAGGCGGGATGGCCTAGAAGGTTTCATGTGGTCATACCAAATCGTCCCCGAGATGGTCGAGATGGGCTAGTAACTGAATGGTGTTTTTTACCGAAACGTACCGGATCTGCATCCTGCAAAGGACCAACCTCGATAACATTCCCCAAGGCCTTCGGGGGTGTCGTTATCGCTACAACAACAACAACAACAACATAAAACTGTCAAATTCAATCACACTTTATTGAATACACTTTGGAAATTTGTATGCTCAATAAAAAATTTCTGAGAAATTTCAAAATTCTCAGTTAGGTGAAAGCTTGGTAATTCTATGACAGCATGACACTGCTAATACGCGTCAAAATATCGAGAGAGGTGTCAAAAGACGCGTATTAATCGCGAGAACAATAATCCGAAGGCGGAAAAGAAAAATGTTACCTCTGTCCGGAGATATTTGCAGGTGAAGTTGGCGATTTTCATGTGGTTGTTGTAATATTGTATTACCCACAAAAAAAATTATCAACATAAGTGTTTTGCGCGGATATAGTTTTGGTCTCCAAACCGGTGTTGGACCCACCCAGGTTAATTTTTTATATGCACGACCGAAGACCGCGAACGCAGAGGGGGTGTTCTGCGCAAAAATACTATGGATACCACCCCCGGTTTCGGAGGTTCCCTCGGGTCTTTTGTCTGTTTTTCGTTAATATCATTTGAACGAGTTCTAATATTTTTTTCCGCCTTCGGATGATTAATAATGATGTCAAGACACGTCGTTTGATACCTCTCTCGATATTTTTGGACGCGTATTAGCAGTGTCATGCTGTCGTATATAATAACCGAAAGCTTTACAAGCCGTTAAATTTCAGGACAACAAAGTGCATGTTTCAGCTCTAAAGGTTTGCCATGAAATTTTGAAGCTTTTTTGTCAATGACATGCCACAGTGCCTTCCTTATAACTTATGAGTAAATACAATTTCTTTTAACATTGATTTAAAATCTCGCCCAACTTACATATACCCACTCAGCATTTAGGTGATTCAATTTTGAATTTCTCTACATATCAATACATATTGATTACTCTTTCTGACTAAATAATGAGTTATCATACAATTGAACAAAAGAAATAATCAAATATGAATTCTTTTGATGATAAAAACTAAAAAGAATTTTTCGATCACTTTTTGGAATCATTTTTGAATCAAATGTCTTTACTTTAGGTGATCAAAAATTTATAATCATTTTTCATTCAGCTTTCTGAATCTTTTATGAATATATTTGTTGACTGAATAATTAATTTTATACTTGTTCAAATTTTACTTTTCATTAAAAATTTTATTTTTATAAGCTTTTATTTACTTTTTATAATAATAAGCTTTTATTTACTTTCACTTTTGTTGTCTGTAATGGAATCTTGCAAGTTAAATTTGATACACTTCCCGGTGTCCGATTGAGCTGAAATTTTGCACACATGTATAACTCCGATGACAATGCAATATTACTTTGTTAGAATTCGATAAATTAATCGATAACACAGTTATCGGTAAAGATTTGTATTTACTTTGGCATAACAGCCTAAGTCCCATACAAACACGCCGGTACCTATACGTAGATTGTGATATTTGGACGTGGTGAATCACGTGTCACGCGTGGTGAATCTCATCGCTTGCGAAAAGCGGAGACACAACCCTCTGTTGTATTTCTGTGTATAACCAACATAGCTGAATTTTTAAGGCTGTTTAACCCTGTAATCTTTTCTGTAATTTATTTTGCTTTTGGAAAAATTACCTATTTGAAAAAAGCTGGCTGAAAAATATTGGCATAACAGCTTAAGTTAAATCAAGAATGGAAAATCTTTGGAAAATTTGAGCAGATGTGGCAATTTCGCGCGTCCGTAACGAAATATTGACAATCTGCTGATCATCGCTAAGAAATTAGCGACATTCCATCAACTAAGCAGCACTTTAGCAATACTACTGTTATTATTTGGCCGCTCAAACACACAAATATTAATTGTGCATTAAATCTAAAATATACAAATACACCATAATAATTTACACGGCCAAAGCCATAATAATTCACACGGGTCATCAATTCTTTCTCTGATTCAAAATCTGAACTACCAGCGCTACCGTCAACAGCTCAGTGTCATCACTGCCAGTAGCGCCAATAACACCAAACTCGTGCCTGACACACAAAAGTCGTTTCACTCAATAGCGCAAGTAAAATGTACTACGCACTCACTACTAAGAAGCGTCAAAAATTCGCTTGGAGTAATTTCGTCAATGAGCTACCATTGAGCTGGCACCGCATTGGCGCTGGCGCCATGCAATTTACATTACTAAAATTGCGCGAATGCCCAGGCTCATGACTTCAATACTTATATTTACAATGCTTTAAACTTTAAATACACCTCTGAAGTTGCTGCGCATAAAATGTGTACTAATAAATTCCAATACGCATTATACGCAGATGTAACTGATATATGTGTTTTTGTTTCACCCCCTATACTTATATTTAAAGCTTTTATAAGAACAAGCTTCTATTACTTGTTAATAAAACGAACTAAAAAGTAAAAAATAAAATTTAAAAAAAAAACTTTTTTAAAAATAAGCTTTTATTATTTTGGTTAATAAAATTAACTAAAAAGTAAACAATAAATTGACTCTAAAGAAATATAACACTTTATAAGTTCATTGTAAGCTTAAACGATAATTAGGCTTTTTCGTCTGCGACAAAAAAATTCTATATTGTACATAATTATATATTTTTAACATTAAAACTTTACACCTAAATTATTAAATCTTACAGTTTATATCACAGTCCTAATTGTTCTAATAAAAGCGTGTTACATTGCGATAGCAAGAAAAGGAGATCCTAAATGTTCTTAATTATACCATCAAAATTTAACACGTTTTTATTAGAACAATTAGGACTGTGATATAAACTGTAAGATTTAATAATTTAGGTGTAAAGTTTTAATGTTAAAAATATATAATTATGTACAATATAGAATTTTTTTGTCGCAGACGAAAAAGCCTAATTATCGTTTAAGCTTACAATGAACTTATAAAGTGTTATATTTCTTTAGAGTCAATTTATTGTTTACTTTTTAGTTAATTTTATTAACCAAAATAATAAAAGCTTATTTTTAAAAAAGTTTTTTTTTCTTTAATTTTATTTTTCACATATTTTTTAAATCATGAAGCTAAGAAAAAATATATAAAAATTTTATTATTTATGCAATATATATTCTTCAAGACAAAAATAATGTAATGCTGCTCGTGAATGAAGATTCCCCCAACCATTTCACCCCTTCAGCTTCCCAGAAAATACATAATGATTGGACAATACATAGGTTGTGTGCTATTTGAACCCCAGGTAAGTGAAACTATATTGACGTACCTGGATACGGCTTCAACATCCCGTATCGTATCCGTATTTTAAGATGAAGACGATAATGCTGATGTTGGATGTTGTAGTCGCAGGTGTATATCGGTCAAGTTTGTTTGCGAATTAGCTGTGGTTCGAATAGCTCACTTTCGATTGCTTTCTTCCCCTGATGAAATAAGATTATTATGTAGTATCCTATTTTGAATGAATAAATGCATTATAATGGCATTCAAAAATCTCAACCAAAACGATTGAAATATTTTCACGAATATGATCAGAAAATGACTGTGAAAAGCAGTCAAATATTACTCGAAAACTATTAAAGCTCAATTCTACAATGATATCAAATATGAATAAAAGACGTTTCGAAATAGGAATCATAAATGATTATTCAAGAATAATCAAATCTATGGTACATTTTTCTCCCAACGATACGTTTATTTTCGAACAGAAAATGCTTGTAAATTTGAACGTTTTTAATCATCTTGGGGTATGATATTTACATAAATATTTTTTGATCAAAATTTTCAAAAAATTCTGGCTGGGTATGATTGTCCCAGGTCTGAGTGTATGCAAGTAGATATGTATTTACATACGGGAATATTCCGCATGGGGTGCAAATGTCGATAATACGGACAGTAAGAGAGTGAAGCCCACAAACATATGAGAAACAAAATAACACAAATAGAATCAAAATAACAACCAACAGAAGAAAGAAAATGGACAAGGAACGAAGAAACTGTATATATTTGAAGATTCCAGTAGGTGAAGGTGATTGACCACAAAAAAAGTTAAAAAACCATTGCTTATAACAACCTTTTGTAACGTTTTAACTGCGTTAGATTATTTGCCGAATTCTTTAAGTTCACCTATTCTTCCCAATGTGTCCAGTCCGATGTTTATCCATATCCCAGCCAGCATTTTTTGAAAATTTTGATCAAAAAATATTTAAATATCATACCCCAAGATGATTAGAAACGTTCAAATTTAAAAGCATTTTCTGTTCGAAAATTAATGTATCGTCGGGAGAAAAATGTACCTTAAATGTGATTATTCTTGAATAATCATTTATGATTCCATACCGAAACGCTTTTTGTTCATCCATCTTATTTCATCAGGGGAAGAAAGCATATGGAAGTGATCTATTTGAACCACAGGTCACTCGCAAACAAACTTGACCGATATCCACCTGCGGCTACAACATCCAACATCAGCTGTGATCTTCAATATCTTAAAATAAGATACGGTACGGGATGTTGGATACATATCCAGGTACATATGTCAGGAGAGTTTCACTTACCTGGGGTTCAAATAGCTCACAACCTTTGTATTGTACAACTATTAGCCGGAAGTTGAAGAAATGGTTGGGGAAATCTTCGGCCGAGCAGCATTTGCATTATATTGTCTTGAAGAATATCTTAAAAATAAAATTTTTACACATATACATATGTACACATTTTTCTGAACTTCATGATTGAAAAAATGTGTGTATGTGAAAAAAAATAAGATTTTTAATGAAAAGTAAAATTTTAACAAGTATAAAATTCATTATTCAGTCAACAAATATAGTCAGAAAAGATTCAGAAAGCTGAACTAAAAATTATTATAAATTTTTGATCAGCTAAAGTAAATACATTTGATTCAAATATGATTCCAAAATTTGATTGAAAAACTATATTCAGTTTTTGATCATCAAAGGTCAGCATATTTGATTATTCTTTCTGTTGGTGAAATATTAAAATTTAATCATCAAAGGATTTAAAAAATTATTCCAAAAAGTGATCGAAAAATGCTTTTAGTTTTTGATCATCAAAAGTATTCATATTTGATTATTTCTTTTGTTCAATTGTATGATAACTCATTATTTAATCAGAAAGAGTTATCAAATTGTATATATATGTATGTAAGGAAATCCAAAATTTAATCATCTAAATGCTGGGATATTTAATTATAAATATATCGTTCTTCATAGTCTTCTTGCATTGAAACCGATATCTTCACCGGGTTCAGATGGTATTCCGAGTTGTGTACTTAAGTACTGTGCTGTAAACCAATTCGAGCCTATCTGAAAATTATTTATGGTTTGGGGCTGTTTCCGCTACGCTGGCGTTCGTCAACTAAAAAAAAAATTTAAGCAATTATGAAAAAAGAGCGGTATCACATTATACTCCAATGATTTGTCCTTGATTCATTTACGAACATGATAACGATCCGAAACATACATCAAAACATTGTACTTCTTTTTTAGAACGAAAAAAAGCCGCAGATACCCTTAATACAATGCAGTGGCCGCCAAAATCCCCCGATTTAAATCCCATATTGTGGGAAGAATGGGAACGACGTGTGAGAGATCTAAAGCTAACAAGCCTTCCTGACATCTGGGATTGTTTGAACGAAGCGTGGAATAATATTCCACATCAAACACTTCAAAAACTCATCGAAAGAATGCCAAAATTTTGCGCTGCAGTCATCACAGCAAAAGGTGCCCATTTTCAAGAAAAGCGCTTAAAGTAACATACTCACTGTTTTCTTATAAATTTTGATGGAACTTTCAGTAAAATTCTTTAAAAATATCTTCGGATCATAGAACTACGTTGAATGTACAAAACTACTGTGAATATGTGAATAATATTTTAATAAATGATACGATAAACTGACAAAAAAAAACTTTTTCATCTTGTTCTAATGCTTTCCGACTGTACTGTATACCTTTGCATAATAAACGTAGTAGGTCTAATAATTGAGAGCTACAGGAGCATAGCTAAACTTTCAGCTATTGCTTAAATTTTTGACCAGAAAATTACATGCCAGCTTCAGTATTTGTGTAGTTATTTAATATCACGTGCCAACGTGATTTTGTGCGTCGGAGATCACCAACTACCATCTTGCTTGAATTTACGTCTTTAATTATGAATAGTTTTATTTAGATTACAAACAAACGGATGCCATTTATACTAACTTTAGTAAAGCTTTTGACTCTGTTAATCATGAGCGCTTAATTCATAAACTTGATGGGTTCTTCTAAGCCTTTATTACTTTGGATTGCAAGTTAACTTGAAAATAGGACTCAGCAAGTTTTCTTCAAAAACATTCTTTCAAAGTGGATCGATGTAACTTCTGGCGTGCCCCATGGTAGCCATTTGGGTCCATTACTTTTTACCCTGTTCATTAATGACTTACCACAGGTTATCTTACATACTAGAGCTTTTATGTACGCAGATGACGTGAAACTTTGTTACACATACCTGCCCTCAAACTTGCCCTATTTTGATCAGCGTTTGGCTGATCTGGACTCATTTCAAAGCTGCTGTACAGCAAATTTACCTTTAGAGAATTGCTCTAAATGTAAGCAAATGACAATTCATCGGGTGAAGCAGGTCTTGACATTTTATATACTTAACGGCAACCCTTTGGAGCGGATACCTGTTGTAACTGATCTAGGTGTTATTTTTTATCCGAAATTAAGTTTTACCATACATATTTCAACCACTATAAACAAAGCATCTGGTGTACTAGGATTTATCAATACAGATCCGATACGCTCCGGTAACACAGCACCATTAAGGTGCTGGCCCGACCATCTCGGGAACGATTTATATGGCCACATAAACCTTCAGGCCATCCCTCCCTCCCCACCCCCAAGTTCCATGAGGAGCTTGGGGTCGCCAGAGCCTCGTCTGTTAGTGAAACGGGATTCGCCGCTCGAAGGTGAGGTTGACAATTGGGTTGGAGAAGCTATATATTGCGCTACACACCCCTTGAGTCCCATAGATCCTTTCTACCTCGCTGAAACGTTCTCGAGTATTTTTCATGCGTTTGGTTTCCAACCAATCAAAATCAAAGAAATCGGATTGAGTCAGTACAGAAACAGTATTTAATATTTGCATTACGAGATCTTTACTGGGAATCAAGTATTCACCTTCCACTATACAGGAATAGGCTTCTTCTAATTAACTTGCCATTTCTAGAAAATCGTAGAATATAACTAAAAAGGATGTAAATAAAAGAAAAAAAATTTACTTTTAACTGAGCCGTCAATAAGTAACCTAAGTAGGTCATATATTTTAGAATACTATATCTATCGACATCCCACTTTTGCTGCAAGGAAATGGCAGGCCCCCACTTAGTTTGGAAACAAATGAAACTTGGTCTTCTTCTTCTTGTAGCAATCACAACACAGCAGGATAACTTGGTCTTACAATGTGTAGGATTGATGAACTACCCTCCCCCTTCTTCCATAGGTGGATTCTAGTAAGAAACCCTTTTTTGTAGAACTTTCCAAGGCACGTTATCTGAGGTTGTCCGCGTCCATGCATTTGCACCTTACATGGAGTACGACAAACAAAGTTGATTGGAACGATTACACCGAATATTAAACAAAGAACTTTCTATCTGTTTTAATCCAAAAGACTTATCTGGATACTCATAAACGAATTACTGCTACAGTAACATCGTACTCAACATCAACGTGTGTCCAGCATCTTGAGCTTCCGTACGATACCTTACACAGCTTGTTAAAGATAGGTATGTCTTCTAAAACAAACTACACAAAAGCTTTGCTCCGACTCTCTTAAAACTACATTTCCTGTGCATAACGTTAGATGAACTTATTGGAAACTCATGACTATATAGATGTATCGTGGATACCATATTAAGTGTGCGTTTTATATGTTTACGTTACACATACATGTACATTCATAAACATGTATTAAAATGCGTATGATCCAATAAGTTGGTAAGTAAATAAATTTTATACAAATTTACATACAATCACAAACAGTCTAAACACAAGTTTTAATAATGAGGTATGCAATGAGCGACCAAAAATTGAAAAAGTTGGCACAATCATTTATGAACAACAAAAAGTTATGCGAATTGTATGAGATACCCTTATTGATTTTTCTTCAGAAAAAAGAGAATACAGCACAAAGATGTACACTGCGAAATTCTCCATCTCCGCATCTGATTTGTAGGTACACCAATGCGTCGAACAAGTATATATGAAAGATTTTCTGATACATAAAGACAAACACCTACAGACACATCATTTCCCATTGACAATGAAATAGAAATGCGCTCTGAAAAGAGACCTCACTGATTTTACGAAGGCAATGTGGAAAAATGAATAAATGCATTTCAAATTAATTACACGTGCCTCGATATGAACGGGGCTACTACTCATGGTTACAAATTTTTAAATAATTACGTACCTATGTGTGGTTATACGACGTAAAGGTGTATGTATTAATATATGGATACACTATGTACATACATATGCTCGCATTGTGAACTTGTCATATACCATATGAATGTACATATGCATGTAGGATGACCCAGCTGGTATAACTTTAGTGTGCTTACCTCTACTAACAATTGCTTCCAATGTTGTATACATGGGTGCTGCTCTTTCTGTGGCTTAGTTGTTTCCACTTTCACGCTTGTGATGGCGATCGTTTTCAATGCTTTCCACACTCAGTTGTTTGCACTTTTTTATATATATTAAACATATGTACATTTGCCCAAACATGAGTACGTAAGTATGTACTATATCTTTTTAATAGCTACTGCATCGTTTTTTTTTTAATAATTCTTACTTTAAACTCAGCACTCATACACAGTGTACAACACAATATAGTTTATCGATTGTTACTTAAACTATGTTTAATTTTATTTAGAGATATTCCTATCAAATTTGTATTCAACTGAATTGATATTAGGGAAGTTCATATTACACAATGCCAGCAATTCATATATATTCCCGCATACTATTGTTTATTAAGCATACGGCGAAGGCAACAGTTTTTATGGAACGGGCGTACTATGTATATATTTACATAGCATATTTACTTCATTTCATTTTGGAACGTAACAACGATTTGTATTCCACTTTTCTCCACACACGCACTCATGATACAGTTGAAAGATATGGAATGGTGTTCCGTACTCTTATTGAGCAAAGAATGTACACATATATGTATAGTCCAACTTGGTTGAACAGTTTATCGATGCTAGAATTTTAGGGCAGGCAGCCAAAGGTGAATATTGTCTCATATGTAAGACAGTGATTATATATTATACATCTGCTCTGTATGTTTATGCATATGTCCAAAATGTACATAAGATTGTTTTGTGTTGTTACTACTGTGCTGATGCTGGTTTTTTAGTTCACACTTCCACTGATATCTATATGTATGTATGCATGTGGTGTCGATCCTTGAGTTCTATAGCACCTTGTTAAGAGAGTAGTACGTTCCTGTTACTCACAGACGTTCAATGACACAAAATTTTTGGTTTTTTTTTTTACTTATTACCCCATAGACTTCTTCCACAGCTTGTTATACGATTGCTTCAAATGTTGTGCTTGTGTATGCTAGTACGAGGCCGTCCGACGGGGTCCCGTTCGTACAGGTCACCACACAAAAGAAATTTTCATCTATCGATTTTCACATCAAGCTACAGGAGAGTCATATAAACTCTTTTGTAAATCGATACTACACTAATTTTTCGTGAAAATTTTATCATTTTTCCATATTTTTAATCACTTTAAATATATAAAATTCTATTCAGTCAAATTTGCACCGATATGAAAAATTACGACAACGTATAGTAGGGTAGACAAATTTGACAATGGCCGACACAGGGTGTAACAGCATAAAAAAATATAATTGGTTTGTTCGCTTGCCTATATAATGTGCATTCCCTAACAGTCACATCCAAGGCAATCTATACCAGGTGGTGGCAAAGCGAATTCAACCAATTCGCCGTGCGGATGAATGTCAAGAGAAAAGAAAATTTTCATTGATTTCGATTAACTGACATATTGTTGTGCTAGGCGTTGTGTGGAAAATTATCAAGAAGAAGCATTCAGCTGTTGGAAGAACAACAACTGGTACTGAATTCGCCTGATCAAATCCAAGTCATCATTCAATTAATCAGCTGTTTTAGGTTAGGTTAGTTTAGGTTATGTAGGCTCAGCAAAATATTTGCAAATTCACTTCGTTTTTACTGACGCTGGCTTATGTGAAGTGGTATGTAAGTTTGTCTTTGAATAGAATATGTGCATGCATAAAGATGTAAGTAAATATCTATGATCAGAATCATTAAGAAGTTAATACTGAAAAATAATATCTACATAAAAATAATTTAACAACAGAAGTAAGACAAAACAAAGCAAGCAAGAAACTCGGTTTAAATGCGCTTTCCTCGGCAGTCCCTGTTCCACAATTACGAGTTTCGCCAACAAAAATATTTGTGTCTAAACAACGACTAAATTGGAGATATGCTATTATTCTCTTCAAGTACTTAATTTTGCAGCTCAGCGAAATTTTATGTCCAACTATTTGGCCCATTCAGCGAATAATATATGTATTCATATATATTATTTCTAATTGCAGTTTTTATGTACGGGTCGCTTTTTCGCTCTTATTTGGAATCAAAATCTATAAATAAAGTTTTGGTTGTAAGGATGGAGATTCGGGCTATTAGCTAGCTTTGAGCAATTTTGGTCGTAGTGCTTTCGTTTAGCTATATTTTATTAAAATATTTTGTTAAAAATAAACGATTGTGGGCACACAAAGAAATCTATTTGTACTATGGCACTATTGTGAATATTTGCATTGCATTAACGGCAGTTGCTACAATACGCTAGATGACGGCGCAAGCTGTAAGCTGTAAATTTTAATTGATTGATAGAACATCTGATTTCTGTTGATGTTTGGTAAGCGACTTTTATATTGGTTGCGCAAGATTCGCACGGGTCCGGCTCGTACTCCTATATTAGCTGTGTTTTCTTTACATCTATAGAGGAGCTCAACCGTTGTGTGATTCAAAAATATGGTGTGTTCAAAAACTATCACTCAACACTTGTTGTTGTTGTAGAGAGAAAAACACTCCCCCAAAGCTTTGGAAAGTGTAATCGATTTTGGTGGTCATTCGCCGGATATAGATGAGATACGTTCCGGTCACAATCACCATTAAGGTACAAACCCGACCACCTCAGAAACGTTTTAGTTTGACTACATTTAACCCCCTAGTTCCAAGAGCATCTTGTGGTCGCCAGAGCTTCGGCTGCTAAAGTAACTGGATTCGGCACGAGTAGTTGAGGTGGCAATGGAGTCGAAGAAGCTATAAATTGCGCCGGCAACCCCTTGAAAAGGGTTACGCCACACAACCCCTTGAATCATTTGGGTATTTTAGTTGCCTCTTACGACAAGCATACATACGGTGGATATATTCTAAAGGGCCAATTAAACTTCCTTAATCCTAATGCCATAGGCGTAACCATACCCATATCCCTAACCATCCCCAATGTGATCGATTAATGGTGCCTTAACCTAAAAATCGTGAAAATTTCATAAAAATGAAGAAAACGGAAACAAATACAAACATATTCCACAAAAAATAAGCCTTTTACTCATAACGTATCGAAAACAATGAATAAAATCTAAAAATAGTTATTAAATTCACCAACTCAAATATTTTTAGGTTATGGATATGCCGGGAAACCAAAAACCAATTGGTTGGCTATGCTATGGGTATGGCTTTAGCGTTATGGTATGGCACCATAAGGTTGGTTCGATCACTGTTTTATCTGGTTATGGATAAGTCACCATTAATTGGCCCTTAAGTCACCATTAATTGGTCCTCACAAATCAACCTCCCAGATTGAGCATTCACGAGTTCTAAATTTCTTCGTTCTGCGCAGGTACGTCATAGTTGACTCTTGAGCGAATAAAAAAAACCGAGAAAAAAAGAGCTAAAAGAAAAGAGTCAATTCTTACGTCATAAAAAACAGCTGATCTAATGTTTACATGAGCAGTGCGCAATCTTCTTGTGTGATTTGTGATTGGCCCTTAAGCCCCCAACCCCTAGGGACGATCAACAATTGTGTTCACTGAACGCCATTGTTTACTATATAGGTTGGCAGCTTATTTTGAGGTTATGTTGCGAATAGAGTGGAAGGCAGTGGACTAGGCAGTCGAATGACATATAATGAAGGAATGGTGTTCGGAGTTTTTTCAAAGTTAAAAAAAAAAATGATAAAAGCTTTAATATAAATATAAATATTGTTTTAATAACAATAAAAGCCCTTTATATATTCTATGTACATAAATTCGTAAGGATTATCTCACTTTAAAATTTGAGCTAAATAATCTAAAATTTTTTTTTTAAACTGAGTCGAGAACTGTGCGTGTGAATGTACGAATTTTCACCGATCAGCTGTTAGTTGCGCTACTTGGTAAAATTTGCAATGCTGAAAGCGCCCGTTTTTACTACGCCAAACATTAGCCGTGTTTTTTTTTTACACGCGTATACGTTTCGTTTGCGCGTGAAAAAAAACGCCTATCCTCGCTTAGATTATACATTTCCGTGGGGTATTTGTGTTTATTTTTCGACTGTATTTAATTAATTTATTTAATTATTTTTCCAAAAAACACGTTTGCATAAAGTGACAACACCGCTTGGATAAATGCCAGACAATTAAAAATATCCCTCTCAGAAAACATTCAGCATCAATTTTTCTATTTCCAGCGAGATACTCGCCACAAAATAACGAGTGACGGCTCTTATTGTATTTATCCTCTTTGGTATAACATATAGTTGAATCAGTTGCGATGAATTGTGGACATACATAGAATACATAGAATTAGTGTAGAGGGTGAAACAAAGACACATATTTCAGTTGCATCTGAGTATAAAGAGTATTGAAATTTAGTAGGACAAAATTTATGCGCAGTAATTTCAGAGGTGTATTTAAAGTTTGTCGCTTAGCAGTCCATATAAAGTTTAAGCGTAAACGAATATACGCGTGTTAAAAAACACGGCTATTGTTGAGATCTGTTTGGGGCATAAATTTACGTAATTTGACAGTGGATGAAACCCAGCAACAGAAACCCTTTTATCAGCTGTAAATTGACAACTAGCGGGTTTTGCATTTATTTAGCAGCGTGATATAGACATCGTCTATATACAAAAATATTACTTTCTTATATTGCATGGTAATAAAAAAAAATTTAACTAATACAATGACGTCACGTAATGAAGACCGTGTCCCGGCTGAGGAGAGTGACCTTCTACAAATTAAGCCACTGTAAGTACGGTGGAGAAACTATCACGTTTATGCCCTAACAAGTTCATTTGCAGCGGTGCCGGGCAGGAAGTTGGTAGATCATGTATTATGTTAGATTTCAAAGGGAAAAAGATTATGGTATATATTTTTTGTTACATGAATAGTTTATTCTTTTATAAAATATATATAATTGCAAAATTCGTTTAGCTTGATTGTGGTATACACCCAGGATTATCCGGCATGGATGCATTGCCTTATGTAGATTTGATTGAAGCAGATGAAGTGGATTTACTCTTTATATCACAGTAAGTAACAGTTATAGTTAGTATGATGGTGAATACAAAAATCATTTTTTTTTTTTTTTTCATTTAAATTGAAAATACTTAGTTTTCACTTAGACCACTGTGGTGCGTTACCATGGTTCCTAATGAAGACTAGCTTTCGCGGACGCTGTTTTATGACGCATGCCACAAAGGCCATTTATCGTTGGATGTTATCAGATTATATTAAGATTAGTAATATTTCAACTGAGCAAATGCTCTATACCGAAGCCGACTTAGAAGCATCAATGGAAAAAATAGAAACGATAAATTTCCATGAAGAGCGAGATGTTATGGGTGTACGTTTTTGTGCGTACAATGCTGGGCATGTCCTGGGTGCAGCTATGTTTCTTATTGAAATTGCGGGTGTGAAAATTCTTTATACTGGCGATTTCTCAAGACAAGAAGATCGACACTTGATGGCTGCTGAAATACCACCCGTTAAGCCAGACGTACTCATAACAGAATCAACTTATGGTACACATATACATGAAAAGCGTGAGGATCGTGAAAATCGATTTACTTCTTTGGTACAGAAAATTGTACAACAAGGTGGTCGCTGTTTAATACCTGTATTTGCTTTGGGTCGTGCCCAAGAGTTGTTACTTATTTTGGATGAATATTGGTCACAAAATCCTGAATTACACGAAATACCAATTTATTATGCATCATCATTGGCCAAAAAGTGTATGGCTGTTTATCAAACTTATATTAATGCGATGAATGATAAAATTCGTCGCCAAATTGCTGTAAATAATCCATTTGTGTTTCGACACATATCCAATTTAAAGGGTATCGATCATTTTGATGATATTGGACCTTGTGTGGTAATGGCATCACCTGGTATGATGCAGAGTGGTCTATCACGTGAACTTTTTGAGAATTGGTGTACAGATCCAAAAAATGGTGTTATCATTGCCGGTTATTGTGTTGAAGGAACTTTGGCGAAATCTATACTATCTGAACCTGAGGAAATAACTACATTGGCAGGACAAAAATTACCTTTAAATATGTCAGTCGATTATATATCTTTCTCCGCTCATACTGATTATCAGCAAACAAGCGAATTTATACGTTTACTAAAGCCTCAGCATGTGGTATGTATTTGTCGTCTTCCCTTTTTAATATTCACTGAGTAATAAAACGAACAACATATTCCCTAGGTGTTGGTTCACGGCGAACAAAACGAAATGTCTCGTCTAAAAATGGCATTGCAGCGTGAATATGAGGCTGATACTACTACAAATATCAAATTTTACAACCCACGTAACACACATTCCGTTGAATTGTACTTTCGTGGTGAAAAAACGGCAAAAGTTATGGGTACTTTGGCAGCCACTAAACCAGAAGTTGGTAACAAATTATCTGGGGTCTTAGTGAAACGTGACTTTAAATACCATCTACTGGCAGCCTCTGATTTATCCAGTATGTACTTCAATCAATGTTAATATTTTAGGCTTGTAATATGTGATATTTTTTGCCATTTTGCGTTAAATTGATTAACAATTGGCTGTTCTATGATATAATTTCAGAATACACGGATATGAGTATGTCCGTCGTAACACAAAGACAATCCATTCCATGGAATAGCTCCTTAATTACGCTCAAATTGTTGTTGGATCGTATTGGTGGTGTGGGTACTTCAGAAATTATTGAAGATGATAAGCGTCTACGCGCGTTTAAGTGCATTGACTTAATGGTTGAGGGAAAAATAATAATTATGGAATGGCAGGCAACGCCAGTAAATGATATGTTTGCCGATTCTGTACTTGCGTGTGTGATGCAAACTGAAATGGGTGGCACAAGTATAAAAGGTGCTACAGCATTATCAAAATCGGATCGAACGCATTTTAGAGAATGTTTAATTGAAACATTGCAAGACACTTTTGGAGAACATTCGGTGCCCAAAATGTTTAAGGGTAATATTTTACCAGTAACTGTAGCCGGCAAGCGTGCTGAAGTAAATTTGGAAACTTTAGTAAGTTAATAAATGAAAGCTTATAAGCAAAAAGTCAAACATATTAATATTTTTCATTTCTTTATTTCCAGCAAATACATTGTCCAGATGATGATGGTTTAAAACAAATTGTCAACACGGCAGTACAGAAATTGTACCAAGCATTGGTCACAATGCTTTGAATAATATATTAAAATTTAACATAAATTACAAAAATTTTTGTTTTTATTGTGTCGAAAATATACGTATTGTAGTAGAGTTGCAAGAATAGAATTCTGAAAAGCACGAAAGTCTATGAGAGTGGTGGAGATTCATAAAAGAGGAGTTCCATATCAAAACGCAATAAGTGCACATACATTTTTTCGGATTTTGATAAATTCATATTCTCCTTTCCAATATCTTCGAAATATCAGCTGAAAAGTTGAGGGATATTTGGTCTAACCTTAAAATTCACATTAACAAATTGTTTTGTACTAAAACATTTTTTAATTAAATTTACTCGAACCTGTTCGATTGTAAATATTTCATTTTGGTATGGAGCTCCTCATTTTGATTGAATGGGCACAGTTTATTTTTTCATTGATCCCTTATCATAGTTGTTTTTTTGCTTGGAGTATTACTTAAGTAAGCACAAAACGAAGGGGAGGGTTCGAGTTTTTTGAGTTAATATGTTCTTACAACGTTTATACTGAAATGAATATATTTATATTCAGTGATGGCGATCGATACGAAAACAAATGAAATCCACTTGCTTGAAATTTACTAATTTTCAAATACACCTAGCCGAGGTTTTCTTATAGTTTTCGCTTCCCAATAAAAAAATATTTCCAGAGATCTACAGTAAAAAGTATTTTTTGCACAATTGTTAGAAAGTTACATTTTTATTTGCACCTCCACATTTGTTACACTGTAAGGAGAGCATAGCAATATTGATTTGCCAGTTTATAGTATACGTGTTATAAAATTTTTTTTAGGAAACACATTTGCAACAATTGGTCTAGCAAAGATTTTGTGTATTATATAAAACGTACTTGCTTAGTCGTCTTATTTCTTTAATGTTGGAAATGTTTAACGCTGCGTACTTTTGGCAATCTGTTCTTTGAGTACCAAAATACTGGCACGCTGCTCCTGTGGTAATTGAGAAATCTGTTCATTAGATAACTGAAGAACTTGCATAATAAGTGCTGCCTTTTCTTGATCGGTTGCATCATTGGGAATGCCGCAATTCGATGCTAAACGATTGTGTAGTTGCTGTTGAGCTGTTTGCTGTTGTTGGGTCATGGCTGGAGCAGGTACCCCTGTAGGGCCACCTACATTACCACGTAAACGTGGATCAATTTGACGTTGTCGTGGATCTGTTGGGAATGTGGTAGGGGGATTAACCGGTTGTGGTGGCATTTGCCGTTGTGCACGTGGATCCATAAGTGGTGGCGGTACCGGATTCGGTATTGAGCGCATATCTAGATCAACACTACGTCCTCCCATACGCATATCCATCTGTCTTGGATCAAGACCAGCGGGGCCTCCCAAACCAGGACCATTCATAGCACGTAAATCAATATCACCACCTTGTTGCATAGCATTGAAATTAGGACCTGGTACAGGCAATGGCGGTCCATTGACTATCGATGGTGGTTGAGTGGGTTGTGGTTGTTGTAAGATGGTTGAGGGCATGATTTGCGATGGTACACCACCTGATAAGGGATTGCCACCAAGCACAGGAGGCATTTGATTTGCTTTAAATAGCATACCCTAGAAATTTAAAACATTAAATTATGTAAAATTTTACTTTTAATAAAGTGTATTACATCTATGGGGTATTCCATCCCATTTCGACCAATTTTGAACCCGACCCCTTTAGAATTGGCTGAAAGTTTTTCTTCTTTTTCTAGCTTACGAAAGACGTTTTTCAGAATTTTTTCAAATTTTTTCATCCAACTCAAAAAAAGTTATCAATTTTTAAAAAAACACCGTTTTTGTTTTGAAAATGATATAACTTTTTCAAAAATTGACCGTTTGGGATCTTTTTTTTTTTTTTTAATTTGTTTCTAAATGTGCTTTTCGGAAAAAATCCAAAAAAATTTTAGTTTTTTTTTTAATTTTTCAGTTTTCGAGATTTTTCGAATTTCGCCATTTTTTTTTTCTCATAAAAAACTTCAATCAATTCTGCAATCATCCCCACTAATCCCGGAGTGGGCCGATTTTTTATATTTTTTTAAATTATTTTTTTAAAAGTAATTTTCAAAAATAAAAATTTTTTTTATCAATTTTATTTATATAACAAAAAAATGTAAGAAAATGATTTTTAAGTATTCTTATCTTTATATATTATGGTAATCTACGATTAAAATGACTCGCTTTCGCTGTCCGGCAGCTGCATTAGGCGATTTATTAGACGCAATTAAATAAAAAAAAAATAAAAAAATCGGCCCACTCCGGGATTAGTGGGGATGATTGCAAAATTGATTGAAGTTTTTTATGAGAAAAAAAAATGGTAAAATTCGAAAAATCTCGAAAAACTGAAAAATTTAAAAAAAAACTTTAAACATTTTTTTGTATTTTTTCCGAAAAGTAAATTTAAAAACAAATTAAAAAAAAAAAAAGATCCCAAACGGTCAATTTTTGAAAAAGTTATAGCATTTTGAAAACAAAAACGGTGCTTTTTTTTAAATTCATAACTTTTTTTGAGTTGGATGAAAAAATTTGAAAAAATTCTGAAAAACGTCCTTCGTAAGCTAGAAAAAGAAGAAAAACTTTCAGCCAATTCTAAAGGGGTCGGGTTCAAAATTGGTCGAAATGGGATGGAATACCCCCTATATATCAATTACCAATGCTGTTTGTGGGTCTACGATTCGCATAACAACCATTGATTGTAGTAATGCATATGCCAATTGTGGGTTTAACATTAACATTTGTCGTGCTTCCGATGGATTATTTTGTATACATAATTTCATTTGCTTCATGAGTTCATACATTTGCTCTGGTGGCAAAGATGCAACCGTTTTGGTAATTATTTCTGGTGCTTGATCTGGATCGCAATGTTCGCCGTATGGATTTTCAACTTGTGGACCTTGCAATAGCTGCTGCATTTCCATGCGCGATTTCTCCGTACAAGCATTATCTACACGCAAGGTGCGTCCCCCAATTTCGTACCCGTTCAAATTACGCATTGCACTCAAAGCGGTCTCCTGATCCTTGTATTCACAGAAGCCGAAACCTTTCGGCTTGCCGCTCTCGCGATCAAAAACAAGCCTTCAAAAAGAACGCGTTTCATTTTACTTAACTAAAAGACAATTCAACTTATATACGTACTTGAGTGAGAGAACTGGTCCTACTTCACTAAAAATTTCTTTAAGCTTTTCCTCCGTTGCTTCATATGGAATATTGCCAACTAAAGAAAAAGGTACAGACATTGAAACTTCAAAGTTTGCATAAAGAAATTGTTATCTTACCAAAGACGGATCTCATGGACTTATCCATGATACTTTGTTCGGAATTTTTATCAGCCATTTTTATCAAATATTTAACTTTAAAATGCAAAAATAAAAAGTACGACTTGTGTCAATTTCCGAAAACTAATCCAGTGACTTATCCATAACCAGATAAAACAGCTGATCGATCGATTATGGAAATCAATGTAATCGATTAATGGTGTCATACCCTGCAAAAATTGTTGGATTACATATTCCATTTTCTTCATGTTGGAGTACCCAACAATACTCCTTTGCAATGCGTTTGCGGACCACCATCTGCCGATCATTGCTCGTTTTTGAACACTCCTATACTCCTAAAGGAGTATTCCTTGCACTATTTATGGAGTACTCGTTTTTTTGAAGGGTACCATAACGTTAAAGCCATAACCATAGCATAACCAACCGATTTGTTTTTGGTTTTTCGCCATATCTATAAACTAAAAATATTTGAGTTGGTGAATTTATTAACTTTTTGTATATTTTATTTATTGTTTTGGATACGTTTTGACTAAGACACTTATTGTTTGTTGAATATATTTGTAATGGTTGCGTTTTCCTCATTTTTATGAAAATGTCAGCTGTTTAAAGTTATGGCACCATTAATCGCTCACAATGGAGATGGTTATGGATATGAGTATGGTTACGACTATGCCGTTATGGTTAAGGAAGTTTATCTGGCCCTTTAAGCTGCAGACATTGGTGCTTTATCGGTAACCGTATCGGTAACCTTATAGCCGGAGTCATTGGTGCCGTATGTCGTATCGCTGTATCCGTATCCCTAACGTAATCAGCTGTTTATCGTTACAACGGTATACCAAACCCCAATTGGTTGGCTACGATACGGTTACGACCTTAGCGGCACCAATAATCGATTGCATTGATTCTCATAAAGTTGGTCGAATCAGCTGTTAAAAGGTTACCGATACGGTTACCGCTAAAGCACCAATGTCTCCAGCTTATAACAGCTGATTCGACCAACATTATGAGAATCAATGCAATCGATTATTGGTGCCGCTAAAAGCCAAATTAAACTTCCTTAACCCTAACGCCATAGTCGTAACCATACCCATATCCATAACCATCTCAATGTGATCGATTAATGCTGCCTTAACCTAAAAATCGTGAAAATTTCATAAAAATGAAGAAAACGCAAAAAATTACAAACATATTCGACAGAAAATAATTCTCTTAGTCATAACGTATACAAAACAATGAAGAAAATCTTCAAAAAGTTATAAAATTCACCAACTCAAATATTTTTAGGTTATGGATATGGCTAGGAACCAAAAACCAATTGATTGGCTGTGGCGTGCGCGGTGTGGTATGGCACCATTAATCGATTACATTCCTTTCCATACGGTAGGTTCGATCAGCTGATACGTCACCATTAATTCGCCCTTAAGGTCGTAAGCGTATCGTAGCCAACCAATTGGTTTTTGGTTTACCGTCGTAACGATAAACAGCTGATTACGTTAGGGATATGACAAACGGCAATAATGACTACAGCTTTAAGCAATTGAGATATTAATGAAATTTGAACCACAGGCTCACCTTTTCCACTTTTTCATTTTCGAAAATTTCTAAATATATAAAGAAAATCGAAAAAAGGCGTAGCCCATGATTTAATTACTAGAGTTCTTCAATGATGACATATCTTTGACACTCCCAAATTGAAAAATTTGGACGGGGTGCTTTTACGAAGTAAGGAATACGGGGAATAATTCAATCCTCCTCAGTGAAATTGTAGTAGACAAGTATTTTTGGTAGTATATTAGTAGTGATAATAAATTTGTAAACGCAAAAAGTTTTTGGGGAAATAATTCATTTTCTACTAAATATTTCGTGAATTGATAAAGTTATGTTGGTTTGGTCATTCTTTCAGAAATTGTTTGAAGAATGCCGTACGTTATACCTATATGACATTACTTTATTTTCGAGTATTTTTTCTTGTATTTTATCTTCAATTTTTTGTCTCACTCCCTCCTAATGCGGTTTCAGTACTGGTATAAGTGTGTAAAGTATGTTTCAAAAAACTAACGAAATACAAGGAAAATACAATCTAGTTCCTTAAAAACAAACGAGCCAGTTTGTATTTCGATTGGTTTTTTTGACATTCGGCGGTTTTTTGATTTATTTTTTTCTTGCCATCTCCTTTTGACAATCCCTTCGGCCATGCAATGAAATAAATAAAATCAGCTAATGAGATGAGCTAACCATATAATTGAACCATGGACCATGCCATGAAATAAATAAAATCAGCTGATGAGATGAGCCAACCATACATTCTCTGCTCTGACTGCAGGTTTCGTTAAACATTTGTTTTGCTCACGTCATTTATCGGACACTTTGCTTCGCCAGTGATGTACTTTTCACGTATAATAGCGCGGTGGGAAAAAAACCGTGAAATATTTTGTAGTGATTTCAGTAGAGAAGTGAAATGAAAATCGCATTGAATATGACATTAAAAATGTTAACTTAAAGCTAAGGCCACATTGAGCTGCACTACACTGCGCTTCGCTTTTTTGCCCTGCAAAAATCGTGTGACCAAAACACACACAGCCACATGAATTTTTGACAGGGGTGACGATTTGGAATGAAAAATTATGCAAATGAAGTAGCATGTTGACAATTTTAGCTTTCCCACTATGTATCGTGCTCTCTCGCACCTATTTTATTCATACGGATGGTGAAACACGTCATTGTTGCTTGCAAAAATATGTTCTGCTAGTCCCATTATGAATGATGACTAAGTGTGATATCTTATCTGTCAACTGCCTGACAGGTTGTTCAATATGGCTACTTTTTAACGTTTTGACAGCATAATTTAATGATAGAAGGTGGCGGAATATTTGACAGCTGTCATATCAAACGTCCTTAGCTCCAGGTTGTATTTTCGAAGTACAAGAGAATCGGGCATAAAAGAGGGCCCGATTTTTAAAATAGTGCTTAATTATATTATTATTTTATTTAATTCTAGAATTGGATTCCAAAGTAAAGAAACGATTTTAAATATAATTTAAATAAAAAAACAAGTTTTGTTTCGGCTTAGCAATCATTAGCGATTTTTTTTATATTAAGAAAAAGTATGAATTATAAGTCTAATGCGTTTTACTGCTTAAATTAAAATTAAATTTAAAAGGAAAATCAAGCTCTGCGTTGGTTAGATAGAGAGTTTTTAGTGAACATAAGTATTTCGAAGGACGCAAAATCCGCCTTCGGAATATTAATACTGAGAGCACAACGCGTCTTTTGACACCTCTACCTATATTTTTGGACGCGATTAGCAGTCGACCCCTGTGATATAGTGAAATCTCTATAATATAACAGTGAATTCATTTTGAAAGCGACATGAAAAGAGAAAAAAATTGCTGTGACAGCAACTCAGCCACACCACTGGCAGTCACTCCCTTTCATTTTCTCTATTGTTTAAGTCCAAATTTTCAGTGAGGGACAAAAATCAAATAAAATAATCTTTTGCGCTAATTAAATAAATAATCATACGGGTTTTCGTACAAACGATGTTTAAAATCGAAGAGAATAGTGAAATGTATGGGTGAATTGTAGTTAATACGACCAAGTGCAAAGTTGACTTTCTATGAAGTGGCAGCAGCAGCAACGCAAAAATTTGGGAAAGAATGACATCAATTTAAAAAAGAAAAATCTTGCAATATAAAAATACAAAACTAAAGTTTTTTAAGATCAATATTACGCTCTCTAGGAGCGTTAGCATTGTGTGTATGAAATCCAGCGGTTACACAGTGATCTTAGGAAATGAGTAAACCAGAAACGGATTCCGATAGTTCGGAGGAATTTTTCGATGCCGAAGATTCAACACCTAATCGCCTTGGAACCTTGAGGTTTGTGCTGCTTGTTCTCTGCTTGTATTCTATTTATTCTATTCATTAAACTATCTAAGCACACGTGAACTTGTAACCATATATGTCGGGCTGTGGTGGCTATAACCAAATGTAATTCGATTTTTCAGCCGCAAATGTAAACTATCTCCCGAAAATGCACAAACGCAAGATGGATTTATTTTTCCAGAACCAGCTGTACGTGTCAATCCATCATCCGATAGCGACGCAACGCCGATTGGTGGCGGCACGCCAGCTACAAGCAGCCCGACAAGTAGTCTCAGTTTGGGTGCACGAGGACCCAAGCAAGATATGTTTGTTGAACCCAAACCAGTACAGGTAAATGATTGAACAATGTTTTGAAATTGTATATGTATATGCATAAGTTTTGATATTGGAGTTTCCTAATGCTGTAATGTTGTTGGCATGCTAATAATTTATACGTGTCAATTGGAAGTTAGTAAAACGTAATGGTTTTATTTTCTCCGTTCAATACATTGTGCTAGATTTCACTATTACTAAACGTTTATCTGCGCCTTTGATCTGAAAGTGTAAAGTTTTCGTAGTGACCTACAATCTTTTATCTTTTAATTTTTATACTCAGCTGAGCAGAGCTCACAGAGTATATTAACTTTGTTCGCATAACGGTAATCCGTAACGGCATAAACCAATCGAGATAGATATAGACTTCTATATATCAGAATGATTTGGGCGAAAAAAGGAATTCATTTAGCCATGTCCGCCCGCCCGTCCGTCCGTAAACGCGATAACTTCAGTAAATTTGAGGTATCTTGATGAAATTTTGTATGTAGGTTCCTGGGCGCTCATCTCAGATTGCTATTTAAAATGAACGAGATCGGACTACAACCACGCCCACTTTTTCGATATCGAAAATTTCGAAAAACCGAAAAAGTGCGATAATTCATTACCAAAGACGAATAAAGCGATGAAACTTGGTAGGTGCGTTGACCTTATGACGCAAAACAGCAAATTAGTTAAATTTTGGACAATAGGTGAGCCTTAGTGAACCCAATTATTTCAGCAGACCTCCTGCCATCCACTTTCGGCCTGAAAGATCTTGCTACCCTGCAATACGTGGTGTCCGCCCAACGTTTGCTGAGCTGACTCGAGGCCCAGCTATGGAGGAGCAATCCACAGGTGGCCAGCGGAATCCCGAAATCCCTACAGCCATCTTCATCCGATTCAGTTGTACCGATGCGGGCTAAGAGATCCACTTGACAGTTACCCGGGATATCACTATGGCCCGGGATCCAGATAATCTTAAATGTAAAATAATTCGATGCAATCGCAAGCGAGGTCAGGCACTCCCAGACCACCCTCGATCGCACTGTAGATGAGTTCAAGGCCTTGATAGCCGCTTGGCTATCAGAGTAATCGCAGCAACTTCCGCTTGAAATACACTGCAGTGATTAGCCAATTTAAACTTGCGGCTTAAATTTAGCTGTTGTTGTTGTAGCGATTAGGTTACTCCCCGAAGGCTTTGTGGAGTGTTATCGATGTGATGGTCCTTTGTCGGATACAGATCCGATACGCTCCGGTAACACAGCACCATTAAAGTGCTGGCCCGACCATCTCGGGAAAGATTTATGTGGCCACATTAAACTTCAGGCCATTCCCGCTTGAATCTGGTATTTTAGTCGCGTCTTACGACAGGCATGTTGGATACATTAATAGAAAAAAGAACTCACTACCTTGACTTTAGTGCATTGAAAATAAATAAATACTCAACACGATTGAATTTTGCTGCTAATATCTTTTGTTTTGTTCAAAGTAGTGATGGTTAACAAGTAGTGCTGATGAATAATTGATATTAAGATTAATCGATAAATTTTAGGAGTAGGGTTAGTAAAGTACAAGGTGAGATAAGTACAATGTGGATAAAACGAAGTAAGTAAGTTGATGAAAACCAAACATTCTCCCCCACTAAGAACGACTCTTCTTGAATTGCTTAGGTGTTATCTTGTGGTTCAGGTTGTTCCTGGTCCTTGTTGGTAGACTCCATTATTGGTAGCAGACACACCGTTTAGTAAAAGTGTAACCACCCTTACCAGTCCATCTGTCCCAGGATGGGTTTGATGTACTCTCGTTAAGAGCCAGTACCCTGGTGCACTTCGTTCGTGATGCAGTAAAACAATGTCGCCAACTTCTAGGTTTCGATTAGTATGAGGCCATTTGGAACGTGTTTGTAGGGTGTGAATATAAGTCACTGCTCCATCTCTTCCAAAAATGCTGTTTAAGTCGTTCAACTAACTTCCAGCGGCTTAAAGAATTTTCCTCGTAAGCTAGTAGATCATATTCAGATACACAGGTTGTTGGTTCACCAACAAGAAAATGTGCGGGAGTTAGCGCGTGGTTGTCGGCAAGTTGACCGGATAAAGGACACAGTGGTCGTCAGGTCAAGCAGCTCTCAATTTGGGCGAAAAGCGTGGTTAATTCTTCAAATGTAAGTCTTTGATCACGCATAATACGTCGCAGATGATGCTTTACGGATTTTACACCCGCTTCCCATAAACCACCGAAGTTAGGTGAGTCGGGCGGAATAAAATGCCAGGTGGTTCCTTCGTTAGCCAGTCCAGCTGCCAAATACTCGGGTAGCTCTAATTTTTGAATTTCGAAGAAAATTTTAAGTTTTGTTTCGGCTCCAATGAACGTTGAGCCGCAATCAGAATACAAGTCTGTGCAACGTCCTCTTCTTGAAATAAATCTTCGGTAAGCTGCCATGAAGGCCTCCGTAGTTAAGCTGGATACTACTTCAAGGTGAATAGCTTTCGTGCACATGCAGACGAAAATGCAGATATAAGCCTTAACAGCTGGCGCTTTACGTGATGTAGAATTTCTTATTAAAACGGGCCCAGCATAGTCTAGTCCGCTGTGTTTGAATGGTCTGGTAGGTTGAAGTCTCACTGCTGGTAGATCAACAATCTTTTGTTCATGCATTTTCGCAACATATTTGAAACACACAAAGCAGTGTCGAAGTACTGATCTAGCCAGGCTTTGGGCAGATAAGATCCAAAATCGACGCATAACGTATGCCATCATTTGTTGCACTCCACCGTGAAGTGTTTGATTGTGAGAATCTCTAAATATGAGTAACGATATTGGATTTTGCTTAGTTAGCACTATTGGATGTTTACTGTCGTAGGCAATGTTGGCCTTAGACAGTCGGCCTCCGACTCGAAGTATATTGTTGTCGTCGAGAAATGGAGCAAGTTGTAGGAGGCGATTGGTTTTGCCTAACGTGTTCTTCTTTGATAAACAGTCGATTTCAATTGCAAAGTCGACATGTTGGATTACTTTAACGATAGTGATAAGTGCTCGCTTTAACTCGTACGATTTTAAAAAACCTGTTTCGTGGCTTACATTCTCTTGCATTTGCTGTTTGCGTTTGTTCGCAGCTGATTTAAGCGTATTATAAAACCGAAGAATGTACCCTGTAATGCGAAGAAGCTTCGAAACAGTAGAGTATTTGGTAATTAAAGAAAAATATTCATGCTTATCTGAGGTTACAGCAGTGTTGTGAAAGTTGACCTTAGTCTTTCGTTCTTAAAGCTCAGTATGTAAATTCAAATTTTGTGTCGGCCAGCGAGATGGAGTTGCTATCCATGGTGGTCCATTCCACCACAGCACATGTGTGCGAAGTTTTGAAGGTGTTAGACCTCGTGTTAAACAGTCGGCGGGATTTTCGCTAGTTGAAACGTATTTCCATTGAGATGTGCTGGATTGCCGTTGAATCTCAGCAACCCTATTCGCGATATATACTGCCCACCGATTCGAATGACTTCGAATCCAACTTAGAACAGTGGTGCTGTCGGTCCAGTAATAAGTAGTTCTAAGATTTGACGTGAAGTAAGTTTTTACTGTGGCCATTAGCTTTACCAGAAGTGTTGCTGCACATAATTCAAGTCGAGGAATGGATACGGCTTTAAGCGGCGCTACCTTTGTTTTCGATTGTATTAATTTTGATGAGAGAACGCCATCTGTACATACTACTGCATACACTACAGCCCCGTAAGCGGCTTGAGAGCCGTCGCAAAACCCGTGTAAATCAACTGTACTTGTTTGTTTGCAGCCAATCCATCTTGAAATCTTGATTTGCTCTAGCTCTCTCAAAGAGTGACGATATCGAACCCATTCTGAATGAAGTTGAGGTGGAAGCGGATCTTGCCAATCCAGTCCTTCTAACCATAATTTTTGAAATATAATTTTTGCAATGATAATGGTAGGTGCTAGCCAACCAAGTGGATCGAAGAGCTTGGTCGCTTCAGAAAGAAGGCTGCTCTTAGTTATGGTGGCAGAAAATTCAAAGTTAATTTTGAAGTAGAAATTATCATCTTTTGTTTCCCAATGAAGTCCAAGCGCTTTAACACAATTTTCGGAAGTTACCTCGAATGAGTGATGCTTATCAATGTGGTCTAGATTCCAGCAACTCTGCCGAGTTAGAGTTCCACTTCCTTAGGTTGAATCGTCAGCTGTTGGTATAATTCGGTTACCTCTTGAATAGAGTCTCCACCTGAAAGTATATCATCGACGTAGCTGTCAGTTAAGAGGATCTTACTTGCAAGAGGATATGAGCTCCGCTCATCATTTGCTAGCTGATGTAGCACACGTATGGCCAAGAAAGGCGCTGAAGTAGTACCGTAAGTAACTGTGCAGAGTTTGTATATTTTTATTGGTTTTGTAGGAGCGTATCTCCAGAGTATACATTGGAACAGCTGTGTTCTTCACAGATATTGATCTGTCGAAACATTTTTTCTACGTCGGCGGTAAAAGCTATGCGATGTAGTCTCCATGGAGACAATATAAGCGGCAACCTATTTTGTAAAGCAGTTCCTGCAGCGAGTTCCAGGTTAAGGGTGTTTTGGTTTTGATGATGATTTCCGCCATCGAATACTACTCTTAACTGAGTAGTACTGCTGCTGTCTCTTAAGACACCGTGATGACATAGGAAATATGAGTTAGCTGGAAGATCTTGCGGATATTTTCCGATTTCCTTCATGTGACCTAAACGAACGTACTCCTCCATAAAGTCTCTATAAAGCTTCGAAAACTCAGGTTGAGATCTAAATCGTTTTTCGAGCTGATTCAGTCTTCGAAGGGCGTTAAAATTGTTGTGACTGAACGTTGGTAAAATTTGCAAAACAAGACGTTTGAATGGCAAGTGGACTTGATATCTACCAGTGTCGTCACGAGAGTGAGTTTCCAAAAAATTTTTCTCTACTGCAGCTTCCTCAGTAGAAATTAACGAAAGATCCACCATATCTTCTTGTTCCCAAAACAGACGTAGTTGGTTATCGATGGAATCGATTGACGATAAATTCGCAGAGAGATTGCACTCATTAAAATTGGGTTTTACAGGACCTGAAATCATCCACCCAAAGTAGGTTTCTTGCAGTAGTAAACCATTTTCACATTTTATCATTCCCGAGAGCAAAATGTTACAATAAAGCTCAGCACCCAAAATAAAATCGATTTTAGATGGAGAATTGAATTCTGGATCTGCAAGGAATACGTTTGGTAAATCCTTCAAGTAATTGGGATCGATTGCAGTAGGAGAGTATGTTGTAACCCTTGGCAGTAAAAGAAATTGGCATTCTAGATTAAAGTGCTTGTTGTAAGCTGACCGCAAACTTATGTGGGCAGCCCTTCTTGTTGTAAAAAATTGAGAACCTCCAATACCCGAAATATTTGCAGTAATGTTACGTGTATTTAATCTTAACAATTGAGCTGCATCCTCAGATATAAAAGACGCTTGAGCTCCTTGATCTACAAGAGCCTTGAAACAAAATTTCCTACTGGGCGTTTCGACTATTACGCGAACGATAGCTAGGAGTACTTGTGTACTAATATTAGTGGACAAAGTGTGAACGTTGGTTGACTGCACGGTCGCAGCTTTAGAGGTGTTAGATACGCCAGATTGGTGAGAGTTGTAAGTTGAGTTTCCAATTGAGGAATCGCTGTGAAGTAATGTATGATGCATGCTTTCACAAACTTTGCATCGTGATGTTGTACAGTTACTGTAGGTCTGACCCTTACCTAAACAGTTCATGCACAGTTTGTTTTGTTTAACGAACTCCTTTTTATCCACTGCTGGCAATGCAGCGAATTTAAAACATTTATAAAGAAAATGGTTTTGTTGACAGCAGGAACAGCTGTTATTGGCAGTGGCAGTTGTTGCTGTAAGTACTGATTTTGCGTAAGCACCACGCCGTAAATCTTTATGGGAATTGACAGAAGGTTTTGCCAGTTTCGCAATAGGAAACCCTTCTTCAACAAACTCTAAAGCCTTGTAAGTGGAATCTAAAAATTTAAGAAATTCTTTCACTTGTGGGAGGTCAGTGCTGCCGTGAAGTGATTGCTCCCATTCCTTTCGAGTTTGCTTGTCAATTTTTTGGGTTAACAAAAACATAAGAATTGGATCCCAGTTCGAGGGGTCCACCTCTAATGTTCTTAAAAGCGCCAAGCAATTGCGTGTTATGTCTAGCAATTTTTGTATTGTACGAAGACGTCCGTCTGTGTTTTCAGCATTAACCAATTTTCTTAGAATTTGGTCAACGAGTTTGCGTTTGTTGTGATACCGATTCACGAGCGCAGCCCAAGCTGGTTAATAACTGGTATTTGTAGCTGGATACTCCTCTACCATTTTTCTGGGAGTTCAAGTACACGAACCCTTTTAATAAAAATATTTTTGCACCTGCGTTAGGTTGGTATTGTTGTGTACGAGCGACAGAAACATGTCGCGGAACGGAATCCACTCCAAGTAGTCTCCTGAGAACGTAGGAATATCGATTTTAGGCAAGCGAGCAGCAGCTGAAATGGTATCGTTGCGTGAATTAGTGGCGGCGAATGTACTGTTTGTACCAGGTGTCGTAGGCAAAGCAAGTTCCAATTGTAAGTCTAACAGTTTTGCTTTGAAATTGATAAAAAGATCATAGCAGTCGTAAAAGGTCTCATCTTATAGGTAAGGAACGTCGGCATCAGCAATAGAGTTTGCTCGTACTTCCGCGCAGATGTCGTCGTGGCCTTGTTTAAAAGTACGGAACAGCAATTCAATTTCTGTAAGAAGGCCTTGTATAAGACCCGCAGTTTTTGATGCAGCGGGTTTTTCGTCAAAGTTTTTTCGGAACCTTTGTAGTTGCTTGAATGTCTTTCGCTGGTCCTCGATCATCGAATCGACGGTGGTCATTTTAGAAATTTTTATAAAGTGTATAGATATAAAGAGGTTAGGTAATCCACGTGATTACTTTTCTTTACTTAGCTGGTAAGTTGGCAATTGATGTGGGATGATTGTAGAATCAGTTATTCCCGGGTTTCGGCACCATTTAATGTTGGATACATTAATAGAAAAAAGAACTCACTACCTTGACTTTAGTGCATTGAAAATAAATAAATACTCAACACGATTGAATTTTGCTGCTAATATCTTTTGTTTTGTTCAAAGTAGTGATGGTTAACAAGTAGTGCTGATGAATAATTGATATTAAGATTAATCGATAAATTTTAGGAGTAGGGTTAGTAAAGTACAAGGTGAGATAAGTACAATGTGGATAAAACGAAGTAAGTTGATGAAAACCAAACAAGGCTTACCTACCGTTACCCCCTAACCCGCTGGGGTATATAAGTAAATTATGCAGGCATGCTTAACGAACGAAACGATATCATTTCGTTACGATAATCAACGCTAATAAACGAAACGAAGTCACTTCGTTTCGTTTATTAACGTTAAGAACGTCAAATTAACGTTAAGTGACTTCGTTTCGTTTATTAGCGTTGATTATCGTAACGAAATGATATCGTTTCGTTCGTTAAGCATGCCTGAAATTATGTCAACATTCAACTCCAGTAATGATATGGTGCAACAAAATGCAAAAATAAAATAAAATTTCAAAATGGGCGTGGCTCCGCCCTTCTTCATTTAATTCGTCTAGAATACTTTTAAGGCCATAAGTCGAACGAAATTTGCCAATCCTTGTGAAATTTGGTAGATGCATAGATTCTATGACGATAACTGTTGTCTGTGAAAATGGGCGAAATCGGTTGAAGCCACGCCCAGTTTTTATACACAGTCGACCGTCTGTCCTTCCGCTCGGCCGTTAACACGATAAATTGAGCAACAATCGATATATCTTTACTAAACTTAGTTCACGTACTTACCTGAACTCATTTTATCTTGGTACAAAAAATGGCCGAAATTCGACTATGACCACGCCCACTTTTTCGACTACGAAAAATGAAAAAAATGCCATAATTCTGTACCAAATATGGAAAAAGAGATGAAAATGAAAAAGTTCTGCAGGACGAAATCAAAAGCCCTTGGAATCTTGGCAGGAATACTGTTCGCGGTATGACATATATAAACAAATTAGCGGTACCCGACAGATGATGATCTGGGTTACCCTGATCCACATTTTGGTCGATATCTCGAAAACGCCTTCACATATACGACTAAGGGCCACTCCCTTTTAAAACCCTCATTAATACCTTCAATTTGATACCCGTATCGTACAAACGCATCTCATTAACACCTTTCATTTGATACCCATGTCATACAAACACATTCCAGGATTACCATAGTTCATTTTCCTACATGGCGATTTTCCCTTGTCTCCAAAGCTCTCAGCTGAGTATCTAATGTTCGGCTACACCCGATCTTAGCCTTCCTTACTTGTTATATCTAGTATGCTTCTCAAATTTCACGCAATGGCTCAGCTTGAAAATTATTGTGTTCTTAACAAAAAGGAAATTTTTTACTCGGCAAGAAATATTTCTTCTCAAGTTGGGAAAAAGACAGTTCTAAATTTGTTCTCAAGTGTGATTTTTCAATTGTACTGAATCCTGTGAAAATTGTAAAAACCCGCTTTCTTTTATATTTGTTGTTCTTTTATAGTCATTTGGGTGGGTGTATGTGCAGTATAAAAATTTTAGAGCTAAACATTTCTCTAACCTTGGAGAATTATTTCGCACACCTCAATAGTGAGCTAACTCAAAAATCTTAAATTTCGAAGTTATAAGTACCTTCAGGCTTCCCAATCCAAAACCTACCGAACATTATAATCTAATATCTAATATCTCTTCTAATAAGCGAGAAAATACATCGCAAAGATGTGCATTATCAGTCAGACAGTCTGTTTTTCGTGTTTTCTTAACATTACGAGTTTTTGAGCTAATAACTGTTTTGATCTAGTTAACCGATTTGATAATGATGTTGGAGATCAACTCGAGAACTATAAATTTCACAAAAGTTCTGAAAGGTTGGAGAATGATGTTGGACATCAACTCGAGAATTATATATTTCTCGAAGGCTGTACACATTATTTTCGATGTTTGCAGGAAAGGTGTTTCAGACTTTGGAGACTAGATACGAATTTTAAGTATAAATATATTAATAAACTACTTGCGTTACAAAGGGTAGCAACAAACATACAGACAACGTAGATATAGACACGACACATCACTACACTGTTAAAAATTTTGGACTAAAATTTAAACTTTCTTGGTATGTATATATGACTCGACCGAAAAAATACTAAAGTTTAAACTTTGAAAAGTTCAAACAATTGTTAGCATTTCTGGGTTTGAATTTTAATCAGGATTCGTTCCATTTTTTAGACCTCGAGTGGTTTAATTTTAAGGCCTGTTTTTGGTTAAATATAGTAAATAATAATTCTAAGTATTATAACTGAAAATACTGTATTCTAGACCTTACATGTATAAAAACAAAACCGATGAAGTTTAACGCTGATCCTGAGATTGGTTTAAAAACAGTATTTTACTTCGCTAAAATTAACACCAGCGAGGTTTACCTCAAAATTAGACTTCGAATGGCTAAAATTTAAGCCAAAGAAGTTTACGTTTTAGTCCAATGTTGATAGAAAAACAGAAACTTGATTTTCATTCAAATTCATTTTTATTCAATTATTTATTAAAATTATTACAATTACACAAGTATACACGGTTTTGGATCTGGGCAACTAAAAGTGGTTTTTAAGTCAATTTATGATGCTGAATCCGAATCTGCATTCCGTTTTTTAAAATTGATTCTAGTTTTTAATATAGTCAATAAATTCAATTTTTAAGATTTTTGTCAAATAATATTCATTTTATTAACTTAAAAGTAACAAATCAGAAATGAAGATTGGTGGAACTTTGCCTTTTGTATTGTTTAGTATCTGTTTCGCGTATTAGAGTCCAACAATAGTCGCTCATCATGACTTCATCCCAAAATCCTTGGTATCGTCTTTCAATGTTGGCTAGATCTTGGTGTAACCGCTCTCTCTGTTCGTCGCTCGTATCACCCAAGTTTTCGGGAAAAAAATCGAGATGGGAATGCAGAAAATGCATCTTTAGAGACATCCGAGCTCCAATCATGCGATAATTTTCCAACATATCGCCAATAATTTCCTCAAAATTAGGGGATTTCTGATTACCAAGAAAGTGGTGCGATATTTTGAAAAGATGCCCACGCGGCTGCTTCATCGGGCGTTAAACATTTTGTAAATTCCTTATCAGCCATTAGTTTTCTAATATCAGGTCCGACAAATATTCCTTCTTTGATTTTTGCATATGACAATTTAGGAAACAACTTGACTAAGTACTGAAAAGCCGGTCCTTCACGGTTTAATGCTTTGACGAAGTTCTTTATAAGACCAAGTTTAATGTGAAGAGGTGAAGAGGAAAATGTCTTGTGGATTTACAAGTGGTTCAGCGGAGACGTTTTGCTGTCCAGGCTCATATTGAGTACGACTTTGCCATTCTTTCCTCACATAATGATGTTCAGTTGCGCGGCTATCCCACAAGCATAAGAAACAACAAAATTTGGTGAATCCAGATTGCATCCCATTTAAGAAGCCAATAACCCGTTGAAATAATATAAAAAATAAGTGTTTTCGATTTAATTGGAATTAATGTTTATACCTTTAGATCACCACATATTTTCCATTTATGATCATTGTATTTGATGAAGCACAGGATCTTCCGCATTGTTTCGTAGCATTCCTTCGTTTGTACTGCATGAGCAATCGGAATAGATGGTTTGTTATTCCCGTTGTGGAGAAGAGCAGCTTTTAGGGTGTATTTGGAACCATCAATGAATAAACGCCATTCGTTTCGATCGTAGGGTGCATTAATTTCATTAAATAAACCATTAATATCGTTACAGAAACTTATGTTGTCTTCTTTTTTGAAGAACGGTCGAAGTGCCTCATTTCTGTTTCTGTATACAGAAACTTTTGTTCGAGAGTCTAGATTTTTCCATTGCTGCAGCCGTGATCCTAGCAACTCTGCTGTTTGTTTGGACAAATTCAAATCACGAATCAAATCGCTTAGTTCACCTTGCAAAATTAAATGTGGCCCTTCCATGACAAAGTCGCTTTCACTGCTCGGGGGTGATGGAGTTAAAGTTTCCAGGACGTTTGCACTTATACTTCGATAAACTGGCAATGGATCATTAGCAGTACGTGGAACTGGCTTGGATACTGATGATACATCAGGATAATTATATTTTGCTAATTTTTTTGCATTTATACCCGTAACTTTCATCAAACAAAAGTAGCAATCATCTTTATGGTTTTTAGGTTCTCTCCAGAGCGCTGGCATTGAAAAGGAAAAGTACTCACGTTCTCCCGATGGCCACTTATACAGCTTTGTTTTGCATGCATTACAAATAAATTTCGGTATCCATGACTTATGACTGTCTACTACTCTGAAACCAAAGTAGTGCAGATACGCATCTTTGAGCGCATTTGTTATTATTTTGCCACTTTTTTTTAATCATATAATCACCACAAACGTAACAAAAACACTTTGGATCAACTTTGCAACACTGTCTCTGCATTTTTATTTTTATATAATGGTGTTGATGGTTTAGAATATATTTTAATTCTATATACTAAATCTTAAAACTATGTTCCTAAACGTAACTATACTTGTAAGTGCGTTTGTGTATCTAATGTTAGACAAAGGACTAATTTTAATGTCTTCTTAGTTTATTCTATTGTTTGCTTCTATTATTCTATTGATTCTATTGTTTGTTTGTTCAAGGGCATTGCTTGAATATTAAGAAACCATCTGTTTTGTATGAGGGTTGTTTATACTTATCTTTCCTCAAGTGGACTGTATATGTGTACATATGTGTGTATGTGTGATAGGTTTAGGTACCTTATCCTGTTTGTTTTGTAAGTATGTATGTATGACAATATTATCTTAAATTCTAGTGGACTGTATAAATTTACTTATTTTAGAGCGGCGTAGTTATATGTTCATACTTTTATGAACATTCTGCCATTTTTACTTACTTATCAAGCAGTGCCACGATTTAAAAGCTGCTATAACAGCACAATGGTGCTATCATGCGAGATCTCGGAAACTAGAATCAATCTTGAAAAACTGAATGCAGATTCGAATTCAGCATATCAAATATAGTTAAGAATCGCTCTTATCTGCTCAGATCCAAAAGTTGACCTGAATTTGTAAACTTGTGTTATTCAGGTAACAAATATGACAAAAGCAGTAGTGTCAAATACTTTGTTGCAAAAAGAGCAGAAATACATTTTGGCAATATTTATAAAGTACTTTTGTATCTTTTAAGGTTGTCAAATTTTTTAATAAATTTACAGTTTACTTCAATTTGTCTCGTACTAGATTTAAAACTTTTTTCTATTTCGTAAATGTATTTAGCAAAAAAATTTAGAAAGCTTGTTAGAGTCGGATCAAACTTAATACTAAATATGTAAAATGTTTTGAAATATACATCAAATGCTTCAACAAAACTGAACGACGTAGGTAGACTTAGCTTCGTACCATCAACGACTACAAAATACTGAGTTATTGCTAATTTGTTAGGCCCAACAGCAAGTAAAGTAGGGTGACGTGAGGCAGCGGCTGCTTCTTCTATACGCGAGTTGTGGTTTGCAAATGAAATAAAATTACGTTCAGAGACTTTATATGAAACCCTTTTCGCCAAGTTACACTTCGCTGCAGTTGAGGGCAGGAGTTTTAGCAAATACAGAAAGGGTTGTACTTCGGAATTCCAACCTTAAAATATACAAAAACGTTACGCCTGGTATTGAATAATATCAAAGATGTATGAATTTTACCATTATTTATAGGATTTTGAACTCCAGAGGACTCGTTGATATATTTCCTTAGCGAAAGCTGAGTAATTTTCCCACTTCTGCAGTAAATATTTGCTATTTTCTCCGTATTGCAACTCAAAATCAAAAGAAATCTGTAATAATGATATAATAACAAGAAATAACAATTACATTCATGAATAAATACAAAAGTGAATATATTGTCATTAATTACTAATGTTGCATCAAACAGAAAAAATCTAAACGTTGAAAAAATGTCTGTACTCGCTGCACAAAATTTCTGACGACCTTTTATTGTCTTGGCCAGTCTTTCTTTTATAGTATCTCTCTGTTCGCTCACAATGCAATTTTTGAAAAATTCGATGTCTTCATTGGAAAGATTTTCATCGTTGCTCGCGCAAACTGCTTCTGCAATATCTTCTGACTTTCCCTCAGTTTTACGCCTTTTCGAATTAAAATTTTTTAGTTTCGAGGACAAATACCCAGTGTTATCGATAGGATTGTAGAAAAGCTCCTGAAAGTTTAAATTAAAGAATTAGGTATGACGTATGACGAAAATGAAAGCAGACAACTATGGTGCTGCTTCGTGAATGCAAAAAACTGATGCTTTCATATTTTACTGCGTCATTTCCCGAATTCACGAACAAATACTTACGATTCCACCATATGCGCTTCCTTCAATTTTGTAATTTGGAAAAACGGCAATAATAGCCTCTGCAGTTGCTATTTTCTGCGTTTTTGTAGGGTAATTTCCAACATGATGTCTCATAAAAGATACCGCCTCTCGAACCAGTAGCCTTCTTGAAGAGTCTGTATGAGTTCCACTATCACTGTATTCTCTCAAAATGTATGAAAAATCTCCGCTTCGCAGATGTGCCTCTAATGCAGCGCTGTGGATTTGAAATACCGGCGTTTTTACCAAAGATTTGGAAATACTTTCTTCATCTAAAAACATAAAAATCAAAGTAGCCATAAATGTACATGCCTGCATATATTATTAACAATGCAATATCATGAATTAAAGAACAAATTCACAATTATTGCATAAAAAACTGTCTTACCGCCAGTGAAAACTTCAAGTAAGAAACAACTGCATTTGCCGTATTGCTGCACAATTTGGTGGAGGTGGTCGTTTTCGATATTTGCTCCATCTCGATCGCGAAATTTAAGCACCGCGTTCTAGTGAAAATCAAACGCCAATACAACTGCAAGAAATGGTTCACGAAAAGAGAAAAGTACATACATACAGTGAGCCATTTAGTTTAGGTACCTACAAAGGCATTCCCCCCAATGAAGCTCTACTATTGAATGTTTCAATTACAAGTCAAAAATGTTTACTTTTTACTAATTTAATGAAGAAAATAAAGCTTAATTCGGGGAAATGCCGTTGTAAGTAAACCTAATTGACTCACTCTATGTATTTTTTTACTTTGTTGTACTATTTTAACTTACCCGAATATATTATATCATCAGTTGTAATTTCCTCCGTATTATCATCGATAACTTTTCTAATTTCTATAAATTTTATTATATTACCACTTTTTACTTTGACAAATGAAGCCATTTTATGATCTTCTGTACATATGTATGTTGCGCGAGAGCTTCAGAAATATAACATTTTCAATTACGAAGAAAAGAAAACAAAGCAGCTGACGGCTGTCGACATCAGAGACCAGCATGCGTACGTAATTTCGTGCACGCCGAAAAACGAGCGAACGCAATAAGGTGTGTGTGTAAATCATTCCAGTAGCGATGCCACTTTTATTAATTGCGTAACAAACTGGTACTTTGAAAATGTCTCGGTACATTGCTTTAGATTTTGGTATTTTTCTCTCAATTTTGGTATAATTTTACAAAAAAAAGTTGAATAATTTAAATGAGAGCGTCCAACGTAAAGGAAACGAAAGTAAAAATTTCTTAATTAAGTTCCATAAAAATTTGTAAGCGCGAAGCTAGTTCGAATAACGGAGTTTTTTAAATATACTATTTTTTGCTTATCCTTGCGTCACGTTAGTGACAAAAAAATTATATAAATAGTTACTATGACCAAGAAAGCGTTGATATAAAAAAAATATTCCACTTGACAAAGCAAGGTTGTACACATTTTTCAAAACTATAATAAATCGTAGCCGAAAGCTGCGCTTTAATATTAGTCTTTGTTCTAAATTAGCCGCGTCCGCAATATAAGTTCTATTTTAACCGAGAGATAAATTACGTTATCGAAAATATCTTGCATAAAAGGACTTGAAATGAAAATTTTTTCCTCGGAGTTGTATAGTAGAATTTTTGTAGCAGACCTTAAACCTCTAAACTACTTAATATTTGTGTGTATATTAGTCCTTAACTTAGTACTTAAGCGTATCAGACAAAATGATCATATTGACCGCCGTCGCTAACCCGTGGCCAGTTGTGACCAAATCATACACCTACTCGCAAAGAGGGTTTTGTTCAATGCTAGAATGTACCCAAAATAAAGTCCTAACTGCAGATCTCTGATTGGCACGATGAAAGACGGCAGCGTAGCAAAATATCAGAGCCTACTGCCTACGGCACAAACAAAGTAATTCAAATCCAACTGTCAGCAGCGACTAATTGAAAGAGCAGAATATCACTTTTAGACCAAGAAAGTCTAAGAACTAATACTTGAAAGAGTCAAATCTTATTTTTAATCCAAAATTAGTTTAATTTTAAAACTTTAAAATGTTATACTTGCGAGTTAGATTGAAGTAGGTATAAAAAGTACACCTGTGAAGAATAAATTTCGATTTAGTACAAGTAAGGTTTAAAATTTGTACTGTAAAAATATACTTTTTGCAGTGAACTTTATGAAATTTAAAATTAAAACCTTAAATGTTTAAAATTTGCTTTAAACCGAAGCAGGGTTTAAAATATATTCCAATATTTTTAACTGTGTAGAAAAATATATCAATTCATCTAAATATACGTTTTGGAAAAAAACCATGACTGCAGAAATTGAGATAAGATTAAAATCTGACATTTGCTCTAAACATAAGTGCGTTACAGGCGCAGAGACCCCGACATTTTCAGAAATATCTAATATGCAAAGAAGTTGCTGTTGGCTTATAAGTGCACATATAACTTTAACTATAACACGGAATCGGTTCAGAAGAACTTAGTGAACGCAACGAGAAGCAATCAAAAGCTCTTGTACGCTTGCAATCCCTTGACGTGAATTTAAGGAAACTGGCAGTTTCCCGATGATAAGACGTTAACAAGCTACCTTTCGAGGAGTTGGTTCCACATTACAACTAATAAGATCGTTTGTTCCATGTTGCAGAAGATCTCACACTAGGTGTGATTCTGGATAGATAAAACTTTAACCAGATCAGAACCAAAAATAAATTTTGCATTTTCGAAAGTCTAAATTGTTGTACCATCGACGTAAATGTCCAACTATTGTGTCATCCTGTTGTTGTTGTTGTAGCGATAAGGTTGCTCCCCGAAGGCTTTGGGGAGTGTTATCGATGTGATGGTCCTTTGCCGGATACAAATCCGGTACGCTGCGGTACCATAGCACCATTAAGGTGCTAGCCCGAACATCTCGCGAACGATTTATGGGGCCACATTAAACCTTCAGGACATTCCCTCCCTCCCTACCCCCAAGTTCCATGAGGAGCTTGGGGTCGCCAGAGCCTCGTCTGTTAGTGAAACAGGATTCGCCGCGGATAGGTGAGGTTGACAATTGGGTTTTGAGAAGCTATATATTGCGCTGGCAACCTGAAAGGTTGCGCTACACAGCCCCTTGAATCTGGTATTTTAGTCGCCTCTTACGATAGGCATACCTACCGAGGGTATATTCTGATCCCCTAACCCGCTGGGGTCATCCTCAGGATCGTCATTGTGAACCATGTGGTGAAAGTACTGGAGAGACACCGGAGATTACCATTTATTTTTGAGCACAGCTTATCAATTGAAATCTTCTGCAGTAGAAATTATTGTGACTAGTTTTGTGGAATAAGCCTGACGGCAGAGTGCTCGATATAAGCTATACTAGGCGAGAGGCAATTTAAATTTTCATACACATATATTTAACAAGCTTGAAACGTTTTTGGCATTGTGTCACCCTTTACAATTTTCCATCAGAAATAATTTCCGTAACTCTCTATCTTTATATTATAGCAACACTTCTCGCTTCCACTCTATCGTCAGCCTAAGGGAGGTTTCCCAGGGTTTAGTAGCGGTACATAACATGTCTGTATCCATTTAGCAGAAATGACAAAAGACAATGAATTACAGGTTGAAGACATGTGTTAGATATCTCTCTCTTTCATCAACAAGGTGATTTAAAATCGCCCCGGGTTTGCCGGAGTGTCCTTATCGCTACGAGAAAAAGAAGCATGCCTGAGCCGAGTCGATGATACTGCGAAAATTACATTCTGTCGTATATAAGTAGAAATGAGAGCGATTCAAATGAGTGTTCCGTATATTCTCTGAAATTCTCTGAAGTTGGCAAGACAACTTTTACGTGGAAAAAATTACCTATTGGGAAAATTGCCGTGAATTTGCCGTTATTTATGCGTGAAACAAAAAAATTTGCCGCGGCCATAATTTCGAAAACCACCTTAGAGACTAGTTAGGAAAATAATTCTTGCACACGAATTTGCCGTAGATAAGTGTCATATTTTATAAATTCGAACAAAAAAAATATTTAACTGTTGAATTTGCCGTAAATTTGCCGTAGATAACTAGCATATTTAATAAATTTGAAAAAAAAAAAGATTCGGCGCCCGGCGAAAATCGAATAACTCTGTTTAAAATGTTATTCATTATGAGTCCCTATGATGTATACAAAAACTTTTAACTCTAGCTTTGTTACGTATGGGTCATTGAATTCTTTTTACCTGTATTTACGCAATATTCAATGTGTAAAATCAATTTTAGCGCCCACAACCCAGTGAAATGCTTACAAATACAATACAATAGGTACTATTATACATTTTTTTAGTCATTTAATTATTTTCGATTTCACTTTCAATCCTATTTCCGGTAACGTGCTGGTATGCATAAAATAACTTTTCTTTGATAAATATTATGATACATTCAAAGTTTACCTCCAGTATCATTTGTGTGTGTTAGTGTATAGCCATTAAAAGTATACTTTATATATACTATAGTATGAGACCATACGATGTAAGAGTTGTTCATACATATTTGTATCCATATGATATAAAATGTTTTTACTATTATTTTGTTAGCACTACCACTACTTTTCCTTATATAACTTTTCATTTTATGAGTGTGTAAAGCAGATTATATTAGGGCTTTGATATGTAGTATTTCTCCTAGGGATGACTTCGTCTGCCCGATTGAGTACGATTTATACATAGGCTCTCGGTGGCAAGGCTGATAGGCCATTTCCGAGGTCGCTATACCCCACTCATGAGATAATATTTGTATGGCTGTGTCAAAAATTTGACCATTCAAGTGATGGTTCCCTGGTTTGCTGAATTAGTGCTGTTGTTGGTTATTGTTGAATTAATCCGAGGATTTCCAATATTGTATAGATTAATTTAGCCAAATAAAAAGTAACAGGATTCAGTTGGATATAAAGTTCGCTTTTACGGAACGCTTTTATTAAAATTGTAGAAAAGAAAAAGTGCTTTACAAAAACGGATGATTCAACTGGACTAACTGAACTATATATCTGCAATTTGTTCTTCGGTGCAAATATATTCCAAGTCGAAATAGCCTTCTTCAAATTTTTCCCTTATGAAGTGATATTGAACATCAATATGCTTCGTTCGTTTGTGGAATACCGGGTTTTTGATTAGTCGGATCGCGCTTATATTATCCAAATATAGCTTCACCTTGAAATCGTTTTTCCCCGACATCTCGGCCACAAGTAAATTTAACCAAACTAGTTCTTTAACTGCTTGACAGGCGGCTACATACTCCGATTCTGTTAAAGAAGTTGATACTGACTGTTGCCTGATTGATGCCCAACTAACACAACGCGAACCAATATGGGAGACATAACCGCTCTTTGACTTTCTAGTATATGTGTCTCCAGCATAGTTTGCATCGCTATAACCAACAAAATCAAATTTACTGTCGCTTTTGTAAAGGATACCTGTTTTTAACGTGCCCCTTATGTACTTCATGATTCGTTTTACAGCATTAATGTGTGCTGCAGTTGGTCGCTCCAAATATCGGCTCACGACATCTATAGCATAACTGATATCTGGCCTTGTTCCGATTGCCAAATACATCAGACTACCAACGGCTTCTCGATATGGAAATGATTTTTCGTGCTCGTCGTTTACAAAATCACCAAGCTTTTGATTGCAGTCCATCGGAGCTGATACTGCCTTACAATCCATCATGTTAAAACGATTTAAAACTTCCATCGCATCTGCTTTTTGGTGTATATGGATTGAATTATCGGATAACTTTTCAATTTCAAACCCGAGAAAATATTTGGCTTCAAATACTTTTACTTCAAAATGTTGTCGTAAGTATGAAATGATCACATACATTTTTCTCTCTTCGTTTGTTGCTAACAATCCATCATCCACATAGATGGCGATAATGGTTATTTCATTGTCCTTCTTACGAACAAACATACACGGATCTGAACTGCTAGGCCTATTTGTGTATGAAAAAAGTGAATTTTTGGTTCCAGCATCGCGAAGCTTTAACGCCGAATAACCTCATTCGATCAGTCGACTTGATGTATTAACTTTTGGTCGAAAATTATATCGCTCGTTTAGTCGCGATTCATGATTATCACACGTCTCCTCATCATTTGTTAAAACATTTTCTTCTTGGGAAGTGATTTCATCTTTATATTCAGACTCTTGCTCATAATTGTTGCTGACCTCGCTAACTTCAATTTCTGATTCTTCGTGAATCACATACTTGACAGGTTGCTTCTCGTTGAATCGAATGTTGCAACTAATAAAAACCTTTTCGCTACATGGATCATACAACCGGAAATTTTTATTTGTGGACTCGAAACCAATTAAATAAACCTTTTTTGGTTTTGGGTCCTAATTCTTAGACCCGTTTGTTTCGGAATCTGATTTCGGGAAACCACTTGCAATGAGCATCGTTCTCGCGCTTTCTTGGACAGTACGATTGTCACGTTCGATGCGACCATTTTGTTCGGGAGTGTACGGCACAATGCCTTCAAGCTGAATACCTTCATTTCTTAAAAGGTTTGTCAATACTTTTCAATTGATCAATTCTTTTCCATTATCGAATCGAAAAATGCTTGATTTGTGCACCATTCATATTTTTAACAAGTGGTACTAATGGCTTCAAGTGACTATAAGCCTCATCTTTTGACTTTAGTAAAAACACAAAACGAAAACTAGTGGCTTCATCTTTCACTAACATAAAGTACCACCTGCTCCATTAATTTCACTCGGGCCGCACAAGTCTACATGCATATATTCGCCTCTTGCTGATGCTCGCTTAACAGACGTTTTGTGTGTTGCTCTGGTCATTTTACCATATACGCAATCTTCACAAAAAAAACTTTCATTATCAGACAAACTGACACCAGTAACTAGACCATTCTTACACATTTGCTTGATAGTGTCAGCATGCACATGTCCCAATCGACGATGCCAATGCTGCAATGAAACAGCGGCAACGTTTGCATATTCATCCATATGTAATCGAAAATTCATTTTAATTTGATTCAGTTCTTTGCGTTTTCCTACGGAAACAACTTTGTTCAACTGGTCGACAAATTTGCAACCTTCTTTGTCGATTATCACTGTGATACCTTTATCTGTTGTCATGCTTGTTGATAGCAGATTTTCGCTGAGTTCTAGAACGTACAGTACATTTTCTAGACGAACTGGCTTCCACTGATTGTCTATTTTTACATCAATTAGAATTGTTCCTATTCCTTCGATTTGTAAGCAAATATTATTTGCAACTTTAACTTTGCTACCGTTCGTGTGGTTTCGTAGCGTAGAAAACCATTCTCGATGAAATGTCATATGTTTTGTTGCTGCAGAATCGACGTAGTACCAACTATCAGATTCCTTACCTGGTAAGTTCCTTGTTTGCTGAACGGAACACCATGCCATTTCACCACCTTTGCTGGTTTTGTCTGTAGATTTTTTTTCATATTTTGGACAGACTTTATCTCTAGCCCAATGGCCTTTCTTCCCGCACGCATTACACCTCGTTTTTTGCTTCAAATTATCAATTTTTGATTTCGGATTTGAATCTTTTCGATTATATAGTTTCGGCTTAGTTTTTGCTGAAAACGCTGCGCTAACACCAGCTGTTTCTTCCCCATTTAGTCGATTTAGATTTTCTTCTTCCAACTGTAAAGATAACATCAATGCATTAATCGTTCGATTCTCTTTAGTGTTGTACCACACTGTTTTATAATTATTAAAATTTGACGTTAAACCAGTAATGATACGTGCCATCCTTAATCTATCGGATAGTTTTTCATTTTGCTGTTCGATTTCTGACTCTAGTTGATTAACTCGAGCTATATAACCTCCTACCGATTCATCATCTCGCATTTTCACAGTAAAAAATTCTTCGTATAAAGTCATTGCTCGGATATCGGAATTCTTTTCATAAATGCTTCCGAGCTTTTCAATCATTTCTTTCGAAGTTTTACATGTTAAAACAAGATTTCCATGCTCAGCATCCAACGACTGGATAATAGCATTCATCGCTTTTCCCTCGTTTCGCTCAAAAGTATTCTTCACTTCTTGAGCTGCAGTTGTGGCTGGCGCTCTGCCTTCTATATTATCAGTTAATGCACGTGCTTTCATGTAGGCTACAACTTGAAATTTCCATAAACGATAATTAGAAGAACTTCTTAAAATGTGGCCTGTGAAATTGTCCTCGTCTTTTCTGTCGTCGAATGAATCCATTCTGAATACTTGACCAATAGGCTATGACAAGACGACTGTGGTTGTTGCAATTTATTCTTGAGGTGGCTAAATTTCTTTTTTTTATTGTTGAAGCTTATTGGACAAATTTCCTGGGCCCATAACCTGTTGAATTAATCCGAAGATTTCCAATATTGTATCGGTTAATTTAGCCAAATAAAAAGTAACAGGATTCAGTTGGATACAAAGTTCGCTTTTACGGAACGCTTTTATTAAAATTGTAGAAAAGAAAAACGGATCACTCAACTAGACCACCTAACTGCACTAACAGCGCAAAAACCTGCTGTGTCATATATATTGTTACGAATATTAGCAACACTAAGGGGTACTGTCATCTTTAAGCCGATGCTAAGAGTGATTCGTATGTACATCCATAAATCAATCATTATGTATCTACATAAACGAATCAATCATTAGGTCTACACATATGTACGTACACGCAGCGGAGAAGCAACGCACAAACACATGCAGATATCTTATCTGAGATATGCAATTATAATTGTGGAAGTGTCGCTCACAAACACACGCGCATATGAGAGCTATACACGTACATCTGTAGTTGTAATTATAACAGATAACCAACTAGTAGATTCTAGAACAGAAGCGCCTAGAAGATGCAACGAGGAAATCAAAGAGTGTAAAAGGCAGCAATAGAAGAGGCGCTACAGTCAGTTTTGATTAAGCACGCTATCTGTAGAGCAATAGTGGAGTTATTTATTGTGAAGTACTTTAATAAAGACCATTTTGCATTACTGAATAGTGGTGTTATTTATTCAACAGTTTAGTGATTCGAACTTATCAGGAGGTTGCAAATAAGAGGATTTGCAGTAACAGTGATATCTCAACAGTTATTTGCCGTCATCTAGGGAGTTTTACAGCTCCGGCTCACGCTCAATTCTCACGGGAATGCTCTGGATCATTGAGTGACTTGAGAAACAGATGTGATATTTTCGCACACGTGAAATGTGATAGGCAGATGTCGCCGCTGTTTTTCATTTAACTCATACGGCGAACGGCTAAGCAGCGACATCTATTTTTGAAAAAGTAGGTTTATTAAAGGCAGCGTTGCCAAACTAAAGACAAGTAATTAAATAATTATCTGGCTCACAAATTGAACCAGACTTCTATCTGGATTTATCTGGCTCAAATCGTTGTTGTAGCATTTGCATGCAAAATTATTTATCTGGCTCAGGCTTTTGCCACCGGATGATGGCTATTGTAGCGATAAGAACGCTCCCCGAAGGTTTTGGAAGTGTTATCAATGCTGATGGTCCTTTCCCGGATATAGATGCACTATCAATGTACTAGCCCGACCATCTCAGACAGAAAATTTCATAACGTCGGTCCAGTGCCAAATTTACGATTGTGCATATTTGATGTTTTGTGAAAAACGCGTTTCAAACCTTGAAGACATTGTTAAAAATAGAGATTTAATTAATAGAGATTTGATTTTGTATATTTCAACCACTATTGGAAGGTTTACTTTTGTAAACCACTAAGTAATGTTAATTGAAAAATGTAAATTTTTTTAATTTTTTTCAAAAAAAAATGCACATTCGTTTTGGCTTTGCAAAATTTGACATATATTATATTTCGTTTAACCAAAAATGGCACATTCGTGACTTTGGTATTGTCCCGACGGACAACATACCAGACTTTATAAGTACGCTCTACAAAAACATAATTTGTGGAGTCATCCTAACTAATTTACATACCATCACCATCATTTATTGGCGCTGTACCACCTAAACGATTTTGGCCGTTTCTCTGTTAGCCGACGCCAATTGAGAGCACCAGCGGAGGTCAAGTCTTTCTCCACCTGCCTCTCGCAACTCAGTGGAGGTTTTTACACCATACATCAGGATAGGCATGACGAGCGATTGTAGAGCGTTATTTTTGTTCGTCGGGAGAGGACTTTATTTTCTATACAAGAATTAAATATATTGCAAAGGACTTTTAAATATCAAAAGTATAGGCTGTGATAAGATTATCTAAAAATGTGTGCGGATGTTGGGGCAATTTTTTAGCCGAAACCAAACCTTATGGCCAAACTGCATAAGCGCCAAAGCCCTGTTGAACACTTAAGTTTATACATATAGGAGTCTGATTAGTTAAGCGACGAAGGTTTTTGATTTTGTTGCACTTTTGTAGATAAGATATACACATTTAGGGTCGTAAAGCTTATATTTACAGGTGAAAAGAATGTGTACAACCTTGGCCAAAGTATTGGTACAATTTATTGCCTATTTAGTTCGAAAAAGGAATAAGTTCTTTTTATTCATAGATTTACATGTTTTATAAGTAGGGAAGAAAAGTTTGATCTTGATTGGCATGCCTTTTAACTAAAGCAATTCAATTCAATTTCCGGGCAAGCCATATGTATGTATATGTTGCTCGCAATGAGTTTTGAATTCGAAATCAAAACAAGACAGTAGGGCTGGGACTATCCGCATATTCGAATATCCGGATATCCATACGGATATCCATTGACACGGATAAAATCCGAACGGCATTGATATCCGGTTAATATTCGTTTGTGAAACTATCCGGATTTACGAAGATCCGGTTAATAACCGTATTTTGGGATATCGAGTGAAAGCAACAAATTGATGCACCGTATATATTTATTTAACATTAATAACAATAAATTCGTATTTTCTTCTTGCTGTGGTGTAAGAAAACAAGTGCCGATATCATTTCCCTACTCAAACAATTTCGTGTGGGACGAACTACATTTCCAGCACTTGAAAATACACTTTCTGAAGCTGTTGAAGTGGCAGGTACCGCAAGATATCTTTTATTTCGATTTTCGACAGATTTGGATATATTTTTTCATGGTTTTGCCACCAATTGGTGGCACTGAGATTGTGGTTTATTTGTTCTTCGAATAAGTAGCGCTGAAACTCGTCTTCCTCCCTTGTGTTTCTGTCATTATCATTTAGGAGTATATCCATGGCCGTGAGATCGCTGTTTTCCGGAGCATCTTCTTGGGCATTCTTATCAGCAGTACCCATTTTACTGCCATTTTTTCCACATGCATTTTATTTTGTTACGAAAATCATCGGTCTTAACGTGCTTCAACTGTTTGAACCTCGGATGAAGACAACTCGCCATATGTGCAATACTGATATTTTCTAGAGATGGATCTTCAATGTCTTCAAAAGAAAAACGTATTCTCAAGTCTGCAGCTACGTTTTCTTTGAATGTTTTTGCCATCCTCGTATCAGTGTTTTTAAATTTCAGATGTTTATTAATAATTTTAGGAATGATAAGTTTCACTTTACAAATTGTAATCTCGCTGTCACTGCTAAGCACATTTGCACAATTTCGAAAGGGGTAAGTAAATTTATTAGAACATCAACTGCATTCCAGTCGCTGTCCGAAATTGCGATATTTTGAGGGGTCTTGTTGTTGAAAATTGAACGATCAGCAATTACTGCAACAATAGAAGATCTGAGCTCTTTAACTCTTTCCAAATTAAAAGGAACTGAATTCAATCTAGTTGGACAACTTTGGATTAGTTTGTTAATTTTCAGTTTGTATTAAATGTATCTCGAGAGCATATGTGCGTTTACTTGCATGACTGAAACTCATCACCAGTTTGGATGACTCCACAACATTCCGGTAGTTTCATTCCTAAATTAACACTCAATTGAAGTGTATGTGCACTGCATGGACGATTGGTTATGTCAGGGCTCAAACCCCGAACAGCATTTGCGAAAAACCGATAGTGGCTCCATAGACTTGATGTCGATCCTTTGTTTTGTAGCGTTTTTTTCACAATATAAACAAATGGCACTGTTCTTATTTTATAATAATCTACAAACATATTTTGTGAATAATTTTTCGATGTTTGCTTCGTTCAATTCTGATATGCAGATATTCAACTTTTATATTCCAGTATCCGGACATACGGATATACGGATATCCGGATTTTCCATTTATGAGTCCGGATATCCGCATAGCTGGAATTTTTGCTTAGGTATCCGGTTATTCGAATATCCGGTTTATCCGGATAGTTGAAAAATCCGGATGCAGTTCACAGCCTACAAAATTTTTGTGATTGTAGCAGCTAAGTGAGACAAGGAAAAATTTAAATTTAGGTACATTCGATTATTGAATACAAAAACAAAAACATTTAAACAGCAATATATCGGCACTCTGCTGTTTGTGGGTGTACCCTGTATTAGCAATATAGAATTATTACACATATGGGGCAAGCCAACATCAAAAATTTAGAAACAATAGCTGTGTTTTTTTTACTTCTATATACGTTTACGCTTAAACTTTATATGGACTGCTAAGCGACAATCTTTAAATACACCTCTTAAATTGCTGCGCAAAAAATTTGTCCTACTAAATTTCAATACGCATTATACTCAGATGTAACTGAAATATGTGTCTATGTTTCACCCTCTACACTAATTCTATTTATTTTATGTGTGTCCACAATTCATCACAACTGATTCAGCCATAGGGTATGGCTATCAGAGGGTTGTGTCTCCGCTTTTCGGTACACCCTGTGCTGTAGCTAGTTATTTAACCACTGCCGCTAGATGGGTCTCCTAAGCACTATCTAAGCGAGGATAAGCGGTTTTTTTACGGCCAAACGTAAATGTATACGCGAGTGAAAAAATACGGCTAATTTCAATTAGAAAACAAGTTTTTCTAAGCGGGGTCGCACCTCGGCAGCGATTTGGCAAACACTTCGAGTGTATTTCTGTCATTAAAAATTCTCTGAAAACTCGTCTGCCTTATAGATGAATAAAAGAAATATTTAGTCCATGAAATTTGTTAAAAAAATTCGTCCAGCCAAACAACATCATAAGTTTAAAGTAACAAGCGCATAGTCAAAGTCAAAATAAAATAGGTTTTATATTTAGTTGCAGCTTTTTTGACAGATAGCGCATAGAAAATGCCAAAAAGCTGCAACTAAATTTAAAACCTTTTCCCCAAATTATTAAATAAATTATAAAATTAAAAAATTGCTTCAAATAAATGTTTTCATACATTTAAAGCAATACGGGCAATCCCCGATTAACTCATACAAATAGACAAAATTGGTTAATTCGTTCTAGTTCTATAAATAGAGCAAAAACAGCAACAATACCAAGTTTCTTTGAAAACCGTCTTACCACTAAGCATAACTTTAAAACATAATTACATACGAAGTATGCAGTGTGTAAAAGATTAAATATGCAGAGAAGGCAATTGGGAAAAACTTTACAACAACTAAGGCATGACGTGGCTGAATGCGTTTGTAACACTTTCAACTATCGTAGGAGTGCGGGTTCAAATCCCACTCCCGGGAGAAAAGGCTTTGAAGAGATTTACAAGGTATAATCGAAACAGCTGTCGCCTTGTACGTCCTGATGTCACTTTGTTTAAATTTTTCCCAAATTATTAAATAAATTATAAAATTAAAAAATTGCTTCAAATGAATGTTTTCATACATTTAAATAAAGCAATATGGGCAATCCCCGATTAACTCGTACAATTTAAAACCTTTTTTTATTTTGACTATGACTATGCGCCATTGTGTGTGCATCGTTGATTTAAAATATTTCATTCCAATTTAAGCTCAACGGTTTTTCATTAAAACCAGAACTTCAATTGAAAACATTTCGAAAAACAATTTTGCTATAAGCAACATTCATACATATAACGGGAGTGTTCGATCGAGACGCCAAATAATTACAGCAGTATTGCTACAAAGATACCCTAATTTTTAGTATTTTGCTTGCACGCGAGCTGATAATGTGTTGCAATACGAAAACTTTTATGTGGCATTGTTAGTGATAGTTAGGGCAACCCAAAATATGCAAAAAATACTGATTTTAGCGGCTAATAAAATGCCATTAAATCAAAATTTTTCCCTAAAAATATGCATTTAAGGTCCTTATAAGTCGTGAAATATGCTTTAATATTTTGAAAGTACCGGGTAGACTAAGAGGAATCACGCTATTGTAAATCGATAAAACTTTTGTAAATGGCGGCAAATGTCATATTTTTGAAGTTAACAAACACAGCATATAAATTTGGATAAACTGGTTTCGTCTTCAAGAACGTGAAATATTCTAAAGAAAGCATTTCCGCGTCGCTTATTCACTTGCTTTGATGGTTTGCACTAACCGAACTAGACTTCTTTTTATGTTGTTTATTTTTTTTTTTAGTTAGGGCGTATGTGAGTATAGACCTCAGACTCCCAAAGCGCTTAAGATAATTGTTCGCCATGGACGATAGGACCAGTCGCCTAAGTGAAAAATCATCGGCTGAGTCCTGTTTTTGTCAAAGAGGCTAAAAACTTTCGTTGGCTTCAGCGAATAAAAATTGAATATACTAAATACTTTTTCATACACTTTGAAACTTTTTTTGTTGCATTACTTAAACTTGTATTTTAGCTATGGCTGCTAGAAATAAACAGCAAATACAATTTTGTTTTTGCAAAATATGCAGAACTATACATTTATGGTAAAATATGTGAAAATATGCCATATAAAGTATAGCTCAGACTTCATATTTCTTTGTGAAATGTATGCATATTTGATTGGTTTAATAGTTACGAGTCATTGCATATTTTGGGTTGCCCTGGTGATAATCAATAGATTGGCAAAGCTACATTCAACGAACGCGCAACGCTACCACAGCTGCCCCAACTTTGCCGAAAAACGTGATGCTCTAGGCCCGTATTATGTGTTACAATCAGTGACTGAAAACCATTTTCACACAAACGATAACTGTGCAACTGTTAGCCTATTTCTAAAAATTGTAATGAGTTATGGATCTGACGAGTGGTGTATGCCGCTTGTTCACATATGTCATTAATCCGATCCATTGTGATTAAAAAAGTGTGAAAAGTGTTTATATGTGTTTGCTTACGTGCATATGAACTTATATTGGTAATAGATTCATGTATTTATGTTTTAGGTCGGGGTTTTCAGAGCGAGTTTAAACTCCAGTTAAAGTTGTCTAGAGTTTTACCCCTTCCACATCGGTCGATTAAGCTGAGATGAGCAGCAAAATTTTATGTTGTAGAACAAAGTGGAACAAGAGTTTAAACTCGCACTGAAAAACCAGGCATTAGTCAATAATGAGCATCGCAATTTTAAGTAATTTGTATTATTTGTTTATTGTTTGAGTTAATTATTTATTTAAAATTTCTTTCTTTATCTTCATATCCTCTCTCTTCATATCCTCCTCTAAAAAACAAACAAAAAATATCAACATTAAACCAAAAACGCTTTGTAGTTTGGTAGGCAGCGCTTTCACGAGTTGCGTCAATGCATGCAAAATGATGAAGACGATAATCCTGGAAACACACTCACACCTGATTCTCAGGTATTCTCTCAGTTACAATTTTTTATTTTAATGTAATTTATGTATTTTTTACGATCCTTCAAAATCCTTGCATATGCGCACTATAAATGTAATAGAACAATGATATACATATATATGTATATTAGGGTGGGTCGATTTGTATGAACGAAAGTTAACCGATATCGCGCCAAGGATTTTTCGACAGGATTTGCGTTCAGGAAAAAAAGTTCCTCTACCCATACCGAAAAAAGTAATTTTTGAGCCTCCGAAATTTCAATTTTTTGACTTTTTTCCACATTGATTTTTAAGGGTTTTTTCATGACCTACTAAAAAATTTTCATATGTATACCCTGTACGACCCAAAAATGTCCGCTAAAAACAAAACTGAAAACAAAAATTACAATCAAATGAAAAATTTTCTAGTAGGTCATAAAAAAACCCTTCAAAATCAAAGTCGAAGAAAAGTCAAAAAAATGAAATTTCGCAGGCTCGAGAATTCTTTTTTTGGGTGTGCGTTGTGGAACTTTTTTCCTGAGCCCAAATCCTATCGAAAAATCGATGGCGCGATATCGGTTAATAAATCGACCCAGTCTAATGTATATACAAAATTATTCACCAACTCGATATTTATTAATTTTAATTAATTACCCTTTCTATTCCAAATCAGAAATATAATTATTTTTCATAGTCTATAATTTATAACTCAAGAATGGTTAGTTATAATTACAAATTACCAAGTTATTCATTTCTTTAATCCACAGCAAAGCACTTGATTACCTTTTAAGTTCATTTATTTAGGAGCAAATTATGTACAAAGCAGCGTGACTTAACATTGGCTTTGTAAAGTTTTGCTGACTAAGTAATAGACGAAAAATTTTCACAGATGCTCCTAAAGTTATCTTAGCTCAGGGGCCTATTTCAAAGAAGTAATAATTGCGATAATTGTCTTTTTTTCAGAAACATGACATGAGAGAAAATTATTGCCGACAATTTTTCTGTTTCATAGACCAGTAGACAAGGCGAATCTATACCACGTGGTGGCAAAGCAAATTCAATCCAATTCGACGTGCAGCAGAATGTCAAACCAAAATAAAATTTGTGATTATTTCGATTAACTAACATCTTGTTGTATGGAAAATAATCAAGAAGAAGAAGTTGAGATAACAACACCTGGTACTGAATTCGCCTTGGTTGAATAATCTATCAGGTTTTGTTTTTAGAAATGTTTAGTGGTTCTGGACACTAAACACATACATTTTTTTACCACCTTGTGCAAAAAATCGTCTCTCATTCCACCATTATAAAAAAGTCGTTTTGAGTGAAAAGTAGAGTAAGTAGCAAGGCGAATTCAGTACCACGTGTTGTTATTCCAACAGCTGATTGCTTCTTCGTGATTATTTTTCATACAGTGCCGTATACTTTAATATGTCAGTTAATCGAAATCAATTAAAATTTTCTTTTGGCTTAACATTCTTCTGCACGGCGAATTGGTTGAATTCGCTTTGACACCAACCTGGTATGGATTCACCTTGGTAAGCAGCTTTCACCGCATCGCCGACGACATCTTGAGCTCGGATAGGCTCGTGTAGCAGATTTGGTGAACATAGCTGTATTTTTCATGTATACACATATGTACTTAAACTTTATGTGGACTGCTTAGTGTGTAACTTTATCTACACTTATTAAATTGTTGCGCAGAAAATTAATACTGCTAAACTTCAGGAAGCATTATACTCAGTTGCAACTGAAATGTGTCTCTCCATTTTATCTCTACACTATTCTCCACTTCTATGACCGAAAAGTGTATGAGTCCACTATTCATCGCAACCGATGCAGCTATAGGTTATACACTATGACCCACAGCGATATGTGTCTGCACTATTCAGAACAACTCTTTTTGTGGCAACCACTGCGCGAGTATTCAATAATTGGCGCTAGATGGGTCTCCCCTAAACATTTTCTAAGCGATGATAAGCATTTTTTTCACGCGAATGCAGTCGTATATACAGTTAAAAAATACGGCTGATATCTAAATTCATTTTCCCAAGTTATGGTGGACCTTACTTTGTTGCACTTGAAACTGTAGACCATCGGCACTTTGAAAAGTATCGGGGAAAAGTATCGATACTTTACTCAGTTCTTGGTACGAAATACCAGAGTATTGTAACGAATTTAGGGAAATTCCGCTTATTTGAAACCTTCTGCTATCGTTCGAATCGCTAAACTGTTGAATAAATCACTCCAGTATTCTGTATTGCAAAATGGTCTTTATTAGACTACTTTGGGGGTAGTACAATTATACTTCACAATTACCCAGCGGATCAAATGCTCACAAATGATACCCCATATGAGCGATTTACGATATTTCACCGAATAAAACTCTCGCAAACGCATCTGAAAACGATAGCAATATGATTCATATGTCGTTCAGTTTGTGGCAGTGATAGTATTGTTTACTATAGTTGCAACAAATAAAGCTAGCGAATATTAAGCAATATTTTTTATATACTTTTTTTGATACTTCTGCGTAGTCGGATAAAATATTTCATCTGATACATTTTCGACTCAAATTACATACTGAAAAAATGTTTTCCAGAGTCGGAAACAATATTATAGGTGACCCGGTCTATGAAAAGGTGGCTTTTGACTCAAAAAAAATTTCCACTTTTTTCTGGTTTCGATAGTTTTTGAAACGCTCTTTCTTACTTACTTAATTGGCGCTTAACCATCTAAACGGTTATGGCCGTCCAACAAGGCGCGCCAGTCGCTCCTTCGCTCCGCCAACCGGCGCAAATTAGTCACACTAAGGGAGTTTAAATCGTTTTCCACCTGGTCCTTCCAACGGAGTGGGGGCCGCCCTCTACCTCTGCTTCCATAGGCGGGTTCCGATAGAAACACTTTCTTGGCCGGAGCATCATCTTTCATTCGCATAACATGGCCTAGCCAGCGCAGCCGCTGCGTTTTAATTCGCTGGACTATGTTGATGTCTGCGTATAGCTCGTACAGCTCATCATTAAATCTTCTTCGGTACTCGCCATCGCCAACGCGTAGAGGTCCATAAATCTTTCGAAGAACTTTTCTCTCGAACACTCCCAAAGACGCTTCATCTGCTGTTGTCATGGTCCATGCTTCTGCCCCATATAGCAGGACGGGTACGATAAGTGACTTGTAGAGTATGATTTTCGTTCGCCGAGAGAGGACTTTACTTTTCAATTGCCTACCTAGTCCAAAGTAGCATTTATTGGCAAGATTGATTCTTCGCTGGATTTCAGTGCTGATGTTGTTGCTAGTGTTGATGCTGGTTCCCAAATAAACGAAGTCTTTTACTATTTCGAAATTATGGCTGCCAACAGTAGCGTGGTTGCCAAGGCGCGTATGCGCTGACCCTTTGCTGGATGACAGCAGGTACTTCGTTTTGTCCTCATTCACCATCAAACCCATCTTTACCGCTTCTTTTTCCAGTTTGGAGTAAGCAGAACTAACAGCGCGGGTGTTTAGGCCGATGGATTGCAAATAAGAGGATTTGCAGCAAATTCGTTACAATTGGTGTCAGAAGAGGAATTGTTGAATAAATTCCAGAGGACAACAAGGACATGGCAAAGTTCAGTGAATTGAAGATCCAGCAACTGAAAAGGGAGTTGGAGAGCCGTGGATTGAATACAAGCGGCGTTAAACTTGAACTTCAGGCACGGCTACGAGAGGCAATGGAAGTAGAAGGAATTGACGTGGAAGAGTATGACTTTCATCTTGATGGCGAGGAAACAACAAAAATGGAAGAGACAGTTACGCAGACAGTTACGAGCACAGACTTGAACATGATTTTGGCTGCAATATCTGCTCAAACATCGACAATGGCATCTCAACTGGAATCACAGGAGACACGTATAACATCCAAGATGGAAACTTAACTGGAAGAACAGAAAACATATATGGCATCCAAGATGGAATCACAGGAGACACATATTGCAGAAATGTCGTCAGAAATAACATCGAAGATAGAAGCACAAGAAACACGGATATCCGAAATGTCGGCGCAAATTTCAGCACAGATATCATCGCAGATCTCTGCTCAACTGGAAGAGCAAGAAGGACGAATTTCCTCGAAGTTGGAGGCGCAAGATACAAAAATTGTACAGTTTGAAGAAAAAATCGAGGCCGAGGTGGATGCTTTGAGAGGACGTGTCGAGCAGTTGCAACTAAATCGCCTAGCAGTTTCAACGAGTAATCCAAAGGTAAAGACACCATCCTTTGACGGTTCTGTTCCTTTTCAGGTCTTTAAGCTACAGTTTGAGAAGACCGCAGCAGTGAACCAATGGAATGCTGAAGATAAAGTTGCAGCTCTGTTCGTGGCATTGAAAGGGCCAGCAGCCGAAATCCTACAGACGATTCCCGAAGGAGAGCGGAACAATTATGAAGCATTGATGGCTGCTGTTGAACGACGTTATGGAAGCGAGCATAGAAAACAGATATTCCAAATTGAGTTGCAAAACCGCTACCAAAAAGCAAATGAGACATTGCAGGAGTTTGCTTCAGATGTTGGTAGGGCACTGAAAAGCCCTAACGGACGTACTAAAACGAAAAAAGAATGCAAGGGTGGTTTCAAGCCAAGGCACACTAGTGTTGTGAAGCGTCGGAACGATACTGATTATGCAAAGTCAATTCGTCAAGATCAAGCTCTGCGAAGTAGTTCTTCATTGGCCAAGCAACAGAGTGCGAGGGAACGATCCAGGATAATGAGTAGTAAGATGAAATACAGGTACGACAACAAGAATAATTCGGAGGGTTTCTTGGAGGGAGATTTGGTACTGTTGTACAAGCCTCGCCGGCGGAAAGGTGTTCCTTCCAAATTTTGGTACAGTTGGGAAGGCCCGTACAAAGTTGTAAAAAGGATCAGTGATGCCATCTATCGCATACAAACAATTGGGAAACCACGAAATAGAAGGGTGGTTCATTTGGAGAGCTTAGCAGCGTTTAGATCCAGAGATTTGATCGTCCCGATCAGACCTAGGTGGAGGGCAGTGTCACGGATATTAGCATCATTAAGCTATACCATCACTAAGGCGATGCTAAGTGGTGTTTACGTCAATAATCAAATCATGTATATAAGGCAGCCGAGATATGTCACACACAGATGCATTTACTTATACGCCTATGTGTGTGCGAGAGACTGTAAACTACAAACTCACATATATCTGAGAGACGCTGAAAAGTAGAAAATTGTAAACAAGTAGAAACTATATGAGAACTATAAACACTCGAAATAGTTGGTAAGTTCTGGAAATAGAAGAGCCTAGATGTATGCAGCGTGAACTATAAAAGCGGCACAAGCGAGTAGAAAGTAATTTCAGTTTGATTTGAGTTGTCAAGCAGTATGATTAAGACGATATCTAGCGAGCAATAGCAGTGTTATTTTGAATAGTAGAGTTTCATTGAGCTATCAATCAGTGTGGTTATTAAGCAAGCTATTCGTTGCACAGTTTGTTATTGTGAAGTACTTTAATAAAGGCCATTTTGCATTATTACAAATTGGAGTTATTTATTCAACAGTTTAGTGATTCGAACTTTGCAGAGCAGCAAATTCGTGACAATATCAATGTCATCAGCATATGCCAGTAATTGCACGCTGAAACGCTCTTTCACGTGGTGAAAACTAGAAAGTCCTAACTTGCTTAGAAGTGTACTAAAGAAGTAGAAAAAGAAGAGCAGAAATGAAAGACGACGAAGCCTTTGGTTCCTTCGATGCCACTTTGGTGGCTGGTGAAGCATCCTCAGATTTTTTTGATAGCATTTTTTTCGATGGCAATGGAGCCAAAATATCGGTCAGAAACTGGTTTGTGTTTTGCCTTTTGGGCATGACTGTTCATAATGCAAAAGAAAAACTACTAAGAAACTAAAGAAATGCATTGTTTATCTTTAACAGCTGTTTCTCGAAATTTCCTTTTTGAGTTATAAGCCACCTTTTCATAAGCCGGGTCACATATAAGTATCAAATAGGATATTGCAATATGCTCACAAGGAATAGGATGAGCGAATTTTTCAGTTCTTCCGTTTCCCGTTGTGTTTCCCTATATTAAATATATTGAAGCACACTTGCGGAGTTTATACTTACGCATTGCACGGTATTTATTTGCGAATAATAAATATTAAATAATTTTTCAAACACGTCACTCAAGTATTTACTTTTACTTTGTTTTATTTCTTATTTGCGCTGCGCATCGATATAAGAAATAACGCTATATACGAAATTATGAACCGTTTTTTTCTCTGCATTTTGGTTTTTGTCGCAAAACACATGTTGCAATGCTCATAATAAAGTGTTTTGCGCAACAAAAATAAGCATCGTTCTTTTCATTAAGCGAGTGATATGTGGTAAATAAATTCTCTATCGCTCTTTGTTCGCGTAGGAGCTTGTTTACAGATTTTTTGCGATAAAAATAAAGTTTCCATCTTCTTTTGTTCACATATGAGCTCACTTCTGAGCATTTTGCGAAAGTCTCGCAAATTAATCAAACTTGGACCGCTGGGATATACTTCACTTCACAACTGATAGCGTGTTTAAATCAAACTGATTACTGATTACTCAGCTTGCGCTACTTTTATACTCTTCGTTGCTTCGTCCGCATATTTCTCCAAAGGTCTAGATGTTTCACCTTCTAGAACTCTTGTAGCTCATGCTTGGTTACCAGCTTAATACGTGTATAATTGTAGTTTATAGCCATATGCGTGTGTATGTGTAAGTAACTACTTCGGCTGATGACTACATATTAGTATGTGCGAGTTGAGATATCTCTTCGTCGCCTTCTACATAAGTGTGGCTGCTTTATTGTCGTTGTGCCTTTATTCAGTAGCAGCTTAGTGATCCTAATATTCGTCACAGTATTTTTTGGCAAACTATGGATACAACTCACTCAGCACTCGTTTTATTATATCCCTACTTATGGTCGAATTTCGCATATCGAAGGCCAGTATGTATGTTTTGGAGGCAAACTTCAAAAAACAGGAAACGGCTTTTTTTCTTATGTAACAATCTCTTTAAAAAAAATGGTTGGTTTAATACCCAGCCGAGTGTTAAACAGTGTAATCGATCGTTATAACGTTCGCAAATAAAAGAAGGAATAAAAATGGTAATCAATTATTTTTGTGTGGACTAAAAAAATAGATTAATTTTTACAATTACAGAGTAATGTAAATTGTAGTACATATGGGGTATTCCATCCCATTTTGACCAATTTTGAACCCGACCCCTTTAGAATTGGCTGAAAGTTTTTCTTCTTTTTCTAGCTTACGAAAGACGTTTTTCAGAATTTTTAAAAGTTTTTTCATCCAACTCAAAAAAAAGTTATGAATTTTTAAAAAAACACCGTTTTTGTTTTCAAAATGCTACAACTGGAATCTTTTTTTTTTTTTTTAAATTTGTTTTTATATGTACAAAAAAATTTTTTAATTTTTTTTTGTTTGTAATTTTTCAGTTTTTCGAGATTTTTCGAATTTCGCCATTTTTTTTTGCTCATAAAAAACTTCAATCAATTCTGCAATCATCCCCACTAATCCCGGAGTGGGCCGATTATTTTTTTTTTTTTTATTTAATTGAAAAAAAAAAACTTAAAAATTTTTTTGTATTTTTTCCGAAAAGTACATTTAAAAACAAATTTAAAAAAAAAGATCCCAAACGGTCAATTTTTGAAAAAGTTATAGCATTTTGAAAACAAAAACGGTGTTTTTTTTAAAATTCATAACTTTTTTTGAGTTGGATGAAAAAATTCTGAAAAACGTCTTTCGTAAGCTAGAAAAAGAAGAAAAACTTTCAGCCAATTCTAAAGGGGTCGGGTTCAAAATTGGTCGAAATGGGATGGAATACCCAATATATATTTACATAAATATTTACTTAACTCTGATTTTAACAATATATTATCAATATTATATATTCATTCAAATAATACCTACAGAATAGCTCGACTGATGGTGTTTTCACAAATCGCACTACGCATCCCTTCAAAGTTATCGAGAATGACACAATGAGTATACAGAGTATGACTTCGTTGGGACGTGTTGGACGAATTTTGGCAGGAAATGTTGATCCATCTGGTAAATATGGCAAAAGTCTAGAACGGGGGTCGAGACGGTGTTAAGAGACGCGTATTGACCTCGAAAACAATAATACGAAGAGGGGAAAGAAAAATTGTATCTCTGTCCGGAGATAAGTTGTTGTGCACTGAAAAAAATTTTTGTCCAAGGGATTTTGCACGCATTTAATTTCGATCCCACCCAATTGGTGGACCGCCAACGCCTTACAGCAAAAATACCATGGATACCACCCACGGTTTCGGAGGGACCCGGGGTCATTTTTAGGTTTTCCGTTAATATCTTTAGAACGAGATAATATTTTTATTTCCGCCTTCGGATTTTTGTTGTCGAGATCAATACGCGTTGTGCGCGTATTAGAAGTCGACCCCTGTTCTAGACTATTAATATAAATATTAAGGATACTAATATTGACATAAAATTTTTATTGTACTTACATATTTTCTTTTCATCACAGCTTTGAGCGTTGATCGTGAATCGCTGGCGGCTCAATCGGCCTCATCTGCGAATTCCCATCAATTGCAACAGCAACAGCAACATCAACAGCAGCAACAACAACAGCAGCAATTATATTTGCAACATTTGCAGCAGCAACAACAACTACAACAAAACCTCGCTTTAATGGCCTCAACAAACGCCAAAAATTTGGCAACGTTAGTTGAACAGCACAATGTGGCAGCTGCTGCTGGTGCTGCTGCCGCTGCAATGGCTTCACGTGCTACCACAGCCTCGCGTGTCTCTATGAAACATCATCATCATAGTACAACACCGTCGTCATCACCTTCGCATCATAGTCAAAATTCTACAAATACAATTGGCGCTGCAGCAACTGCTGCTGCTGCGACAGCTACACCAACGGCAATGCCTGAAAATAAGATTATATTGCAAGAGCCTGATGTAATCGCTAGCACCAAGCTGGCGCATTCGAAAACAACTGATTCCATTACTTCCAGTGGACCCATAGCGCCACCGAGGCGAAAGAAAAAATCACGCAAATCTACTAGCTCATCATCAGATCAATTTAGTATGAATGAAGCGATGAATATGTCTGGTTCCCATGATACTGCCGAAGATACGGATAGTGATACACGTTCTGTGAAAAGTGTGCTTGATGTACAGCAGAAGTTACGCGATGATATTGCTGAAGAAATTGAACGTTCATGGAAAGAGACCAGTTCTGTGGCAAGTGCGAATGCGGCAAGTGGTGGTATTGGCGTTCCTATAGCTACTGCCACAATGGGCAGTACGACGTTACATATGCCAGTTGTTGGTGTCGGTCGAACTCTTAGTATTGGTATGAATGCATTAACTTTGGGCATAGCAAATGTGCCAATGGGACCCTCGATGACTACAACCTCTTCCTCACCTGGTGGGGTGTCGGCATCTATTGCATCGTTAGCGCAAACTTCTACATGCAACACACGCCCCGTGACTACTGCTACAGTTGGTAGTTCAATAAATCGAATGTCGCATTCATTAGGCAATAGTTCGACATCGGTTTACTCGAAACCGAGTCCGTCAAACTCAGCCAAAAGTAATTCAGCACCTGGGCGCGTAAGATACTTGTGAGTAAATGATATAACTAAATATATATACAAGTAATATATAATCAAAAATAAGTTATGCCGCGGGCTTTATTTACAGTTCAATAGATCCGACACAAGGTCTCAATCTATATAAAGCTACGCAAGGTGGTTGTGTCGTTAAGCCACGTGATGAGGCTTGCAATAAAGCTGAAGGGCCAACACAGGATGAGATCAAGCGCATTGAACAAATTCTAATGGATGATGGTGCACGTCCAATTTTAGCTGGCACTGGTTCAAATAGTTTGGGTAGTGGAACAAGGTAAGAAATAATTCTGCAGACAGCTGGGTATAGTTCGTCCTCTAGCTAGTTTTCGGATATGCTTTTATATTTTTTCTGCTTCCGCGACCACACGCATTCGGCTTAAAAAGGTTTTGTCGCTTTTTTTATTTTTCGGAACCAGCTATCCCTTTTCCCACTAGTTGGGTAATTAATGAGCAGCTAGAGGCTTTATGTATATGTGAAGAAAACTCTACTTTTGTTACATCTCTATAATACAGTGCAGTGCTGGGTAATGGACAAAACCATTTTTTTTAAAGAGATTGAGCCATAAGCAAAAAATAAATTTCCCAGTTTTTTCGAAGTTTGAAATTTGACTTCCTCTTTTTATACTCAGCTGAGCAGACGGTAATCCGTAACGGCATAAACTAATCACGATAGATATAGACTTCTATATATCAAAATGATCTGGGCGAAAAAAGAAATTCATTTAGCCATATCCGTCCGTCCGTCCATCCGTAAACACGATAACTTGAGTAAATTTTGAGGTATCTTAATGAAATTTGGTATGTAAGTTCCAGGGCACTCATCTCAGATCGCTATTTAAAATGAACGAGATCGGACTATAACCACACCCACTTTTTCGATATCGAAAATTTCGAAAAACCGAAAAAATGCATTAATTCATTACCAAAGGTGGATAAAGCGATGAAACTTCGTAGGTAGGTTGACCTTAGGACGCAGAATAGAAAATTAGTAAAATTTTGGACAATGGGCGTGGCACCGCCCACTTTTAATTTAAAAGTTTTGCAAGCTGTAATTTGGCAGTCGTTGAAGATATCATGATGAAATTTGGCAGGAACGTTACTCATATTACAATATGTATGCTAAATAAAAATTAGAAAAATCGGATGACAAACACACCCACTTTAAAAAAAAACGTTTTTAAGTCTAATTTTAACAAAAAATTTAATATCTTTACAGTAATATGTAAATTATGTCAACATTCAATTCCAGTAATGATATGGTGCACAAAATACAAAAATAAAAGGAAGCTTCAAAATGGGGGTGGCTCAGCACTTTTTTAATCTGTCTAGAATACTTTTAATGCCATACGTCGAACAAAAATTTACCAATCCTTTTGAAATTTAGCAAGGGTATAGCTTCTATGACGATAACTGTTTTCTGTGAAAATGGGCAAAATCGGTTGAAGCCACACTCAGTTTTTATACATAGTCGACCGTCTGTCCTTCCGGTCGGCCGTTAACACGATAACTTGAGCAAAAATCGATTTATCTGTACTAAACTTAGTTCACGTACTTATCTGAACTCACTTTATCTTGGTATTAAAAATGGGCGAAATCCGACTATGACCACGCCCACTTTTTCGATGTCGAAAATTTCGAAAAATGAAAAAATTGCGATAATTCTATACCAAATACGAAAAAAGGGATGAAACATGGTGATTGGATTGGTTTTTTGACCCAAAATATAACTTTGGAAAAAACTTTGTAAAATGGGTGTGACACCTACCATATTAAGTAGAAGAAAATGAAAAAGTTCTGCAGGGCGAAATCAAAAGCCCTTGGAATCATGGCAGGAATACCGTTCGCGGTATTACATATATAAATAAATTAGCGGTACCCGACAGATGATGCTCTGGGTCACCCTAGTCCACATTTTGGTCGATATCTCGAAAACGCCTTCACATATACAACCAAGGGACACTCCCTTTTAAAACCCTCATTAATACCCTTAATTTAATACTCATATCGTACAAACACATTATGGAGTCACCCCTGGTCCACTTTTATGGCGATATCTCGAAAAGGCGTCCACCTGTAGAACCACGGCCCACTCCCTTCTAAAATACTCTTTAATACCTTCCATTTGATACCCCTGTCATATAAACATATTCCAGGGTTACCCTTGGTTCATTTTCCTACATGGTGATTTTCCCTTATTTTGTCTCCAAATCTCTCTGCTGAGTATGTATGTACTTAGCCTTCCTCACTTGTTTTAATTGCAGACTGTTTTTCATTTCAAGGGTAGAATATGAAAAGGAAGATCGTCCAGAACGCCTACATTTTCATTGTTTAATTTTTGGAATAAAATAATTTAAAAACCGGTTTAAGAAGGGTTTAATATGGAGTTTCGAAAAACGTGGAATTACTTATTTGCGTATCCAGTTCTTAAAAAATTTGGTTTGGTTCAATACCCAGCCGGGTGTTGTACAGTGTAAGGTTAGGTTAGGTTGAACTGGCCGGTCCATGAGGATCTCACATAGACTGAATAACTCCGTAGTGTTACCAGAAGTTTGTTTTAACGACCAAACTGAAAACCCCTATCAAAAACCAGGACCTATGTTATAAAATAACTCCGTCCTCTTGGCAAATACCAGAAGCTTCCTAGAATTTAAGCCACTTGCTGCTTCTAGATCTGACAGCTGTATCACTCCTAATAGCTGGAGTCTTAGCCTGGCAAGCGCAGGGCAAGAGCACAGAACGTGCTCGATCGTTTCCTCCTCCAGCCCACACTTCCTACATCTGCTATCACTGACCAAGCCTAATTTAAAGGCATGTGACGCCAGAAGGTAGTGTCCAGTCAGAATGCCCGTCATGAATCTACAGTCCTCTCTTTTTAATGATAGAAGCAACTTTGTTAGTCTAAGGTTGTAAGGCCTGCACATAATCTTGGACACTTTACAGCCCCGCGCTTGAACCCACGCCTTTCCTGCTTGGTCGGTCATGTGCACCTCTCGCCTTCGCTTAATTTCGCCCAGTCTAATTGGGACGTCCACGGAGCAAGCTTCAAGGGATGCGCCCTTTTTAGCTAGTTCGTCCGCTTTTTCATTCCCATCTATTCCCATATGCCCTGGAACCCAATATAGATGTATGCTTCTCCCTGTCCCGATTCTCTCCAGGGACTGCTTACACTCTAACACGCATTTAGATGCTGTGGTATGCGAGATTATTGCCTTAATTGCTGCTTGACTGTCAATATAAAAGTTAACACGATTGCAGCTTGGGCTATTTTCTTCCAGGGTTTCTACTGCTTTGGTTACGGCCACTATTTCCGCTTGGAAAACGCTACAGTAATCCGACAGCCTTTAGGATCTGTTTATTTCCAGATCAACACAGTACACCGCAGACCCCACTCCTTCCACTACCTTGGAACCTTCTGTGTACACATGTATCGCCTCGTCCGCCATTTGAGCACCCTTGCGCCAGCCGTCCACCTCTATTGTGGCCTTAAGATCGCCCTACAAGCGCAGATAGGGAACTAGATAGTCTGTTCGTCTTGTGATTGATGACGCTATACTACTATGGCCGTATGGTCGGCGCTTAAGCTGCCCCGAGGCACCGAGCCTGATTGCAGTTGTTAGCGCTATGTTCTTTGCTACCAGGTCTACAGGTGCAATGTGCAGAACGGCATACAGTGCAGATGTGGGGGTTGTTTTCAGGGCTCCCGTAATGCTAAGCATTGATAGTCTGCATACCCCCTCTAATTTTTTGAGGTAGGTTGCTTTTTGTGTGGCTTTCCACCAAACAAGAACTCCATAGTATAGGATAGGGCTTACAATCGCTGTAAAAACCCAATGAGAAAGAGAGGGCGATAAGCCCCACGTATCCCAGCATTTTTTTTACATCCATAATGTGCCGTTGAAGCCTTCTTCACCCTCGCCTCCACGTTGAGCTTCCATGACATCTTACTCTCTAGGATAATTCCTAGATACTTTGTGCAAGGTTTCTCCTGTAAGGTCACCCCTCCTAACTTAGGTCTGATCCAATTTGGACCTTGTACCTTTTTGTAAACAAGACCATATCAGTCTTATCCGCGTCGACTTTCAACCCGACATTTGATACCCAGGTATGAATGTCACGAAGCGCCCGATCCATCAAAGAGCTAATCGTTGGAAGGCACTTTCCACTTATGACAATTGCAACGTCATCTACGTAAGCCGTAAGTTTTTCGGGTCCCTCATCAAATCGCCTGAGCAGTTGGTTGATGACCAGCGTCCACAGCAGAGGTGATAGCACCCCTCCTTCCGGCGTGCCCTGCCCTCTGATTTCGTGGCCTCTTACAATCCCCATTGTGATGTAATCTTCCTGAAATTTAATATGCAGACGATCCATCTGGTTAAGGCTGGATGTACTTTAATGTAATTAAGACCATCCATAATCGCCCATTTAGAGACATTATTGCAACATTATTGTACAGTGTTATTACCGTTTAATTTATTCAGTTTAAATGAACTTTAGTAAATTTTCAAATATTTACAGCAACCCTTTTGACATATTCATAATACACAAACTGACCTCATTGAAGGGGCCGTGGCATTTGCAAAACAAGTTAGTGTTCAAATAACAATTTTTTTTGTAAAAAATATGTAGTTTCAAATGCATTTACTTACCAATTTTATATATGTACATATTGAGCACATTTTTATATAAGTATTTACTACAATTTTTATTTCCCTCAAACTTGCCTAAGCGCATCTTTTTTTGTAAAGCTATACTAACATACACATTTCTATTCTAATTCAAAAGCGTCTTAAACAAATAGTTTATGCTAAAGTTCATTTGGATTGCTTACAAAACGCGTCATTTTACTATTTGCAGTTGAATCTTGTTGTATTTGCCAATAATTAATTAGTATTTCAATGAAATTTTATTCATGTTATTTTTTTAACTTTCTACAGATATCCTTCACTAGTTTACCGCTCCAGCAGTGACAAGGAGCGCCGCAAATCGGCTGGCGATGAGGACGTGCTCAAGCAAATGAATATCTATGTGCGTACACGCACTAGTTCGGGCAAGCAATTAACCGATTTCGAAATACTTAAACAGGTCCCTGTCAAAAATTTAGATACTGGCGAAAATATGACATTGTCTGAGGTGCGCTCACCACCAGTGCCCGAAGGATGGAATCCACTCTCGTTACATATACTAAAACTCACCTCACACCTTGAGGTGAATCCGAAAGAATCAGATGAGGAGAGTATAATTGGCATACCACCAAGTAGTGAGGGGCAACCACCCGATGAAGAGGAATGCGAGACAGAAGATGGTAGCCGCTTGAAAAAGAAAACAGCACGTTTTAAACGTTTTCTCGGTTCGACGGTACGCAAAACGGTCGATAAGGCCAAGTCATTGGCATCCGAAGTTTCACATGCACGACACAAGGAAGATGTTGCCGATATAACAGACGTCATGAATCCGGAAGCAAATATAAAAATTAAAGCTTCATCAACCAACAAAGGACCTTATGAATTTACAAAATTACAACATGTTCAGGTATGTCGGTATTAAAAGTTCTTTGAACTTAAATTTTTCCATATCTCTACACGTGCCAGTAAAAAAAATGATTGGTGGTTCTAAAGAGTTTAGAAATTCAATTGGATAATTCACAATTTGATCTTCATCTGTAACTGTGTCGATCGATTTATATTTCGTCACTTCACCAGGAATTTGGTTTTGAATACGATCATTGATTTTGTTAACATGATCATTTTTGGGAGCTAAATTGCTCGTTCGCATAGCAAAAAAAAATTTAATTTAATATTCTTCATTCTGAAATATGAAAAACCTTCGTCTTGATCGAAGCCCAAATTGGGGATGATTGAAGTATGGGAAATATGTTTCCATATGGAACACATAAACACACACATACAGAATTTGATTTTTATAGAAGATGTAGATAGACTGAAGCTAACACATTTTTTTAACTGCGTCAGATTAGTAAACGTCCAAAAGGAATAACAGCCAAACTCAACAATGCAGTCAAACTTTAGGTATTAAAATAACCTAAGTTTGTGCTGCAGCCATGGTTCTGAAAAATTCCATTTGTAGGTAAGGTGGCACGCCCCTTTTTTCCCAATTCCACATTTTACTGTAGGTGTAGGACTTAACGTCATATAGCTCCTTACCAATTTTCATTATCTTACCATTACTACAGATATGCAGTATGATATATTCCATTTGTATGGGAGGTGCCACGCCCCCTTTTCCTAATTCCACATTTTCTTGGTGGTGTTAGGGATTGACCTCATATAACTCCTTACTGAATTTGAATGTTCTGGCATGTATACCTTCAAAGTTATGCAGTACCAAAGATTCCATTTGTATGGGAGGTGCCACGCCCCTTTTATATATCGAAATTACTTTTAGCCTAAAACCTTCCCGTTGAACGAAGGAACCTATAACCAAAATTTGGTGATGATTGAAGTCTGGGAAATACGTTTCCATAACGAACAGACACACACACATAGAATTTGGTTTTTATATATATATAACCGGCCTATAGAAAGGTGGCTTATGACTAAAAACACGAAGAAAATCAGTAAGAAACTAAAGAAATGCATTGTTTATCTTTAACATGGCGGAACGATACAAGGTGGCAGCATGGTGACATACCTACATACATAAATAAGAATTCCATGTACTTTGTTTTTGTAAATTCGATGGACAAATGTCAAAATCGTACTGCGCCGGAAGTTGATGTATCAAATCAAATAAAAAAAGGTTATAATCAGCTGTTCGATGAGGCCACCTTGTATCGTTCCGCCATGATCTTTAACAGCTGTTTCTCACAATTTCTTTTTTGAGTCATAAGACACCTTTTCATAGGACGGGCCACATATAGATTGTATTTAAAATATTTAAAAACCAAAAATGTACACCTAGATTTTTGAGAACTAACGAAAAATACAAACAACAAAATAACTGTTACAGCTTCAAAACGTTGTTTTACACACTGTTTTTTCAGGATTTATACGGTGAGCACACTGGCGCTGTTTGGTGCATGAAATTCAGTTCTTGTGGTCGGCTGCTGGCTACTGCGGGTCAAGATAAAGTGCTACGCATATGGGTATTAAAAGATGCCTATCCTTTCTTTCAGGTAAATATAAAATAATAATTATATACTTTAAATAAATGTAAAATTTGTATTATTAGGATATGCGTACAAAATATAATGCCGATCAAAAATCTTCTCCTACACCCTCGCAAGAGTCTCTCGTGTCACAACATTCAGAGGAAGCAATTGCTATGGCGGCTGCTGCTGAAAAATGTACTGGTCCATTTATGCCTAAAGCATTTTGTACATACGTAGGTCACACTTCTGACTTGTTGGACGTTTCTTGGTCGAAAAATTATTTCATACTTTCCAGTTCTATGGATAAAACTGTGCGCTTGTGGCATATTTCGCGTAAAGAGTGTTTATGTTGTTTTCAGCATATTGACTTTGTTACAGCTATTGCTTTTCATCCGCGTGATGATCGTTATTTTCTAAGCGGCAGCTTAGATGGCAAACTACGTTTATGGAATATACCTGATAAGAAGGTGGCACTTTGGAATGAAGTCGATGGACAAACAAAACTCATTACTGCTGCTAATTTCTGTCAAAATGGGCAATTTGCTGTTGTCGGCTCTTATGATGGGCGCTGTATTTTCTATAATACGGATCAATTGAAATATCACACTCAAATACATGTACGTTCGACTCGTGGTAAAAATCGTATCGGTCGTAAAATTAGTGGTATTGAACCAATGCCTGGCGAAGATAAAATACTTGTAACCTCAAATGATAGTCGTGTACGCTTGTATGATTTACGTGATTTGAATTTATCGTGCAAATATAAGGGATATTTGAATGTGTCATCGCAAATTAAGGCGTCGTTCAGTCATGATGGAAAGTACATAATTGCTGGGTCGGAGAATCAATGTATCTACATTTGGAAAACGAATCACGATTATTCGAAATTGAGTTCGGTAAGTATGTTCGATTTGAATAAATAAAATTGATAAAATACACCAAATTGTCAAGTCTAACTGAAAATTACTTAGATTTATCTTTCGAAGTTCGAAATGCGCCTATAATAATTTAAGTTTAAATTACTTTATTATAAAATCTAAAGATTTAAATAACATGCTCCCGATTTGCCTTTTAATCTTCAAAACATAAACTTGTGTACTATTCCAAAAGGGTGAGAAGGTAGAGCACGCCTTTTGGAAATCAATAACTAAATTAAAATATATTACGTAGATCCCAATTTCGAACTTCGAAAGCCAATATTTAAGTTTTGGGGCCTAAACTTCGATGAAATCAATTTTTTTACGTCTCAATGTATGTGAATAAAAAAAATTTTTCTTCTTGGTGATATTATATATTATATTTTTTTTGCTTTTCAGGTGCGTCGTGATCGCAGTGATTTTTGGGAAGGTATTAAGGCTCATAATGCTACAGTGACTTGTGCCATTTTTGCGCCACATCCGGAAGCCATTATAAAATCCGAGCCAGATGAAATTGGACATAGTGAAAAGGTTAGTAACATCTTAAAAAAATTTTTATTGCAAAGAGAATATCATTTTGAGATCATTCCGGCATTAATTTTTGATAATTTGGAAGCTATTTCGGGATCACTTCGGGACTATATCCCGATCATTTCCTAATTGTTTTCGTGATTATTTTCCGCGTCCCTTAAAGACTAACTTTTGTATATTCATGGATTGTTTTCGGGATTATTTTCTGTATGAATTCCGGTGTTTTTGGGAAAACTTCGGAACTAGCTTCGAATCATTTAAGCATTATGATAAATTCAGAACTTTTTCAGGATTGTATTATGGTGCATTTTTTGTTCTTTGGAAATCATTTCTTGATAATTTTATTACCATTTAGCCTAAGTGAGGCGTGAATATCATTTCGGAATCAATTCAGACTATTTGGATATTTTGGAGGCTATCTCTGAACCTTTTAATGACTACTTTCAGTGTCGTTAACGAACAATTTCTGATTTGTTACAAGAATCATTTGCAGACTATTTTGGGCCTTTGTCGGTACTATTTTAGTATTCAGTCCAATTCTAAACAAAAATTCCGTGCGTGTTTTTTTCCCTTCTCCCATTCCTCGCATTCTAAATAAAAATTCCTTGTGAGTTTTTTCACTTCTCCCTTTCCTCCTATTCTGAACAATGTTCGAAAAAGCGGAAACCGGTTATGGGAGAAAAGTAGGTATTATGAATGTGAGTGAGGGGGAGTTTTCTCTGCCTTTTCTTAGGAGTTTTCTCACTTGTTAAATTGAAGGGAATGCATCATTTGAAGAAGGAACACTTATTTGTACAAATTTGTGCTAAAATATTGTGACGAATATTAGCAACGCTAAGGGATACTATCATCTCTAAGCCAATACTAAGCAGTGACTTGTATGCACATCAACAAATCAATCATTATGTCTATACATATGTCCATACAAGCAGCGGAGAGAGAAATGCACAAACACATGCATATATCTGAGGTACTCGCAAAAGTAGGCAATCATCTGTGGAAGTATCACTCACATATACACGCGAATATGAGAAGCTATAACGTGCATCTGTAGTTATAGCTGGTAATTTTATAGCTGGTAAACAAGTAGTAAATTGTAGAGATAGAAACGCCTAGATATATGCCAACGAGGAAACCAAAAAGTATAAAAGCAGCACCAGCTGAGGCACGAGGGATCAGTTTAATTTAAGCACGCTATCTGTCGAGAAGTAGAAGTGTTATTAGTCTAATAAAGACCATTTTGCATTATTGAATATTAGAATTATTTATTCAACAATTTAGTGATTCGAGCGTTAACAGTAGCAAATAAGAGGAATTGCACTAAATTCGTTACAATATGTACATTATACCACAGTACATAAGCAACGGAAGAGCTCTTGGTATATTTGATGCTGTCATCCAGAAATTGCACAAGGATTTTTTAAGAAGTCTTAAATAGAAAGACGAATTCAACTCGAATTGACCGCTAGAAAATTGCTTTGCTGAATGGAAGCAGGCAACTCCGGCGGATTTGTGTTATCCCGCCGTCTTCTTCTTCTTATGCTCCTCTCTTGATGTTGCTGTGCCACCAATTCATTACTCATTTCAGTGAATACCACATGAAATGCAATGCTGTGCATTGTTTATATTTTATTTCTTAATTTCAAACAAATTCGCAACAATAATTAAAGTTTTCAATTTTAAAAACAAAATAAATGGGCAACGAAATTTCAATTACAAAACAGCTCACTTCGAAAATTCGAAATTCCAATTTCCCTAGGAGAAAAGAATTGGAGGAATTTTTCAGCGGGAATAAAAAAATCCGCAAGAACAAAATTCCGATGGGAACATTTAGAAATGGGCTGATTATGTACGATGCCTAATCGTTTGGAGACTATTCCGAGATTGTTTTAAGGATAATATCGAGAATATTTCGCAATAATTTCCTGATATATATTATGTTCTAATAAATGCGTTGTAACAATTTTTTTTTTCAGTTGCAAAATCATCAACCCGATCCACTTGTCGAACAGCATAAAAAAGGTTGCGGCTATGTAATGGTTAGCGCCGATTTTAATGGGGCCATCAAAGTGTTTATAAATAAAACGAAGCCGAAACATAGCAGTTTACCATACACAGCAATTGCAGACTAATCTACGAATGTTATTATTTTTTAAATTATGCAAAAATTTACTACTAACAGAAATCAAAAGAAATAATAGTAAAAGTGATATTGAGTAGTAGCTACGACAACACGAACAAAAAGGACAAGCCATGTTAGATATTTAACTTTAAATATGTATGTCGTGTGAAAGATCATCATTGATTTAAACAGGAGTATTATTAATTATTATTGTAAAAATTTCTTTTGCTAAAGGATTAAAAATTGAAAAGGAAAATATATCGCTCATTTACTCATAACTCAAAAAACACAATTTCCCAGGAGAGCCATTCAAAGATTTTAACTGCCATATGTTGCGCATATAAAGGCACATTTTCATTTTTATAGCACGTGGTAAATTTTTAACTGGTCACACAAATTTTTTTTATATAACATAGATCATGTTATTGGGTACGTTTATATGTTATTAACTCAAAAGTCATGTTTTTTGAGTTATGACACTATTGAAGTAAATGAGCGATATAATTACTTGTATGTAATTATGTTTTGTGCGCAATTTCTTTAATTTTATTCTGCACTGCATTGTGTTGTAATGCAAAATGTGCTATTATTCACCCCTATTCTACATGTCGATTACGTTCTCGTTCTACGCTCCGCTTTAATCAAAGTTGGGTATTCTGCATTACGACGGAATCGTAACGAGAAGAGGAACAGCAAATGATTTTTCGAAATCAGCTGTTTGTACGGAATGTGTGAACATTGGAACAAAATAAATTAAAAAGAATTTGTAAAAAAAACACTGAAAAACGTTTATATTTTATTATCCGTCATTATGTACAAAAAAAGCAATAGAATATATTGCCGCAGTGTTATATTTTTTTGAGTGAAGTACTTTCATAATTGTAAGTGTGCTTTGTCGTTCTTTTGGTCAATTCCCTGCCGTGGCCACCAAGTTTTGTTAAAACGGATTCCTGCAAAATATAGTTGACATTTTGTGAATTTTATGGATGCTAATTTCATTGCACTGGCCTAAAATACTGTATGAAGATTTATTTATTCTTTCTGCAAGGATTGTTTACGTTTTCGCTTCACCTTCCTCTACTCCGGCAGCTTGCTTTGGCATATAACTGGACCCAACGAACGGACACAAATTATAACTGTATATAATAATGGAATCTATAGCCGCGGCATTATTTATGGAGTTGGAAAGCAACGCATACGAAAATGGCCAGGCGAGAATGGAAAGGCAAATATTGCGAGATTTGTGCAATCCATTTGAGATGAGTGACGAATTGTAAGAAATTGAATTTAAAATTTGTAAAGTTTAATGGCTTATTTTCTTATTTAGGTTTTAAAAAGAATTTTTGACTTAAGGATGTTTTAAAGTATGTGTTAGATACTTTTGCGGGACAAATACGTCCAAGGACTTCGACATCGACATGTTGTTTTTGACCTAAAAAACAATCATCATCAAGCCTTTTACGTTTCTAAGTTTTACTTACATTTTTGTTAAAATTCTGTTATAAATTATTAAAAAATAAAAAGAACATATTTTTCCGCCAACAAATTTGCAAATTAGAAATACGGCACTACGATCGGAATGCGCAATAAACAAAATCGAACGATTCGAAGTTCGATCGAAAGAGATTGGAACACAGAATACCAAAATTGCCAAATCGAAAAAATTCCAATCCAAGTCGAAATGCAGAATAGGGCTGATTATAAAATATGCTTGATTATGTTTCGTTAATTTAGAATATTTGGAAGCGTGAATTTTTTAAAATAACGGATTAACACATATACACATTTGCTAACGTTAAAAAAAGCGTTAACGCACTAAATATGTATCAAAGCACGATACTAGTCTCGAAGCAATCAACGCCACTTATAAATAAAGAAAAAAAAATTCACAACAAGCAGAAAATGAAAATACAAAGTCAACTCGTTTGGATATCATATTGCATAAGCAATGCATTGCAGAATTTCTTTACTAAGTTGTAAAGAAGCCAATTAAGTATGTATGTATGTACTATTTATTATTGCTTATTGCTAATTTCGTAAAGATAAGAAGAAGTGACTATGTAAAAGGATACAACAAGAAAAATTAGGCAAAAAAATAAAATGCAAATTATTTTATTTACAGTAAAAATCATTCGCTGTTTATAGGAAAAGACAAGGAGAAGGAGATGTTTGACGGAGTGAGATTGATTTCTTTAAACCGACTGCGATAGGCTATAAATACAACTGTGATCTTATGAAAGAACAGTTTGTAGCGACATACGCATTGCGGGTTGTATTTGATTTTTATGTTTTGTTTGACAACTATCAATATTCTTATTCATTTGAAAGTATGCTACAACAACAACAATATTTCGGGTCATGGGGTTAGAATAAGCCCGAGGTAGGTATGCCTGTCGTAAGAGGCGACTAAAAAGCCAGATTCAAGGGGTTGTGTAGCGCAATATATAGCTTCTCCAAACCCAATTGTCACCTATCCGTGGCGAATCCTGTTTCACTAACAGCCGAGGCCTTGGCGACCCCAAGCTCCTCATGGAGGGAGGAATGGCCTGAAGGTTTAATGTGACCATATAAATCGTTCCCGAGATGGTCGGGTTAGTACCTTAATGGTGCTGTGTTACCGGAGCGTACCGGATATGTATCGGGCAAAGGACCATCACATTGATAACACTCCCCAAAGCATTCGTGGAGTAATCTTATCGCTACAACAACAACAAAATACGCATTGCTAAATATACTTCTATATTTTTTTGTCGATAACCGCGTAATTCTTTCATTTTGGAGTTCTGATAAGCTTATGTTATGTTATTATACAATTTTATATAAAGTTACATTATTAACCCTTCAAGGCAAAAATGGAAATTTGTCGGTACCGAAATGCCCCAGCACATAAATTGCCCTATATCTCTTGAACCAAGCAAGATTTTCTATATTCTATTCGAAATTTCTATTTTCGCATTCATATAGCTACCTATTCTCGGTTTGTCGGTAACTACTGTCGATTTGCGTACCTACATCTCTTGAACCAAAGCACATGGCAAAGTTTTTGTTTTTGTACGAGGGTTGGTATTTATATTTTGAGCCTTTCCAACACTAATTGTTTGTCGGCGCCATCTGACGTTTTCAGTTGCAAGTTTTGACGTTTTTAAGCATAACCTTCAGAAAATTTTGACATTTGAGCACAACTTGTGTTGTTTACAGTAACTGAAAAATTGTATCTCAGCGAACAAATGGAATTAACTCGTGAAAATTTTCGTGCGACGATTTTTTACGACTTTCGACATGGATTATAAAGACAGGAGTGCTTAGAACAACTTACTTCCACTTTTGGTGATGAAGCCCCATCCTTTGCCACTGTGAAACGCTGGTATAACGAATTCCATCGTGGCCGCCGTTCAGTTGTGCAACAAAACATTGAGGCTATGCGCGAACTTATATTGCAAGATTGTCATACGACTTATCGTGAGATTGAGGCATCCCTGGGTATTAGTATGACGAGCATCAATAAGATATTGCATGAAAATTTAGCTGTGCGTTGGATCCCGCATAATTTGACAAAAGCTCAAAAAGATGCTCGTGTCAATTGGTGCAAAGAAATGCTCAAGAAATACAATCGCGATGCATCAAAAGCTGTATATAACATCCACACAGGTGACGAATCTTGGACCTATGCGTATGAGCCCGAAACAAAACAGCAATCTACTGTATGGGTCTTCCAAGATGAGCCAAATCCGACAAAAGTGATTCGTGCGCGAAGCACTTCGAAGAAAATGATCGCCTGTTTCTTCGAACTGGACATGTGGCTACCATGCCATTAGAGCAACGAAGAACGGTGAATTGCGAATGGTACACAACGATTTGTTTGCCAGTAGTGCTTGGTGAAACACGGAAGAAGAAGTGGCAACGAAGGATCATTCTTCATCATGACAATACCAGCTCTCGAATTAATGAGTCACCCTCCGTACAGCCCTGATTTGGCACCAAATTACTTCTTTTTATTTCCGCAAATCAAGAATAAATTGCGTGGCCAACGTTTTTCGGCGCCTGAAGAAGCCGTTGATGCATTCAAAAACCATGTTTTGGAGATAGTGCTACAAAAATTGGTTTGAACGCATGCAAAAGTGTATTGATTATCATTGAGAATACTTCGAAAAAAAATAAAGCCATTTTCGATAATAAATTACTGTCTTTTCATTATTAGGGTCAAAATATAAATAGCAACCCTCGTAATATATAGGGACCCATCTGCAGATTAACCCAAAATTTGACATACATTTATATCATGAAGGGCAAAATGGGAATTTATCAGTACACAAATGACAAATCGTCCAAATTGTCCTATATCTCTTGAATCAAGCAATATTTTGCTATCATCAACGGTTCAAGCGCTACGTAAGATATCCGGTTAATTGACAACTACTGACGACTTAATCGATTATTGTGTATATCTCTTGAACCGAGCAAAATTTTTGTTGTTGCATTATGCTTGTAGAATTAGCCGCAACATTATTCAAGGTCATGTTACTTTGCAAGCGACTCGGCGACGGGAAGGTTCTGCCTAAATACAGCCTGCCACTGCCTAAGCCAATCACCGACATCAGTGACAAGCTGCCCGATATCTCTCCTATCGCAAGTAGTCAAGACGCTTGAAGCCATTTTGCTCCCCTACTTCAAAGCAAATTTGCAGCTAGCCTGTCATCTGCATGGCTTTAGAAACTCCATAGCACCACCACCGCGCTAAATGCCATGAGCACCCAGATAAATTGCGGTTTAAATCAAAACACGCACCATAGAACAGTACTCGTTGCGCTAGACCTATCAAAAGGTTTTGATACGGTCAACCATGGCACGTTACTGCAAGACCTGGAAGGGTCTACCCTTCCCCCATGTCTTAGAAGGTGGACCGCAAATTATCTGGGTGGTCGGCAGGCATCGGTGCAATTCAGAAACGAAACATCAAAGCCAAGAAGAATTAAACAAGCGGTGCCACAGGGTGGTGTCCCATCTCTACTTTTGCTTAACTTCTACATATCAAAACTACCTTCGCCACCAGAAGGAGTTACTCTCGTTTCCTACGCCGATGACTGCACAATAATCGCCACAGGCCCACAGATCGATGAGCTTTGCAAGAGAATAAACGGCTACCTCCCTCAGCTCTCCAGTCTTTTCGTCTCGCGAAACCTGGCATTATCACCGACTAAATCCTCCGCGACCTTATTTACAACATGGACTTTTCAAATGTCGAACCTTTTGAACATCCACGTCGATGGCACTACGCACAGCATTGCCTTTCATGTAGCGTACGATAAATTGACTGTAAAGAAATATAACACTTTATAAGTTCATTGTAACCTTTAACGATAATTAGGTTTCTTCGTCTGCGACAAAAAATTCCATATTGTAAATAATTATATATTTTTAACATTAAAACTTTACACCTAAATTATTACATCTTATAGTTTATATCACAGTCCTAATTGTTCTAATAAAAAGCGTATTAAATTTTGATGGTATAATTATGAACATTTAGGACCTCCTTTTCTTGCTATCACAATGTAACACGCTTTTATTAACCAATAATAAAAGCTTATTTTTAAAAAAGTTTTTTTTCTTTAATATTATTCTTTACTTTTTAGTTAATTTTATTAACCAATAATAAAAGCTTATTTTTAATAAAGTTGTTTTCCCTTTAATTTTATTTGACAGAGAGCACATATAAAATTGTGTCAAACAGTGTTAACTAACTTAAAAACATATTTTATTGTGAGTTTGCCTATGTCGTACTTCGGTCGCGACTCACTTGGATCTCCCGAGGATTTATCCAAAGTTGAGATCGGTATCATTCGGAGCTTTATCGTTGCTACCCAACGATTATCTAAGTAGCTAGATCTAGGTCACCGTTATTTTTGGTGTATGTGGTATCACAACGGATCTTCGTGTTGTCCAAGTGACCTATCCTTATCAGGGCAGCTACCACCTAACCTATCCTATCCTACCCTTGCCTATGTCGCGTTCAGTTTACAACTACTCATTGCAGATCTCTGCTCTGTTTTAAAATAAAATTCCAACTTTGGCTTAGCTAAAATTCCATCGCCAAAAATCTATAAAACAAAATCAAGTGCGCAGAAAAGTATGCAATATTTAGCGATAACATCCTAACTTCTACGTTCGTTGTATACACAAAAAAAACGAAGTTACCTGCGTTCTTAAAGACTTAGGCTTTTATGCCAAGGTGAGCACAAATCTTTACCGATAACTCTGTTATCGATTAATTTATCGAACTCTCGCAAAGCAATATTGCATTGTCATCGGAGTTATACATGCGTGCAAAATTTCAACTCAATCGGACACCGGGAAGTGTATCAAATTTAACTTGCAAGATTGGATTACAAACAACAGACAAGTGAAACTAAATAAAGGCTTATAAAAAAGAAAATAGAATTTGGAAAAAATTCCTTTTTGGAACATTTATTTTTTAAATATATGGTAGGACCGATTCAGAAGGGAATGTCAAAAGCTCTGTTGTTGTTGTTGTTGTTGCTGTAGCGATTAGGTTACTCCCCGAAGGCTTTGGGGAGTGTTATCGATGTGATGGTCCTTTGTCGGATACAGATCCGATACGCTCCGGTAACACAGCTCTGTTTATGGCGATCAAGAAGAAGAAGTGGAACTACCTCTCTATATATGTATCATGAGGTGAATTACCTTCCTTATTTATACGTTGGGTTGTTGTTGTTGTAGCAGTTCTTCGCACCATCCAATAGGTGCGACCGATCACAAATTGTCATCAATACCATCTAACGGGAGTCCAAGAAAACTTGCTGTTTCAATAGGGGTGGACCATAATGTGAAATGTGTTAGAGGCGTTGGTTCAGGTACAGTTGAAGAGATGGTTGGTGTCATGTGGGGACACGTTACAAGCAGGACATATGTTTTGTATGGCGGGGTTGACTCTGGATAGGTAAGAGTTTAACCTGTTATAGTATCCAGAACGAAGTTTAGCTAGAGTGACTCGCGTTTCCTAAGGGAGTGTGTGTTCCTCTTCTGCAAGTTTTGGGTATAGTTCTTTGAGTACAGGATTCACCGGGGAATTTCTGGCATAGAGGTCCGACGCCCGGAGTTCGCTGAGGACCGGCTTATGTTTTTTGGCTTCATACGGCTGTGTTCTCAAGTGCCATATTTCTTCATAATGCTTACGGAGATGACTCCTTAAGCCCATGGGCATGTATTGGCTCATCAATCAGTTGTCTGTTGGGATGCCCAGGTTTCTGGGTATTCAACAGGAACTGTTTGGTTAGCATTTCATTTCTCTCCCTAATGGGGAGTATTCTCGCCTCCTTATGTAGATGGTGTTCTGGGGACATAAGAAGACAACCCGTGGCGGTTCTGAGGGCAGTATTTTGGCAGGCCTGTAGTTTTTTCCAGTGAGTAGTATTTAGGCTTGGCGACCATATCGGGGACGCGTAGCATGCAATGGGCTGGCCACTTGCTTTGTAAGTGGTATTGAGCATTTCTTTATCTTCCCCCCAAGTACTTCCAGCAAGAGATTTGAGGATTTTATTACGGCTCTGGATTTACGGTACAATTGCGGCTGTATCCTCACCAAAATGTAGATCCTGATCGAACGCCACACCCAAGATTTTGGGGTGTAGGACAGTCGGTAGCGTAGTGCCATCGACGTGGATGTTCAAAAAGGTCGACATTTGGGACGTCCATGTTGTAAATAAGGTCGCCGATGATTTAGTCGGTGATAATGTCAGTTTGCGCGAGGTGGAAAAAACTGGAGAGATCAGGGAGGTAGCCGTTTGTTTTGTTGCAAAGCTCATCGATCTGTGGGCCTGTGGCGATTATTGTGCAGTGATCGGCGTAGGAAACGAGAGTGACTCCTGGTGGCGAAGGTAGTTTGATATGTGGAAGTTAAGCAAAGGTAGGGATAGGACACCACCCTGTGGCAGCCCTTAATTCTTCTTGGTTTTGATGTTGCGTTTCTAAATTGCACCGATGCCTGCCTACCACCCAGATAATTTGCGGTACACCTTTTAAGACTTGGAGGAAGGGTAGACCCTTCCAAGTCTTGCAGTAACGTGCCTTGGTTGACCGTGTCAAAAGCTTTTGATAGGTCTAGCGCTACGAGTACTGTTCTATGGTGGGGCTTCTGATTTAAACCGCTTCCCAAGGCATCCGGTTCTATGTACCGGGGCGACTCGTGAATTTTCGCGACCAAGGGCTATCATTTCAGTGTAACCTCATTTAATTTATGCCTTGGGTAATATACCGTTATTAAACCAAAATAAGAAAAGTTCAAATTTAAATCATTGTCAAATGTTCAAATTTTTATTAATAATAAAAAATATTAAGTATGTATTAACATTGTCCAATGCACATTTCAAATCGATTTGAAAAAAGAAAAATTAAAATAATAACAATTCGTTTAAGGAATGTTGTATATAAATGGCTGCCACAACAACGAATAATAATAGAAAAAATGTGGATACAATGCAGTTCATAAATGTAAAATAATCATCAAATTCTTATTCTAAATAGGAAATTCATGTAACTCGCAGGAATATGTATGTATATAAAATTCAATTTCATATTAAAGACAAAAAAAGAAAAAAAAGAATAAAAAAATTAAGCACTGCTTTTGTAAGAATAAAAACTATCAGCCACCAGAGCCTCATAAACGCGCGCAATACGCAAATTATTAACATCAGCATTAAGATTATATAATTCAACTTCCATAAGAGCTTTTTCAGTTGTTGTACTCATATCTGCAACATCCTCTGGATCCATCAAATCGGTCATATTAGCTATTGCAGCACCATCATCCACATCACAACCTATTGGTTCCTTAACTATACGCGCCACCAATGTACGTTTGGCTACAACATTTTGTAAAGCTTGTCGTATATCTTTCTCACGCAAGCGCGGATTTGGCACTAAACCATGTAGACGTGCGCGTATTGTACGCAATGGCCAACTAATCAATTCGAGTGGACATTGTTTCAGATGTGTTGTTGGCACTGATGTCGTATTCAAATAATCAACAAAGAGAACATCAACTTCTTTTGCTATCGGATTGTGTGAACGTATTAGTGCACGATACCACTTCTTATCTTTTTGATTGAGTGAGAGGCAAATGGTGCGCGGCTCAAATTCAGTTAATGGTGACGCTGTTTTCACTAAATGTTTAATACGCCTTTGTAATTCGAGTTCACGATATTCAAATTCGGTGAAATGTGGTAAAATTTGTACGATTGTTGGTGTTACAATGCAAACGACACTGCATTCGAAAGTACGTTTACCAATGGGTAATTGTGGATTTTTAAAGCTTTCAATACCGCTAAAATGTGAGAAAACCGACGAAGTTTCAGCTGGACAGAACTTTTCGAAAGCGGATGTTTCCATGGCCTGCAAGTGTTTGAAAAGAAAAAAATTTATATCAGGCGTTGCAAATAACTGTTATTGGTTAAAATTTGTATAAAACAAATAAGGACGGGACTGTGTATATCAACTTATATGGACCTAAGTATTACCTTTGCACACGCTTAAAGATTGACGGACTTCGATAAAATTTTGAAGGGAATGGAACTATAGCGTATATTCTTGCACCATTTTGCGACTTCTCCGGCAATATTTCGGGAACATTTCGGCATGTGCTCAGAATTATTTCGAAACTGTATCGGAACCGATTCGGAATAACTTCAGTATCCCTACCGGTTTAGTTTAGGTATCATTTAAGACAAAAATCAAGTTCATATCTAGACTAGTTCGAAACCATTTCGGGATATTTACAGGATCACTGCAGATTCATTTCGAGAATATGTCGGGACTAACTCGGAAAAATTTCACCTCCAGCGGGTTAGGGGATCAGAATATACACGCGGTAGGTATGCCTGTCGTAAGAGGCGACTAAAATACCAGATTCAAGGGGCGGTGTAGCGCAACCCTTCATGTTGCCAGCGCAATATATAGCTTCTCCAAATCCAATTGTCAACCTCACCTATCCGCGGTGAATCCTGTTTCACTAACAGACGAGGCTCTGGCGACCCCAAGCTCCTCATGGGACTTGGGGGTGGGGAGGGAGGGAATGGTCTGAAGGTTTAATGAGGCCACATAAATCGTTCCCGAGATGGTCGGGCTAGCATCTTAATGGTGCTGTGGTATCGGAGCGTGCCGGATCTGTATCCGGCAAAGGACCATCACATCGATAACACTCCCCAAAGCCGTCGGGGAACAACCTTATCGCTACAACAACAACAACAACAACAACAACTTCAAGATCACTTCGGGATTATTTTTAGTTATCGAATATATCAGAATCATTGTGAGACTGTATCGGTACAATTTTGGAACAGTTTAAATGTCCTTTAGGGCAAAGATTTATGAAATACACCAGATCATCTGGTGAAATTTCTAGCATCTATCTGTTAAAACGAGGAAGAAATGACGGAACCACTATTATCTGAACAATCGGTTGTATGAGAGACATATGTATGTATTATGTGGTGGTCCGATCCGGTCGATTCCGGGGAATGTTTAATCGGACATCAAAATATACTAGCTCACCAAATTTCATCAAAATATCTCAAAGGACTAATTTGCGCTCAAACAGGCAGAAGGACTTGGCTCAAAATCAGCTTAGCTCGTCATTCTGATCATTTCGGTATTCTTATTGGTGGCTCTATCACATCTTTTTTTAAGGACTTACAAATGTTGGAATTCGGACCAAACAAAAACATTTAATTTTAGTGAAAGGTATAAGAAGCAGTCTGCATGAGAAGTACGGATCGGTTCTGATAAAATTTTGAAGGGAATGGAACTCTATCGTATATTCTTGAACCATTTTGGGACTTCTCCGGCAGCATGTGTTCAGATTTATTTCGAAACTGTATCGGAACCGATTCGGATTAACTTCAGGATCCCTACCGGTTTAGTTTAGGTATCATTTAAGACAAAAATCAAGTTCATATCTAGACTAGTTCGAAACCATTTCGGGATAGTCACTTCAGAATCATTTCGAGAATATTTCGGGACTAACTCGGAACAATTTCAGGATCACTTCGGGGCTATTTTTAGCTATCGAGAAAATTTCAGAATCATTGTGAGACTGTTTCGGGACGGAACGTGATCGATCGTTTCCTCCTCCAACCCGCACTTCCTACATCTGGTATCACTGACTAAGCCTAATTTAAAGGCATGTGACGCCAGATGGCAGTCAGAATACCCATCATGAGTCTACAGTCCTCTCTTTTTAATGATAGAAGCAACTTAGTTAGTCTAAGGTTGTAAGACCTACACATAATCTTCGACACTTTATAGCGCCGCGCTTGAACCCACGCCTTTCCCGCTTGGTCGATCATGTGCACCTCTCACCTTCGCTTAATCACGTCCAGTCTAATTGGGACGTCTACGGGTTTTCATTCCCAGTTCATCCGGTTTTTCATTCCCATCTACTCCCATATGCCCGGGGACCCAAGAGAGACTGCTTACACTCTAACACGCATTTAGATGCTGTGGTATGCGAAATTATTGCCTTAATTGCTGCTTGACTGTCAATATCAAAGTTAACACGGTTGCAGCTTAAGCTATTCTCTTTCTGGGTTTCTACCGCTTTGGTTACGGCTAATATTTCCGCTTGGAAAACGCCACAGTAATCCGGCAGCCTGTAGGATCTGTTGATTTCCGGATCAGCACAGTATACCGCAGACCCTACTCCTTCCATTACTTTGGCACCATCTGTGTACATATGTATCGCATCGTCCGCCATTTGAGCACCCTTGCGCCGACCGGATTCGGACCAAACTTAAAAACATTTAATTTTCGTGAAAGGTATAAGTCTGGATGAGAAGTACAGGAAGGATCAATACCAATACATGAGTCAATTTTTTGTTTTCGTTCGGATATTATTATGAAAATAAAAGATTCTGAGCAAATTTAAAAATATATAACGTTAGCTTAATGTGAAAATGTGCTAAGTCAACTTTTACGAATTTTACAGGAGACGAAAAAAACTGAATAATTTTTGAAATACCCTTCTTTTTTCAAAACTGTGAATGAGGATACCTTAATTGCAATGCTTTTGAGTGTAGAAGCTTTGAAAAAGATACCTATAAACCATGTATGCCAACCCAGCAGCTATTTTATGACTTAGCACAATTTCCGCACTCAAAACTAATTTTTTCTCCTGACTTAGCACTTTTTACTCAATATGTTTTCCCATCACTCCTCCCCTTTAATGAATGAAATAGAACACTAAAACTATATATTTGACAAAAAATACTACTTATTTGTCAAACTATTTCTAACGGTTCGGATCTGGACTCTTTTGGCAGATGGTGCGCAGACAATAATTTATATTTAAATTCAAACAAATGCTGTGCTGTGTCTTACTCCAAAAAAAAAACTGCACATTTATCTACAAACTAAATGCTAAATCTCTTAATCGTTGTCAAGAGAGTAAACACTTGGGTGTAATTTTTGACTCCAAACTCTCTTTTTCTAGTCACATTGACTTCATTGCTTCAAAATTTGTTGCAATGGCTGGGTTCAGTAGACGTAACACCAGTGACCTTAAGGACCCTATGACGTTGAAGGCACTTTATATATCCTTGGTCAGAAGTGATCATGAATATTGCTCAATAATATGGAATCCTTTCTATGAATCTAACTCCTAGAAAATTGAGGGAGTTCAACATTTTTTTACAAATATTGCTCTCCGTATGCTTCACTGGCCAGACGGCCTCCCATCACATACCAGCAGGCGCAAGTTGCTTAGCCTTCAGGCTTGGCATGACAGAAAAACTTTTATCTCACTCATGCTTCCCTATAATGTAATAAACTTTAGCACAAATTGCTCTGATTTATCTAATTTGTTCATTCCATATATTTCACTGCGTGATCTTCGGCGTAATAGATTACACATGCCGACAGCATCTCAGACTCAGGAACCTAACCATATATTTTGGAAGGATTTTGATGCGATGAGTCTTATTTATCTAGATATCTCACACCACAAGTGGGCTAACAAACTTAACTGTTAACCCATCAACTTCCGTATCCCCTAACCCCTAGAAAATACGATATCTCAGCGAAAGAAAACGATATTTGAGCAAACTCAACGCCATTTGAAAGAAGAAGACTTGTACTTAAAGATGTCATCCTTTAATTTTGGTGAAATAAAACATCTGCAAGGCTACACAACCTAAAATATGTGTAAAAACGGTGTTTTTTGCACTTTTAGGTTAGGATATCTCAAAAGCCAGAGCTGATAGAGCAAGGCCAGATTTGGATTCAGCGCATCACAAACCTTCGGAAATATATAGTCTGGTTTCTGGGTCTGAATAATGGTTGAATTTTGTCGGCCTGTGTTATTTATCGAAATAACTCATAAAACGAATTATGCTATGAATGAACCTATAACTAGGACTATACATTTACATAGCAAATAGATTCAGTAGAGTTATTAATTTTAATAACAGATTATATAAGTTTAAGCTTGAATTGTTTTCTATTTTTAACTAGTCTGTAAGAAAGCATGTAGTTATCGACATGTAAAAATTGAAGTAGATAAAAGTCAGCGCAAAGCATTTATCAAACACCAAATGTATGTCTCAATTGGGTGAATCCAATTTCAAGGGGTTGCCAACGCAATATATAGTTTCTCCAACCCAATTGTCAACCTCGCCTACCCGTGGCGAATCATGTTTCATTGACAGCCGAGGCTTTGACGACCTCAAGTTCATCATGGAGCTAGGGGTGGGGTGGGGAGGGCCGGATGGCCTGGAAAGTTTACTGTGGTCATATAAATCGTTCCCGAGATGGTCGGGCTTGTACCTTAATAGTGCTTTGTTACCGGAACGCACTGGATCTATATCCGGCAAAGGACCATCAACATCGGCCCAAAGCCTTCGGGGAGTGTCTTTATCGTTAATACAACAACAACAACAAAGCATGCACTTTTAGACTGAATGAATTAAATAAGTAAATAGAATGCGCGCACAAAGAAATGACTAGTAATTCAGATTGATATTACTGACTGGTTGACTTAGCACATTTTTTTTGAACAGCTGACGCTTAGCACATTTACACATCATTGCCCACAACACGTAAAAATTAAAAATTATTTTTTTTTTGAGATCGTTATATTTTGAATTCAGTTTTAAAACTGCATTAATATACAATTTTTCAAAAAAAAGTGACTTAGCACATTTTCACATTAAGCTAACGATAATATCTTTTTTCGAGCAAAATAAAAAACTCAAATAATAATTATTGAAAATCGATTTTTATAATAACACTTAACTTTTCGATCCCTTTATGAGAACATTACCCTTACCTGCCGTGGACGTAGCGCAAACATAGCACTATCATTTATCATCAATTCTTTGCCTTCTTCAGCCTGTTGCAATACATGATGCTCTATTTCTTTCTCTTTAGACTTTGGCCGCTCCCTTTCATCATCTGTAGTATGCCAATAATTTAAGGCAAAACTTTGTTCTAATTCAACAACGGCAGCATCTTCATCATCTTCGCCAATACCCCAACTAGTACCAGCTCCAATACCCGCACCATATTTATCACTTTGCATTGCAGCTAATTCATTTTCCATAAAATTCTCACTGCCATATAAATTTTCTTGCAACATTTGTTTGTGCATTTGCTTATACTCATTTGAGTCGAACATTCGCTTCTTGCATGGTGGCATAAATGTGTTTTGGTGCTTTTGTGTGTGTAGCGCCATGTGTGCGGCTTGTGCTGCTTGCAATGGTGAGAGTGCGGCATTGAGATCAACACCAACGCTGTCATCGTCACTATATAAGTGGTGTACATCATTATCTTTGTCTAAATTATAAATTAGCTGATCCAAACAATCATTAACTGTCTCATCATTGTCGTCGTCAATATCATCATCACCGTATATATTTTGTGCTATTTCAATATCATCGCCTACATGATCGGATGTGTGGTGCTTAATAGGTTTATAATCGAACTGTAGTTATGGAAAGTAAAAATTAGGGAATATTTTAGTATAATGTATTAATGAAAATTCTTCCGAAGTTATGAATGGTATAAATATAAACAGTAAAACATTTTCCCGAAAAATCATTTGGAGCATTTATGTTAGCCTTAAAATCTGTTTTGCTGAGACCTTTTAAGGCAAGTTTTTATAACATCATTTTTATAATGTTTTTCTTGTTAATGATATAAGAGGTAAATTTTGAAAATCTTATAACTTTAAACGAGCAATTCTTGTATATTCGTATATTTGTATAGCCGAACGATCTCGGGAACGGCTCAACCGATTTAAATGAAATTTGGCACAGAGATAACGTATCACATTGTAAGAATTTCTACCTAGGTGCTGCCACTCAGAATGTTTCACAAGGTTGCCACCTATTGGAAATTAAAAAAAATTCCATGAGATATCTGGGTATCAAACGAAAGGTATTTCACTCCGCATTACAATAGGGACATTTTTGAGTAGGGTTGCCATTTAGGGTTGCCACCTATTCTAAATTAAAACAAATTGCATGAGATATGCCGATATGGGTATCAAACGAAAGGTATTTCACTCCGCATTACAAAAGGGAAATTTTTGAGTAGGGTTGCCATTTAGGGTTGCCACCTATTCGAAATTAAAAAAAAAATTGCATGAGATATGCCGATATGGGTATCAAACGAAAGGTATTTCACTTCGCATTACAATAGGGATATTTTTAGTAGGGTTGCTATTTAGGGTTATGGTAGTTAGACGAAATAGTACTCTCACTACTACTCATATTCTATTAAAGCTTTAAAGGAGAACATTAAATTTAAAAATCTTCGTAAAAAATCTTACACATGATTCGACTTAATTTTCTTAATTTCACACACGCTAATAAAATTGAAATGCAATATCAAGGCACCATGGCAAATTCTAGCAAAATATATTTCAATGCATATTTTTGGCAAATATGAAATGAATAATTGCAATTTCTCACAGATTAATATTAGAAAGATTTCTCACCATGGTAATTTGCTACCGTTGAACACTAGAGGCATAAGTTCAATTTGAAAACGACATCTAATCATTTAACTACTTACCAACAGATGGCGATTAGGGAAGTAAGTTGACATTTAAATAAACTAACTGATAGTTGTCATTCGTGAAATTTACAAGTTTTTGGAATGTAATAAAATTGTGAGACTTTCATAGTGTATAAATAAAAAAAATATTTGAAATTAATAATTCGGCGCATGATGATACTCGACCTAAATAACTTAGTTCCCGTTTTCACTAATTGTCATAGCAATCCCTTATAGTATAGGCTGGAATTACCCATTTTAATTTTTTCATTCCATTTCATTTTGCGGTTAGTGTTTGATATGTTTTTGAAATCTATATTTAAAGAAATCAAATATTGGCAAATAAAAGTATATAAGTATATATAAAAAAAGTTGAGTTTGATTAATGATGACATGTAGAACAAAGTATGTTATGCGGCATACTCGAAGATTGCCGAGCAAAGCTCGGTCGCCGAGGTGCTAAAAATAAAATAAAACAATTTTAAGCACTTCCTTTATATAAATGGACAAAAATCAGGGAAAAATGTCTCCTTATATAAAGACATATTCTTGCCAAACTTTGATTTTTAAATTTTGACATAGAAATTGCAAAAATATTTATGAGAAGTAAAAATATAAAAGTGGAGCGCACATTAGCTACTTGGATTGGAGAGTTGGTAGGAAAGGAGATATAATTAGTCAATCAATTGCGCTTCACCTTTATATTTTTACTTCTCATAAATATTTTTGCAATTTCTATGTCAAAATTTAAAAATCAAAGTTTGGCAAGAATATGTCTTTATATAAGCAGAGATTTTTTGCTGATTTTTGTCCATTTATATAAAGGAAGTGTTTAAAATTTTTTTATTTTATTTTTGTTTTCTCCTTTCTTAAATTTTCTTGGTGTCTTAACCTATCTGTTAAGTTGTACGCTTGTAGCTCAATAAGAACTTACATAAAAATCAATCCCAAAATTCCCTCCGTTCCGTTTGATTTTTCTAAATATCTCAGTCCGTGCGCCCCCTAGCGAAACTTTTTGTATTGTGTCATCGACCTCTGAATTAAGCTCTAAATTTTTAGCCTCTAGCTCATAGAGAAGTTACTTAAACCCCGGTTTCAAATTTCCAAATTATTATGTAATTTTTTCGATCCGTGCGCCACCTGACGAAATTTTTTTCTCCTTTTGTTCCTTTGTCACGGTGTCTTATCCTGTCTCTGAGGTTTCATGTTTGTAGCTCAATGGGAAGTTACTTTAAAATCGATCTCAAAACACCAAATTTTCAAATTCTTATCTAAATATTTCGATCCGTGCGCCACCTAACAGAATTTTTTCTCCTTTTCCTAAATTTTCTCGGCGTCTTATCCTATCTGTGAAGTTTTACAGTTATAGCTAAATAAGAACTTACATAAAAATCAATCCCTAAATTCCCTCCATTTCGTAAGATTTTTGTAAATATCTCATCACGTACGCCCCCTAGCGAATCTTTTTGTATCGTGTCATCGGCTATCATCTGAATTAAGTTTGAAATTTCAAGTCTCTAGCTCATCGAGAAGTTACTTAAAAGCTGGTTTGAAAATTTTAAAATTCTTATCTAATTATTTCGATCCGTGAGCCACCTAACGGATTTTTTTCCTTTTGTTGCATTGTCACGGTATTCTAACCTACCTGTAAAGTTTCACGTTTGTAGCTCAATGAGAAGTTAATAAAAAATCGGTTGCAAGATTTGTATGGAAAGCGGACAAACATTCAACCGACCTAGTATAAAGGAAGTAAAATAACACACGGCGATGCTTACTAAAGAAATGTTACCGAGTTTTACTTCTTTAAAAGCCCGCTTTTGGGTTGGCGAACTTTGAACTCAAGTACACCATGTTCTTGTTAATGCTGTAGCAATATCGGGATGTTGATGGTCCTTTGCCGGATGCAGATCCGGTACGTTCCGGTACCAAGCCCGACCATCTCGGGAAAGATTTTTGTTATGACCACAAGCGACCTTCTAGGCCATTCCACCCTCCCACCCCCTAGATCCATGAGGAGTTCGGGGTTGTCAAAGCCTCGGCTGTTAATGAAACAGGATTCGACACGGATAGGTGAGGTTGTCAATTGGGTTTGGTGAAGCTATATATTGCGCTGGCAACCTGACAGGGTTGCGCTACACAACCCATTGAATGTATTTGGTATTTTAGTCGCCTCTTATAACAGGCATACCTACCGCGAGTATATTCTAACCCCCTAACCCGCTGGGGCTCAAGTACAACATCGTTCATGCTGGTGTTAAGGCAGATGCCTCTATCCACTCAGCGATTTGAATGTCCTGCTGCCCGCTTTGTAATTTCTCTCTAGCTTTTGTCATTTAGTAAATAATTTGATTTATTAATTTATTTAATAATTTGGGAAACATTTAAACAACGTGACATCAGGACGGACAAGGCGACAGCTGTTTCGATTATACCTTGTAAATCTCTTCAAAGCCTTTTCTCCCGGGAGTGGGAGTCGAACTCGCTTTGAAGAGATTTACAAGGTATAATCGAAACAGCTGTCGCCTTGTCCGTCCTGATGTCACGTTGTTTAAATTTTTCCCAAATTATTAAATAAATTATAAAATTAAAAAATTGCTTCAAATAAATGTTTTCATACATTTAAAAAAAAAAAAAGCAATATGGGCAATCCCCGATTATTAAAAATCATACAATTTGATTTATTATTTTTTAACAACAAATTTTAGCTTTTTGTAGTTAGCGTGAAACAAGCTACGCGTGCTTGTTACCGGAACGTACCGGATTTATATCCGTCAAAGGACCATAAACGTCGATAACAATCGTCGATAACGCAAAACCTTCGCAGTGTCTTAATCGCTACAGCAACAACAACCACCTTAATTACGTTTTAGAAAAATTGAACAATCCGAGAAAAATATTTTAAAAATTTTCATTTTTGTGTGTGCATTTTTTTAGTTCAATTAGTTAAGATCCAACAAAATATGAGCTTGATGTTTCTCAAAATTCGATTGGATTATTGACATCTCATAACATTTTATAAAATTCTAAATAAGAGTTTGGAAATACATATGTATACAAGCAAATTTTTCAAAAACTTTTCGAGTGTCATAATTTTTTCGAAATAGGTTTATGTTCTGGAAAAATATTTTTAGATAGGTATGACGCTTTGAAAGAAGTCGTTTTTCACACAAATTCTAAGTTAACTATTCGGTGAGACAAGAGTGTTTTCAAACAGGCCATTCAACCTATGATGTTGATTGCTTTCAGGTTTTATAAAAATTTGTTGGCAGCTCTAAGTTGAACATCATGAAATTCTCCAAAGATCCATCCTGAAGTACTTTTTCGTGGTCTCAACCATTTCTGAGTTAAGGCTCGAGCAGTTGCCGAAACTTTTTTGCAGCGAGCTAGATTAGTTATTAATGAAGCGAACTTGTTCAAATATAGTATTTAAACTAACACTTGTGTCGCCAGCAACGTCGATTAAAAATTTAAAAAAATGGGCGTGGCTCTACCTTTTTTAGACTCAGTTTTCACCATAATTCCGAAGCTGTAACAGTACCGTAAAAAAATTGGTGGAGAGGATCTGAATGCCATATTAGTGACAATAACAATTGAAATAAATATCACGTGAGTGTAGTTCTTGTGCTGAATTTCGAAAATTAGTTTTAATTGCTCTTGAGTGTTGTTATGATATAGCGATTTACGAAATTTTTATTCAAGGTTTGATTCGACCTCAAGGTCAGAACAATAATTTGTATACAATTTTGTACATGTATTGCGATTTGCACTTCAATATAAACAAGTAAGGAAGTATGAGCTCGGGTGAAACATTCCATACCCAGCTGTACACTTGAAATGCTGTTGTGGTTTGTTTTGTGTCCTTAATAGTGTTACAAGGCTGCGCAATAATACATATACATACATATGTTTCTATTCTGAACAAATTTTTCTTCGAGTTATGGCTCCCGAAACATAGAAAATTGCTTAGTTATAAAAGAGGGGGTGCCACGCCCATTTTTTAAAATTTAACGTTTTTCCTATTGTTATAAAACCACTTGGGAAATGAAATACCATAGATATAAAACTCTTTTTTGCAAAGATATACCTTATTTTATTCGTCACCGACCCTTTTAAAAATCTTGTATATAAAAGTGGGCGTGGTCCTTAACCGATTTCGTTCAAATTTCTTCAAATCATTCCTTATAGTAGAGGCAACCTCGCTGCCGAATTTGTTTACGATAGGTTTAACGATATTTGATTTATGATCTATATATGTGACCCGGTCTATGAAAAGGTGGCTTATGACTCAAAAGAAAAAAAAAAAAAAGAAGAGCACAAACGTCCTGAAGAAATGCATTGTTTATCTTTAACAGCTGTTTCTCGCAATTTCTTTTTTTGAGCCATAAGCCGCCTTTTCATAGACCGGGTCTCATATATAAAATTCAAATTATGTATGTATTTATGTAGGTATAGATCGCGTTGCGTCCTAAAAACATTAATACTTTTAGTTTCTTATATTCCTCCTGGTAGTGATATAGAAATGTATGTAAAATATTTAGAAAATGTGATTGCAATCTCAAATTCTCTCAAGTCTGGTGATGAAATTATTTTCTTAGGCGACTTTAATCTACCCAATATCTCTTGGGAAAATCATAATAAAACCTTAATACCGCATAATCTCAGCTCCAGCGTCGAACTCTATGTCGTAAGCACTTTGCCCTCTCATGGTTTCCTGCAAAGTAACGGAGTTCGGAATGACAATAATAAAATCCTAGATCTAATATTTGTTACTAATAATTTAAAAGTATTATGCCATGAATGTCTATCTCCAATTTTGAATAATAGTTTTCATCATAAGGCTATTTTTCTTAGTATTATGTTTTATAGTTTCGATACCGTAAAAGATGAACCACCAGCTCGGCGCACATAGGTAGATTTTAGACATTTAGGCGGCCATAATTGAATTTGTAAAAGTTGCCACAATTACAAAAAAAAGCACTCCCACGGCTTAAGAATAGACAGGGAAACAATAATTCTACCCCTTCCCATCCATCGCATACCTGGCGTTAGCGGTCAAGTAATCGGAATTTAGCTATTTCTGAAACGCGTGTTATGTTTTTTTTTAACCTATGTGAAATCGCATGTTTTAACGTGAATATTTTAAGTTTTAAGACAATTGAATTGAGTAATCGTGATGGATTCTGATATTTCAGGTAAATACTAACATTATTAATGCTGTTTGTGATTTTTAAAAGTTAGAAATTGATAAAGAACCTATTTTATTTAGAATGTTAAAAAAATGTTTTTAATTTTTTTTATTTTTGGTGTTCAAAACCAGTTTTGTTATGTTTCCCAGTCCGTCCAAGTGAAAATTAGCTTTGAACATGGTACTTGGTACAATTAGCTTGCGAACTGCATTAAATTTAGCTGTAGATACTTGCAGATAGGAGGTTAGATAGAGGGTTTGATACACCCTTCTTGCGGCACAACAGGAAAAATAGCCTCACTGCGCAGGTATTTTTTAGTGTTACACAGTGTAATATCTATTCTAATGTAACCGATTAGTTTCATTATTATAATTTTTCTTAAACCAATAAAAAATTTACCCTTCCTGTACAACAATAAAAATAGCCTCACTGCGCAGAAATTTTTAAGTGTTAAACAGTGTAATATCTATATTTTTAAAATAACCGATAAATTACACAAATTATTATAATTTTTCATTAATTAAACAGTTTTAAGAAGATATAGGCAATAAAACTTGAAAATCTACCTATGTGCAGCGTGATTACATGAATGCCGATTATGAGTCTATTAATAATTTTTTGCACTCTTTCGATTAGGAGTTTTGAAAAATTCCGGCTGTCCCAATACTTCTTACGAGATATTGTGTTCCATTTTTTCGGGAGCCATCTCTAATTTTGTTCCCCTAAAAAGATGCGCAGCTAAAAACAAGCCACCTTGGTTCAATCTAAGACTCTCTAACTTGAGAAATGAAAAGAGTAAGGCTTTTAGGAGGTTCAAGAAAAATAATCCTGAAGTCAATAGCCTTAACTTCATTCATTTAAGAAAGGAGTATGATCATCTTCATAACTTCTTATTTAGGCAGAAGGAAAACAACAAAGTCGATAATTCATTACAAAAGACAGATAAAGCGACGAAACTTGGTAGATGAGTTGAACTTATGACGCAGAATAGAAAATTAGTAAAATTTTGGACAATGGGGGTGGCACCGCCCACTTTTAAAAGAAGGTAATTTAAAACTTTTGCAAGTTGTAATTTGGCAGTCGTTGAAGATATCATGATGAAATTTGGCAGGAACGTTACTCCTATTACTATATGTACGCTCAATAAAAATTAGCCCACTTTTAAAAAATTTTTTTTTAAAGTAAAATTTTAACAAAAAATTTAATATCTTTACAGTATATAAGTAAATTATGTCAACATTCAACTCCAGTAATGATATGGTGCAACAAAATACAAAAATAAAAGAAAATTTCAAAATGGGCGTGGCTCCGCTCTTTTTCATTTAATTTGTCTAGGATTCTTTTAACGCCATAAGTCGAACAAAAATTAACCAATCCTTTTGAAATTTGGTAGGGGCATAGATTTTAGGACGTTAACTGTTTTCTGTGAAATTGCCACGCCCAGTTTTTATACACAGTCGTCCGTCTGTCCTTCCGCATGGCCGTTAACACGATAACTTGAGCAAAAATCGACATATCTTTAATGAACTTAGTTCACGTGCTTACTTGAACTCACTTTATCTTGGTATGAAAAATGAACGAAATCCGACTATGACCACGCCCAATTTTTCCATATCGAAAATTACGAAAAATGAAAAAATGCCATAATTCTATACCAAATACGAAAAAAGGGATGAAACATGGTAAGGTAATTGGATTGTTTTATTGTCGCAAAATATAACTTTAGAAAAAACTTTATAAAATGGTTGTGACACCTACCATATTAAGTAGAAGAAAATGAAAAAGTTCTGCAGGGCGAAATAAAAAACCCCTAAAATCTCGGCAGGTATTACATATATAAATAAATTAGCGGTATCCAACAGATGATGTTCTGGGTCACCCTGGTCCACATTTTGGTCGATATCTGGAAAACGCCTTCACATATTCAACTACCACCACTCCCTTTTAAAACTCTAATTAATACCTTTAATTTGATACCCATATCGTACAAACTCATTCTAGAGTCACCCCTGGTCCACCTTTATTGCGATACCTCGAAAAGGCGTCCACCTATAGAACTAAGGCCCACTCCCTTTTAAAATACTCATTAACTCTTTTCGTTTGATACCCATATTGCACAAACGAATTCTAGAGTCACCCCTGGCCCACCTTTGTGGCGATATCCCGAAACGGCATCCACCTATGAAACTAAGGATTACTCCCTTTTAAAATACTCATTAAAACCTTTCTTTTGATACCCATATTGTACAAACAAATTCTAGGGTCACCCCTGCTCCACCTTTATGGCGATATCTCGAAAATGCGACCACCTATACAACAACCACCACTCCCTTTTAAAACCCTCATTAATACCTTTAATTTGATACCCATATCGTACAAACACATTCTAGGGTCACCCCTGGTCCACCTTTATGGCGATATTTCGAAACGGCTTCCACCTATAGAACTAAGGCCCACTCCCTTTTAAAATACTTATTAACACCTTTCGTTTGATGCCCATATTGTACAAACAAATTCTAGGGTCACCCCTGGTCCACCTTTGTGGCGATATCTCGAAACGGCGTCCACCTATGAAACTAAGGATTACTCCCTTTTAAAATACTCATTAACACCTTTCTTTTGATACCCATATTGTACAAACAAATTCTAGGGTCACCCCTGCTCCACCTTTATGGCGACATCTCGAAAATGCGACCACCTATACAACAACCACCACTCCCTTTTAAAACCCTCATTAATACCTTTCGTTTGATGCCCATATTGTACAAACAAATTCTAGGGTCACCCATGGTCCACCTTTATGGCGATATCTCGAAACGGCGTCCACCTATGGAACTAAGGATTACTCGCTTTTAAAATACTCATTAACACCTTTCTTTTGATACCCATATTGTACAAACAAATTCTAGGGTCACCCCTGGTCCACCTTTAAGGCGTTATCTCGAAACGGCGTCCACCTATGGAACTAAGGATTACCCCCTTTTAAAATACTCATTAACACCTTTCATTTGATACCCATATGGTACAAACGCATTCTAGAGTCACCCCTGCTCCACCTTTATGGCGATATCTCGAAAATGCGACCACCTATACAACAACCACCACTCCCTTTTAAACCCTCATTAATACCTTTAATTTGATACCCATATTGTACAAACAAATTCTAGGGTCACCCATGGTCCACCTTTATGGCGATATCTTGAAACGGCGTCCACCTATGGAACTAAGGATTACTCGCTTTTAAAATACTCATTAACACCTTTCTTTTGATACCCATATTGTACAAACAAATTCTAGGGTCACCCCTGGTCCACCTTTGTGGCGATATCTCGAAACGGCGTCCACCTATGGAACTAAGGATTACTCGCTTTTAAAATACTCATTAACACCTTTCTTTTGATACCCATATTGTACAAACAAATTCTAGGGTCACCCCTGGTCCACCTTTATGGCGTTATCTTGAAACGGCGTCCACCTATGGAACTAAGGATTACTCCCTTTTAAAATACTCATTAACACCTTTCTTTTGATACCAATATTGTACAAACAAATTCTAGGGTCACCCCTACTCCACCTTTATGGCGATATCTCGAAAATGCGACCACCTATACAACAACCACCACTCCATTTTAAAACCCTCATTAATACCTTTAATTTGATACCCATATTGTACAAACAAATTCTAGGGTCACCCATGGTCCACCTTTATGGCGATATCTCGAAACGGCGTCCACCTATGGAACTAAGGATTACTCGCTTTTAAAATACTCATTAACACCTTTCTTTTGATACCAATATTGTACAAACAAATTCTAGGCTCACCCCTGGTCCACCTTTATGGCGTTATCTCGAAACGGCGTCCACCTATGGAACTAAGGATTACCCCCTTTTAAAATACTCATTAACACCTTTCATTTGATACCCGTATGGTACAAACAAATTCTAGGGTCACCCCTGCTCCACCTTTATGGCGATATCTCGGAAATTCGACCACCTATACAACAACCACCACTCCCTTTTAAACCCTCATTAATACCTTTAATTTGATACCCATATTGTACAAACAAATTCTAGGGTCACCCATGGTCCACCTTTATGGCGATATCTCGAAACGGCGTCCACCTATGGAACTAAGGATTACTCCCTTTTAAAATACTCATTAACACCTTTCTTTTGATACCCATATTGTACAAACAAATTCTAGGGTCACCCCTGCTCCACCTTTATGGCGATATCTCGGAAATTCGACCACTTATACAACAACCACCACTCCCTTTTAAACCCTCATTAATACCTTTAATTTGATACCCATATTGTACAAACAAATTCTAGGGTCACCCATGGTCCACCTTTATGGCGATATCTCGAAACGGCGTCCACCTATGGAACTAAGGATTACTCGCTTTTAAAATACTCATTAACACCTTTCTTTTGATACCCATATTGTACAAACAAATTCTAGGGTCACCCCTGGTCCACCTTTGTGGCGATATCTCGAAACGGCGTCCACCTATGGAACTAAGGATTACTCGCTTTTAAAATACTCATTAACACCTTTCTTTTGATACCCATATTGTACAAACAAATTCTAGGGTCACCCCTGCTCCACCTTTATGGCGATATCTCGGAAATTCGACCACCTATACAACAACCACCACTCCCTTTTAAACCCTCATTAATACCTTTAATTTGATACCCATATTGTACAAACAAATTCTAGGGTCACCCATGGTCCACCTTTATGGCGATATCTCGAAACGGCGTCCACCTATGGAACTAAGGATTACTCGCTTTTAAAATACTCATTAACACCTTTCTTTTGATACCCATATTGTACAAACAAATTCTAGGGTCACCCCTGGTCCACCCTTGTGGCGATATCTCGAAACGGCCTCCACCTATGGAACTAAGGATTACTCGCTTTTAAAATACTCATTAACACCTTTCTTTTGATACCCATATTGTACAAACAAATTCTAGGGTCACCCCTGGTCCACCTTTATGGCGTTATCTCGAAACGGCGTCCACCTATGGAACTAAGGATTACTCCCTTTTAAAATACTCATTAACACCTTTCTTTTGATACCCATATTGTACAAACAAATTCTAAGGTCACCCCTGATCCACCTTTATGGCGATATCTCGAAACGGCGTCCACCTATGGAACTAAGGATTACTCCCTTTTAAAATACTCATTAACACCTTTCTTTTGATACCCATATTGTACAAACAAATTCTAGGGTCACCCCTGCTCCACCTTTATGGCGATATCTCGAAACGGCGTCCACCTATGGAACTAAGGATTACTCCCTTTTAAAATACTCATTAACACCTTTCTTTTGATACCCATATTGTACAAACAAATTCTAGGGTCACCCCTGGTCCACCTTTATGGCGTTATCTCGAAACGGCGTCCACCTATGGAACTAAGGATTACTCCCTTTTAAAATACTCATTAACACCTTTCTTTTGATACCCATATTGTACAAACAAATTCTAAGGTCACCCCTGATCCACCTTTATGGCGATATCTCGAAACGGCGTCCACCTATAGAACTAAGGCCCACTCCCTTTTAAAATACTCATTAACACCTTTCGTTTGATGCCCATATTGTACAAACAAATTCTAGAGTCACCCCTGCTCCACCTTTATGGCGATATCTCGAAACGGCGTCCACCTATGGAACTAAGGATTACTCCCTTTTAAAATACTCATTAACACCTTTCTTTTGATACCCATATTGTACAAACAAATTCTAGGGTCACCCCTGCTCCACCTTTATGGCGATATCTCGGAAATTCGACCACCTATACAACAACCACCACTCCCTTTTAAACCCTCATTAATACCTTTAATTTGATACCCATATTGTACAAACAAATTCTAGGGTCACCCATGGTCCACCTTTATGGCGATATCTCGAAACGGCGTCCACCTATGGAACTAAGGATTACTCGCTTTTAAAATACTCATTAACACCTTTCTTTTGATACCCATATTGTACAAACAAATTCTAGGGTCACCCCTGGTCCACCTTTGTGGCGATATCTCGAAACGGCGTCCACCTATGGAACTAAGGATTACTCGCTTTTAAAATACTCATTAACACCTTTCTTTTGATACCCATATTGTACAAACAAATTCTAGGGTCACCCCTGGTCCACCTTTATGGCGTTATCTCGAAACGGCGTCCACCTATGGAACTAAGGATTACTCCCTTTTAAAATACTCATTAACACCTTTCTTTTGATACCCATATTGTACAAACAAATTCTAAGGTCACCCCTGATCCACCTTTATGGCGATATCTCGAAAATGCGACCACCTATACAACAACCACCACTCCATTTTAAAACCCTCATTAATACCTTTAATTTGATACCCATATTGTACAAACAAATTCTAGGGTCACCCATGGTCCACCTTTATGGCGATATCTCGAAACAGCGTCCACCTATGGAACTAAGGATTACTCGCTTTTAAAATACTCATTAACACCTTTCTTTTGATACCAATATTGTACAAACAAATTCTAGGGTCACCCCTGGTCCACCTTTATGGCGTTATCTCGAAACGGCGTCCACCTATGGAACTAAGGATTACCCCCTTTTAAAATACTCATTAACACCTTTCATTTGATACCCATATGGTACAAACGCATTCTAGAGTCACCCCTGGTCCACCTTTATGGCGATATCTCGAAAAGGCGACCACCTATACAACAACCACCACTCCCTTTTAAAATCCTCATTAATACCTTTAGTTTGATACCCATATCGTACAAACACATTCTAGAGTCACCCCTGGTCCACCTTTATGGCGATATTTCGAAACGGCGTCCACCTATAGAACTAAGGCCCACTCCCTTTTAAAATACTCATTAACACCTTTCGTTTGATGCCCATATTGTACAAACAAATTCTAGGGTCACCCATGGTCCACCTTTATGGCGATATCTCGAAACGGCGTCCACCTATGGAACTAAGGATTACTCGCTTTTAAAATACTCTTTAACACCTTTCTTTTGATACCCATATTGTACAAACAAATTCTAGGGTCACCCCTGGTCCACCTTTGTGGCGATATCTCGAAACGGCGTCCACCTATGGAACTAAGGCCCACTCCCTTTTAAAATACTCATTAACACCTTTCGTTTGATGCCCATATTGTACAAACAAATTCTAGGGTCACCCCTGGTCCACCTTTATGGCGTTATCTCGAAACGGCGTCCACCTATGGAACTAAGGATTACTCCCTTTTAAAATACTCATTAACACCTTTCTTTTGATACCAATATTGTACAAACAAATTCTAGGGTCACCCCTACTCCACCTTTATGGCGATATCTCGAAAATGCGACCACCTATACAACAACCACCACTCCATTTTAAAACCCTCATTAATACCTTTAATTTGATATCCATATTGTACAAACAAATTCTAGGGTCAACCATGGTCCACCTTTATGGCGATATCTCGAAACGGCGTCCACCTATGGAACTAAGGATTACTCGCTTTTAAAATACTCATTAACACCTTTCTTTTGATACCCATATTGTACAAACAAATTCTAGAGTCACCCCTGCTCCACCTTTATGGCGATATCTCGAAACGGCGTCCACCTATGGAACTAAGGATTACTCCCTTTTAAAATACTCATTAACACCTTTCTTTTGATACCCATATTGTACAAACAAATTCTAGGGTCACCCCTGGTCCACCTTTATGGCGATATCTCGAAAATGCGACCACCTATACAACAACCACCACTCCCTTTTAAAACCCTCATTAATACCTTTAATTTGATACCCATATCGTACAAACACATTCTAGAGTCACCCCTGGTCCACCTTTATGGCGATATTTCGAAACGGCGTCCACCTATAGAACTAAGGCCCACTCCCTTTTAAAATACTCATTAACACCTTTCGTTTGATGCCCATATTGTACAAACAAATTCTAGGGTCACCCCTGGTCCACCTTTGTGGCGATATCTCGAAACGCATTCCACCTATGGATCTAAGGATTACTCCCTTTTAAAATACTCATTAACACCTTTCTTTTGATACCCATATTGTACAAACAAATTCTAGGGTCACCCCTGGTCCACCTTTATGGCGATATCTCGAAAATGCGACCACCTATACAACAACCACCACTCCCTTTTAAAACCCTCATTAATACCTTTAATTTGATACCCATATCGTACAAACACATTCTAGAGTCACCCCTGGTCCACCTTTATGGCGATATTTCGAAACGGCGTCCACCTATAGAACTAAGGCCCACTCCCTTTTAAAATACTCATTAACACCTTTCGTTTGATGCCCATATTGTACAAACAAATTCTAGGGTCACCCCTGGTCCACCTTTATGGCGATATCTCGAAACGGCGTCCACCTATGGAACTAAGGATTACTCCCTTTTAAAATACACATTAACACCTTTCTTTTGATGCCCATATTGTACAAACAAATTCTAGGGTCACCCCTGGTCCACCTTTATGGCGATATCTCGAAAAGCCGTCCGCCTATAGAATTAAGGCCCACTCCCTTTTAAAATACTCATTAACACCTTTCATTTGATACCCATATGGTACAAACGCATTCTAGAGTCACCCCTGCTCCACCTTTATGGCGATATCTCGGAAATTCGACCACCTATACAACAACCACCACTCCCTTTTAAACCCTCATTAATACCTTTAATTTGATACCCATATTGTACAAACAAATTCTAGGGTCACCCATGGTCCACCTTTATGGCGATATCTCGAAACGGCGTCCACCTATGGAACTAAGGATTACTCGCTTTTAAAATACTCATTAACACCTTTCTTTTGATACCCATATTGTACAAACAAATTCTAGGGTCACCCCTGGTCCACCTTTGTGGCGATATCTCGAAACGGCGTCCACCTATGGAACTAAGGATTACTCGCTTTTAAAATACTCATTAACACCTTTCTTTTGATACCCATATTGTACAAACAAATTCTAGGGTCACCCCTGGTCCACCTTTATGGCGTTATCTCGAAACGGCGTCCACCTATGGAACTAAGGATTACTCCCTTTTAAAATACTCATTAACACCTTTCTTTTGATACCCATATTGTACAAACAAATTCTAAGGTCACCCCTGATCCACCTTTATGGCGATATCTCGAAAATGCGACCACCTATACAACAACCACCACTCCATTTTAAAACCCTCATTAATACCTTTAATTTGATACCCATATTGTACAAACAAATTCCAGGGTCACCCATGGTCCACCTTTATGGCGATATCTCGAAACAGCGTCCACCTATGGAACTAAGGATTACTCGCTTTTAAAATACTCATTAACACCTTTCTTTTGATACCAATATTGTACAAACAAATTCTAGGGTCATCCCTGGTCCACCTTTATGGCGTTATCTCGAAACGGCGTCCACCTATGGAACTAAGGATTACCCCCTTTTAAAATACTCATTAACACCTTTCATTTGATACCCATATGGTACAAACGCATTCTAGAGTCACCCCTGGTCCACCTTTATGGAGATATCTCGAAAAGGCGACCACCTATACAACAACCACCACTCCCTTTTAAAATCCTCATTAATACCTTTAATTTGATACCCATATCGTACAAACACATTCTAGAGTCACCCCTGGTCCACCTTTATGGCGATATTTCGAAACGGCGTCCACCTATAGAACTAAGGCCCACTCCCTTTTAAAATACTCATTAACACCTTTCGTTTGATGCCCATATTGTACAAACAAATTCTAGGGTCACCCCTGGTCCACCTTTGTGGCGATATCTCGAAACGGCGTCCACCTATGGAACTAAGGATTACTCCCTTTTCAAATACTCATTAACACCTCTCTTTTGATACCCATATTGTACAAACAAATTCTAGGGTCACCCCTGGTCCACCTTTATGGCGATATCTCGAAACGGCGTCCACCTATGGAACTAAGGCCCACTCCCTTTTAAAATACTCTTTAACACCTTTCGTTTGATGACCATATTGTACAAACAAATTCTAGAGTCACCCCTGCTCCACCTTTATGGCGATATCTCGAAACGGCGTCCACCTATGGAACTAAGGATTACTCCCTTTTAAAATACTCATTAACACCTTTCTTTTGATACTCATATTGTACAAACAAATTCTAGGGTCACCCCTGGTCCACCTTTATGGCGATATCTCGAAAATGCGACCACCTATACAACAACCACCACTCCCTTTTAAAACCCTCATTAATACCTTTAATTTGATACCCATATCGTACAAACACATTCTAGAGTCACCCCTGGTCCACCTTTATGGCGATATTTCGAAACGGCGTCCACCTATAGAACTAAGGCCCACTCCCTTTAAAAATACTCATTAACACCTTTCGTTTGATGCCCATATTGTACAAACAAATTCTAGGGTCACCCCTGGTCCACCTTTATGGCGATATCTCGAAACGGCGTCCACCTATGGAACTAAGGATTACTCCCTTTTAAAATACTCATTAACACCTTTCTTTTGATGCCCATATTGTACAAACAAATTCTAGGGTCACCCCTGGTCCACCTTTATGGCGATATCTCGAAAAGGCGTCCATATATAGAACTGAGGCCAACGCCCTTATAAAAAACTCATTAACACCTTTCTTTTCATACCCATATCGTACAAACAAATTCTAGAGTCACCCCTGGTCCACCTTTATGGCTATATCCCTAAATGGCGTCCACCTATAGAACTATGGCCCACTCCCTCATAAAACATATCCATGTCATACAAACACATTCCAGGGTTTCCCTCGGTTCATTTTCCTACATGGTTATTTTCCCTTATGTTGTCACCATAGCTCTCAACTGAGTATGTAATGTTCGGTTACACCCGAACTTAACCTTCCTTACTTGTTATTTATAATGTCATTAATAATAACATACACTGTGAGGACTTATCTAATTTGGTCAATTTATATGACCTGCCTCGTAACTTAAGAAATAATCGCTTATTGGTAGACACATTCCACTCTACTAATTACGCCATGAACGAGCTGATTGCTAGGAGCGTGAGATTATGAAATACCTATGCTAGCGTTATTGAGTTAAATGATAGTGTAAGTATATTTAAATTAAAATTGTACACTATTTTTAATTAATTAACTGCGTACTATATCTAGTCTGTAAGAATTAAATTCTGTAGGCTGAACGTAAATAAATAAATAAATAAACGGTCGACCGATCACAACCAAATTTGCACAACCCAGTAGAAACCTTCCAAAGATGGTCATAGGCTAAAAATAATATCGATATATAAAAGGGGCGCGGCACCTCCCATGCAAAATGAATATTTGGTATTGCATAACTCTGAAGGTATTCATGCTAGAACATTGAAATTCAGTAAGGAGTTATGAGGTCAATCCCTAACACCTCCAAGAAAATGTGGGGTGAGGAAGAAGGGGACGTGGCACCTCCCATATAAATGGAATTTATCATACTGCATATCTCTGGATGTAGTAATGGTAAGATAATGAAAATTGGTGAGGAGCTATATGAGGGTAAGTCCTACACCTCCAGTAAAATGTGGAATTGGGAAAAAAGGGGCGTGCCACCTACCCTACGAATGGGATTTTTGAGAACTATGGCTGCCGTACAAACTTAGGTTATTTTAACACCTAAAGTTTGACTGCATTGTTGAGTTTGGTTGTTATTCCTGTTGGACGTTTAGTAATCTGCCTCAGTTAAAAAAATTTGTTAGCTTTAGTCTATCTACATCTTCTATCTATCTATATATATATATAAAGATAAAATTATGAATGTTTGTATGTAGGTATAAATCGTATTGCGCCCTAAACGGATAGGCCGATCCCAACTAAATTTGAATCACCCACTAGAAACCTTCCCAAGATGGTCATAGGCTTAACATAACTTCAATATAAAAAAGGCGGTGGGACCTACCATACAAAAGGAATGTTTCATACGGGCGTGGCACCTCCCATACAAATGGAATAATGAAAATTGGTAAGGAGCTATATGACGTTAAGTGCTAAAAGCACCAGTAATATATGGAACAGAAAAAAAACAAGACAAATGAATGGGACTTTCAGAACTATGGCTGTCTTAAAAACTTAGGTTATTTCAACACGTAAAATTTTATTGCAGAGTTGGGTTTGGCTGTTATTCCTTTAGTATTCTTTTATGTTATCTTTAGGGTTGGTATTTTTGGATGGCCTGGACGAATCGGAAAAAACATTTCTGTTTAATTTAATATTAATTGATGTAAGAGCAAAAAGAGAAATCACTATGGCAGTTGCTTTCTCATATACCGCGGATACCCTTTGTGTGGTGGACGTACAAACGCATTTAAATCACCACTGTCTGCAAACATCTGATACACCGATGTACAACATAAGTAAACGGTCAGGCCAAAGTGAGGGTGTGCGGGAATCGCTGCAAGTTTTATACCGAACCCTTAAGAATTTAAGGTGTAATGATCAACCCAAAGGTGGTGCTTTCCTGTTACTTGCTGTAACAGCTGCAGTTGAAGTAAATGCGTGCTTTTTCGTCTATAGACAGCTTTACGTACAAAAATGTATAGCTGTTTTTTTTTTTCGAGTCATAAGCCACCTTTTCATAGACCGGGTCACATATGGAAGTATCTATCTCATTCTTTCAACCAACCGTTATCTAATCAATGTAATAACACCCTGTGTACAAGTACAGCTGGGTATAAAAAATTTCAGCAGCAATGCACTTGATGAATGCTTTTGAATTTTGTTATTCCGTACGAATAATTCGAGGAATAATTAGTCCGGAATAGCAATAAAGAATAAAAGACTCCAATCCCATAGCGTTATTACGGGATGATTGCATTCCTTAGCAGCTGTGACTTTAATTTTTGAAAAATACTGCACTTGATTGGGTACGACGCTTATTCTAGCTATGTAAATACTCACCATTTTGTTTACTTTCATATCCATCACCGGTTTGTTGCTAAACCCTTTTACGTCAACATGTTTTCGATCAATATCGAATTTACTAACATCAGCAATCGCCTTAAATAGATCGTTTTGTTGTTTGTATTCATCTGCATCATTTTTCTTCTTCGCACCAATCGACGCACGCAAAACATGACCAGTATCGATTAAATGCTCTGCCACGTCCATATGGGCAATACGCATTGAACATGCTTTTATTGGGTTTTTCAACTCAGATGTTTCAACACGTATTGATACTAATTTATCAACAACTGTTGCATGAATTATATCAAGAACCTCTGTACTATAAACACCATCCTCACTTTTCGAACGTATACCATCAATACGATATTTATGTGCTAACGCCGGTAGATTGGGATATGGTGCAAATGGTCGTAATTCTTGTATGTTTGCCGATTCGACATTGCCATAATCGATGAATTTTACCATATATTCATCACCTTTGACTTCTTGTATAATGCCACGATATAAACGTTTATCCATATGATAGCGTATCAAACATCCTTGTCCTGGCTTATAAGTTGGAATGAAATCTTTAGGCAGTTGAACTTCATTAAAGACTTTCATAATTTGTGTACGCATGTCGGAGAAGAGATCTTCGTCGAGTGCATCATGCAAATATACGATAGCATCATAGTCTACATAGGTTGGCGTGGCGGCGAAAAGTGATTTTTCAATTGGTTTTGTGCGCAACCAAGCTTCTGGAGCATTTGATGTGAAAATTGTGGGTTCACCACAAGCTTTACTATTAATTTCCTTGTCTAAGGCAAAGTCCATATCTGGCATTTTAATACCACCACCGCCATTTCCATCAAGTTTTAATGAAGTATCTGTGTCGGCTGTATTGAACTCGGGATTGTTAGCACGACGATCAATTTCTAAATGAGGAACAAAAGGAAAGTTAAAGAAAAATTATAAAACTTGCTTTTAAAATTTTGAACTTTCAAGAAAATGTTATACCAGAAGATTCAATCGCAAGAAACTGCATCGCAGTATTTGCATCAACGAAACACAAATTAAACGAGTGCACAAATATTTTTGAATTTTTCCTACAAATTGGCGGGGCGAGATTTACTTTTTATATCGACTCCAAGCGGCATCTGCCAGTGTAGCATTACTAAATGCACCTCTTTGCCAATACATTTTTTATGCGTATATAAATATCGACCGCACACATTTAAATTACATCGACCCACATAAATTATGTTGAACTCTAACAACATCATATACAAATGCCGACAGCAAGTCCCATATCTGTTTACATTCGTCAACTCTATTTGACTGTCACATTGACCAACCCGCTAATCAGAATGACTGAACGTCATTAACAGTTTGTCAATGTGCCTGCCAAAATATTTATATGTACATAATAACAAATATCTATAACTAGTTCAAAGTAATAATATGCTGACTTGGCTTGCATGTATTACGAATGTAGATACTTTTTACTTATATTTAAGAATTCATGAGCTTAACACCGGCTTATAATAATTGAACTTCAATTATTATGTTTTCTAAGAGAAACTGAAGAGAAGGAAACATTTACTTTTCGAAATGGGTCCATCGCAATATGCCAGTAAATGTTTCCTTCTTTTCAGTTTCTCTTAGAAAACATAATAATTGAAATTCAATTATTATAAGCCGGTGTTAAGCTCATGAATTCTTAAATATAAGTATAAACTGAACACACCATTAAACAAACATACATAAATATGTACAACGGAGCCCGAGTTTACAAAGCTTCTCATTCGCAACGAAGAAGAACTTTACAAAAACAAATGTACATGGCAAACAAATTAATATAGAGACAAAATGTCTCAATTGTGTTGTTAGTGTAGAGATGAGAAAAACTGAATTAAGCATGAAAACAAATACCAGCAGGATGGCCTAGTGGTTAAAGGCTACTGCAGTTTCACCATGTGATTCACGGTTCGAATCCCGGTGAAACCTTTGATAACATTACAAAATTGCCTGATGATGATTACGTTGGCGGTTTTCGAAATGGGTCCATCGCAATATGCCAGTAAATGTTTCCTTCTTTTCAGTTTCTCTTAGAAAACATAATAATTGAAATTCAATTATTATAAGCCGGTGTTAAGCTCATGAATTCTTAAATATAAGTATAAACTGAACACACCATTAAACAAACATACATAGATAATTTTTAGTTTGTAAGTATTAGTGTTATTACGTATATGTAAAATAAGAAATTTTGTATAAAAGGAAATGCATTTCTTCAATAAATTCAATTCTGTTCAAACGCTAAACATCGGCGTTGAATTTATCCTTATTTATACATCCTTCACCAGGCACATGCACTTCAACTGATACTATTTTCCTGGCAAAAATATACTCGGAGTATTTGTAAAACCAGTGCCGAAGGACAACCCCATAAAAAAACTTTTTTATAATAAAAACTTGTTTTCTAAAATATTTTGATGTAGTTTTTCCCGGGACGTGAACCCAGGACTTTCGGTGTGATAAGCAAGCCCACTACCACTAAAGCCGCCGTGCCAAAATAACAATAAATAATGAAATTGTGACTGCGACTGGACAACACTGAACTTCAATCTAGGATCCATAAACTAGACCTCCTTCCTTACTAAGCAATCACAACTACAGGCGGTTCAACGTAAAAGATCTTAAAAAATAAAAAATTTAAGGCGCGATAACCTCCGAAGATATTTTAGGCCGAAATTCTCTTCCAATTTGCGTCGTGCTCCTTTTATAATTTTCCCTGCAAAACGGCGGGATGGGACCTACTTTTTTTATGTCGACTCCGAACGGCATCTGCAAGGCAGATGAGTTTTCACTGAGACGCTTTCCATGGCAGAAATATACTCGGAGTGCTTGACAAACAATGCCGAGGGGCGACCCCGCTTAGAAAAATTTTCTTCTAATTGAAAAAACTTGTGAACCCAGGATCTTCGGTGTGGTAGGTTGAGCGCGCTACCATCACACCACGGCGGCCGCCATGGGTTAAATTTAGGTGCCTTAAAAGCGAACCACCTATTCCTTAGTCCCTTGAGTCTTAAAGCTAATGCATGTGTAACTATTGACGCAGCTAATTCAGACAGCCAGAGAACTGTTAACATCGCGTCACTGGCAAAATATGCGTAGCTGGTCGTCTGGTCGATAGGACAAAGTAGGCGTTTTTAGCTTCTCTATCAGGGGCTCCATATAGGCTGCGATTTTCAGCTTACCGTTTTAGAATTTTGCAAACGGAAGTAACCTCAATTAAGGAGGCGATGAGATGCTTTGCAGTGTGATTAAGGGTTATAGTATTTAAAACCTTGAGATCAACAGTGGTGCGATACACTAGAGTCTGGGAGTGGCTGTTCACGCTTGCGATAGCATTGAGCTATTTTAAAATTAGAATAATCTGCTACGTGGATCTCTTCGCCCTAATGGCTAGGGAGATCAAGTAGCGAAATCCTTTTGTAGGGAAGTGTATAGCAAGAAGCCGGAAATATTGGGTTCACATTTCAATTTAATGATTGGAGTTCTGGCAAGTCCACGTCCGATTGGAGTCCATTGTGCAGCTATGCACAGATGCCTAAAAAAATATGCAAAAACACAAAAAGTGTTGGTTGATGTACTACCCGAATACTAGAGACCCGAGCCAAAGTAGGGCATGGGCCGAAATTTGTATGTTAACTGCGGCTTGAAGCGACCTCTTGCAGATGCTGACGACCTATGATGAAATGATGGGGGAGAACCATAAGCGTTGCTTGGCTATCTGAGTAAATGCACACTTCGCGCCCTCTCACCGATTCCTCGGACAGGGACGTACATATCCTATCAATACACAGAACTTCCGCTTGGAAGATACTAGAGGAGTTGGAAATACAGACTGACTGCGACGCCGTAAATTGCTTAGAGAAGACACCAGTGCTTCCGTGGTTTGTTCCAATACTCAACAAAAAAAAACCAGGCATGCTTAACGAACGAAACGATATCATTTCGTTACGATAATCAACGTTAATAAACGAAACGAAGTCATTTCGTTTCGTTTATTAACGTTAAGAACGACAAATTAACGTTAATTTGACGATCTTAACGTTAATAAACGAAACGAAGTGACTTCGTTTCGTTTATTAGCGTTGATTATCGTAACGAAATGATATCGTTTCGTTCGTTAAGCATGCCTGAAAAAAACAGTGTTTTTGTCGTATTATCTTGTGATGATTGCTGACGTGATTCCAGATACAGTTGTTACGTTTCAAGCCGCACTCATATCATCTTTCTAGATATGGAAACCTAGGTTTTTTTCTATTCACAGCGACTCACCTTTAAGTGCCTTATTGGCCGCAAAGTTCCTATTCCATTCCTCCATAGTAATTTCACCTTCAGCCAATTCCAATTGTAATAATTTATCCAGTTGTTCTGTTACATCCAAACGCTGCACTGAGTGTGCAAGACCAGCTTTAACTAAAATACGATTTATAATGGAATGACGTGAAATGCAAGGTGCTAAGGGATCTTCAGTTTCGGTGATTGTGCCCCATAGTACAACAGGCAAGGAATTCGAGCCAGGCATACGTTTGCCCTGCAAAGTAGCCGAGAGTGTCTCAAATGACTTAACCGTATGCTGAAAACAATCGATTGCTGAATGTGACCACACGAACATGCCGCCAGTTGGTTCTACGCAAGCCAAGTGACAACGATGTACAGCATTTGTAACACGATCCCATTGATTATCGATAATGCTAAGTTGTTCGGCCTTAACACCGGTTATTGTTGCACCAACATCACGTAAAAATACCGTATATGTATCACCGTCCATGACATTAGCTATTGAAATTATAATACCACGAAACCATTCACATTGGCTCTGACTTGTGGTCTTGGAAAGTGAATGTTTACATTTTGTATAAACTAAACAATGATTGCCAACAAACCAATTTTTGGCTGCTTGCGAGCTTACTGAAAAATTCGATGTATTTGCTTGTGCTTCGGCTTGTGCTTGCTGCAATTGATAATGAAATTTGTAAATACCAGATACAAGGCTAACAACTTGTATATAAAATTCGCCAGGATCTACAATATGGACTACTTTGACCGGTGTGCGTTTCAGCAATTTCACTTGGTTACTATTTTGGGTTGCTGCTGCTGAATTTGCTTGTGGCTTAGTAGCTTGCAAAGACATATCTTTCGAACGTAGTTCACCAGTCATCATTGGCATCATATCAAGTAATGGATTCATAGGTAAACTGAAACGTTTCTTTGCACTTTTATTAACTTCTACAACTTGTGAACTTTCGCCTGTAGATGTGCAATGTCCATATTTAACTAACATTGCACCAATATTGATATCTATATGCTTTTTGCAGACATGCAAAGTTACACGTGATATATCATTATTCGTTGATATTATTGTCACTTGTAGTGTTGGATTGGCAGTTAGTTGGGCAAATTCACGTATACTTTCAGTGGTCCAAGAGTAGTTTTTCGCTTGTAACGGTTCAACATCGGCTAAAGCACATTTGATGGCGTACTCTTTTTGTGAACGAAATTTATTGGATAGTTGATATATTTGACGCCAATCGACTTCTTGTTGCGAGCCTACATCCACAAGATGTACTAATATTTTACCTGGAAAGAAAGAGAGAAACAAATCAGTATTGCTAAATGTATGAAAACATATTGTTACGAATATTAGCAAATCTAAGAGGTGCTGCTATCTCTAGGCCTATGCTAAGCAGTGACGTGAATTCACATCAATAATTCAATCATTATGTATCTACATAAACGAAACAATAATTGCGTCTACACATATGTACCATGAACGTATTCGAACAGCGGAGAGTCAATGCACAAACACATGCATATATCTGAGATACTCCTGAAAGTATGCAATGAGAGAAGCTATAAAATCGTGCAATTGTAGTTACAGCTGAGAAGTTTGAGAGCTGATGGCAACTAGTAGATTCTGGAAGCGCCTAGAAGATGCGAACGTTGAAATCAGAGAGTATAAAAGGCAGCAAATGTAGAGGCGCTGGAATTCAGTTTGATTTGAGCTATCAAGCAGTTATTGATTAAGCACGCAATCTGTCGAGCTATCAATCAGTTTGGTTGTTAAGCCAGCTAGTTGCAAAGTATAAGTGTTACTGTGAAGTACTTTAATAAAGGCCATTTTTCCATTATTCAATATTGGAGTTATTTAATCAACAGTTTAGTGATTCGAACTTAGCAGAAGGGCAAATAAGAGGATTTGCAGTAAATTCGTTACAATTGGAAGATTGGGAATACAACTTGGACATGGCAAAGTTGAGTGAATTGACGATCCAGCAACTGAAGGAGGAGTTGGAAGTCCGTGGATTGGCTACTTCTGGCGATAAATCCCAGTTACAAAAACGACTAAGTGTAGCTATGGTATTTGAAGGAATCTACAATGCTGAGGAGTATGTCTTTCATTATGATAGCGACAAAACAACAACAAAAATGGAAGAAAAAAAGAAACACCGCAGACAGTGACGAGCACAATATCTGTACAAACATCGACAATGGCATCTCAGCTGGAGTCACAGGAGGCACGCATTTCAGAAATGGCGTCGCAAATGTCATCTCAATTGTAAGAACAGAAGACATATATGTCATCTCAACTGGAAGCGCAAGAGGCACGTATATCTGGAATGTCGACAAAAATTTCGGATGCAAACATTTTACAACTCGAGGACAAAATTGATGCCGAGATAGAAGCGTTGAAAGATCTTATGCAACAGTTACAACTAAATCGCCCAGCTGTTCCAGCGAGCAATCCGAAGGTAAAAACTCCATCTTTTGACGGCTCTGTTTCTTTCGAGGTATTCAAGCTTCAATTTGAGAAGACGTCAGCAGTGAACAACTGGAATGCTGAAGATAAAGTTGCTGCTCTATTCGTAGCATTGAAGGGGCCAGCAGCCGAAATCCTACAGACGATTCCCGAGGGAGAGCGGAACAACTATGAATCATTGATGGCCGCTGTCGAGAGACGTTATGGAAGCGAGCATAGAAAACAGATATACCAAATTGAGTTGTAAAACCGTTACCAAAAAGCAAATGAGACATTACAGGAGTTTGCTTCGGATGTTGAAAGATTGGCTCATCTTGCAAATGCGGACGCACCCGTGGAATACACTGAAAGGGTAAAGATTCAGAGCTTTATTAACGGCATACGGGACGTCGAAACGAAGCAAGCCACATACGCGAACCCAAAGCCAACATTTGCTGAAACGGTATCCCATGCACTGACTCAGGAAATAGCTTAACTTTTGAGTAAGCCCGCATACAAAGCTCATCGCGTGGAAGTGGAAAAACCAGATTGGGTAGACACAATTTTGGAAGCACTGAAGGGATTACAACAAAACAATGCCGGAGTTATGAAGTGTTTCAAGTGCGGTAACCCAAGTCACATTGCACGTCATTGCAGCACCGGTCATGGTAGTTCCAACTTGGCTGGTCGTAAACGCAAAGCTGGAGGGGATAAACAAGAGCGAGTCAAATGTAAAGATCGAGAACTTGCCCCAGCTATTGAATGTCGTGTGATACCTATCTCGCAAACTGGAAGGAAATCGAGCAGCCTTACCGTCAAAGGAAATGTGGATGGCAAGGAGCGTGTACTGACTGTAGATACGGGCGCATCTCATTCCTTGATCCGATCTGATTTGGTCAACAGGAAAGTAAAGCCATTACCTGGAGCAAGATTGCGTACGATTACTGGCGAGTATAACCAAGTCCAGTGAGAAGTGGTATGTGAAGTCTTAATTGGGGAGGTCTGGTTCTACACAAATTCGTTGTGGCAGAGATCGTTGATGAAGTCATATTGGGAGTGGATTTCTTAGTTGACCATGACAACAGGATCGATATGCAGAGAAGGATTATGCAGTATAAGAACCAGGATATACCACTTAACTTCAAGTTGGAGAAAGGGTTCAGTAGTAATCGAGTAATGGTGGAAAAGACTCGACAAAGGCCACGAAAGTCAAAAGAAAAGGTTGATGGATCGAATGGGCCAAATAAAGCGAAACTAAAAGTACCTGCGAGTAAAAGACCGGCATTGACAAACCCTAATGGACGCATTAAAACGACTGAAAGAATTTTCCAGAAAAAATGCAAGGGTGGTTTCAAGCCAGCGCGCACTACTGTTGTGAAACGTCAAGACTATACTGATGATGCAAAGTCAATCCGTCAAGATCAAGCTCTGCGAAGTAGTTCTTCATTGGCCAAGCAACAGAGTGCGAGGGAACGATCCAGGATAATGAGTAGTAGATGAAATACAGGTACGACAAGGAAAATAATTCGGAAGGTTTCCGGGAGGGAGATTTGGTACTGTTATACAACCCTCACCGGCGGAAAGGTGTTCCAGCCAAATTTCGGTGCAGTTGGGAAGGCCCGTACAAAGTTGTGAAGAAGATCAGTGATACCATCTACCGCATAAAAACCACTGGGAAACCACGGATTAGAAGAGTGGTACATTTGGAGATGCTAGCGGCGTTTAGATCGGGAGATTTGTCTGATCGGGACGATCAGACTTAGGTGAAGGGAAGTGTTACGAATATTAGCAAATCTAAGGGGTGCTGCTATCTCTAGGCCGATGCTAAGCAGTGACGTGAATTCACATCAATAATTCAATCATTATGTATCTACATAAACGAAACAATAATTGCGTCTACACATATGTACCATGTACGTATACGAGCAGCGGAGTCAATGCACAAACACATGCATATATATGCGATACTCCTGAAAGTATGCAATGAGAGAAGCTATAAAATCGTGCAATTGTAGTTACAGCTGAGAAGTTTCAGAGCTGATGGCAACTAGTAGATTCTGGAAGCGCCTAGAAGATGCGAACGTTGAAATCAGAGAGTATAAAAGGCAGCAAATGTAGAGGCGCTGGAATTCAGTTTGATTTGAGCTATCAAGCAGTTATTGATTAAGCACACAATCTGTCGGGCAATAGTGGAGTTTCATTTGAGCTATCAATCAGTTTGGTTGATAAGCCAGCTAGTTGCAAAGTATAAGTGTTATTGTGAAGTATTTGCAGTAAATTCGTTACAATATGTATTTGGATCAATTTTTAATTTTTAATGTATTGAATATTTTGTAAAATAGTTTTACAACGCGACATCAGAACAGACAAGCCACTCCCGGGAGAAATGGAATGAAGAGATTTACAAGGTGTGATCGAAATCAGCTGTCTCCTTGTTTTTGTTGTTGTAGCGATAAGGTTGCTCCCCGAACGCTTTGGGGAGTGTTATCGATGTGATGATCCTTTGCCGGATACAGATCCGGTACGCTCCGGTACCATAGCTATTAAGGTGCTAGCCCGACGATCTCGGGAACGATTTATGTGGCCACATTAAACCTTCAGGCCATTCCCTCCCTCCCCACCCCCAAGTTCCATGAGGAGCTTGGGGTCGCCAGAGCCTCGTCTGTTAGTGAAACAGGATTCGCCGCGGATAGGTTACAATTGGGTTTGGAGAAGCTATATATTGCGCTGGCAACTTGAAGGGTTGCGCTACACAGCCCCTTGAATCTGGTATTTTAGTCGCCTCTTACGACAGGCATACCTACCGCGGGTATATTCTGATCCCCTAACCCGCTAGGGGAGCTATCTCCTTGTCTGCCCTGTTGTTGCTGTTTGGTTGTTGTAGCAGTGCCAGAATATTTTCGGAACCGGTTTCCTATTCAAAACCGGTTAGCTTTTCAAGGCCTTTTTCCGGAACCGAGCATTTTTTTACAGTCGGGTACTTTTATAGAACCAAGTACTTTTTCAGACCCGCTCCTTTTTAGGACCGCGTACGTTTTCGGGACCGATTACTTTTGCTGAAATGGAACCGAAAATAATTTCAATGTCCTTGAAATGATCACAACTATGGCTCCACCAACAATACCGAAATTGTCTTGAAACTATACAGGTGGGAAAATCATCGCAAAGATATTTCCGAATGGTACTGAATTGATCAGGGAAACGTTACATCACAATGGTGACTTGTTTTGTATCTTAAACTTTAAACGAGCAATTCTTGTATATTTGTATAGCCGAACGATCTCGATAAGGGCTCAACCGATTTAAATGAAATTTGGCACAGAGATAATGTATCACCTTCTAAGACTTTCTACCTAGGTGCAGAATGTTTCACAAGGTTGCCGCCTATTCGAAATATAAAAAAAATTGCATGAGATATGTTGATATGGATATCAAACGAAAGGTGTTTTACTCCGCATTATAATAGGGACATTTTTGAGTAGGGTTGCCATTTAGGGTTGCCACCTATTCGAAATTAAATAATTGCATGAGCTATGTTGATATGGGTATCAAAGGAAAGGTATTTTACTCCGCATTATAATAGGGACATTTTTGAGTAGGGTTGCCATTGAGGGTTGCCACCTATTCAAAATTAAAAGAAATTGCATGAGATTTGCCTATATGGGTATCAAAAGAAAGGTATTTCACTCCGCATTACAATAGGGAAATTTTTGAGTAGGGTTGCCATTTAGGGTTGCCACCTATTCGAAATTAAAAAAATTGCATGAACTATGTTGATATGGGTATCAAGCGAAAGGTATTTTACTCCGCATTACAATAGGGACATTTTTGAGTATGGTTGCCACCTATTCGAAATAAAAAAAAATTTATGAGATATGACGATACGGGTATCAAACGAAAGGTATTTCACTCCGCATTACAATAGGGACATTTTTGAGTAGGGTTGCCATTTAGGGTTGGGGTAGTTAGACGAAATAGTACTCTCACTACTACTCATATTCTATTAAAGCTTTAAAGGAGAACATTAAAGTTAAAAATCTTCGTAAAAAATCTTACACATGATTCGACTTAATTTTCTTAATTTCACACACGCTAATAAAATTGAAATGCAATATCAAGGCACCGTGGCAGATTTTAGCAAAATATATTTTAATGCATATTTTTCGCAAATATGAAATGAATAATTACAATTTCTCACAGATTACTATTAGAAAGATTTCTCACCATAGCAAAAAGATATCTCACCATGGTAATTTGCTACCGTTGAATACTAGAGGCATATGTTCAATTTGAGAACGACATCTCACCATTTAGCTACTTACCAACAGATGGCGCTTAGGGAAGTAAGTTAACATTTAATTAAACTAACTGATAGTTGTCATTCGCGAAATTTACAATTTTTTGGAATGTAATAAAATTGTGAGACTTTCATAGTGTATAACTAAAAATATATTTGAAATTAATTATTTGGCGCATGAAGATACTCGACCTAAATAACTTAGTTCTCGATTTCACTAATTGTCATAAGCATCCCTTACTACTATAGGCTGGAATTACGCATTTCAAATTTTTCATTCCAGTTCATTTTGTGGTTAGTGTTTGATGTTTTTGAAATCTATTTTTAAGGAAATCAAATACTTATTGGTAAGTAAAAATTTATAGTATATGTACATATAAAAAAGTAGAGTTTGATTAATGATGACATGAGGAAAATATGTTATGCGGCATACTCGAAGATTGCCGAACAAAGCTCGGCCGCCCAGGTACTAAGTTGTTATGCCCAAAATAGCTTTTCTTACATGTAACTTGAAGCATGAGCAGCTTGTGGACCCAATAGAGTTCGATTGAAAATTCAGTTTGGGTTCGGTTACCGAACAGTTCTGATTCGGGTTAGGTTCGGCCGAACTTTGACAAAAGGGGATATCCGGTTCGGATACAGCCTGAAAATCGAGATTTGGTCGGACACTAATAGTTGGGGGGTAAACCATCAGTTCTACCACAGACGTTGTCCTGTCCGAAATTTGCTCTTTATGTTTCGTTTCTCTTTCATATTCCTATGCTCCCACTCCATCTCACATCACTTTTATTGCAACTCTCTTCTCAATTCCACCCCAAATCGCTACACCAAATATTGGAAAACTATTTGAAATATGTGCAGAGATATAGCGTATTTTACCTTTTTCCGATAGGAGGCGTGGCACCGTCCAATTTTTAAAAATCTCTTTACAGATTAATACATACATATGTAGGAAAATGTACCAAAATATTATTAATTTGAGCCAGACTCGGATGTTTTCGCAAAATAATACTAATAGTGAAGAAGGGTGAGATCTTTGGACGCATATCTTTACCGCTTCTCAGTTAGGTCCGACTTCAAACTATTTCAAACATAATCTAAGCCATGTAATAATATTTCCCTCTGCAATTTCCCACCATCGATTTCTCTCTGTCTGCCTCTTTTTTACTTGTAGTTCAACTGTTGCCCTTCGTTCTATTGTTGCTCTTATTTCCTCTTCCTTTATTCGCCCTCTGCCTTGTTTTCTTCCGCTCCCTTGCGGCCTTCCTCCTCTTCTCTCTCCCACTTACTTATCCACACTTATTATGCTCAAGTTTTCTCTTTCACTTTCCTATAGGTTTTTTCTAGCTTTTTTCTCTTCTTAATACCCTGGTATTGTTGTTGTGGGAGCAATAAATACACTCTCTGAAGGTTTTGGGGACTGTTATTGATGTTGATGTGCCTTTGCCATTTATATAGACCCGACACGCTCCGGTAACAAGCACCATTAAGATACAAGCCCGACCATGTCGGGAACGATTTAATATGACCACATTGAACCTTCTAGGCCATCCGAAGGTCAGTGGAATGTGGGCAGTCCTTAGTTAAGTATTGTATATCTATCAAACGGAGTAATAACTCGATTTTTCTAAAAAAATGCCATTGCTATCTATGTACAATAAGAAACATAGCTCTCTATTGTCTAAATACTAGCCTTCATCTATTTTTTAAGTTTTTTTTTACATCCATCTGGGCGGAATAGTGGTAGATAAGGTGATGACATTAGGGTGGCGCGAGCTAATAGAATTTTAGGCTTCGGGCCTAAACAACCCCCTTCAATATGAGATCATTGTAACACGAGATTTTTTATATGTAAAAATATCAATTCAAATTTTGATTTGCTCTTTTCGCCATACTTACCACCACCGCGTACTCCCTCGACCCGTGCTCGATGCCACGTATCTTCGATGAGAACAGCGCAGCACTGCTGTAATGGTGCTACGAAAATTTGTTGTAAAGGCGACTTTGGGTTTTTATATTTGTAATTTAAATCAGATTTTAAATTTTGCGCGCTTTCTAAAGAGTCCATCTGTAATAACGTTACATGATTTACAAATAACAATATCGGCATGTTGTTTCATTATATACATACAAACCTTAACAACATAAAAAAGTTGTGGATTTTCTATATAAGTCACTTTTACCAACAACAAGTCACCATTGTGCAAAGCATATTTCGCTAAGCGTTGATTTGTACGCGCCACGGGAGATAATTTCTAAAAGAAAATAAAAAAAAGGTTGTTGACTTTTCAAAACAAAATAAATTAGGTATAATTAAAGGACTGCAAGCCTGGCAGAAAAGTTGCGAAATCTGTTACAACCAAATAATTAATAGAGAAGGGCGTCGAGGCGTATTTATCGTAACAAAAAGAAGAAGAGGAAGAATATTTATAAAGCAATTTGCCAGCCGCTCATGTGCTACCTGTCGGAACACTGCGCTCAGAACTGCCACGGCATATCCTCCAATGATGAAGTGAAACGAACTACTGAACAGCCAGTTTCTGGTTAATTCCCAGACTTCAGAGCATCGCAGCAAACAATTTATTGATGCCGTGCCGCCTCCCGAACAATAAGGTCACATCTCCGCATGCACTAGGAAGATATTCGGCATTCAAAACCTTAAAATTTAATACAAGTAGAGAAGAAGGTTGGTAGGTTGGTTTCTGATCGCTCGGATACCAAACACCGAAGCTAAAATAGCGCACGTGGCGCCATTTTAATGCACATTATCCTGGAACCAATTGCTGCTCTTTTAGTATGGCCAGTTGGTGCTCCCTTTCAAACGAACATTGAACCAGTTGATATCGTTTACAGAGCGTTAAGCCACTTCCTAAAGTTCCGGCTGTATATGACTGCCCATACGGCCAGTCCCCCGTGACTGTGGCAGTGATCCTAAAGATTTATTTCCTTGACCTTTTGGGTAGGTCCTCCGTTTTTCTTCTTTATATAATTCGGCCAGTTTTGTCTGCAGGTGTCAGAAGAGTACCATTTGGCGACCGCTAACTCATCTGCTATGTGTTTTTCTTTTGGTTGCTGCAGGTGTATGATGCATCTCGACCGCCACCCCAGCATGCAGCAGTGCCTCCGTCTTTGCAAGTTCGTTTGCCTTATCGTTGCCCTCAATGTTGCTATGACTAGCTACCCATGGTAAGAGTTATGTTTGCAAAGTAAGCTGCGACTTGAAGCGACCTTTAGGACGAAGTGATAGGAGAGCAGCCATGGGTGCTGTTCGGCTATTTAAGGAAATGCATACCTCGCGCCACCTCACTGAGTCTCTACACCCAGAACTTCCGCTTGGAAGTTACCAGGTCTCCCACCGTAATCCATTTTGTTCCCCTCACTTGAGGCAAATTCAACGTTATGACGCCTGTCAAAACTTATCTAGTGATGGTGTGATAACCTGAAGACGGAGGTACACCGGGAAGCCTTCTAAGGATACCACTTTGGACAAACTGACTCGAGTTTTAACAGTCAGACACGAGAAGTCTTATTGCCAAACTAGTTGCAGTTTCACGAATGTGAAGGTCGCATGGTTTAGGATCACATTTCGTGCGTCATTCGGACACAACATTAGTGCGCCCGTTACAGTTAAAGAGATGGTTGGTGTCATGTGGGGATACATTGCAAGCGGGGCATACATTTTGTATGTCGGGGTTGATTCTGGATAGGTAAGAGTTTAACCTGTTACAGTATCCAGAATGAAGTTGAGCAAGAGTGACACGCGTTTCCCTGGGGAGTATGCGTTCCTCTTCCGCGAGTTTTGGATACTTTTCTTTAAGTACTGGATTCATCGGGAAATTCCCGGCATAAAGGTCCGACGCCTGTTTATGGAGTTCACCATGGACCTGCTTGTGTTTTTTCGCTTCATACGTCTGGGTTCTCAGGTGCCGTATTTCCTCAAAATGCTTACGGAGATGACTCCTTAAGCCCCTACGCGGTGCTAGTTCATCAATCATATGTCTGTTGGGATGCTCAGGTTTCTGGGTATTCAACAGGAACTGTTTGTCAGCATCTCATTTCTCTCCCTGATGGGGAGTATTCTCGCCTCATTATGCAGATGGTGTTCTGGGGACATAAGAAGACAGCCCGTGGCAATTCTGTGAGCAGTATTTTGGCAGGCCTGTAGCTTCTTCCAGTGGGTAATTTTTAGGCTTGGCGACCATATGGGTGACGAGTAGCACGTAATCGGCTGGCTAATTGCTTTGTATGTAGTCATGAGCGTTTCTTTATCTTTTCCCCAGGTACTGCCAGCGAGGGATTTGAGGATTTTGTTACGGCTCTGAATTCTCGGAACAATTGCGGCTGCGTGCTCACCAAAATGAAGATCCTGATCAAATGTCACACCCAAGATTTTGGGGTGTAGGACAGTCGGTAGCGTAGTGCCATCGACGTGGATGTTCAAAATGGTCGTCATTTGGGACGTCCATGTTGTAAATAAGGTCGCGGAAGATTTAGTCGGTGATAATGCCAGGTTTCGCGAGGCGAAAAAACTGGAGGGATCAGGGAGGTAGCCGTTTATTTTATTGCATAGCTCATCGATCTTTGGGCCTGGGCCTGTGGCCATTATTGTGCAGTCATCGGCGTAGGAAACGATTGTGACTCGTTCCGGTGGTGAAGGTAGCTTAGATATGTAGAAATTAAACAAAAGTGGGGATAGGACACCACCCTGTGGCACCCCTTGTTTAATTCTCCTTGGTTTTTATGTTTCGTTTCTAAATTGCACCGATGCCTGCCGACTACCCAGATAATTTGCGGTCCACCTTTTAAGACATGGGGGAAGGGTAAACCCTTCCAGGCCTTGCAGTAACGAGCCAAAGCTTTTGATAGGTCTAGCGCTACGAGTACTGTTCTATGGTGGGGGTATTGATTTAAACCGCAATTTATCTGGGTGCTAATGGCATTTAGCGCGGTGGTAGTGCTATGGAGTTTTCTGAAGCCATGCTGATGAGAGGCTAGCTGCAAATTTGCTTGGAAATAAGGGAGCAAAATGGCTTCAAGCGTCTTTGCTACTGGCGATAGGAGAGATATCGGACGATACAACTCTCCTATGTTAGCTGGTTTCCCAGGCTTTAGTAGCGGGACCACCTTGGCCATTTTCCATTTCTCGGGTATGACAAAGGTGGAAAGAGACAGGTTGAAGACATGCGCATTTGAAACCCTCTTTCCCTAGGCTTTTAAGCATCGGCATGGCTATGCCGTTTGGGCCCACTGCTTTGGATGGTTTAGCGCGACCAATGGCGTCCTCAACCTCTTTAGCGGTGATGGTGATTGGTGACGCGCTGAATTTGTGTTTATGTGCGTGTCTATTGGCTCTCCGTCTATCGTTGTCGACCGTAGGATGCATTATAATTTTCGGCAGAAAGCGCTCGCGCATTTTTTCGCATCCGACAGCACTTTGTCGCCAAAGGCGATGGAAACTTTGTCTTTGTGCTTAGTCGGATTCGATAGGGACTTTACGGTGGACCAAAGTTTACCCACACCGGTAGAGAGGTTACAACCTCTTAGGTGCTCCTCCTATTTCGCCCGCTTGTGTTCGTCCACAACCAATCTGATGCGTTGGTTTATATCCCTTATTTGGGGGTCGCCTGGATCAAGCTGTCTTATAAGGTCACGTTCCCTCGCTAAGTTTGCGCCCTCCGCCGGGAAGTGGGCCGGATTTCGGGAATTCTCCCGGCGGGAATGAAACGTGCCGAGGCGGATTCAATGACCTTACGGAAGGCACGCTCCCCTTGGCGGGCATCAGTCGGGATAGGGAGGGCAGCAAAGCGGTTGTCTGTAAAAGATTTATATTCTTCCCACTTTCCTTTCTTGAAGTTTATGAAAGTGCGTTTTCCGGTGACGATGAAGTCGGCGGTACGCTCGAGCGAAATAAGTATAGGCAGGTGGTCGGATGCCAATGTTACCATCGGCTGCCAGTTGACGCAGTTTACGAGTTCTGCGCTCACGATTGAGATATCTGGCGAACTGTGACAGCTTCCTACCATACGTGTGGGGGCGTCTCCGTTTATTGTGTAGAACGTCGTTTCTTCTATTGGATCCGCCAACATCTCACCCCTACTGTCCGCCCGCAAGTTTGAGTGCCATAGATCGTGATGGGCATTGAAATCGCTTAAGATAATGCGATTGTTGCCAGTGAGTAAGGTTCTGATATTAGGGCGGTATCCACTGGGGCAACAGGTGGCAGGAGGGATGTAGATGTTGATGATTTCTAGGTTTGCATCGCCTGACCGGACAGATAGGCCTTGACGTTCTAAGGCATTGTCCCAGCGGGCGATGCCAAGATCAAATATATAATATTGCACAGAGTGGTGTATGATAAACGCGAGGCCGCCTCCATTTCCGCTCTCGCGGTCTTTCCTGTGGACATTATACCCAGAGCAGGTCTGCAATGTAGATCTTGCTGTGAGTTTAGTCTCTTGAATCGCAGCAATGCGGATGTTGTGCCGCTTCATGAAATCGACTATCTCCGTAATCTTCCCAGTTAGTCCATTACAGTTTAACTGCAGAATTCTGAAGTGCATAAGGGGAGACGCCGCCACTCTGGGGGTAAGTGACGGATGACTACGCCTGGGTTGTGGAAGGCCAGGACGCAATTGCTGTTGTGGCCCTGGTACTGGGCGTCCTTGGGCAAGCATTGGGGTACCCGGATGATTTGGGTTTGCGACCTGGCAACATGGCGCGATGAAACCCGTCGGGGGTTGCCGTCGCGGAGACCAGAACATCTAGGAAAGTGGCACCACCCAAGGCAGGAGCTGCATTGGGCGGATGTCGCAAACATATATATTCTGTGCTGGCAAACGGTGCAAGCGGAGGTAGGGACTAAGAGTATGTTTTCCCCGACCTACACGATTGCTGCCGGAAAAGAGGGGGGGGGGGGGGGCAGAAGACGGGAGCAAGGGCTGATGCTCAGCATTGCTATCGACTCTACTACGAAGGTAGTAGTTACGAGTGGTAGCAGCTGTTTGAGTTGTTGGCGCCGTGGGACGCGAGCAGCAGCGGGCACTTGTTGTGGCTTGCTGAGCAGCAGGGCTGCTGGAAGGTAGTGGGGGGGGGGGGGGGGGGGGGGCGCTTAGGCGTAGACTACGGGACGCCCTTGGCGTGAACAGCAAGGAGCCACAAAAGATTTATAAAAGTTACGTGGACGTCGGGTTTTGGGGTCAAGCCCAGAACAACCTGTCCGATGCAACCATCCCTTACACGAGACACACTGAACAGAGTATGACCGTCCTAAAAAGATTATCTTCCGGCAGATGCAACAAAACCATTTCTCAGGACCGGGGCCAGGAGACGGACCCGGATTGGATTCGATGCCTTCCCGGAGTAAGAGAATATGGAGCAGTCCTGCTGCAAGAAGCTGCTGGGAGGATGACAATTTGTGGGAGGGACGCAACAAATTAAATGGGGTCACACTGAAATGACAGTCCCTGGTCGGGAAAAATCCCGAGTCGCTCCGGTACATAGAACCGACTACCTTAGGAAGCGTATCAACTCCATCTCACTGGGGTGTACGTTATTGCCGCTTTAGCTGCCCGGACGTAAAGCCTTAGAAGCTACGCTTTTAGTATTTGACTTAAAGTCCAGGAAAATAAACCTGACATAGCGATACAGAGAGCAGGTGAAGGTGCTCATCCAAACAAAGCCCGCAAATTCATATGCCGAGTTATGGGTGGTAAACCTAGTTCTCAGAGTTCAATACTCAATCAATACAGTGGAGGAAAACGGAACATAGGCGATGTTTGCCTTACATGTAAGGTATCCCCACATTAAACCTACCTACCAACTTTTCAAATGTAGGATGGGATAGCACTAACATGAGTGGCTCTATGGTGCAACCCTTAAGGGACAGCTAGTTTCCTTCATTTGAGGATTTTAATTAAAATTCGTGAGTTTGCATGGAGCGAAGCACCGTAGCACATTAAATACCCATAATCAAAACTTACCTTAAGTGGTGACGGCATATTCCCTGCAGCTGACCTCTCCCGGGCCAGGCCTGTGTATAAAAAAGACTCACGCACCGAAATTGTGTCTTCTATGGAATTAGCAAATAAATCAACTGATAGCATATTATCTTTAATACGATCTATAATGCTGATACGCACGAAACGATTTCGTGTTATTTCAATTAATAGATTATTAGAGTCTTCATTCCATGCCTTTCCCGCTGGCATAATATCATTTATTGCACAGCGAATAGCAGCAAAAGGTATGCTAAGCGATTTGGTATCGATTTCACAAAAGCTAAACAAAAAAAAAAAAGTTATTACTTAACTGCGAAAAAAAAAAATCAATTTCCAATCAATTACCTTTCCTTTGGCATTTCCACATGCATACCAATATCAACTAAAAATACTTTATAGAGATCCTTGGACAATGCCTTCTTCACCATGGCGCGATACCATTGCTTATCAGCCGTATGATATGTCATATAGCATTGACCCTCAGCAATTGTTTTTGGTATTACATCGGTTTGCATAAAATTTACATATTTATTTGAAAGTTCACGTATTTGTAGAACCGAATTTTTTGTTTGTACAAAAAAATGTTCTGGTGATTTAACATAGCTAATGCGTACCATTTCTTTGTCATGCACTGTCATGTCTGGTGTTTCAGCCTCTGAGGTACTGTTATGATTTTGCGAAGTATCATCGTTGTCATTGCGTCGTTGTTGTGCTTGCTTCTTCTTTTTATTGCGTTCATTATTTTTACGTTTATGTTTTTCGGTATAGCAATCAACATCCATTTCATCAGAAGTATCGGTTTTCATATCACGGAATGTTTGATTCAAATCACTGTAAATGGCTGCTACACGAATTTTTAAGCCTGGATCAGTGTAATCGTAGTGATAGTGTTGAGAAAAATCTTTACGTAAATCGCTTTTTATTTCAAAACTGTAAAAAAAACATAGATAAAATTAAAAAGGAATAACTACACTCAGAAGAAAATAATTACTATTATTATGGAAAAAAGGCCTTGGGACTTATTCTGTAATTCGATTCGAAAGATGGTGAATTACAAACCTTTTTTTTAAATCCGAAAAAGGTTTCTTTCGGATCGAGTTACAGAGTAAGTCCCCTTGAGTTGATTAACTATAATTAGTATAGTAAAAAAAAAACTTTACACCATTCGGTAAACAAATTGTTAAATATCAATGTGAATTTTCAGAGACTTCAAACTGTCAGAGTATAATAATTAGCAAAGAGCATACATAACAAGACACGTCAGTTCGTATGTTTGATATCAAACACTCGCTACAAGAGATTGTGGTTTTCTGACAGTTGCTTCCCACTTTTCATTATAATTTTCGCCGCATGTCAAAGCACTAGAGCAGTGTTGCCAGAACTTCTTTGTAGAAAAAAAGCTATATGGACAAAATTAAAGGCTAAAAGAAGCGAAATAAAATTTTTTAAAGCTAAGAATAAAAGCAAAAGGTTAAAGGCAACTTTTCAAGAGTTTTACAAATTTTTTTCATAAAAAGCATAACAGCTCTGCAAAAAATGCGATTAGCCTAGGATGAATGTTTTAAAGATTAATTGAGGTTGGTGTATTCAACGATTGCATATGCACAAACAAAAGGAAGCAGTCAAACTACTTAGCATTTTTCTTTTGAATGTAGTGTATGAATGCAGTGAAAATATTTGTCGATTAGTAATTGTTTTTGTTTTTATCGGCCTATTGATAAATGATTCAAGGTTCGATTCGAGCTCAAGGCCAGAACAATAATTTTTTTCTAATGATAATTATTGTTATTTTTTAATTTTTCTAAATTTGAAAAATTGTATTTTGTTTTTGGAATAGTAAGTAGAAAATTTTTCAGACAACCTGCCATAGCTGCGCAGATAGATCCATTTCGAAGGGTGCTAAGCCTTCATCATCAGTACGCTTTAGGCATGCTGCGCTAACTATTTAGCTATATCAAATTTAGAAAAATTAAAGAATAACAATAATTATCATTAGAAAAAAATTATTGTTCTGGCCTTGAGCTCGAATCGAACCTTGAATCATTTGTCGATTAGTGACAAGCAAAATAGTAAAGGAAACGGTTACTCAAAATGCAAAAATTCAAATTTTGGGTTTATTTTATACTGTTTCTCCTACATTTCTGTCAATTAAGCTTACATTTGTGCATCGTTGCAAGCACAAAAATTTACTAATTTAGATGATAATTAGATGACCCCGCTTATTAAAAGGGGTTTTTGAACCCCAACTCCGGATTTTGAGGCCGTATATATATCTTGAAAAGAATATATTGTGACGAATATTAGCACAACTAAGGGATACTATCATCTCTAAGCCCATATTAAGCAGTCACTTGTATGTACATCAACAAATCAATCATCATGTCTACACATATGTACATACAAGCATCGGAGAGATACGCACAAACACATGCATATATCTGAGATACTCACAAAAGTATGCAATCAATATTACTCCCATATACATGCGCATATGGCTATGCGAGAGGCTATATACTACAGACACACACGCGACGCGTATAGCTGGTAACCAAGTAGAAAATTCTAGCAGAAGTAACGCCTAGAAGTATGCGAACGAGACGGCAGAGAGTATAAAAGGAGAGAAAGCTGAGTAGGCAGTAATCAGTTTGATTTAAGCACGCTATTGGTTGCGAAGTATAAGTGTTATTGTACTTTCAAAGTAGTCTATAAAGACCATTTTGCATAATTGAATATTGGAGTTATTTATTCAACAATTTAGCGATACGAACGTTAGCAGAAGCTGTGAAATAAGCGGATTTTCCCTAAATTCGTTACAATATTTTCAATGTCATATAGTGTTATTAATTGAGTTAACATTGTCGCGTTCGTTAATCTACGAGCATCAGCCTCTCGTCTAAGGAATGTAAAACTTCGCCTAAGCTTCGCGAAGATTCTCATAAAATGCATGAAAATGTCGCATCAGGAACCCAGACTTGCTCAAATACATAAATAAGTCTCAAAATATTTCAATATCACAGTACTATTCATCATATGATGTATGAGAATTTCTTATAAAAAAGTCGTGCAAGCATACAAATCGTGGCATAACCAAATCGGGGCAATATTTCGTACAGAATAAGAAAATGGGTACAAACTCAGCCATTTTGCAGAGTGACAGGTTACCTAGTTCAAGTCGATTCGCCTGAATGCACTAAATGTAAAATTTTGCTTTCAATCAATTTTTTCGCTCGCCATCTTATTGGCTCCATCAATGGCAAGCTTTATAAAATTGCCAAGAGGCAAACGTGATTTTTAATTCAGTGTTGTATCACTTTTATTAGGCTCAACGAGTGACTAATATCTATGACGAAATTTGTTTGTTAATCGATCGAAATATCTAACCACCAAAACTAGACCTCTCGTTCTGATAAGTCCGTTGTTTCAGCAACTCTCTACAAAATTTGTTTTTCGGAAAATCCGACAATACTCCTTTATGTGCCGGAATTGCCTCTATTATGCTACAATGATTGAACGATTTTTGAATCTGTGCAGTAGTGAAAAAGACAAATATATCAAAATCGTGGCTACTTGCTTAAAAAGCATCAAAATTTACAAAAACGTACCAACGCACCAATCAGAGTCCGAAGTGGCAACCGTGGTTTTGGCCGTGTTTTTGCGAACAGCCATAAAAAGAAATGTCAGTAAGCCCAATCTAAATCAGCGCGTAGTTTGGGTTCGAGGCAAACATGTTATGTGATGTCTCTTGTTAATTTATCCTCTTTGCTCATTTTTGCTTTATTGAATGCCTCATCGAGTGAAAAATCCAGTCGGTTTTGGTTGGTGCTTCGAATTTTATTGTCAATGGAAAAAATGACAATCAAAAATAAATTATTTTCAATAATTTACGAAAAATAGAAAAACACGAAAAAATTCAAAATTTAATTTTCTGCATTTGCTGCAAAAGATAATATGGCTTTTTCGAAAATAGGCACATAGTTGGTTAGGTGCAACATCTATGGGTAGTTGCGCATGCATTTTATTTTGATTGTATTTATAGTTAAGAAGGAAACGGCTGCTATCCATTTTAACTATTTTTTGAAAAATACGAAACATTTTTTTGGGGCTGCTGACAGATGTTCGCTTATTGAAGCAAAAGGTCCTGTATGAAAAGGGAAACTTAATTATTTCATTAAAAAAAATTGTGATTCGATTATATTTTTGTGTGAAAACGGTATATGCAGAAAAAATAATAAATTAAAAATTGTCATTTTTTAAAAATTATTATTGGCTTTTAATCTTTAAATTTATTAAATTATTTTATATGTTCGAGCTTATAAAATAATGTATTAAAAATTGTCATTTGCCAAGAAGATTCTTCGAAAATTCTCAAATTTTTTCGAGATTGGTTGATAAAACATATATGTATGTATAAAAAAGTTTGACTAGATTACTTACATTAACAGTTTTCTAAAATTATAAATACAAATTTGGAAACTTTTATGAGGTTTTTAAAATTCTCGACTAAAAGAATTTGGTTTATTTCGTTTCAATTGAAAAATGAATTGGACATGAGAAATGCATGCCCAGAAAGTTTCCTAAAATTCTAAATACAAATTTTGAAATTTTAATGAAAGCTTTTAAAATATTCCGAATTTTAAAATTTTTTCTAAAAATTGCTCGAAATCGCTTTCCTACAACTAAAGATTTGATTATTTTCAACATTTTTGAAAACGCCTCGAATATTTCTAAATTTATTTCCTAAAAGTTTGAATACAAATTTGGAAACTTTTATAAAAATTGCAAAAAACTTCTCCAATTATCAAATTCTGTTTAAAAGAGTTTTTGAAATTGCTTTTTGCCACCGTGGTGTGATGGTAGCTTGCTCCGCCTACCACACCGAATGCCCTGGGTTCACACCTCGGGCAAAGCAACTTCAAAAATTTAGAAATGAGGTTTTTCAATTAGAAGACAAATTTTCTGTTTGGGAAGCACTCCGAGTGTATTTCTGCCATGGAAAGCTTCTCAGTGAAATCTCATCTGCCTCGCAGATGCCGTTCGGAGTCGGCATAAAACAAGTAGGTCCTGTCCTGCCAATTTGTAGGAAAAATTAAAATGGAGCACGACGCAAATTGGAAGAGAAGCTCGGCCTAAAATCTTTCCGGAGGTTATCGCGACTTACATTTTATTTATTTATTTTTCTTAAATTATGAATAAGAACTTGAGAATTTTAATTTTTTTTTTCAAATTCTCGACTTTTAAGAACTTTTTGGAAATTGGTTTACATTGTCATCGTATAAAATTTATTGAGAAATTAATTAGATTAGAGTTTCCTAAAATTCTAGATAAAAAGTTTGTAGTTTTCACGAAGATTTTTAAAAATTTCCGCATTTTCAAATTTTTTCGAAAAATTTTCGTAATAGCTTTCCCACAATTATAAATTAAGATTGGATAGTTTTTAATATTTTTAAAAACTTCTCGAATTTTCCAGTTTCTTTTTAAATGCTAAATAAAAATTTCCAAATTTTTATGAAGATTTCAAAAAACTTCTCCAATTATAGATATTTTTTAAATTAAGATTGGATAGTTTTTAATATTTTTAAAAACTTCTCGAATTTTCCAGTTTATTTTTAAATGCTAAATAAAAATTTCCGAATTTTTATGAAGATTTCAAAAAACTTCTCCCATTATAGATATTTTTTAAAAGAGTTTTCGAAACTGCTCTTCTTAAATTATAAATAAATACTTGGGAATTTTTATCACGATTTTTTAAATTCTCAACTTTCATGAATTTTCTCGAAAACGTTTTTGACCTTGGTTTACATTGTTTTCGTTATTTAATTTATTAAGAAATTAGTTGGACTTTAGAACTGCATACTCAGAAAGTTTCCTGAAATTCTAAATAATTTTGAAATTTTCACGAAGATTTTTAAAAATGGCCAAAATTGAAAATTTTGCGAGTTCGCCTTCCCACAACTATAAATAAGGAATTTATAATTTTAAATGTTATTATTAAGAAAAACTGAAATTTTTGGTTGAGCTCAAGGCCGGGTTTTCTTAAATAAAACACTTGGATGTGTATTTTATTTTTCAATATTTCGACTACGCTTCAAAGCGTAGCTTAAGATTCCTGAGGATGACTTCAGACTGTAGTCGAAATATTGAAAAATAAAAACAAAATAAAATACACATCCAAGTGTTTTATTTAAGAAAATCCGGCCTTGAGCTCAACCAAAAATTTCAGTTTTTCTAAATACTAACGGTGAATAACGTCACAAATAATGTTATTATTAAGGGAATTTTTATCAAATTTTTTTAAGATTTTTCGAAAATAAATAAAAATTTTGTAAAATTTTAAAAAACAATTAAAGTTTGTAATTAAAAAAAAAATGTTTTAAAAATTGGTTTACATAATTTTGCAAATATTTAATTGTTATTTTTTTACCCGGAAGAAGCTTTAAGTTTTCACTTTAAATTTTAGGTCATAAAAATTATTTTTATGTTTCTAACTTTTATTTTAGAATTATTTTTTCGCAAGTACTTACTTGAAAGGATTTTTGTTTACTTTCGAAATTTGCACGCGACATTCGATTTGCTCCAGCTGTGAGTTGTAAACATCGAACACATTGCGTAAATGTATGTCGGCGGGTACATTTTGCTGATAAAGCTCCAGGTTGCGCCGCATTTTCTAAATAAAGGATTTAATTTAAATTTGATATATTTTATTTGCTCAGAAGGTACAGCACTTACATATAGAACGTCTTGAGAGTCGTTTAGTTTTGAAGCTGCATCGCGTAGTGCTCTTTGGGGTGGCATGCATTTTTTTTGTAAATCCTCTAAGATACGATGCTCCTCATTTTGTAAAAAACTATGTAATTGTAGAAAATATTCAGATATATCTTTGACGCACTGTGTAGAATACTCCTCTAACTGTGTTTCAACGGTTTTCACGTCCTGCAAAAAAGAAAAAACAAAGTGAAAAAAATGTTTGATTAATTTAGACAAAAAATAAGTAACTTTTTGGAATACAATTAATAACTAATTTTTTTCAAGTTGCTTAGGCCCATTTTCTCAAATAAACTTTAAAGTTTATCTGTGTAAGAGTCACCAGCATATGCATATACATATCGCAACCACTTACATGATTCTCTAACAAGAAGTACCGGCGTTTGCAATAGCCTAGCTTAGTTTAAGTAACAGTTTGAGCGAGTTTGAGTTATTCGAAGAAGACCTTTACATTAACGCCACAGTTCATTTCGGACCCTTCTGTGTGAGATGGCGCCCTACCTAAATAATATATCGGTTGACCAATCCATTCTCGAGGGAAATCTTACTCACCTTAACTTTCAATGTGGGCGAAGGATAGTCTGTTGTCATATTCAGGGTAGCCATCTTAGTATACCGCTTGGAGGATACAGCTTCCCGTCAAAGAATCTAACTTGCTGACCCTCTAGCTGTGAGGCTTGTGTAAAGGTCCAGTTATAGCTGGTTCTTTTTCTTCTTGTAGCTATAAGGAGACTTTGCGAAGGTTTAACGTAGTTTGATCGATGTTGACGGTCTTTTACTTGATATTCATCCGGTACATTCCGGAAAATAGCACCATTGAGAAACTAGACCCACTATCTGGGGTACAACCACTTTGAATCTTCTAGATCATTCAAACCCCTCCGTGAAAAACTCGCCTGCTAAATAAAAAGTATTTACCACAAGTAGGTGATAATTAGGTTAGAGAAGCTATGAATTGCGCTGGACAAACCGTTAAAACATCAGTCGTAGCTGGTAAAGGGTTACGTTTAACCGCTCTGTTGAGCACGACCGAGGACAGACAGACAACTCGTTTTATTGTATATTTCTTTAATTTCTAGCTTGTCCAGGACTGGCTATTATAGAATGGCTCCGTACGTCTGAGTTTCATAGAACACAGTGCAAGAGAGCACGAGTAATAAGCAGTTTCAGGTATTTTCGGTTAGCTACTTAAAACTATAAGTTGTGTGTTGGTTGGGTTAATATTACGTCCATTTAATCGAGCTTGTATCTCACCCAGTCCTAAAACCCTCAACAGTGGAGAGAGGGCCCCAACCTAAGCATTCATCTTCCCACGTTTGGAGTCGTCGTTATACGTCCGCTTGTATAATTCTATTTTCCAGCATTAATTGCGTGCATCCGCATGTGTGTCTATCCACTTCAGCTCTTTGGAGAAATTTCAAAGTTTTGCTGGTTTCTTTGGAACCTTAGAAAGGTTTGGACCTGTTAATTTGTCTGTCCAAAAGCCATGTTCAGCATTAAGGTAGGTAGGTAAGGAAACTTATCGGGCTGTAGTCTTTGATATAATCATGCGTTCATCTACCCGCCTTGGGCAGGAAATTACTTCAGTTCTCCTACAGCTTTGTGGTTTAAAGGTCCGTCCAGACGACCATTGCATGACATAGTTTTCAAAGAATCACCGGGGTGACGCCATCTAGATCAGACCATTTATGTTGGAGAAGCTGTTGATTACGTAACTTATCTTATCCTTTTCTATTAAATAGTCCATCTGTCTCCCTAAAGGGAGATTATTTTCCTTCCACATGTCACATCCAGGTAAATGCGTATTCATGATGCTGATACACTGGGAATCCGCTGTTTAATCCGTGCATACCCCGTTCTCTCTCCTTATGAAGTGGTATTTGTAATGTGCTTTGCATAAAATCTTACTCCCTTACGAGTGGAGCAACGGGATTACCAGAACTCATCCCTTGTCATCTTTACTGCATTTGTCTGGCATACTTTGATTGTGTCAATGTATTCCTTATTGCTGTTCTAAGTTTCTTGAATTCTCCACCAAGGCGGGAACTTTTTTTAACACAAGCCAGGTTGGAGGAGACTGTTGAAGCGGGCTATAGCTTACCCTCCATCTCATCTACCTCTTGCGGGCAGATGATGCTACAGTTAGAGGCGCTTATCTTCGTTGCTGGTATTGCAAGTTTTACAAATTTGCGCCATTTGGTTATTCTCGGGTTCCTATAGCAAGGTCTGGTCGGGTATGAACTACATATATTTTGAGGAAGATCCCGCGGCGATCCGAAAGAGTGGTTTTGTCAGATACCTTTCAGTTGTCTACAAGCCGCTAGATCTAGAAATTCTACCCAGTCCTGAAACCACAGCCCCAGCAAGATGGAGAAGCCATAGAAGAGAAGCCAGAAGAAGTTTCGGTTTTGCAGTCCAAGTCTCTTGAAGGTCTTTTCTTCTGGGAGGGGGTGCGAACCCACACTCCTGCAATGATATTCAAAATTAAAACTTAAATTTAATTGTTTTAAAGATATAATCAATGGCAGTGACTATTTTTTATTACCTAATCATAAAATAGAACAAATTAGTACATGGAAACAATAGACTTAAGAAACGAACTTCTTCAATTAAATTACAACAGCAACAACAGCGTCTGAACTCAACACCGTATTGCAAAATTATCTCATAGTCTGGATCATATGGAGCTTTTCATGCCAACTCATCCAGCGATGGATTTCTCAACACTGATTTAGAAGAAATTGTGGGGTATTTTTGTACGCTTCAAAAAAAAGCTTTCTATGATATATTTTTATCAATATTCAGTATATGGGGCGATGTTCTCAAAGAATATATAGGTGATGCCTCGGCAGTATTCACCAAGATGAAGGCGCAGGCAAAAACATCTAACCATAAAATACAAGGTCGCAAAACAAATACAAATAAACAAGGTTTTATTTGTACACAGCAAAAGGGGATCCAATCCCGGAATACCCAAAACCGCATATCGTGATATTTGATAATTTTTCATGTCCGGTAATAGTGAAAGTAAAGTTCCGGAATACTGAGTTTTTTTTTACTGTGATTCTAGTTCTGAAGTAGAACGTTATGATGAAAATTTTATAAATTTAATAAGTGCATCCGAAAAATCCCCCCAAGATGCTGGCATTGCGCTTAAATGTTTCGGTATTAAATGCATTGACATGCTTCTAAGTATATTATGCTTTACGATTGCGAGCGAGTACATTGTGTAAAGTTTGCTACATACATATATACATATTTGAACAATACAAAAACTTGCAAGATTTGTCCCCCATACATGATGCTCCATGAGAATCTTACAATAAATATATAAACGTAATACAAACATTCAACCATTGTAATGCGTCTTGGGATAGTCAAAAGGCAATCGCGTATCAAGCAATGGCATTCTCACAAATATTAGACTCGTCCGCCTCTTTAACTAAGTGTGTTCAGTATATTCATAACACTTTGCGACAAAATGAACTTTTTTTCTGAGTATTGGACCAAACCCCCTTTTTTGTAGAGATTGAGGCTTAAGTATAAAAAGTACTATCTCCGTTTTTCGAAGTTAGCCTTCAAAAAATAGATATCGGCTTTCGAAGTTCGAAATTCTACATTTCGAAATTTTATTTTTTTTGTTAACGCGTTCAGCAAATTAAAAAAGTAAAAATGTGGTCGTGGTCCGCTCTTTTCCCTTATTTGAAGGGTTGAATTCTTTTTTGGAGGAATTTAGTATAACAGCTGTTATACGAGGTGAAAAGTCAGAAGTTAGAGTCTGACTGTAATCAGAAGTCAGGGTCTCAAATTTCTCAAAAAAATAATTCAGCTTTTCAAATAAGGGCCACGACCACATTTTTACTTTTTCAATTTGCTGAACGCGTTAACAAAAAAAATTAAAATTCTAAATGTATAATTTCGAACTTCGAAAGCCGATATCTATTTTTTGGAGGCTAACTTCGAAAAACGGAGACAGTACTTTGTTTACTTAAGCCTCAATCTCTACAAAAAAGTGGGTTTTGTCCAATACCCAGAAAAAAAGTTGATTTTGTCGCATAGTGTTATCATTATGAATACGAAACAACAGGTTTGACTCCCTTATTTACTTTGACTTCCCCTATTTATGATATTTGGCATATCTTTACTAACTTTTCAATGCAAACCCTAATAATAATTTTTCCTCCAAAAATACCATGAGTTTCAGGTCTAAGTATAATAAGAATCAGGTAAAATAACAGTTACAATAAATATTGAAAGTGCTATAACTTCTTTGTTTATTATTTTAGTAATATAGTTTAAAAGCAACATTTTCTTAAATTTTTAAGTACTTTCGTTTGGCAAGTAAAAAGGTATACTTTAGGGGGGTACAACTTTGTTAGCTGACCTAATCATGTGAAAACGACTTCATAGCTTAAAAGGACATTAAACGAAAATGTGAAGCTTCTCAAGGCCAATTTTAAAAATCGGACGTCAAATAACCAAGTTACAACAAAAAAACTTTTTCGGCTGTATTTCGAAGGATAAAAAAAAAATGTTTTCCGAAATCCTCTCAACATAATTTAGGGGCGGGCACTAGCAACTTTTTTTTTGTATGGGGACCAACCCAGTCTAATATCCACTGTGTTTTTATTTGGATAAGGCCTCGAGCTCATAAAATAATTTAATACATTTTTTTTTATACAAAATATTGGCTAATACCTTAGAAAAAGGAGTGACTTGTGAAAAACACACACTAAATTTTATTTCATTGGGGCACCTTAAAGTAGTACATATTATTGTGCGAAAGGTGAAATAGAGCCTAGGTACTTACATACATATATATTTATATTTAAGTACAAAACATGCATGATAATGATGAGGGTAACAAGACGCTTGCGCAGATGCTTCAATGAACAAGTACGACCGACGTACATTACGAGCAGAAAAAAGCAAGTCAGGCATAAAAACGACAACAAATTTAGGCTGCCAGCCATATTCGAAGTTAGAAGTGTAAGCGCAATGAAGCGATTAATTTAGTTTGCTTGATTTATTATTTCTATAGCTATTGGGAAACAGATTCTTATTGCGGGTATGGTAACATGCTGGCGGCGTTTTAAAAGTTGTTACAATAATTTAAATTATTTTATGTTTATTTTTTTTTTAAGCGAAATACCTTTTGCACTTCTTGGCATCAAAATGAGTAATCTTTAAAATACTTAGTAACATAAAAAATCGCGCGCACAGCTGGTTTTTGGGTGCACGATAAGCGCAAATGAAAGGATTTTTAAATTGGTCTCAGCAAGGTGAATGCTGACAATTTAGACATTCTTTATGTGCATTTATATCTTAAAGTTAGATATATGTATGTTGACACTCACAGTGATTTAATAAACTCACCTGTTGATGATATTTATATGTTTATTTATGTAAGCGTTCGTTTGAGCCAGATACAGATCTTTAAATTAGTAGGTATGTCATCAATGTAATTAATCATTTTTTAATTTCTAAACAAGCTTTGTTTTTTTTTTGTTCTTGTTTGTTTGTAATGAATATACTTTTTGTTTGTTCATTAATTTAATTGCCAAATACTGAGTTAATCAAATGTTAGCAATTTTTTATTATAAAAGTGTTGAGTTCAAAAAAATAATTTGAAGCTTTCAGTCGTTTGTTTTGTGCTTAAAGAATTAAAATGCAGCAAAACTTATTTGGAAACTTAATAAAATTCCCACATAAAAAATGTATGAAGCTTTTTGAGTATGCTGTACAATGAACGCTGCGCAAGCCAACTTCTAAAATCCTTTTCGAAAAAATTCGAAAAGTTTTTAAAAATCTCCTTGAAAATTGCCAAATTTTTTGAAAATTTTAGGAGTTTGTTAATTTTTATAAGAGAATACTGTATGAACCAATTTCGAAAAGGTATTCGAAAAAATTTGAATTTTCGAGAAATTTTTTAAGATTTTCATGAAAATTTACACATTATTATATAGAACGTTTTCGAGAATTGGAGTTTTTGAAAATTGCCATGAAAATTCCCAATTTTGTTTCTTAGGATTTTAGGAAACTTTTAATAAGTGCTGTTCTATAATATTCACTATTTGAATAAACTTCGAAAATGTTTTTGAAAATTCGTGAAGATTTTAAGAATCTTCCTGAAAATTAGGATTTTTTTTCTGATTTTAGGAAGCTTATGGAGTATTCAGTTCTATAGCTCAGTTAGATTAACAAGTTATGTATATAACAAAAAATACATAAAAAACTGTCAAAAACGTTTTAAAAAATTTCGAGTAGTTAAAAAAACCGTTTTTATTTAGAATTTCAGGAAACCTGCGCATGCTATTTGGAAGTCCAATTCACTATATAAACCTCTTTCAAAAATTTTAAAAACAAAATAGAAAATTCGAAGTTTTATTTTAAAAATTTCCATGACTGAATAAATCCAGATATATAAGATCACGCCCATAAAAAGTACCAGCATCGAAAAGATTTTGACTGAGCTATGTATGTCCGCCCGAATGTTCCGTTAACGCGATAACTTCAGCAATTGAGATATCTTAACCAAATTCGCGGCCTTTTTTCGATTTTGAAAATTTCTTAGAACATACAAACATTTAATGAGATATTCCTTCTTTTTTTATTTGAGTTAATTATAAAAAATGTATTTTATAACGAAAACTATGTATGTAAGACAATTTTGAAAAATTTTCAACATACTTATTTATAATTTTAGGAATTTTTCTGAGTACAAAGTATTTCAATTCATTTTTAGTGAATTTTAAAAGAACTACATATGAAAATCAATTTCGAATAAGATTCCTTTTTAAAAGTATCTGAGTATGGCAATCCTGTAGCTCAATTCATTTTTAAATGAATTTGATAACGAAAGCTATGTAAATCAATTTCGAAAAAGTTTCTGAAAATTCCAGTAGTTGTTTATTTCAATGAAAATTTTTATTTTTAGTTTTTTGAAACGGTTTTCGAACTCGATTTTAAATGAATTTCATAAAGAAAACTATTTTCAATTTCGAAAACGTTTTCGTAAAAAAAGTTTAAAAATTTTTCTGAGTAATACCCAAATTTTTATTTAGAATTTTTGTACATTTTTAAATGAATTGTAAAACGAAAATTTTATAAGCCATATTCGTTTTCGAAAAATTAAATTAATTTTTTTTTAAGTTTCCACGAAAATTGCTAAGCTAAATTTTAATTCAAATTTGCTTACTTGCCAGTAGATTTTGTTACTTTTTTCTACTTATTTGTGTTTATGGCATTTCTTCAAAAACAGGAAAAGGGAGACGAATAAAGTTCCTATAACTTTCAGAAGTGCTTTAAGGTTGAACAAAAAAAAAAACACCCTAATGTACACACACGTTTACTTGCCATCTGCAAGCATTATTTTTTACTTTAATTTGTACGAAAAAAATTAATTTGCCACTTAATTATACTGCCATAAACAAGTTGCTTCATTTACCTTTTGGTTAATATACGCGAAACCGAATCAAATTATTATTTTCTTAATAAAGCTCAAGGCTAAATCAAAGATTAATCTTCCAAAATGATATAAAATTAAAAAAATGTAATAACAAATTTGAAGTTCTTAGTAATTAAAATGGCCGCCCACACGCTAGCTCAAAAGATGAATAAAGTTTAAGTTATCACTGACTTAGCCATACGACGTAGCTGTAGCCGTAGCCAGCAATCTTTTAAACATGCGTCTAGTTTAATATTCCAATATTACAATGATAATATTTTCATGGCACGTATATGAGCCACAAATTACACAAATACGATATGACAAAAGTAAACTCTGCATCTCCATTTACCTAATTGTATCTCCACAACTGCCCACAGGTGTGCTTTGTAGCAACCCTCTTTGTTGTTGTCAAAAATGAAAAAGCTTACATGGATCACAAGCATACCCAAAAATCAACCGCAAATGAACCTTGAATAGCTGTCAAACTATTTAATAGGGTTTTACGTTTGTGTTATGTTCTTTACTGTTGCGTGCCCCCATGCTGTGCCCCGCAATTCGTTTAAGAGCTTTTAAAAATTAATGCGATGTGAAAAGCGAAATTTTTTTGGCAGCTGGGGAACTAAAGAATATCAAAAGCTGGTTTTCGCGTTGCGGTGAATCGAGTTACTGTAGCATTTTGAATGTGATTGACAGCTCTCAGCAGTGAGTATTTTTCTTCCCACCTTAAGTAAACATACAATATCTTTTTGAGCAACAGCAATTAAATAACATTTAATTAGTGAAATAAAGTTTTTATACCCAGCTGTACTTGTACATAGGGAACAAAGAAAGATAGGCTTGCTTACATCAAATTTATACAAATTAAGAGTTCTTGAAGCTTTTTGAGTGTTAGTAGATGTTTATTGCTAAGCGTAGACTGCCCATTTGCATTCACGCAAACGTTTTCGAAAATTCGAAAAATTTTTAAAAATCTCCATGAAAGTTCTTAAACTTATTTTTAGAATCTTTGAAACGTTTTGATGTATGCAGTTCGTAGTTGAATTCACTATTTGAATCAATTTCGAAAACGTTTTCGAAATTTCGAGAAGTTTTTAAAAATCTCCATGAAAACTCCACAATTTTTTTTTTGCATTTGTTTTTAAAGAGTTGTGTAATGAACAATTTACAAAAAACTGGCAAAAACGTTTTCGAAAAACTTCGAGGAGTTTTTAAAAAATATACATATTTGAAAATTCTCTTTTTTATATAAGAACTTTGGGAGATGTTCTGCGTTTGCAGTTCTGAAGTCCGATTCACTATGAAAACCAATTTCGAAAAGTTTTAAAAAAGAAAAAATCGAATTTTTTTATAAATTTCCACGAGTGAATTGAGCATATTACATACAAATTTACAATATCGTAATAAACTCATTTATTATTTTAATAATTTCAAAAATGTTTTCGAAAAAGTTTGAGAAGTTTTTAGTAAACATTTAACGAAAACTCTAACGTTTTTGTTTACAATTTTACTCCATTTCCTTACATATGTAGAACAATTTCGAAAACTTTTAAGAAATGAAAATCGAAAATTCGAGGATTTCAAAAAATTTTCATGACTAAATAAATCCAGATATACACAGACTCCCCCACAAACATTATCAGTTTCGATAGAGCTATGCACGTTCCGTTAACACGATAGATTAAGCAATTGAAATATATTAATGAAATTTGAACAACAGGCTCACCTGATCCACCTTTTCGATTTCGAAAATTTCTAAATATATAAAAAAAAAACCGAAAAAAGGCGTAGCCGTACCTTTTTTTGTTTATATCTCTACAATTTTAATGCCATAATTGATTCGTTTATTGATTGACGCTAGGTAATTTTGCCGATTGCCTAACAAGACCTCCGCGTTTCGCGATAAGTGACGCCCATTGAGAGCACTAAGGCTGTTAGAATCTTCCTCTACCTGTTTTTCTCAACTTAATGGAAATATTTCTTTATCTCTGTTTCTAAATATGGGTGTCGATAGGAATACTTTCTGAGCCGAAGCGTGTTAATTCATAAGTAAAACGCGAACGAGCCAGCCAAGGAATTGAACTCTCATTTGTTGTACTGCGTTCATATCTGCTCATAGAAATTGTAACCAAATTTCCTTCCGGAGAACTTTTATCTCAAATACTCCAAGCGAGAAAAATTATGGGATGGTTGCTTGGATATGTTTCCGAATCATCACTTTTAAGCACCTGTAGTTATAGCTACTGTCATACTGTTACCTTAAAAAATGTCTCACCCAATTTCCAAACACAAAAAAATACACATTATTAAAAATTACAGTAATTGTTAAAAAAAAGAAAATATATAAAAAACATTAGTTGGGCTCAACCGGGATTTGAACCCGGGACCTCTCGCACCCAAAGCGAGAATCATACCCCTAGACCATTGAGCCGCTTGCTTTGAACCAAACTGAAGTCTCTTTTATTTTCATGTCTAAAATTTACTGGTACGCTCATTTTCTTCATTACATGTTTACACTACTTTGTTTTTAATAAAATATGCAATTAAAGCATCTTCGTGGAACCTTCAGTGAATTATTATGTAAATATTAATTGTTGACACAATCATTAAAAAAGGTAAAACCTGATGCCAAACAAGTTTTTAAAAGCGCAGTTCATATTAGATTACTTTGTCGGTCATATCAAAAAGATCGCCATCCAAAGAATTTGTTTGTACAAGGCAAATAATGGTGTGGCCGGATTCCAATACGTACGTAAGGCGTAAAAATATTTGTAAACAAGCATGATAAATCCTTGACAAATCTGTAGCTTGAAAAATTTTTCATACTGATGTTAGAGAAAAATTCTATGCACAACTACAAACGGCGATGCTAGGGCATGCTTCTGAACTCTATGTAACCCCTCCCTCATGGCTCGATATCCTCCTCTTTTACAACCACACCACGGCGGATACCAGGACCTAAAGCAAAGGATACGGTTGGCTCCTTCTATTTTGACGACGTTCAACCCTTTAATGGATAAATACCGCTGGTTGATGTCCTCTGCAATGGAAAAACTGACTACGTTATGAGCCTATTAAAGATGAGAAGCATAAGACAAGTTAAAAAAAAAATGGAACCAGAGTTGATGTCAGTGCTGAGTTAGATGACAAAATTTAGGACAAAATCCCAAACGACTCTCGGCGCCAAGAAAGTTAGCTGATTTAAAAAGATTTGCTAAGAAGCGGATCGTTATCCTTGAAGAGGCTTTAAAATAGTTATGAGGAAGCTATGCTCGCCAAAACAAACAATAAATGAGGAGAAAATGCAAAATATAGTAGATAATGGGTTCAAAACGTGCACCGTTTAGCGAAGAAGAGAAGCTCGGAAAGGCACCGGACCTGATGGCATACCTACGGAAGGAATTAGACTGATTCCAAATAATAGTATTGAGCTGTTGATTGAGACTCCGACTGGCCATCGTAAAATAAGACTCGATAGCCGCCAATGAAGTTGGAGGTGGTATATCTAATGGAGAGCATGTCTTGACCATTCCACAATAGACGCAGTTCCACGAAACACCACAGAAAATCTGAGATGATTAATGGAAAATATAGGCCGGCCAAAGCCATGTATGAGAAAGCTGCTTGCATTCGCTTCGGATTCCATTCCTGTTAGGTGCGGAAATCTGGGCGGATGCAAATTCCAGAAGCATCGAATCGGCTCAGCGTATTGCAAGGTTTTCGCAGATGTCGGGTCGCTGTAGGGACTATACCAATACACATTCTCACTGAGGAAAGAAAAGCAATTTACCAACTCTGCACAGACTACCACGCAGGCGCAAAAGAAGTCCGACACTCGCAACAACCATTGAAGCAGCGGACGAGTTTAAGCCATGGTTGAACAGCTCGACTCCTATTTGGTCCAACTTCTATCTGGACAAGGCAACTTCTGTTACTATCTACACAGTATATACAAGGTGGGAAAATCTGAACTGCCTATGGCGTGACCACTTCACGCACCTATGAAGGAGGATGAGAGAGACAATTGGCAATCGTTTTTCAGGTGATTTCATGCATAAGATGACCTACGTAAGTAGGTTTGTCCAAACGAAACGTGAATACGAGTGCTTAGCTCAATAACATTAAAGTAGCCAAAAAATTTGACTTGCAGTTCCCGGTGCGAAAATATGTGCGGGAGGTTGGGTTTTAGAAGAGAAGGGCGTCTCATACTCGGGGAGCCTTGCTACGGAGTGTAGTTTCGAAGCGTAACAATCCGGTTAGTGCATGAAACGCAATTTCTGTGTACGTAACCAAAAAGAAGGAAACAAATCAGCCGACTTAAACCGTCGCAAAAAATTTTTGCAAATTTTGCATTATTTTTATGCAAATTAAATTATGTTAAATTTACACAACAAGAATGGCAGATCTAAATATGAATTTAGCTTGTGTTCTAATGGAAGAGAAAGATGAAGCTCCACTAAGAAAATATTTTTATCGGAACCCGTCTATGGAAGCAGAGGAACAGGGTGGCTCTCACTCCGCTGGAAGGACCAGATAGAAAACGATTTAAATCCCTTGGTGTGACCAATTTGCGCCAGTTGTGAAGAAGCGACTGGTGCGTCTTTTTGGACGGTCATAACAGTTTAAACGGTAAAGCGCCAATTAAGTAAGTAAGTCTAATGTAAATTCCGTACTATAGTTTTTCTGTATGACGACTCGATTCAAATACATGCGTTCGGCATCAAAGCGTAAAGAATCGTATAAAGACTAGCGCCTAGCGGACATCAAGTCTTAAAATAATCGCAAAATCTTTTCGAGGAATCAACATAATTTATGTGCACACTTTACATCAAAATATTGTTAAATTCGCATAAAAATTTTTTTTTTGTATAAGCAAATTCGAGGTTAAATACATTTTCTATCAAAATGTAAAAGGAGAATGCGGATTTTGTTTTCTGTATATACACTGAAAAAAGCTGGTAAGAATTCAAACGATATTTGTGTAAATTTTTATCCATCGCAAATAGCTGTTGAATCAACTTCGCACAAACTGTTGATTCGGAAACACAAAAAGTGCATCAAATGTAAGCCACAGCTCTGTTAAAAAAAAAAAATACAATATTTGCGGGGCACCTCGCCCAGAAGTTTTTTTTCATTGGAACAACTAGTTTCCAAAGATTTTGATGTTGCTTTTTCCAGGCCTTCAACCCAGAATTTTCGGTGTTATAGGCGGAGCACGCTATCATCACACCACGGTGGCCGCCAAGCTCTGCTCTTTTAACAAACAATTATTAATGTCGCCCTAAGAATACTAATGGAACTGTTAAAATTCCGTCAACATTAGTCAACAGTAACAGTGGCTGTTGATATGGCAGAGATTTCTGTGGCACAATAGTCCTAACAAGAAAGTAGTGAGCGCTGTGAGCGTTAGTTTCTCTTTAAAATCAGCTGATGCATTTGCATAATTTTGACAGTTGTTCACTGTTGACATTACCAATGAAATCAGTTCTTTTAACAGAAAAATCAGTTATTGATTGAGAATCTGCGATTTTTACAGAATATTTTTAACTTGAGACCAAACATGTTTTCTTCTGTTGAAATTGAACAAATTTCGTTTCTTGACAAAAAAACTCGGTTGAATTAACCACAATGCGATAAATTTTACTGAATGCCTGTTAATTCAAGAACAACAAACCTAATTTGCAGATTTTACTAGCTGCCTTTCATTCTGTGTATCAGCTTGGGAGTCTCACTCCTCTTTAACATTATAATCCGCATAAAAATGTAATTCTCTGTCAAACACGATACTTAATCAAAAAAATTAGTCGAGCATAAAATAAATAATAGTATGCAAATAAAAACTTGACAAAAAACAAAAACAAAAAAAATAGGCATCTAAATATTTAACGGAAATAAATCAATGCAAATCACCACCCCACCCAAGAAACAAAAACTTCAATGAGTCGAATTACGACATAAATACAAAAGTTAACGCAATTGTTGTTAAAGCATTAAATACTTCCTGACACAAATGAGGCCTGATTAAAAGATTATTAATCAGTTTAGTTTTAGTACGAAAATAAAATAACAAAAACTAATGCAATATTCGAGAGTTTCCATTTTAAAAACGCAGCTGCAAATTTAAGCTGTTAATAATCTTATTAGTACGTTATAAAAAAAGCGCGAAAAGTACAAACAAAAAACAAATCTTTCACAGAATTAAGTCACAAATTAAAATAAGAACAAATGCACTAACAACAGCAAATAAGCTAATAAATAAATTGCACCAAATTCGGAGGCACGGCCATAGCCATACATAATAACCGACAACGACGACTACCAAATGCCATAAGGAAAATAAATGTAATAATAAATATAAATAATACAAAATGTGAATATTGTACGAGAGAACAAGTAAAAAAACAAAAATAACGTTAAATTTAACAACTATTTTTTTTTTTTAATTTAAGCTAAAGCGCGCGAATTTGCGGCTCAACACGATCAATGACGATCGAAACAATAAACCAGCCCAAAAACTAGCTCATATTTAGCTTGCGGGTTCAAAAAATACAAAAAAAGTAACATGTGCAGTTCCATGGAAAATTATAAGCTTTTTTTCGAGAAATGGATAAGGGACGGAGCTGTTCCAAAAAATATATTTTCGTTGAGTTGAAACTAGGGGACTTGTTTCCGAAAAGTGAACCAGAGACCGATTTATTCCAAAAAAAACTTATTTATTCGAAATTTATTGGATACAAAGGCAGCTCTTCCTCTGGGTTGATATTAAGAAAATATTTTTCCGTGAACTTACCAAACCCAAAAATATAGGTCGGTATTCTGTTGCGCTTTTCTAAGTGATTCAGGTGAACTTAGCCTAGCACCCTCGTAAAAACCGACTTATATGATATGCGATTGGGTGCATCGTGAGCTTAACGAACACCCACCCTCGTAAAAACTAACTTGCACTTCTTTTTTGGTAATTTTTATAGCCTTATGCGTTTACGTTATGTTAATAATAATGAGCTTAAAGGCCGTGGTTAAATAAAACACACTGTTTAAAATTTCATTGGTTTTTTTAATTTGTCAATATTTCGGCTTCAGTCTGAAGCCATCTTCAGGACTGTAAGTAAACACAAATGTATAAAAAGGAGGCATTCATTTCAGATACATGGTCATTAAAATTTACGTTATGCAACTAGGTATACATATAAACGAGACACAACTTACACTTGTGGTTATTCTTTATCGACTGATCATATGTTCGGAAAACAAAAGTAAAATAAACATCAAAAATGTATACAATTTTAAAGTACAGTAAGTGTAAACTAAAATATGCACAAACAAATATATAGGGATACAAACAATAGAACAACGAATATGTCGTCATCCAACATTATGATTTGTTGATCCCAAGTCTGCTGCTAGCGGAATAATTTATGTTAAGTACAATAATAAATACCGCCAAAAGCTTCATAAGACGGGTACTTACAATAAGCGACAGAATGTACCACAAGAAGAATATCACGATCATCAAAAAAACTCTAGAGGATAATGAGTTTCCAAGTAGCTTGGTCAATAAACTGGTCCGAAATTTCTATACCAGAGCACGTAATGAACGTAAACCCGAAGAAGCAAATAACAAAATATAAAAAGCGATAACCTATGTCCCAAGAATAGCAGAGAGGATCAAGAGATCGGATTTATATGACAAAGAAAAGGTCAAAATAGCGTTCACATACAACAATACATTGAAACAAATTTACAGTAATACAAAGGACAGAATTCCAAAGGATGAGAAATCCAACCTAATGTACAGAATCCCATGCAACGGTGACGGGTCTCACTTATGCGAGAAGGTATATGTGGGGACAACAAAATTAAAATTAAAGACAAGGATTTCCGGCCATAAGTCCAATATTAAACTTAGGAACAAAGCTTCGGAAAATAAAACGGCCTTAACGGCCCACTGTAAGGATACGGGCCACTATCCCGATTTCCAGAATGTTACTATAGAAACAATATAATAAGCGCTTCACCATGGAAATGCTCCACATTATGAACACGCCTAATGATAAGAGAATTAATTTTAAAAGTGACACAGACCAATGCGCATATGCATATCGCAATTTATTGCTTAAGCAACAACACAAAATGCAAGTCTCACGGCGCACATGAAAGAAAGCAGCGTACAGAAATTATTCCGCTAGCAGCATACTTGGGATCAACAAATCATAATGTTGGATGACGACATATTCGTTGTTCTATTGTTTGTATCCCTATATATTTGTTTGTGCATATCTTAGTTTACACTTACTGTACTTTAAAATTGTATACATTTTTTGGGACTTAGCTGGTGTTTTGTTGCGAAAAAAAGAGTTACACAACTTTTCGCAAATAGTTAGCCACTAATACGAAAAAAATATCTACCCAAAAAGTCGCATTTCAATCAGAGAAGGGTTAGGGCTGCTTCGCAAACTTCACGCCTACTTAGCGGAGCACTCAAAAAAAGCCCTAATATAAGAGTGACAAAGTTTTTCCTCTCGCAACTAATTAGCGACTTATACACAACAAAATACCAGCCAAGTCACTTTTCAATCAGAGAAGTGCAAGTGCGATTTTACGAGGGTACTTCGCTAAGCTCATGGTGCACCCAAAGAAAGTACTTAAAAAAGATTTACACAGTTTCTCTTTTCGCAACTTCACGTGAGCTTAGACCAAAAAAATCACTAAAAAATAGTGACAAATCATTTCATTTTTTTTTGGTACATACACAGCTTTTTGCCTGAGTTAATAGTTAGGAAAATTTTTTTCTGTGAAGGAGGGCAAGGACCGACATATTCCAATAATATATTGAGCAAATGCATGAAATTTAGGTTAATGTTTAGGCAATTTTTTTCCTGGAATCGGACAACGATCAACCTATTCCAAAAATAGTTAACATTTCTGTTTGAAAATGTTACGGTTTGTTCCTAGTTGAGAATAAAAACTGTAAGATTTGGTGCTATATTTTGCCTACCAATCATGGAACGCTCCTACAACAGTAAGTAAGCAAAAACTGCAAGCAATCAAACCGTGCAAAAAGCAAAGCGATCAACAACGATCAGTAGACATCGACCAACAATGAATAGGCCAGCAGCACAAGTAGGTTGGGTAGTAAGTTAGTATCACCACTTAACGGGGGCTCTGACTCACTAACGGAGGCCGACGATGTTGCTGCTGCTGCTTCAGCTATTGTTGCTGCTATTATGTTTGTCATTGTTGTTGCTTGTAATATTTTGTGTTGATGGTGGTAATGGTGCTCGCCAAATAATGAATCTGTGTTTTGGTAAGCGCAGTAAAAGATTTTCAAGTGGTGAATTCAGTTTGAGAATGACATTCGAATGAAACGATCGGCCTTTGGATGTTGAGCGCAGTATCAATTTTTTGCAAATAAAAGTTATAAAAAGATCAATAAAAACTGCAAAATATAATGCAAGTATTTAAATTGTGACCTAGAACGTGATCGTTAAATGTTGAAAACGAAGCAAATAAATATGTAAAAAAATATTATTTTAGAATAATAACTAAAGGCAACTACATTACGGATCTGCAACAAATTAACTCCAAGTGATCTTTAAGCGCAACAATGTGGATAGAAGGGCAAACAGAAAAACTTTCACATCAAAAAAAAAAAAAAAAATTGAATATTAGAAAACAAATATTGAAAACGTGTTTTTTTTTTATTTACATAAACACTCATTACCAATTTTGTCTTTATGGTAAACTCAAAAAGCATTCTTTAACTTACAAAACACTTACGCATGCGCGGTTTTGTTTTTAACTAAGTCTTTCAGCAACATAAATACTTGTCGTGTGTTCAACAACAAAACGCGAAAAACGGGGCGCCTTTTGTGGGCAATGTGTGCAATAGACTGGGTTGGCCCCCATACAAAAAAAAAGTTGCTAATGTCCGCCACTAAATTTGAAGATTATTTTGAGAGGGTTTCGGAACATTTTTTTTTTAATTTTTTTTTTGATCCTTTGAAATACAGCCGAAACGGTTTTTTCGTTGTAACTTGGTTATTTGACTCCGATTTTTAAAATTGATATGTCATTATTTTGGCCTTGAGAAGCTTCACATTTCAGTTTAATGTCCTTTTAAGCTATGAAGTCGCTTTCACATGATTAGGCCAGCTAACAAAATTGTACCCCCCTAATGTTTGTTTTTTTCCTTACCAAACGAAAGTACTTGAAAATTCAAGAAAATGTTGCTTTGAAACCATATTACTAAAATAATAAACAAAGAAGTTATAGCACTTTCAATATTTATTGCAACTGTTATTATAATTAGACCTGAAACTTATGATATTTTTGGAGGAAAAATTGCAGGGTTTGCATTGAAAAGTTAATAAACATATGCCAAATATCATGAATAGGGGAAGTCAAAGTAAATAAGTGAAACAAACCTGTTGTTTCGTATTTATAATAATGCGACAAAATCAACTTTTTTTCTGGATATTGGACAAACCCACTTTTTCGTAGAGATTGAGGCTTAAGTAAACAAAGTACTATCTCCGTTTTTCGAACTTAGCCTCCAAAAAATAGATATTGGCTTACGAAATTTGAAGTTCGAAATTCTACATGTTGAAATTTTATTTTATTTTTTTGTTAACGCATTCAGCAAATTGAACAAGTAAAAATGTGGGCGTGATCCGCCCTTTTCCCTTATTAGAAGGGCTGGATCCTTTTTTTGAGAAATTTAGTATAACAGCTGTTATACGAGATGAAAAGTCAGACTCTGACTTCTGAATACAGTCAGACTATGATTTCTGACTTTTCACTTTTACATTTTCAATTTGCTGAACGCGTTAACAAAAAAATAAAATTTCGAAATGTAGAATTTCGAACTTCGAATTTCGTAAGCCGATATCTATTTTTTGGAGGCTAAGTTCGAAAAACGGAGATAGTACTTTGTTTACTTAAGCTTCAATCTCTAGGAAAAAGTGGGTTGTGTCCAATACCTAAAAAAAAAGGTGATTTTGTCGCGTAGTGTTATTATTATGAATACGAAACAACAGGTTTGACTCACTTATTTACTTTGACTTCCCCTATTCATGATATTTGGCATATCTTCATTATCTTTTCAATGCAAACCCTGCAATTTTTCCTCCAAAAATATCATAAGTTTCAGGTCTAATTATAATAAGAATCAGGAAAAATAACAGTTGCAATAAATATTGAAAGTGCTATAATTTCTTTGTTTATTATTTTAGTAATATGGTTTCAAAGCAACATTTTCTTGATTTTCAAGTACTTTCGTTTGCTAAGGAAAAAAACATACATTAGGGGGGTAAAATTTTGTTAGCTGACCTAATCATATAAAAACGACTTCATAGCTTAAAAAGACATTAAACGGAAATGTGAAGCTTCTCAAGGCCAAAATAATGACATATCAATTTTAAAAATCGGACGTCAAATAACCAAGTTACAATGAAAAAACCTTTTTGGCTGTATTTCGAAGGATCAAAAAAAATTAAAAAAAAAATTTTTCCGAAACTCTCTCAACATAATCTTCAAATTTAGGGGCGGACATTAGCAACTTTTTTTCGACTCAGTCTAGTGTGCAACAAATGTGCAAATGTTAGACAGATGAAAAACGGTTTTTGCACAATAACTTGAAATTTTGGGGGTTTTAGATAATTTTGAAACACATTACTATGAGTTACTGGTCAAGGCCTACAACATACACTAGGTCCCTTCAAAAGGGTTTTGAATTTTTTTTTTTTTGTAGCACCGTGTAATCAATTCCCGTTTCGCGGCATCACAGTTCATCCTGACATACATATACATACATGTAGTATAAATTTTCTTATACTTTTCATACTTCTGTGCATTCAAGTTGTAATTATATTTAGTTTTAATAATTGTTCAACTTGTAGACTAATAAATAAATGAATAGTCCCAAAAGTACCCAGAAACAATCTCTAAGAAGTTTTTGTCGGGATTAGTTATGTTATAGGCCCTCCGGTTGGACGCCTCTGACAAAACTCTCCCAAAAAGTCATTAAACCGATTATGACGGATTGGCCTTGCAGGTAAACGGTTAGGCAATAAAAAAAAGCAGCTATATCTGCTGCACTATAAGTTTGTTCGACAAAAATGATCTATATCACCTACTCTTTAAAAAAAAAACTGCGTTACAAATGTTTTAATTTTTCGGTTCTACTAAATTTATCTTACTAGAAGACCTTAAGCTATTTACATATCACTTTTAATGCCATGAGAAAGTAAATAACGGTATTAGCTAGTAAAAGGTATTACATTTCAGTATATGTATAAACGTTTTTTGTTTTTGTTTTCAATTTTGCTTTCACATTGATTTTTGCTTTAGATTTTCAAATAGTAACTTTCATAGGAGCAACTTGCAATAATTCAAACTGTACTTATTGTTGCTTTAAAGTTTGGGTACTTTATCTACAACTAGCATTTGTCAGCTTTGTTTGACCGACCACACCAAAACCTGTAAATATATTTTTTTTAATGCTTACTAATTGCAAACTGGCCAAAGCAAGGCAAATGAACATGTAAACGCTGTGTTCGCTTTTAAATGCTGAAAACACCAAAACGTGCATGTCACGAACTCGCCTGATTTAGCCTGATTCATTTTATTTTAATGGATGAGATTTGTTGCGCTCCCGTATTTTAGCTAAATGGAGTGCTGTGTTACTTTAAATTGATTTATTTAGAAATTGTAGGAAGGAATTCCAAAAAGCTTGATCGTCAGTGGCGCTGATGTGCCTCATGCCTGATGGGCTCAAATATCCCAGCACTTAAGCAACTGCCACATCCTTCCAAGAAACTAGTCGGGGACATACCTAAGGTATCTTTCAAACCGTGCAAGCACAAACAAATAAAAAGAGTTAATATGCTCTGGTCATCAGTTTTTCTAAGCGTGTATTTCTGCCATGAAAAGCTTCTCAGTGAAAACTCATCTGCCTTGCACATGCCGTTAGGAGTCGGCATGAAACATGTAGGTCTAATCCCGCCAATTTGTAGGAAAAATTAATAGGAGTACGACTCAAGTTGGAAGAGAAGCGCGGCCTAAAATCTCTTAGAAGGTTATCACGCCTTATATTTATTTAATTAGATTAGATAACCATTTCTGGGCCATTTTTCGACTATGTAAGCACAGTTTCGGTATAACTTCAGTTATATTCTTTGTTTGTTTTCAGGAATATTGCGGACCTCAATTGCAAAAAACAACAACAACTTCAATACAAATAGAAATTAAAAAGATTATTAGACCTATTTTAGGATAATTTCGTGACTATCTCTGTATCATTTCGATATTGTTTTCAGATAGTTTCGGGCCTTTTACGAGATGACTTCGAATAGATTTCACTATTTCCACATCATTTTAGGGTAATTTCGGAAGAATTTCAAGACCTTTAAGGAATGATTTCGGGACGATTTCCAAACCATTTTTATATTGATTTCGCAATTGATTCGGGATTAGTTCGCACGATTTCAGAATAATTTCTGCATTGCGGATCATATCTGAATTGTTTAGACGTCATTACGGGACTACTTCGGGGAAATTCGTGATTGTTTTCGTTTGGGTATCACATCGGCATTATCTCCGGCTCATTCCGACATAACTTGAAATAATTCCAGTATTCTTTTCGGAACTGATTTTAGATAATTAATGTATATCTTATGATAGTTTTCGACGTTTTCGGCCGAGTCATAATTTTAAGAATTCTAATTTAAAAGTTAAAAAACATACACACGACTATATATTTTAGTGTTTCGTGTTTTTAAATTAAAAAGTTATAACTAAAAATGTAATTAACAAATAAAAAGGTCAGCAGAACTAAAAGCAGCATAAAACATTTTTTATGAAAATTCGCAAAAAAAGCTATAAAAAATATATAGTACAAAGTACATTCAAAAACTGAACACGACCTCAATTGTAAAAAACAACACCAACAAGTTGAAGACAAATAGCAATTAAAAATCAGCGCCCATCATTAAATTAAAAAACAATGCAGCAACAAAAAATAACTTAAAAAAGGAACAAAAAAATTGTCACCTATTGTCAATGAAAACAATAAAAAAAGCACAAAACAAGTTGCTACCCACAACTTTTCATTAATATTACAATACAAGCAACATAATTCACAGCTTTACCGAAAAACAAAAAACAACAACCGCAAATCACAGCAGCATCAGTAAAATCAGCAAATACAACAAAAACAACAACAATAAGTGAAACCTGTTTTTATTGCAAACACTGCGCATGCGCAACGCTGCTGTAATTGGCGACATCAACAATACAAACAACAACAACTAACACCGCAACAATGCCAGCCAGCCAGACAGCAATCTTAACCAAAATTCGCGTCGTCAACTCGCAGCTTTGACGGAGTTTTTGTTGTCTTTTGTTTTTCATTGAATTTTGATTCGAAAATAATCGCATGTGATTGTAATTTTGACGCATTTGTAAATGTGTGTGTTTGTGTATGTGAGTTTGTGGAAATTGTCCTACCTCAACTACAACAAAAGTAGACAAGCAGCACTCACTTGATTTGATTGTCTGCGACAAAAACAACAACAATAATTACATCTAACAACAGAATTTGTAAAAATAGCAACTTTAACAAACAAAAACAACAACAGCAACACGCCCATGTGACAACAACCCGTATTACATAACATTTTATTCAAGTTTTTTTCATTTTCTCTTGCACACGTCATTCGCATTTGTTTGCCTTGTACAGTGCATATGTATGCGTGTGTTGATTTGTTTACCTGAATTTGTCACACCATTCAACAATTGTGTCACATATTAAACTAATTCTTGCACTTTCTTTCAAATAAATCGCAGTATCAGTCGTTTTGTTTCATTTTATTTTATTACAATCGTGTTGCATTATTGTAACTGTGCTTTATATGTGGTCCATTGATTTTTTTTATTCACTTCGAATTAAATGACGCGTTATTAGTCTAATAAATCGGTTTGTAATTGATCGTTTCCTTTTTGTTATTGACACTTGTGGCTTGATTTAAATTTGGTTGTTGTGACCGAACTGGAAGACGTTGATTTAATTTGTCAATAGAAATGTATAAAACATCGGCGGTGCTTTTGATCCTGTTTGGATATTTACTTATCACAGGTTTGTTGAATAATTTACTTAAAATTATGTTTGTATTATCTTTTAGCTTTAGTAATTGTATGAGGAAGCCAAGGGTTTTTGCATGATAGAAACAAAAACAAAAGTGTGTTAGTCGATGGCAGCATGGGGGCAGGTCGTATGAGCAACGTTAGGCTCTAGACCACTTTTTCACGGCGCACAGTGGGAGCCGTTACAACGGCGCGAAATTTATAACTTACAAGTAACCATTCGGTTCTTTTTGAAATTGGAAAAACAATTAAGAGTTAATGTTTTTTTAAACTAAAAATATTTTATTTTTCCCGGGATTGAGATTCGATCCCGCACACTTGCGATGATTGAGCTGTTGACAAACACATTCAGCCAAAGTCACTCCTTTGTTGTTGCCTTTGTGTTTCGATGTCGCCTTATTTCATTTTTTCTCAAATTATTAAAGACATTTCTTTTAAATAAGCAACAAATTCAAGTACTAATAAAATGTACTAAACAAATATTTTGTTATTAATTAAAAAATCTTTTTTTATTTTTTTTTTTTAAATTAATTTAGATTTAATGCCTATGAAAACAGAAATCTTGAATGTTTCATAAATTAGATACCTTAAATCAATTTTATTCGAATTCGAAAATATTCAAGTCATTAATTTATTTTTTAAAAAATTTTAATATTTTACTTAATAAAAAATTTCTTGTTTTTAAATTTGTTTCTTTTTTCCTTAAAGAAAATTTTAACGCAGTAAAAAAATTCAGTATTTGAGCTTGTAAATCAAAATTTACCAAACATCTTTTTTTCATAAATTAGATATCTTTAATGGTGTTTTTTGGAAAATCGAAAACAATTTTAGAACTTTAAAAAAACAAATATGCACATTTTATTGTTTTTAATTAAAAACTTTATTTCTTTCTTAATAAGTATTGGGCTTTTCTTAGTTTTTTTATTTCCTAAAAAAATTTTGGTTCCCCAAAAATTTTTTATTAAATTTGTGTTAATACCATAAAAAAAGTTATTCGGCATCTTCAGTGTTAATTTTCGGTGGAAAAGAAATTTAGCATAATATTTCTGTTTGATCTCGCATACATTAGATATCTTTAGCAGTTTTTTTCGAAGTGCGAATGTCATAAAAAAAGTTATTCTGCACCTTTGATGTAAATCTAAAATTTACTATAAGCCTTTCTCTTTCACCTCTCATAAATTAGATATCTTTCATAGTTTTTTGAACTAAGAACTAACAAGAAAAGAAATTTAAAATACTTCTCAATAATAACATTTGTTTTTTTTTCTTAAAAAACAAGTTTTTTTATAAATTGGTTTTTTATTTTAGCATCTAATTTTTTTTTTTTATTTTGTACTCATATGAACACATAAGGAACAAATAAATAAATTTTTTTTAACTGACAAATTTTTAAGAAACAATATGTTTTATTTTTTTCTCAATGAACAATATCAAAAGAAAAAAAATGTGGAGCAAATTATATATATATATATATATAATATGAAAACAATAAAAAACAATTATTCTATTATAAGCACTATCAGTGTCTGTCTTTATTCTTCAGTCTTATAAAATTAAAATTTGAAATTTTTCAATAAAAATACTTATTTTTTTTAACATTTAATATTTTTTCCACAAGTAAAATTTTTTTTCAAAAAAAATTTTTTGATCAAAAAATGATTTTTTTTTTCATCAATAAAGAATCTGGTTTTGTCAATTGGCAGTTTTTTCCCTTAAAAATTAAAAAAAAACTTTTATTTTTCTTTATTTTTTTTCAATTAACGACTTTTTCATATAATTTTTTTTTTCTATCAATATTTTAGTTCAATAAACAAAAAAAATCGAAGCAACTATATATGCACACACTAAAAGTCAATTTATCGGTATCTGATCACTATCTTACAAATTAAATTTATCGACAAGTTTTTAATTTATCGACAAGTTTTTAAGTGATTCAAGGTTCGATTCGAGCTCAAGGCCAGAACAATAATTTTTTTCTAATGATAATTATTGTTATTTTTTAATTTTTCTAAATTTGAAAAATTGTATTTTGTTTTTGGAATAGTAAGTAGAAAATTTTTCAGACAACCTGCCATAGCTGCGCAGATAGATCCATTTCGAAGGGTGCTAAGCCTTCATCATCAGTACGCTTTAGGCATGCTGTGCTAACCATTTAGCTATACAGCGGTGGTTTGTTTGACTGGCAAATTTGCTACTTCACAAACAAAAACAATTGACAAGTTTTTAATTTATCTTCAAGCCTAGTATTAAAGTTTTGAAAGTCGTCTTATATTAAGGGCCAGATTATGTATGACGCCGTGACACTTTTCGTCGCAATCACTGACAATCGCATTCACCACTATATAATATCAAAAATTTCACTAAGCCACTCAGGTTAACTGTCACTCACTGAAGCGAATGAATTTTCTGGTATTATGCGAATTCTGGTTCAAACGAGAAAATATGATTTGTTGCGTTTTACATAATATGCCGCTAGGTCCCTTTACAGTTTGGCGGAAAAATTTCAGCACAAACTAGCGATCGATCAAACTTCTAAACTCGATGGAAATGGAACATGACGGAACAAAACTTTTTCTAGGTGGCGCACAAAATGTGATATTTAAAAAACTTGTACGAATATGAGAACTTTGTGGTCTAGTTTTCAATAAATTCCCGATAATCTAGGGATCTGAAACTTTGAATATAGTTTGGAAACCAATAAAGGGGAATGTTTAGCTAAACATTGCTTCTAGATGGGGCAGAGATCAAGATGTCCAGAGATATTTGAAAAACCATGCTGGACAGGGGAAGTCTTGCGATAGTTTTAGGTAACTTTTTATTGAGCCAGTACTTGAAACCTCACTCAGCAAGAAAAGAAGAAAAAAAAAGCCTGGATCGAGATAAAAAAAAACTCTTACGAGATTTGGAATCTTTCGCTCGATTTTTAAGCAGCTTCCCGTAAAGGCAGAGACTTGAAAACTTAAACGTGATTCAAAGGCCAATGGGATTGCAACACTTTTCAAAAAAAGTTGCGCTTGGGGGCCCACGGAACGAGATATTTACATAAATTGCATCAAACGAGGAATACTTGCAATGAATTTTTGGTGATGAGTGACTGTGATTGCATAAGACTGCCTTACATGGTACCAAGCATTTTCCACAAAAAAAGTGAGTGTGCTAAAAACCTCATGAATACGTAGAACATGCGAAAAAACTGTTAAAAAGCACCAGCCTATTAACTTATGAGTATTCTTTTTTGTTGTTTTCAGTTAAATTTACTGTGTGAAATGTCGTTACCAATATGCAGACAGTTCACATGCAAATAAATATCCAAACAACAAATGCAGTATTGGCAAACTTAGCTGACTGTCATTTAACCATATTGTTTAAATATTATTACACCTTAGTTAGTGGTTAAGATAAAAAGTAAAGATAAATAAAAAATCGTTTGAAAGTTGTCTAGAAAATGCATCTGCCAATCGAGCAGACATATCCGCATTCGCGCCTCTTAGCAACCACAGCAGCACCAGACGTTCACTTTTGTTCAAGTTGCGTTACTTTAATCATCAATTTAAATGAGTACTTTATTTTTTTTCGGTGTTGTTTTTTAAATTATGTAAAAATTCAACTGCATTTATTTGCACAATTATTTAAATTAGAAAAAGATGAGAAACGCTAAGACATTTGGAAGAGGCGCCCACCGTAAAAGCCTGTCCTGTATAAAGGCGCTTGAACGTAAAGAAAATACAAAAAATGAGGTGCAAGCTTATAACCGATGATCTGTCTAAATGGTTGAACAGTCGAATGGGTCAATAGGCGAATGGACATGGAATGAACGCACGCTGTATGAGAATCTCTTCCCCTATCGTTTTTGTCCACTTCATCATTATTAAGTTGCTCATC